>NC_137944.1:29316527-29986290 GCF_963969265.1 Rhamphochromis sp. 'chilingali'
AAGGACACAAAAGAAATGCAGAACAAAGTGGACGAGCAGACAGAACCATTAGCCGAGGCTGAGACAGAGAAAAAAGACACGGCAACCCCAGATTCCTCCTCAAAGTTGTGTGTCAACAAAGCTGTTCAGTTGATGGTTTCAAACGCCACAGAAAAAGCTGAACTGAACCAAGTGAAAAATGCACTCGAAGAAACGACCAAACTGGCAAAGAAAGAGTGTGAAGAGGCCAAAAAAGCAGTGAATGAAGCACAGGCAGCACTGTCAGAGGAGAAGACAATGGTAGAGGACGCAAAGAGACAAACTGAACAGGAAAAACAAGTGTTAGAAGAAGTGCAGTTTGTATTCAAAGATGAGACCAATCGGGCTTCAGCTTCAGCTTTGGAAAAGACACTGAAGCTGCAGAAAAAGGTGCGCGTCAACTGGGTTATTCAGTTGGTGGTTTTACTGGCCAAAGAAAAAGTCTCCTCCAAATACAAGATCTTCACAGAGCGCCTCACTCCTAACTGCATCAGCCATCGTCTGATTGAGAAAATCTGGCCTGAAGTTGAGGAGAAACACTTGAATTTATCCCACGACAGCATTTTCAAAGTGGGCAAGGCCATTCTCAAGGATCTTTGCAAAACACACAACTGCAAAGAAAACCTTTTGATTTTTAATCTGAGGGAACAGCTTGACAATATTACCGTCTCAATCTTCACCAAACACCTCTTGGCATTACCAGCAAGAGTACTCAGTGTCTCTAAAAACAGGCAAGAGTACAAGGAAGTTGTAAAAAATGTGACCAAAGATCTGGTAATGCACGCCATGAGCGAAGGAAATGAGACGATGACACTGAATCCAGTAGCATCCGAGTTTATTGTAGAGAGGCTTTTCCAGAAGATCTGGGACAAAATTTTGTCAAAAAAGTACAAAATGTCCTTGGAGAACATTAGAGAACTCGCCCTGACAATATACAATGAACTCCATGACAGGTGGGATTCTCCAATACTCTTAATGTGGTCAGAAAACCCAGTAATGGATGAAGCAATCGTCAGCAGCTTCAAAAAACATGCAAAATTGAGGAGCCAAAACATCATCTTTAGGGCTTTCTCATGTGCACGCTAAAATCGAACCAACACGTGCATGTGAATATTCATTTCAATTGGGCTTTCTAAATTTAATTTTGAAACCAGAGTGGTTAAAAATCACTACTCTTCTTCTCCCAACTTCCTTCCCTCATCACCAACTGGCCGAGGCAGATGGCCACCCCCATCTCAGAGCCTGGTTCTGCCGGAGGTTTCTCTCTGTTAAAAGTGAGTTTTTCCTTCCCACTGTCGCCAAAGTGCTTGCTCTAGGGGATTGGAGTCTTTGTGCATTATTGTAGGGTCTTGACTTTACATTATAAAGCACCATGAGGGAAGTGTTGTTGGGATTTGGTCTGTTTCTTAACTCAAAAAGTCCAGTTACAACAGGACATTTTGAGTTAAAAAACAAAAATAAAAAAATGGAAAAAAAAAAAAAACTTTGAATTTGTGCTTTGTTTCATTTACTATTTAAGAAGTTTGTTCTTCCTGCAACTTTTACAAACAACAAACAACAAATAGCTGAGCTGTTGGATTTACTAAGTGCATCCAAGAATACAAACAAGCAGTCCTCACACACATTTGAGAAAAACTGAGAGACCTTTGAATCTTTATAGCTTACTGAATATTCATCTCTTTACTTTGTCTGCATGTGTCCACTTTTTTTCTTTTTCTATTTGTATTATTCTCATTTCAAAGACATTCAAAGCTATTTGGAGACATGCAGAGTTCCTTAAAGATGAACCTAATATAATTACACGAGTTGTTTAACTGAGGTAATCACTCTTTCCCCCACAGTCCTACGATTTTTCCCTTTTTCTGTAAAGCAATGCAAATACATTTTTAATACTTTCAGTCAAGTATTTAATATTCATACAGGAATAAACTACAACAGAAACACAGTCACAAATATAGGCATTAAATATACAGACACCATATTTACATACACATTTAGTACAAATATAATGTTTAAAGGGAGTCCTGATTCTTCAACTGATAAACATTTGTGTAGAATATATATGTACTGGAAGTGCTGGGTATACAAGTCTGGCCTAAGTCTTCGGTCAGAAAGACTGCAGCAGTCCAGGAGTTTAGTTCACCGTCTTTAATGAAGCTTCACAGAAGAAATGGTTACAGCAGGGCTTGCCATGATTAATCCAACCGTGATACAGCCAGATATGCACTTATAATCGTGGCAGATGCAGTATAGGTGACTATAAGCATGGTTGTCTGGAAACAGAAACAGGTAATACTATAATTGGTAGGTTCCACAAGGGGTCGCTGTAAGACCAGAGGTTGGCTAAATAGCACATATCTTCCCAGTTGCTAGTACTAAGGCAAGAATGTGGCAAGCTAACAACAGTTAAACTAAACAATAAACAACAGAAAAATCCTTTAACCGCGGGATGTAATCATTGGAGGAGATTCTGGCAGCAATAATTAAAGCTGACATGGGCTCTTTCACAAAATCAGGAGGATGTGTGCTCATCTTCCAGCACCACACAGCACAGAGGATGCAAATATCACTCAGTATAAACAGGTGAAACGGCGCAGTCCTGTACCGCGTCTTCACCTCGGCAAAATGAAACCAGTCGAAATACCAAATGAGGCCAACAGTGGCTCGATGAAGCCATTCTCCACAAGGACTTTCCATGAAGTTCGTCTTGGCTGTGCAAGCGAAGAAGAATAAAACTAGCCAAGTGCAGATGAAGTGAGCGAAGATGAACCAGGGTAGCACGGAGGCGAAAAGAACGAGGGCAGTGAGACGAGAAGAGATGAGTACCAGTGTCACGGCCTTTTAAGTTCTGGCGTTTATTTCGTTGAAAAATATAAACAAAAA
This sequence comes from Rhamphochromis sp. 'chilingali', assembly GCF_963969265.1. NCBI lineage: Eukaryota > Metazoa > Chordata > Actinopteri > Cichliformes > Cichlidae > Rhamphochromis > Rhamphochromis sp. 'chilingali'. Next base: position 29,319,429 of record NC_137944.1, read on the forward strand.
TCAATCCAATAATTTCAAACATAAACGAAAGTTAACTTAACCTGATTTGAGAAGTTCAAAAAGTGGCTAAAATAAAATAATTTTAAACCCTCCCGTCGTCCCAGCTGATATTTGGTAAATAAAACTTTTCCACCACACCCTCCAGGGTGCTCTTAATCCCTTAATTAATGAGAGGGTCCAGAAGTAAACAAACTAATCACTTTTACAAACCTTTTCCAAAAGTAAAATTAATGGCTGGGGCAGCAGTCGTGTGGTGTTGCAAAGGACCCAAAATGCAGGCACTTGCTGTGATGCACGGGAGCTTTATTGTGGACGGTGAAAATAACAAAAGCGAGGACAGAACTAAACATAAACCTAAACTGAGGAAACCATAACTCACGGAATAAGACACAGGGGGAAAACATATGGAGTTGATATGGGGATGAGAGCGGAGACTGGAGAGAGAGACGCGATTACCAAACAACACAGATGGAGCGACGACGAGCAGAAGCAAACACACAGTAGAAATACACACCAGGTGATTAGGAAAAGACACGCAGGGGTGGACACAGCTGAAACTAATGGCTATAACGAGACACAGACCTTCCATCAGCGTGAATGTGTGTGTGAATGGGCGGATGTCTGAATAGCGTTTTGGGGTCCTTAGGGACTATAAGTAAAGCGCTATACAAATACAGGCCATTTACCATTCAAAGTAAAAACACCAGGAAAGGAAGCAGGTAGGGATAACAGAAACACTAAACACAAGACCCAGCCCCTAAGAACGAATACAAAAACAGAAGAAACTAGAAAATAAAAACAATAAACTCAAAACACTGATTCAGCAACCCAGGACCATGACAATTACAAATTTTCATAGCAAAACTAGGTAAGCATATTCTTACTGTTATAACAAACATAACTTTTTAACAAATCTGTATTTTTATTGCAGTGAATAGGTAAGGTTAAAGTTTAACACTCACTTTTGAGATTTGCAGACATGAAAAAACGGGGATCCAAACACTGTCTCGCAGCCTTTTCTATTAAAATACCTCATGTAGCACTAAATCCGGTATCTGAACATAGTGAAATATCTTCATTTTTAACATATTTATGGCTGTGATGAACCAGCATCTCTCTCATGTGTTCTACTACGTGTGACATGACGGTCATGAGTCTGCACACAGACGTCGTGTCGATGGCGCTGTGGTGAGGTCAGAATAACTAAGAGCTGATTGCGCTCAAAACGGAGACTTTTTTTTTCTGATTGTAAACAGCCTTGAAAGTTAAATGTTGCTACCAGGGGCGTCATAGTGGAAGCAAAAGTGATGCTCAGATAAAGACACCCAAGGAGCCAAAGGAAGGAGGCAGCCGCAGGTCTCTCTCTTAAGGATGTAACACAAGATGAGCTCATACAGTGGCAATTAAACGTTATTAAAACAGCAAATATATTTTATCGGTGTGGTTGGTTTTAAGGCTGATTTAAAAAATTGCGTTCTTTTCTAAACAGAGGAGAGTTCAGCTTTTTTCATTATAACACAGAAAACGAAGACGTCATTTATTCATTGTTGAAAATCAGCGCAGTTTCAAGTAAACTGTGTGTCGGAAACATTAATAGATCAGTGCGCCCGCTTGTTTGAAATATTATGAGTAAGCCACAGGACCACAGGCAATAATCTGGGAGTGGGCAAAAAGACGTGATAGAGGCGGATAGAAGTGAAGAGAGCGTGGAAACTAAAGGTTTTCTACCACAGAGAAGAGCTTTTGCGTAAGTGGTGAAAATGGTTTTCGGGCCTTTTTCAAACATTAAAGGAAAGAGAGAATCAGGCCATGACGTCAGAAACTCTGACAGCCCGTTCTTTGTGGGCGTTACCTATTTTCAATGAGACAATATGGAACGTTGTTGTGGGCGGGGCCTGGTTCAAAGATGAAAGGCAAGAGAACCAGGCCGTGACGTCACAGTCAACCCAAGTCTATAAATTGCAGGTGAAACCCACACTGGACCAGCACGTTTCTTACAGTCACGAGCGATTCACTGGATGAGATTTTGTTCTGCTACCCTCAGTCATATTTGAATGTTTGATTCATTGTAACATTGTAGCTTAAATGTCAAAAACGAGTGACCAACAAGCAAAACCAGAATTAGTGTGCACTCTGCCAGAGAGTACACTGGGCGACCTGGAGGTCGAGGAGGAAGAAAATTTAAAAAAGTCCTGGAAGAGCAGAAAATGGTGAAGGACACGAAAGAAATGCAGAACAAAGTGGACGAGCAGACAGAACCATTAGCCGAGGCTGAGACAGAGAAAAAAGACACGGCAACCCCAGATTCCTCCTCAAAGTTGTGTGTCAACAAAGCTGTTCAGTTGATGGTTTCAAACGCCACAGAAAAAGCTGAACTGAACCAAGTGAAAAATGCACTCGAAGAAACGACCAAACTGGCAAAGAAAGAGTGTGAAGAGGCCAAAAAAGCAGTGAATGAAGCACAGGCAGCACTGTCAGAGGAGAAGACAATGGTAGAGGACGCAAAGAGACAAACTGAACAGGAAAAACAAGTGTTAGAAGAAGTGCAGTTTGTATTCAAAGATGAGACCAATCGGGCTTCAGCTTCAGCTTTGGAAAAGACACTGAAGCTGCAGAAAAAGGTGCGCGTCAACTGGGTTATTCAGTTGGTGGTTTTACTGGCCAAAGAAAAAGTCTCCTCCAAATACAAGATCTTCACAGAGCGCCTCACTCCTAACTGCATCAGCCATCGTCTGATTGAGAAAATCTGGCCTGAAGTTGAGGAGAAACACTTGAATTTATCCCACGACAGCATTTTCAAAGTGGGCAAGGCCATTCTCAAGGATCTTTGCAAAACACACAACTGCAAAGAAAACCTTTTGATTTTTAATCTGAGGGAACAGCTTGACAATATTACCGTCTCAATCTTCACCAAACACCTCTTGGCATTACCAGCAAGAGTACTCAGTGTCTCTAAAAACAGGCAAGAGTACAAGGAAGTTGTAAAAAATGTGACCAAAGATCTGGTAATGCACGCCATGAGCGAAGGAAATGAGACGATGACACTGAATCCAGTAGCATCCGAGTTTATTGTAGAGAGGCTTTTCCAGAAGATCTGGGACAAAATTTTGTCAAAAAAGTACAAAATGTCCTTGGAGAACATTAGAGAACTCGCCCTGACAATATACAATGAACTCCATGACAGGTGGGATTCTCCAATACTCTTAATGTGGTCAGAAAACCCAGTAATGGATGAAGCAATCGTCAGCAGCTTCAAAAAACATGCAAAATTGAGGAGCCAAAACATCATCTTTAGGGCTTTCTCATGTGCACGCTAAAATCGAACCAACACGTGCATGTGAATATTCATTTCAATTGGGCTTTCTAAATTTAATTTTGAAACCAGAGTGGTTAAAAATCACTACTCTTCTTCTCCCAACTTCCTTCCCTCATCACCAACTGGCCGAGGCAGATGGCCACCCCCATCTCAGAGCCTGGTTCTGCCGGAGGTTTCTCTCTGTTAAAAGTGAGTTTTTCCTTCCCACTGTCGCCAAAGTGCTTGCTCTAGGGGATTGGAGTCTTTGTGCATTATTGTAGGGTCTTGACTTTACATTATAAAGCACCATGAGGGAAGTGTTGTTGGGATTTGGTCTGTTTCTTAACTCAAAAAGTCCAGTTACAACAGGACATTTTGAGTTAAAAAACAAAAATAAAAAAATGGAAAAAAAAAAAAAACTTTGAATTTGTGCTTTGTTTCATTTACTATTTAAGAAGTTTGTTCTTCCTGCAACTTTTACAAACAACACAACAGCTGAGCTGTTGGATTTACTAAGTGCATCCAAGAATACACTGTAAAAAAAAAAAAAAAAAAAACGTTGCTAAAACTTAAAAACTCAAGGCAACCGACTGCATTTACGTTTTTAGGTTCTGATGGATAACTTATAATTTCAAGTTTAGGTGATAAGTTGCTTTAGCTAATGATTTTGTGTTGACAAAATTAATAATTGTCCTTTTTCTCAACTCATATTTTATTGTTTTTGCAACGTATTTCCTAAAGTTTACACAAGGTATTAGTTTTAGTTTTGGCAACGTATTTCCTAAAGTTTACACAACATATTTTTTTTTGTTTTGCCAATCAATTTCCTAAAGTTTAGAAAAAGTATCTTTCATAGTTTTCATGAGGTGCTCCCTGTTGTACCAATGAATGTTTACACAGTTGATTTTCAAATAACTTTGTGTTCAAACACAACTGCACCACTGACAATGTTGACTTTTGAGATCAGCCATTTTTAACATACTGACAACATTCAGCCACAAATAAAGTCCTTCCAAAAACACAAAAAAAGTCAAATTTTTGTAACAAATGTTACTCATCCAATTTTAAAGGTGGTGTTGTCAGACAGAATATCAAACCTATCTTGATAGATAGTCACTAACAAACAGATTCAAAACATCAGATGGCAGGATGTGAACAACTTCCTGGTTTCCATACAGCTAACAACTTTCAAACAAATTTTTCCACCACTTGTCTTTTAATAGTAATGGTATCAACACTCCAATTTCCTGTGAAGTTCAGTATCGCGCCACATTTGTTATAAAACTAATACAAATGTACCTAAAACCAGATTATAAAAATTGTTTAAAACAGCTCAAGTTAGAATAAAACCTTTCAACATTTTATAATAACATGTTATACATGAAATCTGCAATCAGCCATGCAAGCTACATTAAGTAAAGTTAGAACAGAAGACATTGATTCAGAACTTTCTGCACCTTACCGTTTTCTTAAAGACAGAAATTAACTTTTTTCAGAGCAACTTGCCACGAAACCCAAAAACAGTAAATCAAAACAAATTGCCATTCTGTTTTACACAAGTTGCATTTGAGTTGAACATGTTGTCAAATAGGTTAGACTTTGGTTAAGAGCTTGGTTTTGAAGCTTCTTATCCTCTGGGAACAGGTAGATGTCAACTCCATAAAAATGTGTTGCACAGCTTCAAATGTGTACTTGAGTTCTTTGGGAAACTCCATGTTGAGCCCATAAAGTAGGCCAAACAAGTAGGCAAAGGCAGTGGGAAGGTCTGGCAGATCATCAAGAATAATGTCCTCTTCCAAAACAATGGCAGTGTTGACCACTGTGGACTGCGAGTTGGGTCCCACGTAGTCCTCCAGAACAGTGAGGATGCCCACCGTAACACCTCGGGTTGCCCTCTCAACTGGATCTGTATCCTATGCAAAATAAAAAACAACAGTACATATAAGTCTCTGAAAACCAAAACTGAAGATTGAGTAGATTTGCATACTCACCAGACATGTTAAGAAGAGTTTGGTCTCGTCGTCGCGAACAAATATCGGTAACCCTTCCAAACTGATGGTTCGTCGATGCTGGACTATGTTTGAGACCTAAAACAAGGAAATCAAATAAGACTCAGTCTCATTTATAAACCTACCATTTTGTTTTTAAAACACATTAAGTGTTGTTGCTCAAAATACAGCCTTAAGAAATAAGATGTTGAAATGAGTTATTACAGATAATTGGTCATGTTTTTGTCAGTTTTTTTTATTTATTTATTTTTTAAGTAATTTTGATGTGCAACAAATGTAGCACACTTATTACAACATTTATAACAAAAAGTGCCATGAGTGGGATGAGAGTTGAACTGTCTGTCATTACCTGCAATCTGCCAAACACAGCGCTGCTTGTTAGCTTATAATCCCATTCAGGGGACACTTTTTGAAAACTAACAATTTTTACATCAATTTAGTAAATATTTAATAAAGTATCTTTCGTTACAGTGGGAACTTCAGGTTCCTCATAAACCAGACACAAATACATTTTTATATATTACCTGTTCATCAAACTTCTGCAACAGGGAATCCATGTCATTGCGGAAAGCAGCTTTTCTAATTCGATACAGCTTAATCAGCCGAAGTGAGTAAGTGTCGAGGGCAGTCATGAAGGTCCCCATGAGATCCTTGGTGGTAATGCGTGAGAATTCCGCACAAATCTACAAAAAAAATATAGAAGAAAACTTTTAAAGGTACATTATATAAAAATCACATTGTTTTCAAATTTGGTTAAAAGAGCTTAATTTCAAAACATTTAGTTAGTCTCGGTTGATCTATTGGTCAGGCCTTGATTGGATTTTTTTTTTTTTTTCTTTTAGTGGTAGTGGTGGTACAAATTATAACTGACGTATTAAAAAAAAAAAAAACAAAACAAGAAAAATCTGATCGGCAGATTTTACAGTAAGTCTATAGAATACCTAATCAAATGTTGATAAGACAAAATAATGGTTTCAATTGTTACAGGATGTATTGCAGAAAAGAAATAAATCAATAAATTGTATTTTAAATTCATTGAAAAAATTCCATTAATTTTATAGTTATGTAGAAATGAAGTAAGAATAACATCCTGTGGTCAAATTTGTATACTTTCATAACACGTAAGTGACTTTCTCAATCCTGTTCTGTGAGTTTCATGGCTGTTGCCCGCTAAGGGTCAGCACCAAAAGATTCTAGATGCCCAGTGAAGACAAGTCATTGCGGCGACCGTGGTTCAGGGGGTTGGGAAGCTCATCTGTAACCGGAAGGATGCTGGTTCTATCCCCAGCTCTCTCTGTCCTGGTCGTTGTGTCCTTGGGCAAGACCCTTTACCCCACCGCTTACTGGTGTTGGCCAGAGGGGCCAGTGGCGCGATATGGCAGCGTCACTTCTGTCAGTCTACCCCAGGGCAGCTGTGGCTACAACTGTGGTTTCCCTGCACCGATGTGTGAATGTGAGAGTGAGTGAGTGAGTGAGTAGTGGAATTATAAAGCGCTTTGGGTGCCCAGAGAAGAGCGAAATAAAAGCAATCCGTTATTATACACAGCAAGTTGACAAGTAAATAGATTTCACTTCAATAGAGTTCATATTTTTAGAGCCAAGTATTTTTTTATATTTTACCACTAGCATTGTTAGCTCAACGGTAGCCTTCAACCTTTTCTACAAGATATTGGAGTGATACAAACAGATGCTTCTCAAGGGCACAAGAAATGGAGCTCACGTTCATTTACTCACCCAGACAAGTTTCGAGGTATTTGGAGTTGTTCAGAAGGAATTGTAAAGGTCCTATATCATGTAAAATCAACTTTTTGGAGCTTTTAAACACATTTTAATGTTATTTCCTTAGATTAAAATCCCTCCAGAGTGGTTTTTGGCTTAATTCAGGCATTTCTTAGTTGTCTCAGTGAATCCTTTCCCCATAACCGTGGCTCAGCTCTCTCTTGCAAAACGACTGACTCGTAACATTGGGATTAAAATTTCTTTCTAACAACTCCAAATGCCTTGAAATTTTTCTGGGTGAATAAATGAACGTTTTCAATTTTAGAAATAAGACCACACTGGGGAAAAAGGGAAGAAGAAAAAAACGGAAGTTTTCCTTTAAATATTTAAGAGATTATCTTACCTGTTCTTTCAAGAAGAGAGCTGGCCATCTGAGCTGCATTTCCTTGACCAAGGGCTGCATCTCCACAACTTCTTTCCTCCTGAGAGAGAATGTGATGTCCATCTTTTGGGTGATGAGTGCCATGTTCTTATCCCTCTTCTTCACCTTTTGGTTCTGTTGAGATAATTAATGGGTTGGTTTTGAAAAGTGCATCATTTATATTTTTAATTACATCATCATCTGCCTCAATGTTCTGTTAAGCAAGCACCTGTTTGATTCTTTGAAATGAATGAACCTGAGAAAATTTTAAAATGTCACTAATTTCCTCAATAATTCTCTGCAAAGCACTTTTAGAAACATGTAACAATGTTTGCATGCATAGAAAAAGTCTAGCTATTTTATGTTCAAGACATTGGTAATCTACAAACTCATTGTCCTCTTTATCACTTGATGCTACACCTGAACCACTTGGTAATGTCTCTGGCTCCTGAGAGGTATTTAAGGATTTATCAGGGGAGCTACTTTCACTAGGACATGCATTTGCATGAGAAATCAGTCTAATACAGTTTTTTATATCTTTTGAGTTTTTGTGCTTTCTGCTTGTGTGTGACGTAAAGGTTGTTAAATTGTTGGTAGCATAGTCACATTTTTGGAAAGGACAGGATACAGTCTGATTTTTTTTTAAGTGCCTTAAAATATGTGAAATAAATGTATGCTGTGAGCAGTTTTCCTTAAATTCACAAAAATCACAAAAAAATGTTGAGATCTCCTGCCTTTTCTTAGCCCTGTTGTGTGATCTGCTGAGGTGAGACTTCAATGCCCCTCGTGTCCTGAACGAACAGACGCAGTCACTGTAAACACAGGGCAAATGAAATCCTCTTCTATGTCGTAGCTGGTGATGTCTTAAGAGTACTTCTTGGCTTGAACAGACAAAAGAGCAGAACTGGCACTGCATACAAAAGCTATAATGAGAAGAGAGGAGAGGACAGTGTCAACAATTCAAAAGAAACCTGAATTAATCTCAAATTACCAAAGTTACATTACCTGATAATGTGTTTGGGGCGGGGGGCAGGCACTCCTGTTCTGATTCCTCTCCTTACCAACTCCTCATCAGTCCCTCATAAATCAGGACAAGCAGTGGTCTGGAGTTGGCTTTTAATTCTCTAAATAAATAAAAATAGCAATTAGTTTTAAAATAAAATACCAGCTTCCTGACATTACTTAAGAATTTTTTTGGCTCACTAAAGTGAGCTGATTCTGCCTTGTAAAATGCCATGTGAAACACAGTAAAACAAATAATTTACAAAACATACATTACATCAAATGTTTAATTTATTTAATTTATTATTAACAAATTGTATTCTACATGGAATGCACCAACAGTATACTGGGATGTATTATGTAAGCCAAGGATAATTTTGTGTGATTGGTTTTACAACTTAGAATGACAAACATTGGATTGAGAGTATGAGTGGGATAAAACTCCTGAAGCATCTGTTTAAATTATCAGTGCATTTATTAATGGTGCTCCATAAATAAACCAAAACAATGTTGTTTTGTGCATAACAAAAAGCTCACAATTGTGCGATCAAAATGTAAACTAAAAGATGCTGAGCATAATAACAAAGACAGATTTTGCAGCTGCTCTGTTTCCAAGTTCTACTGCGCAACTGACAGCCTGGAGTTTGAAATTCTCTTTGTAACCGTGTCTCTTACAGGCGCCATTTATGGTCCTTACACGCATAATATGGTAATATTACGTTGAAGCAGAGTACGTATCACTCTGCGAGGCTCCTCGGTAGCCGTAATGCTCCAACAATCCATCAAGCAGTGCAGCTTCATAGCTTACCAAAGTCGTACCAAAACATTTTTTGACATATTTTTTTAAGCTGTGTACCACATAAAATTGGTTCGAGGTCAGTAAGCACAACCAGAATTCATACATAAGGCAGACTGTCGATTTTTGAGATGAAAGGATTTTAGGCCGTGCGTCAACGCGTTAGCCCGGTTAGCTCACTAACGCCACCCAGCCCCACGCACGGGGTGATCCGCGGTAACTAGTTAACGGAGATTTGCCCCGTTAATGCAGTTATGGCATTAACTTTACGCTGACAGTACTAAAATAGTAATCTTCAAATGTTTTCTTTTTACCGACCAGCTCCTCTTTGATAGCTGCCGTGTCCATCTTGTCGTTGCCTGCAGGTGAAGCGATGGGGGAGGGGGAGTTGTGTTCAGTGAAGGAGAGAGGCGGAGTAACACAGCGTAGAGACAAAAGTGGACGAAAGAGAGGCAAACTTGCGGCTCCACGAGTATAATGATAATGTAGACTATATCGATATAAACTATATTGTCACATCTCATATTTCATTTAGTGGAGCTCGCTGGCCATGAGGACTCCACCACCCCGTTCACACAGAAACTAAAGCACACATTTTATTGGCTAGATGTGATTCGAACAAATTAAACGACATGGCAGCAGGCGCCCCCGAACTTTATTTTATTTTATTTTATTTAAATAGCGGCGGGGGGTTGCTGCCGTTGGTCATGAGTGAGCCAGCCTATTTTGTTTCGTTCGGTGGTATGGCGGCCACAGACTGCACTTCATGAAATACGCATAGGGGGTGTCGTGGAGGCTTGTCAGATATGAGCGCGCCTCTTTAGTAGCGAAGTTTGTCGGATTTTCATTGTTTTGTGACATGGCACGTAGTTTGTGACATGGAATCTTAAATGATATAGTAAACACATACCCATAAGCCACAAGGCTTCTTAGCCAAGAAAGTAATGCTATGCTAAGTTTCGGAAAAATACGAAGAACTTCAGTTGTGATATTTCTAACAGACAAATTGAGACTGTTCAAACATATACTGTCTGATATAATAAAAGAAACATTACTTGCCTTTAGAAACTTGAGATGAACGATCTATCCAGCTCCTAGCCTCACGTTCTCATTAAGGCAGACGGGCAGGTGGCTTTCAGTCCTTGCAAAAGCGCAAAGTAGACCCCGTAGCATCCAAAAATATGAGATGCGCATGCGTACTCAGGCACAGAAAGGCGCCAACAGCTTCAACTCATGTAAAACTTGAATTCATTCATTTTGCCAGCAATAAATTTCATCTGAGACCAACTTTTGCTCCAAAACGTTAAATGATTAGTTGAAACCCTTAATGTATTTGAGTTTATGGGCCAACTGAACTTTTATTGTTGAATTGTGAAAGAAATGACTGTAAGCTCAACAACTGCAAGTTTGATTTTTTACAGTGCACTGTAAAAATTTGTCTGTTAGAAATATCACAACTGAAGTTCTTCGTATTTTTCCGAAACTTAGCATAGCATTACTTTCTTGGCTAAGAAGCCTTGTGGCTTATGGGTATGTGTTTACTATATCATTTAAGATTCCATGTCACAAACTACGTGCCATGTCACAAAACAATGAAAATCCGACAAACTTCGCTACTAAAGAGGCGCGCTCATATCTGACAAGCCTCCACGACACCCCCTATGCGTATTTCATGAAGTGCAGTCTGTGGCCGCCATACCACCGAACGAAACAAAATAGGCTGGCTCACTCATGACCAACGGCAGCAACCCCCCGCCGCTATTTAAATAAAATAAAATAAAATAAAGTTCGGGGGCGCCTGCTGCCATGTCGTTTAATTTGTTCGAATCACATCTAGCCAATAAAATGTGTGCTTTAGTTTCTGTGTGAACGGGGTGGTGGAGTCCTCATGGCCAGCGAGCTCCACTAAATGAAATATGAGATGTGACAATATAGTTTATATCGATATAGTCTACATTATCATTATACTCGTGGAGCCGCAAGTTTGCCTCTCTTTCGTCCACTTTTGTCTCTACGCTGTGTTACTCCGCCTCTCTCCTTCACTGAACACAACTCCCCCTCCCCCATCGCTTCACCTGCAGGCAACGACAAGATGGACACGGCAGCTATCAAAGAGGAGCTGGTCGGTAAAAAGAAAACATTTGAAGATTACTATTTTAGTACTGTCAGCGTAAAGTTAATGCCATAACTGCATTAACGGGGCAAATCTCCGTTAACTAGTTACCGCGGATCACCCCGTGCGTGGGGCTGGGTGGCGTTAGTGAGCTAACCGGGCTAACGCGTTGACGCACGGCCTAAAATCCTTTCATCTCAAAAATCGACAGTCTGCCTTATGTATGAATTCTGGTTGTGCTTACTGACCTCGAACCAATTTTATGTGGTACACAGCTTAAAAAAATATGTCAAAAAATGTTTTGGTACGACTTTGGTAAGCTATGAAGCTGCACTGCTTGATGGATTGTTGGAGCATTACGGCTACCGAGGAGCCTCGCAGAGTGATACGTACTCTGCTTCAACGTAATATTACCATATTATGCGTGTAAGGACCATAAATGGCGCCTGTAAGAGACACGGTTACAAAGAGAATTTCAAACTCCAGGCTGTCAGTTGCGCAGTAGAACTTGGAAACAGAGCAGCTGCAAAATCTGTCTTTGTTATTATGCTCAGCATCTTTTAGTTTACATTTTGATCGCACAATTGTGAGCTTTTTGTTATGCACAAAACAACATTGTTTTGGTTTATTTATGGAGCACCATTAATAAATGCACTGATAATTTAAACAGATGCTTCAGGAGTTTTATCCCACTCATACTCTCAATCCAATGTTTGTCATTCTAAGTTGTAAAACCAATCACACAAAATTATCCTTGGCTTACATAATACATCCCAGTATACTGTTGGTGCATTCCATGTAGAATACAATTTGTTAATAATAAATTAAATAAATTAAACATTTGATGTAATGTATGTTTTGTAAATTATTTGTTTTACTGTGTTTCACATGGCATTTTACAAGGCAGAATCAGCTCACTTTAGTGAGCCAAAAAAATTCTTAAGTAATGTCAGGAAGCTGGTATTTTATTTTAAAACTAATTGCTATTTTTATTTATTTAGAGAATTAAAAGCCAACTCCAGACCACTGCTTGTCCTGATTTATGAGGGACTGATGAGGAGTTGGTAAGGAGAGGAATCAGAACAGGAGTGCCTGCCCCCCGCCCCAAACACATTATCAGGTAATGTAACTTTGGTAATTTGAGATTAATTCAGGTTTCTTTTGAATTGTTGACACTGTCCTCTCCTCTCTTCTCATTATAGCTTTTGTATGCAGTGCCAGTTCTGCTCTTTTGTCTGTTCAAGCCAAGAAGTACTCTTAAGACATCACCAGCTACGACATAGAAGAGGATTTCATTTGCCCTGTGTTTACAGTGACTGCGTCTGTTCGTTCAGGACACGAGGGGCATTGAAGTCTCACCTCAGCAGATCACACAACAGGGCTAAGAAAAGGCAGGAGATCTCAACATTTTTTTGTGATTTTTGTGAATTTAAGGAAAACTGCTCACAGCATACATTTATTTCACATATTTTAAGGCACTTAAAAAAAAATCAGACTGTATCCTGTCCTTTCCAAAAATGTGACTATGCTACCAACAATTTAACAACCTTTACGTCACACACAAGCAGAAAGCACAAAAACTCAAAAGATATAAAAAACTGTATTAGACTGATTTCTCATGCAAATGCATGTCCTAGTGAAAGTAGCTCCCCTGATAAATCCTTAAATACCTCTCAGGAGCCAGAGACATTACCAAGTGGTTCAGGTGTAGCATCAAGTGATAAAGAGGACAATGAGTTTGTAGATTACCAATGTCTTGAACATAAAATAGCTAGACTTTTTCTATGCATGCAAACATTGTTACATGTTTCTAAAAGTGCTTTGCAGAGAATTATTGAGGAAATTAGTGACATTTTAAAATTTTCTCAGGTTCATTCATTTCAAAGAATCAAACAGGTGCTTGCTTAACAGAACATTGAGGCAGATGATGATGTAATTAAAAATATAAATGATGCACTTTTCAAAACCAACCCATTAATTATCTCAACAGAACCAAAAGGTGAAGAAGAGGGATAAGAACATGGCACTCATCACCCAAAAGATGGACATCACATTCTCTCTCAGGAGGAAAGAAGTTGTGGAGATGCAGCCCTTGGTCAAGGAAATGCAGCTCAGATGGCCAGCTCTCTTCTTGAAAGAACAGGTAAGATAATCTCTTAAATATTTAAAGGAAAACTTCCGTTTTTTTCTTCTTCCCTTTTTCCCCAGTGTGGTCTTATTTCTAAAATTGAAAACGTTCATTTATTCACCCAGAAAAATTTCAAGGCATTTGGAGTTGTTAGAAAGAAATTTTAATCCCAATGTTACGAGTCAGTCGTTTTGCAAGAGAGAGCTGAGCCACGGTTATGGGGAAAGGATTCACTGAGACAACTAAGAAATGCCTGAATTAAGCCAAAAACCACTCTGGAGGGATTTTAATCTAAGGAAATAACATTAAAATGTGTTTAAAAGCTCCAAAAAGTTGATTTTACATGATATAGGACCTTTACAATTCCTTCTGAACAACTCCAAATACCTCGAAACTTGTCTGGGTGAGTAAATGAACGTGAGCTCCATTTCTTGTGCCCTTGAGAAGCATCTGTTTGTATCACTCCAATATCTTGTAGAAAAGGTTGAAGGCTACCGTTGAGCTAACAATGCTAGTGGTAAAATATAAAAAAATACTTGGCTCTAAAAATATGAACTCTATTGAAGTGAAATCTATTTACTTGTCAACTTGCTGTGTATAATAACGGATTGCTTTTATTTCGCTCTTCTCTGGGCACCCAAAGCGCTTTATAATTCCACTACTCACTCACTCACTCACTCTCACATTCACACATCGGTGCAGGGAAACCACAGTTGTAGCCACAGCTGCCCTGGGGTAGACTGACAGAAGTGACGCTGCCATATCGCGCCACTGGCCCCTCTGGCCAACACCAGTAAGCGGTGGGGTAAAGGGTCTTGCCCAAGGACACAACGACCAGGACAGAGAGAGCTGGGGATAGAACCAGCATCCTTCCGGTTACAGATGAGCTTCCCAACCCCCTGAACCACGGTCGCCGCAATGACTTGTCTTCACTGGGCATCTAGAATCTTTTGGTGCTGACCCTTAGCGGGCAACAGCCATGAAACTCACAGAACAGGATTGAGAAAGTCACTTACGTGTTATGAAAGTATACAAATTTGACCACAGGATGTTATTCTTACTTCATTTCTACATAACTATAAAATTAATGGAATTTTTTCAATGAATTTAAAATACAATTTATTGATTTATTTCTTTTCTGCAATACATCCTGTAACAATTGAAACCATTATTTTGTCTTATCAACATTTGATTAGGTATTCTATAGACTTACTGTAAAATCTGCCGATCAGATTTTTCTTGTTTTGTTTTTTTTTTTTTTAATACGTCAGTTATAATTTGTACCACCACTACCACTAAAAGAAAAAAAAAAAAAAATCCAATCAAGGCCTGACCAATAGATCAACCGAGACTAACTAAATGTTTTGAAATTAAGCTCTTTTAACCAAATTTGAAAACAATGTGATTTTTATATAATGTACCTTTAAAAGTTTTCTTCTATATTTTTTTTGTAGATTTGTGCGGAATTCTCACGCATTACCACCAAGGATCTCATGGGGACCTTCATGACTGCCCTCGACACTTACTCACTTCGGCTGATTAAGCTGTATCGAATTAGAAAAGCTGCTTTCCGCAATGACATGGATTCCCTGTTGCAGAAGTTTGATGAACAGGTAATATATAAAAATGTATTTGTGTCTGGTTTATGAGGAACCTGAAGTTCCCACTGTAACGAAAGATACTTTATTAAATATTTACTAAATTGATGTAAAAATTGTTAGTTTTCAAAAAGTGTCCCCTGAATGGGATTATAAGCTAACAAGCAGCGCTGTGTTTGGCAGATTGCAGGTAATGACAGACAGTTCAACTCTCATCCCACTCATGGCACTTTTTGTTATAAATGTTGTAATAAGTGTGCTACATTTGTTGCACATCAAAATTACTTAAAAAATAAATAAATAAAAAAAACTGACAAAAACATGACCAATTATCTGTAATAACTCATTTCAACATCTTATTTCTTAAGGCTGTATTTTGAGCAACAACACTTAATGTGTTTTAAAAACAAAATGGTAGGTTTATAAATGAGACTGAGTCTTATTTGATTTCCTTGTTTTAGGTCTCAAACATAGTCCAGCATCGACGAACCATCAGTTTGGAAGGGTTACCGATATTTGTTCGCGACGACGAGACCAAACTCTTCTTAACATGTCTGGTGAGTATGCAAATCTACTCAATCTTCAGTTTTGGTTTTCAGAGACTTATATGTACTGTTGTTTTTTATTTTGCATAGGATACAGATCCAGTTGAGAGGGCAACCCGAGGTGTTACGGTGGGCATCCTCACTGTTCTGGAGGACTACGTGGGACCCAACTCGCAGTCCACAGTGGTCAACACTGCCATTGTTTTGGAAGAGGACATTATTCTTGATGATCTGCCAGACCTTCCCACTGCCTTTGCCTACTTGTTTGGCCTACTTTATGGGCTCAACATGGAGTTTCCCAAAGAACTCAAGTACACATTTGAAGCTGTGCAACACATTTTTATGGAGTTGACATCTACCTGTTCCCAGAGGATAAGAAGCTTCAAAACCAAGCTCTTAACCAAAGTCTAACCTATTTGACAACATGTTCAACTCAAATGCAACTTGTGTAAAACAGAATGGCAATTTGTTTTGATTTACTGTTTTTGGGTTTCGTGGCAAGTTGCTCTGAAAAAAGTTAATTTCTGTCTTTAAGAAAACGGTAAGGTGCAGAAAGTTCTGAATCAATGTCTTCTGTTCTAACTTTACTTAATGTAGCTTGCATGGCTGATTGCAGATTTCATGTATAACATGTTATTATAAAATGTTGAAAGGTTTTATTCTAACTTGAGCTGTTTTAAACAATTTTTATAATCTGGTTTTAGGTACATTTGTATTAGTTTTATAACAAATGTGGCGCGATACTGAACTTCACAGGAAATTGGAGTGTTGATACCATTACTATTAAAAGACAAGTGGTGGAAAAATTTGTTTGAAAGTTGTTAGCTGTATGGAAACCAGGAAGTTGTTCACATCCTGCCATCTGATGTTTTGAATCTGTTTGTTAGTGACTATCTATCAAGATAGGTTTGATATTCTGTCTGACAACACCACCTTTAAAATTGGATGAGTAACATTTGTTACAAAAATTTGACTTTTTTTGTGTTTTTGGAAGGACTTTATTTGTGGCTGAATGTTGTCAGTATGTTAAAAATGGCTGATCTCAAAAGTCAACATTGTCAGTGGTGCAGTTGTGTTTGAACACAAAGTTATTTGAAAATCAACTGTGTAAACATTCATTGGTACAACAGGGAGCACCTCATGAAAACTATGAAAGATACTTTTTCTAAACTTTAGGAAATTGATTGGCAAAACAAAAAAAAATATGTTGTGTAAACTTTAGGAAATACGTTGCCAAAACTAAAACTAATACCTTGTGTAAACTTTAGGAAATACGTTGCAAAAACAATAAAATATGAGTTGAGAAAAAGGACAATTATTAATTTTGTCAACACAAAATCATTAGCTAAAGCAACTTATCACCTAAACTTGAAATTATAAGTTATCCATCAGAACCTAAAAACGTAAATGCAGTCGGTTGCCTTGAGTTTTTAAGTTTTAGCAACGTTTTTTTTTTTTTTTTTTTTACAGTGTATTCTTGGATGCACTTAGTAAATCCAACAGCTCAGCTATTTGTTGTTTGTTGTTTGTAAAAGTTGCAGGAAGAACAAACTTCTTAAATAGTAAATGAAACAAAGCACAAATTCAAAGTTTTTTTTTTTTTTCATTTTTTTATTTTTGTTTTTTAACTCAAAATGTCCTGTTGTAACTGGACTTTTTGAGTTAAGAAACAGACCAAATCCCAACAACACTTCCCTCATGGTGCTTTATAATGTAAAGTCAAGACCCTACAATAATGCACAAAGACTCCAATCCCCTAGAGCAAGCACTTTGGCGACAGTGGGAAGGAAAAACTCACTTTTAACAGAGAGAAACCTCCGGCAGAACCAGGCTCTGAGATGGGGGTGGCCATCTGCCTCGGCCAGTTGGTGATGAGGGAAGGAAGTTGGGAGAAGAAGAGTAGTGATTTTTAACCACTCTGGTTTCAAAATTAAATTTAGAAAGCCCAATTGAAATGAATATTCACATGCACGTGTTGGTTCGATTTTAGCGTGCACATGAGAAAGCCCTAAAGATGATGTTTTGGCTCCTCAATTTTGCATGTTTTTTGAAGCTGCTGACGATTGCTTCATCCATTACTGGGTTTTCTGACCACATTAAGAGTATTGGAGAATCCCACCTGTCATGGAGTTCATTGTATATTGTCAGGGCGAGTTCTCTAATGTTCTCCAAGGACATTTTGTACTTTTTTGACAAAATTTTGTCCCAGATCTTCTGGAAAAGCCTCTCTACAATAAACTCGGATGCTACTGGATTCAGTGTCATCGTCTCATTTCCTTCGCTCATGGCGTGCATTACCAGATCTTTGGTCACATTTTTTACAACTTCCTTGTACTCTTGCCTGTTTTTAGAGACACTGAGTACTCTTGCTGGTAATGCCAAGAGGTGTTTGGTGAAGATTGAGACGGTAATATTGTCAAGCTGTTCCCTCAGATTAAAAATCAAAAGGTTTTCTTTGCAGTTGTGTGTTTTGCAAAGATCCTTGAGAATGGCCTTGCCCACTTTGAAAATGCTGTCGTGGGATAAATTCAAGTGTTTCTCCTCAACTTCAGGCCAGATTTTCTCAATCAGACGATGGCTGATGCAGTTAGGAGTGAGGCGCTCTGTGAAGATCTTGTATTTGGAGGAGACTTTTTCTTTGGCCAGTAAAACCACCAACTGAATAACCCAGTTGACGCGCACCTTTTTCTGCAGCTTCAGTGTCTTTTCCAAAGCTGAAGCTGAAGCCCGATTGGTCTCATCTTTGAGTACAAACTGCACTTCTTCTAACACTTGTTTTTCCTGTTCAGTTTGTCTCTTTGCGTCCTCTACCATTGTCTTCTCCTCTGACAGTGCTGCCTGTGCTTCATTCACTGCTTTTTTGGCCTCTTCACACTCTTTCTTTGCCAGTTTGGTCGTTTCTTCGAGTGCATTTTTCACTTGGTTCAGTTCAGCTTTTTCTGTGGCGTTTGAAACCATCAACTGAACAGCTTTGTTGACACACAACTTTGAGGAGGAATCTGGGGTTGCCGTGTCTTTTTTCTCTGTCTCAGCCTCGGCTAATGGTTCTGTCTGCTCGTCCACTTTGTTCTGCATTTCTTTTGTGTCCTTCACCATTTTCTGCTCTTCCAGGACTTTTTTTAATTTTCTTCCTCCTCGACCACCAGGTCGCCCAGTGTACTCTCTGGCAGAGTGCACACTAATTCTGGTTTTGCTTGTTGGTCACTCGTTTTTGACATTTAAGCTACAATGTTACAATGAATCAAACATTCAAATATGACTGAGGGTAGCAGAACAAAATCTCATCCAGTGAATCGCTCGTGACTGTAAGAAACGTGCTGGTCCAGTGTGGGTTTCACCTGCAATTTATAGACTTGGGTTGACTGTGACGTCACGGCCTGGTTCTCTTGCCTTTCATCTTTGAACCAGGCCCCGCCCACAACAACGTTCCATATTGTCTCATTGAAAATAGGTAACGCCCACAAAGAACGGGCTGTCAGAGTTTCTGACGTCATGGCCTGATTCTCTCTTTCCTTTAATGTTTGAAAAAGGCCCGAAAACCATTTTCACCACTTACGCAAAAGCTCTTCTCTGTGGTAGAAAACCTTTAGTTTCCACGCTCTCTTCACTTCTATCCGCCTCTATCACGTCTTTTTGCCCACTCCCAGATTATTGCCTGTGGTCCTGTGGCTTACTCATAATATTTCAAACAAGCGGGCGCACTGATCTATTAATGTTTCCGACACACAGTTTACTTGAAACTGCGCTGATTTTCAACAATGAATAAATGACGTCTTCGTTTTCTGTGTTATAATGAAAAAAGCTGAACTCTCCTCTGTTTAGAAAAGAACGCAATTTTTTAAATCAGCCTTAAAACCAACCACACCGATAAAATATATTTGCTGTTTTAATAACGTTTAATTGCCACTGTATGAGCTCATCTTGTGTTACATCCTTAAGAGAGAGACCTGCGGCTGCCTCCTTCCTTTGGCTCCTTGGGTGTCTTTATCTGAGCATCACTTTTGCTTCCACTATGACGCCCCTGGTAGCAACATTTAACTTTCAAGGCTGTTTACAATCAGAAAAAAAAAGTCTCCGTTTTGAGCGCAATCAGCTCTTAGTTATTCTGACCTCACCACAGCGCCATCGACACGACGTCTGTGTGCAGACTCATGACCGTCATGTCACACGTAGTAGAACACATGAGAGAGATGCTGGTTCATCACAGCCATAAATATGTTAAAAATGAAGATATTTCACTATGTTCAGATACCGGATTTAGTGCTACATGAGGTATTTTAATAGAAAAGGCTGCGAGACAGTGTTTGGATCCCCGTTTTTTCATGTCTGCAAATCTCAAAAGTGAGTGTTAAACTTTAACCTTACCTATTCACTGCAATAAAAATACAGATTTGTTAAAAAGTTATGTTTGTTATAACAGTAAGAATATGCTTACCTAGTTTTGCTATGAAAATTTGTAATTGTCATGGTCCTGGGTTGCTGAATCAGTGTTTTGAGTTTATTGTTTTTATTTTCTAGTTTCTTCTGTTTTTGTATTCGTTCTTAGGGGCTGGGTCTTGTGTTTAGTGTTTCTGTTATCCCTACCTGCTTCCTTTCCTGGTGTTTTTACTTTGAATGGTAAATGGCCTGTATTTGTATAGCGCTTTACTTATAGTCCCTAAGGACCCCAAAACGCTATTCAGACATCCGCCCATTCACACACACATTCACGCTGATGGAAGGTCTGTGTCTCGTTATAGCCATTAGTTTCAGCTGTGTCCACCCCTGCGTGTCTTTTCCTAATCACCTGGTGTGTATTTCTACTGTGTGTTTGCTTCTGCTCGTCGTCGCTCCATCTGTGTTGTTTGGTAATCGCGTCTCTCTCTCCAGTCTCCGCTCTCATCCCCATATCAACTCCATATGTTTTCCCCCTGTGTCTTATTCCGTGAGTTATGGTTTCCTCAGTTTAGGTTTATGTTTAGTTCTGTCCTCGCTTTTGTTATTTTCACCGTCCACAATAAAGCTCCCGTGCATCACAGCAAGTGCCTGCATTTTGGGTCCTTTGCAACACCACACGACTGCTGCCCCAGCCATTAATTTTACTTTTGGAAAAGGTTTGTAAAAGTGATTAGTTTGTTTACTTCTGGACCCTCTCATTAATTAAGGGATTAAGAGCACCCTGGAGGGTGTGGTGGAAAAGTTTTATTTACCAAATATCAGCTGGGACGACGGGAGGGTTTAAAATTATTTTATTTTAGCCACTTTTTGAACTTCTCAAATCAGGTTAAGTTAACTTTCGTTTATGTTTGAAATTATTGGATTGATTTTTGTTTATATTTTTCAACGAAATAAACGCCAGAACTTAAAAGGCCGTGACACTGGTACTCATCTCTTCTCGTCTCACTGCCCTCGTTCTTTTCGCCTCCGTGCTACCCTGGTTCATCTTCGCTCACTTCATCTGCACTTGGCTAGTTTTATTCTTCTTCGCTTGCACAGCCAAGACGAACTTCATGGAAAGTCCTTGTGGAGAATGGCTTCATCGAGCCACTGTTGGCCTCATTTGGTATTTCGACTGGTTTCATTTTGCCGAGGTGAAGACGCGGTACAGGACTGCGCCGTTTCACCTGTTTATACTGAGTGATATTTGCATCCTCTGTGCTGTGTGGTGCTGGAAGATGAGCACACATCCTCCTGATTTTGTGAAAGAGCCCATGTCAGCTTTAATTATTGCTGCCAGAATCTCCTCCAATGATTACATCCCGCGGTTAAAGGATTTTTCTGTTGTTTATTGTTTAGTTTAACTGTTGTTAGCTTGCCACATTCTTGCCTTAGTACTAGCAACTGGGAAGATATGTGCTATTTAGCCAACCTCTGGTCTTACAGCGACCCCTTGTGGAACCTACCAATTATAGTATTACCTGTTTCTGTTTCCAGACAACCATGCTTATAGTCACCTATACTGCATCTGCCACGATTATAAGTGCATATCTGGCTGTATCACGGTTGGATTAATCATGGCAAGCCCTGCTGTAACCATTTCTTCTGTGAAGCTTCATTAAAGACGGTGAACTAAACTCCTGGACTGCTGCAGTCTTTCTGACCGAAGACTTAGGCCAGACTTGTATACCCAGCACTTCCAGTACATATATATTCTACACAAATGTTTATCAGTTGAAGAATCAGGACTCCCTTTAAACATTATATTTGTACTAAATGTGTATGTAAATATGGTGTCTGTATATTTAATGCCTATATTTGTGACTGTGTTTCTGTTGTAGTTTATTCCTGTATGAATATTAAATACTTGACTGAAAGTATTAAAAATGTATTTGCATTGCTTTACAGAAAAAGGGAAAAATCGTAGGACTGTGGGGGAAAGAGTGATTACCTCAGTTAAACAACTCGTGTAATTATATTAGGTTCATCTTTAAGGAACTCTGCATGTCTCCAAATAGCTTTGAATGTCTTTGAAATGAGAATAATACAAATAGAAAAAGAAAAAAAGTGGACACATGCAGACAAAGTAAAGAGATGAATATTCAGTAAGCTATAAAGA
This sequence comes from Rhamphochromis sp. 'chilingali', assembly GCF_963969265.1. Taxonomy (NCBI): domain Eukaryota; kingdom Metazoa; phylum Chordata; class Actinopteri; order Cichliformes; family Cichlidae; genus Rhamphochromis; species Rhamphochromis sp. 'chilingali'. Next base: position 29,341,590 of record NC_137944.1, read on the forward strand.
TTCAAAGGTCTCTCAGTTTTTCTCAAATGTGTGTGAGGACTGCTTGTTTGTATTCTTGGATGCACTTAGTAAATCCAACAGCTCAGCTATTTGTTGTTTGTTGTTTGTAAAAGTTGCAGGAAGAACAAACTTCTTAAATAGTAAATGAAACAAAGCACAAATTCAAAGTTTTTTTTTTTTTTCCATTTTTTTATTTTTGTTTTTTAACTCAAAATGTCCTGTTGTAACTGGACTTTTTGAGTTAAGAAACAGACCAAATCCCAACAACACTTCCCTCATGGTGCTTTATAATGTAAAGTCAAGACCCTACAATAATGCACAAAGACTCCAATCCCCTAGAGCAAGCACTTTGGCGACAGTGGGAAGGAAAAACTCACTTTTAACAGAGAGAAACCTCCGGCAGAACCAGGCTCTGAGATGGGGGTGGCCATCTGCCTCGGCCAGTTGGTGATGAGGGAAGGAAGTTGGGAGAAGAAGAGTAGTGATTTTTAACCACTCTGGTTTCAAAATTAAATTTAGAAAGCCCAATTGAAATGAATATTCACATGCACGTGTTGGTTCGATTTTAGCGTGCACATGAGAAAGCCCTAAAGATGATGTTTTGGCTCCTCAATTTTGCATGTTTTTTGAAGCTGCTGACGATTGCTTCATCCATTACTGGGTTTTCTGACCACATTAAGAGTATTGGAGAATCCCACCTGTCATGGAGTTCATTGTATATTGTCAGGGCGAGTTCTCTAATGTTCTCCAAGGACATTTTGTACTTTTTTGACAAAATTTTGTCCCAGATCTTCTGGAAAAGCCTCTCTACAATAAACTCGGATGCTACTGGATTCAGTGTCATCGTCTCATTTCCTTCGCTCATGGCGTGCATTACCAGATCTTTGGTCACATTTTTTACAACTTCCTTGTACTCTTGCCTGTTTTTAGAGACACTGAGTACTCTTGCTGGTAATGCCAAGAGGTGTTTGGTGAAGATTGAGACGGTAATATTGTCAAGCTGTTCCCTCAGATTAAAAATCAAAAGGTTTTCTTTGCAGTTGTGTGTTTTGCAAAGATCCTTGAGAATGGCCTTGCCCACTTTGAAAATGCTGTCGTGGGATAAATTCAAGTGTTTCTCCTCAACTTCAGGCCAGATTTTCTCAATCAGACGATGGCTGATGCAGTTAGGAGTGAGGCGCTCTGTGAAGATCTTGTATTTGGAGGAGACTTTTTCTTTGGCCAGTAAAACCACCAACTGAATAACCCAGTTGACGCGCACCTTTTTCTGCAGCTTCAGTGTCTTTTCCAAAGCTGAAGCTGAAGCCCGATTGGTCTCATCTTTGAGTACAAACTGCACTTCTTCTAACACTTGTTTTTCCTGTTCAGTTTGTCTCTTTGCGTCCTCTACCATTGTCTTCTCCTCTGACAGTGCTGCCTGTGCTTCATTCACTGCTTTTTTGGCCTCTTCACACTCTTTCTTTGCCAGTTTGGTCGTTTCTTCGAGTGCATTTTTCACTTGGTTCAGTTCAGCTTTTTCTGTGGCGTTTGAAACCATCAACTGAACAGCTTTGTTGACACACAACTTTGAGGAGGAATCTGGGGTTGCCGTGTCTTTTTTCTCTGTCTCAGCCTCGGCTAATGGTTCTGTCTGCTCGTCCACTTTGTTCTGCATTTCTTTTGTGTCCTTCACCATTTTCTGCTCTTCCAGGACTTTTTTTAATTTTCTTCCTCCTCGACCACCAGGTCGCCCAGTGTACTCTCTGGCAGAGTGCACACTAATTCTGGTTTTGCTTGTTGGTCACTCGTTTTTGACATTTAAGCTACAATGTTACAATGAATCAAACATTCAAATATGACTGAGGGTAGCAGAACAAAATCTCATCCAGTGAATCGCTCGTGACTGTAAGAAACGTGCTGGTCCAGTGTGGGTTTCACCTGCAATTTATAGACTTGGGTTGACTGTGACGTCACGGCCTGGTTCTCTTGCCTTTCATCTTTGAACCAGGCCCCGCCCACAACAACGTTCCATATTGTCTCATTGAAAATAGGTAACGCCCACAAAGAACGGGCTGTCAGAGTTTCTGACGTCATGGCCTGATTCTCTCTTTCCTTTAATGTTTGAAAAAGGCCCGAAAACCATTTTCACCACTTACGCAAAAGCTCTTCTCTGTGGTAGAAAACCTTTAGTTTCCACGCTCTCTTCACTTCTATCCGCCTCTATCACGTCTTTTTGCCCACTCCCAGATTATTGCCTGTGGTCCTGTGGCTTACTCATAATATTTCAAACAAGCGGGCGCACTGATCTATTAATGTTTCCGACACACAGTTTACTTGAAACTGCGCTGATTTTCAACAATGAATAAATGACGTCTTCGTTTTCTGTGTTATAATGAAAAAAGCTGAACTCTCCTCTGTTTAGAAAAGAACGCAATTTTTTAAATCAGCCTTAAAACCAACCACACCGATAAAATATATTTGCTGTTTTAATAACGTTTAATTGCCACTGTATGAGCTCATCTTGTGTTACATCCTTAAGAGAGAGACCTGCGGCTGCCTCCTTCCTTTGGCTCCTTGGGTGTCTTTATCTGAGCATCACTTTTGCTTCCACTATGACGCCCCTGGTAGCAACATTTAACTTTCAAGGCTGTTTACAATCAGAAAAAAAAAGTCTCCGTTTTGAGCGCAATCAGCTCTTAGTTATTCTGACCTCACCACAGCGCCATCGACACGACGTCTGTGTGCAGACTCATGACCGTCATGTCACACGTAGTAGAACACATGAGAGAGATGCTGGTTCATCACAGCCATAAATATGTTAAAAATGAAGATATTTCACTATGTTCAGATACCGGATTTAGTGCTACATGAGGTATTTTAATAGAAAAGGCTGCGAGACAGTGTTTGGATCCCCGTTTTTTCATGTCTGCAAATCTCAAAAGTGAGTGTTAAACTTTAACCTTACCTATTCACTGCAATAAAAATACAGATTTGTTAAAAAGTTATGTTTGTTATAACAGTAAGAATATGCTTACCTAGTTTTGCTATGAAAATTTGTAATTGTCATGGTCCTGGGTTGCTGAATCAGTGTTTTGAGTTTATTGTTTTTATTTTCTAGTTTCTTCTGTTTTTGTATTCGTTCTTAGGGGCTGGGTCTTGTGTTTAGTGTTTCTGTTATCCCTACCTGTTTCCTTTCCTGGTGTTTTTACTTTGAATGGTAAATGGCCTGTATTTGTATAGCGCTTTACTTATAGTCCCTAAGGACCCCAAAACGCTATTCAGACATCCGCCCATTCACACACACATTCACGCTGATGGAAGGTCTGTGTCTCGTTATAGCCATTAGTTTCAGCTGTGTCCACCCCTGCGTGTCTTTTCCTAATCACCTGGTGTGTATTTCTACTGTGTGTTTGCTTCTGCTCGTCGTCGCTCCATCTGTGTTGTTTGGTAATCGCGTCTCTCTCTCCAGTCTCCGCTCTCATCCCCATATCAACTCCATATGTTTTCCCCCTGTGTCTTATTCCGTGAGTTATGGTTTCCTCAGTTTAGGTTTATGTTTAGTTCTGTCCTCGCTTTTGTTATTTTCACCGTCCACAATAAAGCTCCCGTGCATCACAGCAAGTGCCTGCATTTTGGGTCCTTTGCAACACCACACGACTGCTGCCCCAGCCATTAATTTTACTTTTGGAAAAGGTTTGTAAAAGTGATTAGTTTGTTTACTTCTGGACCCTCTCATTAATTAAGGGATTAAGAGCACCCTGGAGGGTGTGGTGGAAAAGTTTTATTTACCAAATATCAGCTGGGACGACGGGAGGGTTTAAAATTATTTTATTTTAGCCACTTTTTGAACTTCTCAAATCAGGTTAAGTTAACTTTCGTTTATGTTTGAAATTATTGGATTGATTTTTGTTTATATTTTTCAACGAAATAAACGCCAGAACTTAAAAGGCCGTGACACTGGTACTCATCTCTTCTCGTCTCACTGCCCTCGTTCTTTTCGCCTCCGTGCTACCCTGGTTCATCTTCGCTCACTTCATCTGCACTTGGCTAGTTTTATTCTTCTTCGCTTGCACAGCCAAGACGAACTTCATGGAAAGTCCTTGTGGAGAATGGCTTCATCGAGCCACTGTTGGCCTCATTTGGTATTTCGACTGGTTTCATTTTGCCGAGGTGAAGACGCGGTACAGGACTGCGCCGTTTCACCTGTTTATACTGAGTGATATTTGCATCCTCTGTGCTGTGTGGTGCTGGAAGATGAGCACACATCCTCCTGATTTTGTGAAAGAGCCCATGTCAGCTTTAATTATTGCTGCCAGAATCTCCTCCAATGATTACATCCCGCGGTTAAAGGATTTTTCTGTTGTTTATTGTTTAGTTTAACTGTTGTTAGCTTGCCACATTCTTGCCTTAGTACTAGCAACTGGGAAGATATGTGCTATTTAGCCAACCTCTGGTCTTACAGCGACCCCTTGTGGAACCTACCAATTATAGTATTACCTGTTTCTGTTTCCAGACAACCATGCTTATAGTCACCTATACTGCATCTGCCACGATTATAAGTGCATATCTGGCTGTATCACGGTTGGATTAATCATGGCAAGCCCTGCTGTAACCATTTCTTCTGTGAAGCTTCATTAAAGACGGTGAACTAAACTCCTGGACTGCTGCAGTCTTTCTGACCGAAGACTTAGGCCAGACTTGTATACCCAGCACTTCCAGTACATATATATTCTACACAAATGTTTATCAGTTGAAGAATCAGGACTCCCTTTAAACATTATATTTGTACTAAATGTGTATGTAAATATGGTGTCTGTATATTTAATGCCTATATTTGTGACTGTGTTTCTGTTGTAGTTTATTCCTGTATGAATATTAAATACTTGACTGAAAGTATTAAAAATGTATTTGCATTGCTTTACAGAAAAAGGGAAAAATCGTAGGACTGTGGGGGAAAGAGTGATTACCTCAGTTAAACAACTCGTGTAATTATATTAGGTTCATCTTTAAGGAACTCTGCATGTCTCCAAATAGCTTTGAATGTCTTTGAAATGAGAATAATACAAATAGAAAAAGAAAAAAAGTGGACACATGCAGACAAAGTAAAGAGATGAATATTCAGTAAGCTATAAAGATTCAAAGGTCTCTCAGTTTTTCTCAAATGTGTGTGAGGACTGCTTGTTTGTATTCTTGGATGCACTTAGTAAATCCAACAGCTCAGCTATTTGTTGTTTGTTGTTTGTAAAAGTTGCAGGAAGAACAAACTTCTTAAATAGTAAATGAAACAAAGCACAAATTCAAAGTTTTTTTTTTTTTTCCATTTTTTTATTTTTGTTTTTTAACTCAAAATGTCCTGTTGTAACTGGACTTTTTGAGTTAAGAAACAGACCAAATCCCAACAACACTTCCCTCATGGTGCTTTATAATGTAAAGTCAAGACCCTACAATAATGCACAAAGACTCCAATCCCCTAGAGCAAGCACTTTGGCGACAGTGGGAAGGAAAAACTCACTTTTAACAGAGAGAAACCTCCGGCAGAACCAGGCTCTGAGATGGGGGTGGCCATCTGCCTCGGCCAGTTGGTGATGAGGGAAGGAAGTTGGGAGAAGAAGAGTAGTGATTTTTAACCACTCTGGTTTCAAAATTAAATTTAGAAAGCCCAATTGAAATGAATATTCACATGCACGTGTTGGTTCGATTTTAGCGTGCACATGAGAAAGCCCTAAAGATGATGTTTTGGCTCCTCAATTTTGCATGTTTTTTGAAGCTGCTGACGATTGCTTCATCCATTACTGGGTTTTCTGACCACATTAAGAGTATTGGAGAATCCCACCTGTCATGGAGTTCATTGTATATTGTCAGGGCGAGTTCTCCAATGTTCTCCAAGGACATTTTGTACTTTTTTGACAAAATTTTGTCCCAGATCTTCTGGAAAAGCCTCTCTACAATAAACTCGGATGCTACTGGATTCAGTGTCATCGTCTCATTTCCTTCGCTCATGGCGTGCATTACCAGATCTTTGGTCACATTTTTTACAACTTCCTTGTACTCTTGCCTGTTTTTAGAGACACTGAGTACTCTTGCTGGTAATGCCAAGAGGTGTTTGGTGAAGATTGAGACGGTAATATTGTCAAGCTGTTCCCTCAGATTAAAAATCAAAAGGTTTTCTTTGCAGTTGTGTGTTTTGCAAAGATCCTTGAGAATGGCCTTGCCCACTTTGAAAATGCTGTCGTGGGATAAATTCAAGTGTTTCTCCTCAACTTCAGGCCAGATTTTCTCAATCAGACGATGGCTGATGCAGTTAGGAGTGAGGCGCTCTGTGAAGATCTTGTATTTGGAGGAGACTTTTTCTTTGGCCAGTAAAACCACCAACTGAATAACCCAGTTGACGCGCACCTTTTTCTGCAGCTTCAGTGTCTTTTCCAAAGCTGAAGCTGAAGCCCGATTGGTCTCATCTTTGAGTACAAACTGCACTTCTTCTAACACTTGTTTTTCCTGTTCAGTTTGTCTCTTTGCGTCCTCTACCATTGTCTTCTCCTCTGACAGTGCTGCCTGTGCTTCATTCACTGCTTTTTTGGCCTCTTCACACTCTTTCTTTGCCAGTTTGGTCGTTTCTTCGAGTGCATTTTTCACTTGGTTCAGTTCAGCTTTTTCTGTGGCGTTTGAAACCATCAACTGAACAGCTTTGTTGACACACAACTTTGAGGAGGAATCTGGGGTTGCCGTGTCTTTTTTCTCTGTCTCAGCCTCGGCTAATGGTTCTGTCTGCTCGTCCACTTTGTTCTGCATTTCTTTTGTGTCCTTCACCATTTTCTGCTCTTCCAGGACTTTTTTAAATTTTCTTCCTCCTCGACCACCAGGTCGCCCAGTGTACTCTCTGGCAGAGTGCACACTAATTCTGGTTTTGCTTGTTGGTCACTCGTTTTTGACATTTAAGCTACAATGTTACAATGAATCAAACATTCAAATATGACTGAGGGTAGCAGAACAAAATCTCATCCAGTGAATCGCTCGTGACTGTAAGAAACGTGCTGGTCCAGTGTGGGTTTCACCTGCAATTTATAGACTTGGGTTGACTGTGACGTCACGGCCTGGTTCTCTTGCCTTTCATCTTTGAACCAGGCCCCGCCCACAACAACGTTCCATATTGTCTCATTGAAAATAGGTAACGCCCACAAAGAACGGGCTGTCAGAGTTTCTGACGTCATGGCCTGATTCTCTCTTTCCTTTAATGTTTGAAAAAGGCCCGAAAACCATTTTCACCACTTACGCAAAAGCTCTTCTCTGTGGTAGAAAACCTTTAGTTTCCACGCTCTCTTCACTTCTATCCGCCTCTATCACGTCTTTTTGCCCACTCCCAGATTATTGCCTGTGGTCCTGTGGCTTACTCATAATATTTCAAACAAGCGGGCGCACTGATCTATTAATGTTTCCGACACACAGTTTACTTGAAACTGCGCTGATTTTCAACAATGAATAAATGACGTCTTCGTTTTCTGTGTTATAATGAAAAAAGCTGAACTCTCCTCTGTTTAGAAAAGAACGCAATTTTTTAAATCAGCCTTAAAACCAACCACACCGATAAAATATATTTGCTGTTTTAATAACGTTTAATTGCCACTGTATGAGCTCATCTTGTGTTACATCCTTAAGAGAGAGACCTGCGGCTGCCTCCTTCCTTTGGCTCCTTGGGTGTCTTTATCTGAGCATCACTTTTGCTTCCACTATGACGCCCCTGGTAGCAACATTTAACTTTCAAGGCTGTTTACAATCAGAAAAAAAAAGTCTCCGTTTTGAGCGCAATCAGCTCTTAGTTATTCTGACCTCACCACAGCGCCATCGACACGACGTCTGTGTGCAGACTCATGACCGTCATGTCACACGTAGTAGAACACATGAGAGAGATGCTGGTTCATCACAGCCATAAATATGTTAAAAATGAAGATATTTCACTATGTTCAGATACCGGATTTAGTGCTACATGAGGTATTTTAATAGAAAAGGCTGCGAGACAGTGTTTGGATCCCCGTTTTTTCATGTCTGCAAATCTCAAAAGTGAGTGTTAAACTTTAACCTTACCTATTCACTGCAATAAAAATACAGATTTGTTAAAAAGTTATGTTTGTTATAACAGTAAGAATATGCTTACCTAGTTTTGCTATGAAAATTTGTAATTGTCATGGTCCTGGGTTGCTGAATCAGTGTTTTGAGTTTATTGTTTTTATTTTCTAGTTTCTTCTGTTTTTGTATTCGTTCTTAGGGGCTGGGTCTTGTGTTTAGTGTTTCTGTTATCCCTACCTGCTTCCTTTCCTGGTGTTTTTACTTTGAATGGTAAATGGCCTGTATTTGTATAGCGCTTTACTTATAGTCCCTAAGGACCCCAAAACGCTATTCAGACATCCGCCCATTCACACACACATTCACGCTGATGGAAGGTCTGTGTCTCGTTATAGCCATTAGTTTCAGCTGTGTCCACCCCTGCGTGTCTTTTCCTAATCACCTGGTGTGTATTTCTACTGTGTGTTTGCTTCTGCTCGTCGTCGCTCCATCTGTGTTGTTTGGTAATCGCGTCTCTCTCTCCAGTCTCCGCTCTCATCCCCATATCAACTCCATATGTTTTCCCCCTGTGTCTTATTCCGTGAGTTATGGTTTCCTCAGTTTAGGTTTATGTTTAGTTCTGTCCTCGCTTTTGTTATTTTCACCGTCCACAATAAAGCTCCCGTGCATCACAGCAAGTGCCTGCATTTTGGGTCCTTTGCAACACCACACGACTGCTGCCCCAGCCATTAATTTTACTTTTGGAAAAGGTTTGTAAAAGTGATTAGTTTGTTTACTTCTGGACCCTCTCATTAATTAAGGGATTAAGAGCACCCTGGAGGGTGTGGTGGAAAAGTTTTATTTACCAAATATCAGCTGGGACGACGGGAGGGTTTAAAATTATTTTATTTTAGCCACTTTTTGAACTTCTCAAATCAGGTTAAGTTAACTTTCGTTTATGTTTGAAATTATTGGATTGATTTTTGTTTATATTTTTCAACGAAATAAACGCCAGAACTTAAAAGGCCGTGACACTGGTACTCATCTCTTCTCGTCTCACTGCCCTCGTTCTTTTCGCCTCCGTGCTACCCTGGTTCATCTTCGCTCACTTCATCTGCACTTGGCTAGTTTTATTCTTCTTCGCTTGCACAGCCAAGACGAACTTCATGGAAAGTCCTTGTGGAGAATGGCTTCATCGAGCCACTGTTGGCCTCATTTGGTATTTCGACTGGTTTCATTTTGCCGAGGTGAAGACGCGGTACAGGACTGCGCCGTTTCACCTGTTTATACTGAGTGATATTTGCATCCTCTGTGCTGTGTGGTGCTGGAAGATGAGCACACATCCTCCTGATTTTGTGAAAGAGCCCATGTCAGCTTTAATTATTGCTGCCAGAATCTCCTCCAATGATTACATCCCGCGGTTAAAGGATTTTTCTGTTGTTTATTGTTTAGTTTAACTGTTGTTAGCTTGCCACATTCTTGCCTTAGTACTAGCAACTGGGAAGATATGTGCTATTTAGCCAACCTCTGGTCTTACAGCGACCCCTTGTGGAACCTACCAATTATAGTATTACCTGTTTCTGTTTCCAGACAACCATGCTTATAGTCACCTATACTGCATCTGCCACGATTATAAGTGCATATCTGGCTGTATCACGGTTGGATTAATCATGGCAAGCCCTGCTGTAACCATTTCTTCTGTGAAGCTTCATTAAAGACGGTGAACTAAACTCCTGGACTGCTGCAGTCTTTCTGACCGAAGACTTAGGCCAGACTTGTATACCCAGCACTTCCAGTACATATATATTCTACACAAATGTTTATCAGTTGAAGAATCAGGACTCCCTTTAAACATTATATTTGTACTAAATGTGTATGTAAATATGGTGTCTGTATATTTAATGCCTATATTTGTGACTGTGTTTCTGTTGTAGTTTATTCCTGTATGAATATTAAATACTTGACTGAAAGTATTAAAAATGTATTTGCATTGCTTTACAGAAAAAGGGAAAAATCGTAGGACTGTGGGGGAAAGAGTGATTACCTCAGTTAAACAACTCGTGTAATTATATTAGGTTCATCTTTAAGGAACTCTGCATGTCTCCAAATAGCTTTGAATGTCTTTGAAATGAGAATAATACAAATAGAAAAAGAAAAAAAGTGGACACATGCAGACAAAGTAAAGAGATGAATATTCAGTAAGCTATAAAGATTCAAAGGTCTCTCAGTTTTTCTCAAATGTGTGTGAGGACTGCTTGTTTGTATTCTTGGATGCACTTAGTAAATCCAACAGCTCAGCTATTTGTTGTTTGTTGTTTGTAAAAGTTGCAGGAAGAACAAACTTCTTAAATAGTAAATGAAACAAAGCACAAATTCAAAGTTTTTTTTTTTTTTCCATTTTTTTATTTTTGTTTTTTAACTCAAAATGTCCTGTTGTAACTGGACTTTTTGAGTTAAGAAACAGACCAAATCCCAACAACACTTCCCTCATGGTGCTTTATAATGTAAAGTCAAGACCCTACAATAATGCACAAAGACTCCAATCCCCTAGAGCAAGCACTTTGGCGACAGTGGGAAGGAAAAACTCACTTTTAACAGAGAGAAACCTCCGGCAGAACCAGGCTCTGAGATGGGGGTGGCCATCTGCCTCGGCCAGTTGGTGATGAGGGAAGGAAGTTGGGAGAAGAAGAGTAGTGATTTTTAACCACTCTGGTTTCAAAATTAAATTTAGAAAGCCCAATTGAAATGAATATTCACATGCACGTGTTGGTTCGATTTTAGCGTGCACATGAGAAAGCCCTAAAGATGATGTTTTGGCTCCTCAATTTTGCATGTTTTTTGAAGCTGCTGACGATTGCTTCATCCATTACTGGGTTTTCTGACCACATTAAGAGTATTGGAGAATCCCACCTGTCATGGAGTTCATTGTATATTGTCAGGGCGAGTTCTCTAATGTTCTCCAAGGACATTTTGTACTTTTTTGACAAAATTTTGTCCCAGATCTTCTGGAAAAGCCTCTCTACAATAAACTCGGATGCTACTGGATTCAGTGTCATCGTCTCATTTCCTTCGCTCATGGCGTGCATTACCAGATCTTTGGTCACATTTTTTACAACTTCCTTGTACTCTTGCCTGTTTTTAGAGACACTGAGTACTCTTGCTGGTAATGCCAAGAGGTGTTTGGTGAAGATTGAGACGGTAATATTGTCAAGCTGTTCCCTCAGATTAAAAATCAAAAGGTTTTCTTTGCAGTTGTGTGTTTTGCAAAGATCCTTGAGAATGGCCTTGCCCACTTTGAAAATGCTGTCGTGGGATAAATTCAAGTGTTTCTCCTCAACTTCAGGCCAGATTTTCTCAATCAGACGATGGCTGATGCAGTTAGGAGTGAGGCGCTCTGTGAAGATCTTGTATTTGGAGGAGACTTTTTCTTTGGCCAGTAAAACCACCAACTGAATAACCCAGTTGACGCGCACCTTTTTCTGCAGCTTCAGTGTCTTTTCCAAAGCTGAAGCTGAAGCCCGATTGGTCTCATCTTTGAGTACAAACTGCACTTCTTCTAACACTTGTTTTTCCTGTTCAGTTTGTCTCTTTGCGTCCTCTACCATTGTCTTCTCCTCTGACAGTGCTGCCTGTGCTTCATTCACTGCTTTTTTGGCCTCTTCACACTCTTTCTTTGCCAGTTTGGTCGTTTCTTCGAGTGCATTTTTCACTTGGTTCAGTTCAGCTTTTTCTGTGGCGTTTGAAACCATCAACTGAACAGCTTTGTTGACACACAACTTTGAGGAGGAATCTGGGGTTGCCGTGTCTTTTTTCTCTGTCTCAGCCTCGGCTAATGGTTCTGTCTGCTCGTCCACTTTGTTCTGCATTTCTTTTGTGTCCTTCACCATTTTCTGCTCTTCCAGGACTTTTTTAAATTTTCTTCCTCCTCGACCACCAGGTCGCCCAGTGTACTCTCTGGCAGAGTGCACACTAATTCTGGTTTTGCTTGTTGGTCACTCGTTTTTGACATTTAAGCTACAATGTTACAATGAATCAAACATTCAAATATGACTGAGGGTAGCAGAACAAAATCTCATCCAGTGAATCGCTCGTGACTGTAAGAAACGTGCTGGTCCAGTGTGGGTTTCACCTGCAATTTATAGACTTGGGTTGACTGTGACGTCACGGCCTGGTTCTCTTGCCTTTCATCTTTGAACCAGGCCCCGCCCACAACAACGTTCCATATTGTCTCATTGAAAATAGGTAACGCCCACAAAGAACGGGCTGTCAGAGTTTCTGACGTCATGGCCTGATTCTCTCTTTCCTTTAATGTTTGAAAAAGGCCCGAAAACCATTTTCACCACTTACGCAAAAGCTCTTCTCTGTGGTAGAAAACCTTTAGTTTCCACGCTCTCTTCACTTCTATCCGCCTCTATCACGTCTTTTTGCCCACTCCCAGATTATTGCCTGTGGTCCTGTGGCTTACTCATAATATTTCAAACAAGCGGGCGCACTGATCTATTAATGTTTCCGACACACAGTTTACTTGAAACTGCGCTGATTTTCAACAATGAATAAATGACGTCTTCGTTTTCTGTGTTATAATGAAAAAAGCTGAACTCTCCTCTGTTTAGAAAAGAACGCAATTTTTTAAATCAGCCTTAAAACCAACCACACCGATAAAATATATTTGCTGTTTTAATAACGTTTAATTGCCACTGTATGAGCTCATCTTGTGTTACATCCTTAAGAGAGAGACCTGCGGCTGCCTCCTTCCTTTGGCTCCTTGGGTGTCTTTATCTGAGCATCACTTTTGCTTCCACTATGACGCCCCTGGTAGCAACATTTAACTTTCAAGGCTGTTTACAATCAGAAAAAAAAAGTCTCCGTTTTGAGCGCAATCAGCTCTTAGTTATTCTGACCTCACCACAGCGCCATCGACACGACGTCTGTGTGCAGACTCATGACCGTCATGTCACACGTAGTAGAACACATGAGAGAGATGCTGGTTCATCACAGCCATAAATATGTTAAAAATGAAGATATTTCACTATGTTCAGATACCGGATTTAGTGCTACATGAGGTATTTTAATAGAAAAGGCTGCGAGACAGTGTTTGGATCCCCGTTTTTTCATGTCTGCAAATCTCAAAAGTGAGTGTTAAACTTTAACCTTACCTATTCACTGCAATAAAAATACAGATTTGTTAAAAAGTTATGTTTGTTATAACAGTAAGAATATGCTTACCTAGTTTTGCTATGAAAATTTGTAATTGTCATGGTCCTGGGTTGCTGAATCAGTGTTTTGAGTTTATTGTTTTTATTTTCTAGTTTCTTCTGTTTTTGTATTCGTTCTTAGGGGCTGGGTCTTGTGTTTAGTGTTTCTGTTATCCCTACCTGTTTCCTTTCCTGGTGTTTTTACTTTGAATGGTAAATGGCCTGTATTTGTATAGCGCTTTACTTATAGTCCCTAAGGACCCCAAAACGCTATTCAGACATCCGCCCATTCACACACACATTCACGCTGATGGAAGGTCTGTGTCTCGTTATAGCCATTAGTTTCAGCTGTGTCCACCCCTGCGTGTCTTTTCCTAATCACCTGGTGTGTATTTCTACTGTGTGTTTGCTTCTGCTCGTCGTCGCTCCATCTGTGTTGTTTGGTAATCGCGTCTCTCTCTCCAGTCTCCGCTCTCATCCCCATATCAACTCCATATGTTTTCCCCCTGTGTCTTATTCCGTGAGTTATGGTTTCCTCAGTTTAGGTTTATGTTTAGTTCTGTCCTCGCTTTTGTTATTTTCACCGTCCACAATAAAGCTCCCGTGCATCACAGCAAGTGCCTGCATTTTGGGTCCTTTGCAACACCACACGACTGCTGCCCCAGCCATTAATTTTACTTTTGGAAAAGGTTTGTAAAAGTGATTAGTTTGTTTACTTCTGGACCCTCTCATTAATTAAGGGATTAAGAGCACCCTGGAGGGTGTGGTGGAAAAGTTTTATTTACCAAATATCAGCTGGGACGACGGGAGGGTTTAAAATTATTTTATTTTAGCCACTTTTTGAACTTCTCAAATCAGGTTAAGTTAACTTTCGTTTATGTTTGAAATTATTGGATTGATTTTTGTTTATATTTTTCAACGAAATAAACGCCAGAACTTAAAAGGCCGTGACACTGGTACTCATCTCTTCTCGTCTCACTGCCCTCGTTCTTTTCGCCTCCGTGCTACCCTGGTTCATCTTCGCTCACTTCATCTGCACTTGGCTAGTTTTATTCTTCTTCGCTTGCACAGCCAAGACGAACTTCATGGAAAGTCCTTGTGGAGAATGGCTTCATCGAGCCACTGTTGGCCTCATTTGGTATTTCGACTGGTTTCATTTTGCCGAGGTGAAGACGCGGTACAGGACTGCGCCGTTTCACCTGTTTATACTGAGTGATATTTGCATCCTCTGTGCTGTGTGGTGCTGGAAGATGAGCACACATCCTCCTGATTTTGTGAAAGAGCCCATGTCAGCTTTAATTATTGCTGCCAGAATCTCCTCCAATGATTACATCCCGCGGTTAAAGGATTTTTCTGTTGTTTATTGTTTAGTTTAACTGTTGTTAGCTTGCCACATTCTTGCCTTAGTACTAGCAACTGGGAAGATATGTGCTATTTAGCCAACCTCTGGTCTTACAGCGACCCCTTGTGGAACCTACCAATTATAGTATTACCTGTTTCTGTTTCCAGACAACCATGCTTATAGTCACCTATACTGCATCTGCCACGATTATAAGTGCATATCTGGCTGTATCACGGTTGGATTAATCATGGCAAGCCCTGCTGTAACCATTTCTTCTGTGAAGCTTCATTAAAGACGGTGAACTAAACTCCTGGACTGCTGCAGTCTTTCTGACCGAAGACTTAGGCCAGACTTGTATACCCAGCACTTCCAGTACATATATATTCTACACAAATGTTTATCAGTTGAAGAATCAGGACTCCCTTTAAACATTATATTTGTACTAAATGTGTATGTAAATATGGTGTCTGTATATTTAATGCCTATATTTGTGACTGTGTTTCTGTTGTAGTTTATTCCTGTATGAATATTAAATACTTGACTGAAAGTATTAAAAATGTATTTGCATTGCTTTACAGAAAAAGGGAAAAATCGTAGGACTGTGGGGGAAAGAGTGATTACCTCAGTTAAACAACTCGTGTAATTATATTAGGTTCATCTTTAAGGAACTCTGCATGTCTCCAAATAGCTTTGAATGTCTTTGAAATGAGAATAATACAAATAGAAAAAGAAAAAAAGTGGACACATGCAGACAAAGTAAAGAGATGAATATTCAGTAAGCTATAAAGATTCAAAGGTCTCTCAGTTTTTCTCAAATGTGTGTGAGGACTGCTTGTTTGTATTCTTGGATGCACTTAGTAAATCCAACAGCTCAGCTATTTGTTGTTTGTTGTTTGTAAAAGTTGCAGGAAGAACAAACTTCTTAAATAGTAAATGAAACAAAGCACAAATTCAAAGTTTTTTTTTTTTTTCCATTTTTTTATTTTTGTTTTTTAACTCAAAATGTCCTGTTGTAACTGGACTTTTTGAGTTAAGAAACAGACCAAATCCCAACAACACTTCCCTCATGGTGCTTTATAATGTAAAGTCAAGACCCTACAATAATGCACAAAGACTCCAATCCCCTAGAGCAAGCACTTTGGCGACAGTGGGAAGGAAAAACTCACTTTTAACAGAGAGAAACCTCCGGCAGAACCAGGCTCTGAGATGGGGGTGGCCATCTGCCTCGGCCAGTTGGTGATGAGGGAAGGAAGTTGGGAGAAGAAGAGTAGTGATTTTTAACCACTCTGGTTTCAAAATTAAATTTAGAAAGCCCAATTGAAATGAATATTCACATGCACGTGTTGGTTCGATTTTAGCGTGCACATGAGAAAGCCCTAAAGATGATGTTTTGGCTCCTCAATTTTGCATGTTTTTTGAAGCTGCTGACGATTGCTTCATCCATTACTGGGTTTTCTGACCACATTAAGAGTATTGGAGAATCCCACCTGTCATGGAGTTCATTGTATATTGTCAGGGCGAGTTCTCCAATGTTCTCCAAGGACATTTTGTACTTTTTTGACAAAATTTTGTCCCAGATCTTCTGGAAAAGCCTCTCTACAATAAACTCGGATGCTACTGGATTCAGTGTCATCGTCTCATTTCCTTCGCTCATGGCGTGCATTACCAGATCTTTGGTCACATTTTTTACAACTTCCTTGTACTCTTGCCTGTTTTTAGAGACACTGAGTACTCTTGCTGGTAATGCCAAGAGGTGTTTGGTGAAGATTGAGACGGTAATATTGTCAAGCTGTTCCCTCAGATTAAAAATCAAAAGGTTTTCTTTGCAGTTGTGTGTTTTGCAAAGATCCTTGAGAATGGCCTTGCCCACTTTGAAAATGCTGTCGTGGGATAAATTCAAGTGTTTCTCCTCAACTTCAGGCCAGATTTTCTCAATCAGACGATGGCTGATGCAGTTAGGAGTGAGGCGCTCTGTGAAGATCTTGTATTTGGAGGAGACTTTTTCTTTGGCCAGTAAAACCACCAACTGAATAACCCAGTTGACGCGCACCTTTTTCTGCAGCTTCAGTGTCTTTTCCAAAGCTGAAGCTGAAGCCCGATTGGTCTCATCTTTGAGTACAAACTGCACTTCTTCTAACACTTGTTTTTCCTGTTCAGTTTGTCTCTTTGCGTCCTCTACCATTGTCTTCTCCTCTGACAGTGCTGCCTGTGCTTCATTCACTGCTTTTTTGGCCTCTTCACACTCTTTCTTTGCCAGTTTGGTCGTTTCTTCGAGTGCATTTTTCACTTGGTTCAGTTCAGCTTTTTCTGTGGCGTTTGAAACCATCAACTGAACAGCTTTGTTGACACACAACTTTGAGGAGGAATCTGGGGTTGCCGTGTCTTTTTTCTCTGTCTCAGCCTCGGCTAATGGTTCTGTCTGCTCGTCCACTTTGTTCTGCATTTCTTTTGTGTCCTTCACCATTTTCTGCTCTTCCAGGACTTTTTTAAATTTTCTTCCTCCTCGACCTCCAGGTCGCCCAGTGTACTCTCTGGCAGAGTGCACACTAATTCTGGTTTTGCTTGTTGGTCACTCGTTTTTGACATTTAAGCTACGATGTTACAATGAATCAAACATTTTTAACCATCATGAAGATTTTTATAACTTTAGTGGATTTGAAAAAAAAACCCAAGACAAATAAAAAACAGACGACCCTGTTGAAAAATTGATAGAAGCATTTCTTTTTCTTTTTCCTAACAGAATCAAAGCCATGTTCCCAACCTGAAGTAAAAATAAGTAAGCTATGGATTTTGTTTTGACATGTGTGTATCCTCTGATGCAGACCTGGATTTACCCCGCTTTAGGCTGAGTAGGTTATAGATGTGCTATACTGATCAGTAGGTTGTTGGTCTGAGTTCCTGTTTTGATGATTTCTGAGATTATTGTTTTTACACAATCTCCAACAAAAAAAACATATAGTGAATAAAAACTTCACCCAAATAATATTTATATTATATAATTTTTTTACTGATTTATTGGGTCCACATATTGTAGCTGTACAATTTGGGTGTCTGTAGCTCAGGAGGTAATGCAGGTTATCTGCTCATTGGAAGGTTGGTGGTTTGATCACTGGCTTCTCCAGTCTGCACACCAAAGGTATCACACAAGATGCTGAACCCCAGTATGTGGATGTTAGATAGAATGCACTAGGTGTAGAAAAATGTGCTGATATGAATGGGTGAATCAGGCATGTTGTATAAAGTGCTCTGAGTGTTCCAATAGTTCAAAATAAGAATATATATATATATATTTACATACATACATACATACGTACATACGTGTGTGTGTGTGTGTGTGTGTGTGTGTGTGTGTGTGTGTGTGTGTGTATTATCAGAAACACAGTTAAGAGACAAAGATGAAGGCTCTCTGCACAGTGTGTTACTTCTTTGAAAAGAAGTTCAAATACTGCTGGAATGAATGTGGTCATAGTCAAGCAATTTTTTTTTCATTGTTTCACAAGCAGTAGGGCTGTGTGTGCACGTGCGTGTGTGTGCGTGCATGTGTGCGTGCGTGCGGCATTTACTTCTTCCTGTGAGTTCTGAGTTAGCACCACTTCAGATTGGTGGTCTCTTCTTTTTCCGATCTCACCTCAGATTTCACCTCTGTTCATGTAAAGAGAGTGGGTAGTAGAAAACATTGAACCAGGCACACCAAACCACATCTTAGAAACAGTACTCGTGTTTTCTGTCTAATTTTTTTTTCTGCTTATCACTTTTTTCAGTTTTTTTTTAATACAGATTTTTTTTTTCTTTTTATTAGACTGGGTGGGCAAAATGACCTGAGTGGGTTGGCTAGGCCCACCCCTGTTCATACCTTTAACCAGCCTAGCATTGATGACTGAAGTAGTTAGATTGTAATCGCAGAACAGAAATCATTTCCTGTCACATCTAAGGCTACGTTCACAATGCAGGCGAGAGCGCATCAAATCCAACTTTTTTGACCCTATGCGACCCATATTAGATGTTTTAGAATGCAACTGCTATTTAAATGGTCATGTCGCACTAAATCCGTCTTTTACGTCACTGACACAAGACAGACGCCAACAATCAGCGCCCGAGAAGACATCGCAAATGCTTCCTGGCCATCCCGTGTAGATGTTAGTGAAACTGTTGGGAAGACAACGTGAACATTTTATTTGTACTGTATAATCTGCAGATTCTGACAGAAATCTGCAACTATCCTTTGAAGCACCGCTCCAATAAGGATCATTATTAGGCCACATCTAAATAACAAAATAACTTTATAACTTAAAGGAAAATTGGGAAACGTAAAGTCCGAAACAAGTCTTTGTATTAAGGCCATCAGTCAAACAATACTGTTTGGTCCGGGTCTAAACAGAGCGTGTTGTGTGTGACGTCTTCTTGTGCGCATGCGGGCCGCTTTGAGGGTTCACACTAGAGCGCGTTTGCAGTCACATTTTATTTGTAGTGTGAACAACCAAACAAAAAAAATTGGATTTGTTAAAAAAAAAAAAATCGGAATTGAGCATTAAGACCTGCAGTGTGAACGTAGTCTAAATCACACAAACATGCACAGTTCTTTCTTCCACCTAAATGAAATTTTGTGCTCTAACATCTTCAAAGATGAGCCATGTTCTAAATGTGGAGAAGGCTGGGAGCACCATGGAGGAAAGTGCTATTATTTCTCTGTCAGTAAATCATCCTGGACTGTGAGCAGAGGTGAATGTAGATCTAAAGGAGGAGACCTGGTTAAGATAGACAGCAGGGAGGAGCAGGTATAAGAAGCTGTTGCAGGTTTATGTTCTTACGTCTATTTTATCACATATTTAGAAGTCTTGTAAGGTAATTTTCATCTGAATTTCCTATTCAGAAATTCCTGGATCAAAGACTGAAAGACATAATGAATTATCCTCAGGATAAGTTCTGGTTTGGACTGACTGACTCAGCAGAAGAGGGTAGATGGTTGTGGGTGGATGGCTCGCTACTGGACAAAAGGTTTGATTATTGGGAATATTTTTGTTCATTTACAGCATCAAACTTATCAGTTTTCACTTGAACACCTCTTTCTGTTCTTTTTTTTTAGTTTGACTTATTGGGACTACGACGAGCCAGATGATTGGAAAGGGGATTATCCTGATGGAGAGGATTGTGCAAGAATGGGGTAAAAGATGAAACCTCTGATCTGAACAGTTGGTTTGATGCTTCCTGCAACGTGGCTCACAGAAGTATTTGTGAGAAAGCAGAAATAACTGGATAACCTTCAAAGTGGTTGGATTTTTAAAAATAAAATTGAAGACAAAATCTTGTGATTTTTTTAAATGTATCTTATTGTTATATTTTATAGCTGCTGCAAAAATGTCACCACATTTTACATTTATTAGACTGGTATTTAATAAATAAAGATAAAATCATTAGTTACAGTTATGTTTCCCTTTGTAACTTTGTAACATTTATAAAATGTTTCATTTAAAAAAAACAATGTTCCAATGATACAGTTTAATAATGTAGAAGAATGTTTGCTTACTGGATGTAAAAAAAATAAAATAAAAAAGGCATGCGGTGTTTACTTGAAATAATGACTCCATAAAGGCAGACAGCAGCAGAATCGGACTGCTCATGTTGCAAAATATACATCAGAATCTTTATTGTCATTGTGCTTTCGAACAATGAAAATTGTATGCTAACCCGTTCAGTACAAGTGAAAAAGATTGCACTTTTAAGAGAAAGATGCATGTATGTACAATAAATTACAAATTAAATAAATAAAATAAATATATTATTTACAGGACTGTATATAAGAATGAACAAGTGAGAATATAAACAGGTAAGAATACGGTTTTGCACAGTGATTTAGTCCTTAGAATATTGCACAGTTCTTTAGAAATATCACACAGTTAAAAAGAAAATATTGTACAGCTGAAGATTGTGTTTTCGCAGTGATTTATCCCCCAAGTGTACTTATTAATGCAACAGCCCTGGCATATGTGCTGTTTCTTAGTCTTTTTGTTTTGGCTTTAATGATCCTGTACTGCCTTCCTGAGGGTAACAGCTGGAACAGTTGATATGTGGGGTGGGATGTGTCTTTCAGGATGCTACAGGCTTTTCTGTGGCAGCAGGACCTATACAGCTCCTCTAGGGAGAGAAAAGGACAGCCAATGATCCTCTGTGCTGTGTTGATGACCCTCTGGAGTGATGCTCTTTCCTGAGCAGTACTGAGCAGTATTATTGATAACTGAAAACATTTTGAATGCTCTGAGTAAAAGCACCAAACATTGTATGTTTGTCCCTCTGGAGGCATTAATTTGAAAAATCCCATTAGCCATTTTAATTTTCAAATTGGTCACCATTTACCTCACAGGAAACAGCTATTGTACTACAGAATTTCAGCCACTGAATCAATTTAAGATGTCTTGATGCGTACTCAATCATTCAGAAAAGGAAATCCCAGAAAGCTGATTATTTTCATCTAAAACGAATCAACAGATGAAAAAAACAGAGTTTTGACTCTTGATTTCTGTTTTTGCACTATGTAGCAATCAAATCAAAACTAAAAAAAAAACTTCTCCAGAGCTTCTTTGTTTCTGTGTCAAGAAAAATTGTTGCAATTCAATCCCCAAAACTGGCAAATTGTGAAAAAAAAAACAGTTCTTGAGATAACTGAGAGAAATTGTTTCAATATTCTCTAAACGGACAACTGGTAAGTATGATCCTTTAACTATTGTAAATTTGTTTGTATCTATTTGAGAAATAGATACTTTTAATTTGTCAAATTTAATGCATCCTTTCCAATTCTAAGGGACCATTGCAGCAATTGCATCTGCATTATATCATCTGCAAACACACAGAAGGGGAAAACTTGTGTTAATCAGGAGAGTAGTGAGCTTGAGTGATTCTCAGCTACAGTGGGGCAAAAAAGTATTTAGTCAGCCACCGATTGTGCAAGTTCCCCCACCTAAAATGATGACAGAGGTCAGTAATTTGCACCAGAGGTACACTTCAACTGTGAGAGACAGAATGTGAAGAAAAAATCCATGAATTCACATGGTAGGATTTGTAAAGAATTTATTCGTAAATTAGGGTGGAAAATAAGTATTTGGTCACCTCAAACAAGGAAAATCTCTTATATATTTATAATAAAATATTATAAATATAATATAAATATATTATAAATATATTATATAGATAAAAACTCACGGACCGGTACCGGTCCGAGGCTCGGGGGTTAGGGACCGCTGGTTTACGACACCAACTGTCTGACATCTATAATCCAGTTTTGAGTTCCCTCCCCAGACGCCTGAACGCCCACTCACATCCTGGGCCATCTGACCTCAGTAATTCGCATGAAAAGGTGGGGCCAGGTTTCACAATGAGCTCACCTGAAATCCTGGCTGATTGGGACCCACACCCATTTTCACACCTTGGCTCAGGCCGGGGTCTTTCTGTGTGGAGTTTGCATGTTCTCCCCGTGTTTGCGTGGGTTCTCTCCGGGTACTCCGGCTTCCTCCCACCGTCCAAAGACATGCAGCTTGTGGGGATAGGTTAATTGGATAATCTAAATTGCCACTAGGTGTGAATGTGAATGGTTGTCTGTCCTTGTGTGTTAGCCCTGCGACAGACTGGCGACCTGTCCAGGGTGTACCCTGCCTCTCGCCCTATGACAGCTGGGATAGGCTCCAGCGCCCCCCGCGACCCTGAAAAGGATAAGCGGAAGTGAATGGATGGATGGATGGATGGATGGATGGATGGCTCAGGCGATTAGAGGATCATCAGGGGGTCCTTTTGTCCCTCTTTGGGGGGATACTCCCACTAGGTTTAAATCTGGGACTCCCCACCATTTGACCTTAGAACTGAAGAAGCTTCTCGGATGAGAGGTGAAACGTCTTCAAGCAACTTAAAGAAGTCCAGATGCTTTTCTTTACAAGCTCCTTTGATTATAAATATAGTGTAACTAACTAACATCATATATTAGATGTGCTGTGTTTTTGAGTAATAAACACTTTCAGTCTGTTGACTTCTTGTTGATGTTACTTTCACACATTTTTCCACACAAACAGTGCAGACAAAGATTATGTACTGTGTGGTTTCAGGGGACACTCTCATGCTTTTTTCATTAAAAGATTCCCGCTCTGTATTATAAATTTAAGCTAAATATACCAGATGTCTAAAAGATATCAGCTTATTGACCAACAAATTGTCTATATCCTAAAAATGACAGAATGCAAATGTTTCATTGATCTGAATTTAAGGAAAATATTTAAGCACGAGGAACTCTCAGTCCTTTAAATTCATCAACACGAAGGTGAAGAAAAACAGAGCTTCAGTGAGACGTGAGTGTTCATCATCAAACAACCACCAGTCTGAACAAAACTTACCAGAATAGAAGAAAAACATGTAATATTTTTACCTGCATAAAACTTAGTTGACATGGTGGTGCAGTGTTTAGCACTGTTGCCTCACATCAAGAGCGTTCTGGGTTTAAACTTTCCTGTGGCTCTCACTGTGAAATTTGCATTTTCTCTGCCTCCACAATCCAAAGACATGTACATAGGTTAACCATTGATTCATGAATTTGATTTCTTTATATTTTTTTTGGCAGTGAGACTAGCAAGTTTTATTTATATGCCAACAAATTGGAGGGCCCTTTAGTGTTTTAAGAATACATTCTGAAATGTAAAGAAAGATTAGAACAGTCACATGTTAATAATGAGGCAAAAAGCAGCAGTGAAGGGACTGACTTTTTCTCATGTCTTTATCTGAGTCACATGATCACAGGAGCGGTCCTAGCCTGTTTGGTGCCCTGGGCAAACACTCCCTCACTTTGACCTTTTCATGTCTATCTTCCATTGGTGTTAATTTTGCACTCCAGTGTCAACACCCATCCCCTAACCCGAGAATCACCACAACATAACCTAACAGACCTACACCTTAGTGCACCGATTCGGTTTGTATGGGTTTATTTTTTTTCTGGGATTTCACACAACCCAGGGAAAATCATTCATACATAATCTTCTTGATGCATTCTCAATCATCCAGGACAGTAAATTTCCAAAAGTTGATTCTGTTCATCTGGACGTAGCGTTTTGTGGGAGAAACGTTTCGTCTCTCATCCAGGTGACTTCTTCAGCCTCAGCTGACTGCAGGTTTCAATCTTATAAACAGTACATTTGCATAATGACTGAAACCAGCCCACCGAAGGAACAATGGGCTGGGAGGTCAGTTCATTAATCTTAATTATGCAAATTCTCATGACCATTGATCAACAACCATTGACCAAAACCCCCTTGTTAACCATTCCTCGCCGTCAGTCCCCTGACCGTGGTCGGGAGACACGAGGGGAGATGCTTCCTCCAGGGCCGAAGTTTGTCCTCCTTCGGGGTTAACTCCCTTCACTTTTGTGGAGTAGTGAGGCAGACAGAAATCAGCCGAGGCACCGGAGAGTACTGAAGAGATGAGGCTTTAATAACAGTACTGCACACTTCGAAAAACACACTGCATAGCCTGTAGCCTGTTAGAACGCTGCTCCCGGTCGCCCTCTCTACCCATGACACACTCTCTCCATGTTTCTCTCTTTCGCTCCCCGCGTTTCCTTCACGCGCATGCTCACACACACATCACATACACTCCTTACTGCACCCAGTCACACACAAGACGGCAGTTCCCGCAACACCCTGATCAAAGACCACTGATCAATGGCCATGACTACCATTCACAGAGAGTTGGGGAATGGCTGCAATCACAGCATTGTAAGATGGCGAACGATGTACCCTTAGGCCTCCTCCTCGATTCAGAGATGGTCTTTCCCTTTTCACGTAAATGACCTCCTTGACTCCGCGCTCAAACCAGCGTTCCTACCTGTCCAAGATGTGAACATCCTCATCCTTGAAAGAGTGTCCACTGGCCTTTAGGTGTAAATAGACTGCAAAGACACACATCTTGGCCAGGGAGGAACGCTGTCTGGTCATTTTTCTCTCACCAACCAAGACAGATGGCAAAATAAATGAAATTAATTTAGAAAATACTGAAAATTAGTAATTATTTTATCAGGGAAAATGAAGGAACTCAAACATAGACATCAAATAATAAAAGAGTTAAAAGAATAAACAGTGTTAAAAACAATGTGTTTTTTAATCACAAACAAATGCACATGAATAAAATATTCAGTGATGGCAAACATGTGTGCAGCATTTCCACACACAAGAAAACTTTGTCCCAGTCAAAATGAAAACAGTTACTCATACGGTACGAACTGTAGTTGAAGTCTCCTCCTTCTTCTTTAATTCACAGGAAGCTGTTTTTTGAGAACATGAAGTTGTTGGGTTTTTTTTAGCATTTCCTTTTTAAAAGGCTAAGGCGAGGTCAAGGAAACATTTATGGTGAGTCTCATTGCTAATCTGTCATTTAAATGTAACTGAATCTAAAAAAAAAATCACAAAAATGAGAAAAGCACAAATAGTTTTAGTTTTTGTTATTTAGATTTTGTGATTTAGAGACAGCTGGACTAATTCTGAAGTCAGAACCTTGAAGACTGCAAGATGAACAGTCCACAGAGCTGCACAGAGGGTAAGAATATTATGTTAATTCAACAGAAAGGAGAAGGGTAGAACCAGCAGTTTGAAGTTAACTGGAATAAACCCACACTGATATATAAACTAACTTGATATATAAAAGTAGACTTCAAGTCAGAATTAAAATGAGGATCTGAAAATGTGTCACATTTCACATGCATCTTGTCTAATCTAACTGTGGTTCTCAGAGTTGGCAGCTTGATGAACCAGACAAACCAGCCTTTACCAGACAAAGGCTGAACATTCGTAAACAGTTAAATGTTTCTCTATTTGCCCTTAACTACACTACGTAGACTTTGTTAGAACCATTTATTATGTGTCCACTTTCTGTCTTCTTTATGTGATTCATCAGATGAAGTTCCTGACGCTCAACATGCAAAATCAACCAAAGGGTCAAAGGTCACCTCAGAGAGAATAGCCCTGTCCGTTTTCAGTGTTCTCCTGGCAGCAGCTGTCATTGTTATTTACCGTCTCTGTAAGTTTTTTTTGTGTGTGCACAAGGGGTGGAATGGTTTTTTTGGTTCAATTTGGTAAATCTATTGGTATCAGGTAATATATATTAGGACATGTATACAGGTCATCTGCTAATCGTAAGGTTGGTAGTTCGATCCCTCCAGTCTGCTTGCCAAATACATAGAACAAAGAAAAAAGTGCTTGCATGAATGGTGAATGAGGGAAGTTGTGTAAAGTGCTTTGAGTGCTCAGAGTAGAAAAGTGCAATATAAGAAGCCATTCATATACCATTTATAGTGTTTAAAATGCAAGGACGCATACTGAGGACGTGCCATGCAGTCATGCAAAACTGAAAGAATGAAGCAGCCTGGATTGGACGTCATTGTCACATTCTTATGTTAAAGTTAGGTTAAAGTAAAACTGGAGACACTGATGCTTTAAAAACGCTTTTCATTTGTTTGTCAATTTTTTTTTTAAAGGGTTTACTTAAATTATGCAAGTGCATAACTAATAATCCACCATCGCATTTTAACTAAAAGACTGTTTTTTCTTAATGCTAAAAATGCAATGATCCTGCCGTCCTCAAGACCTTTCTGCATGTTCAAAACATAATGACTAAAATGACTGACTCTGTCACCTCTACTATGACATAAGCCTGGATATCTTTATCTATGAAACCTGCCAGTGTTTTTGTTTTGAATTTTCACTGAGAGACTGTTTAAAAGTTGAGACATTGGGGTGACATCTCTATAGATATTGGACTTGTTGCAGCTGGCATAAGCAACATGCACAGTGCTTGCACACTTTTGGATTTTAATTAATCAATTTCTTACTGCCATCATCTTAGGTAGCACTAACTCCAAAGCGGGCCCAAACAGGAGATGGAAATGATGCTGCTACTGGCACATCCTGTATCGCTGGGCCTGCTTTGTCTTTACCGTTTTTCATTTTTCCATGACTTGGTTGCTGCAGTAGACACTCGACCTTTCTGCCCTTCATTACTGGTGCAAGGCTTTTTTGTGTATGTCCTGAATCGAACAACACACACATCTGAAACCGAGATAAACAAACCAAAAGGGACAGTCTTTTTTTCATGAACAGTTTCAGCTAGTGTGTGCACAGGTGTATATATATATATATAAGTTTGACTTTAAAAAGAAATGTTCCCTTGATGTTTTCCTCCATTTTTTTACTTCAAAGGCATTGTTTTAAAATCTTGTCATGAAAAGATCTGAAAGGACAAATCTTTGTCCCATTTTAGTGAAACCAAAAAGTGTTACTCTAACTACTTTTCTCTTGTTATGAAATCAGCTGTTGAAAACTGGCTTAGCAGAAAAAATCTCCAAACACTGAATGAAGAGAATGCAGCTTTGAGGAAAACTCTCACGGGTGAGAGAAACTCTAAAAGATTCAATGTTATTCAGCTGCTCTGAAAATAGTATTCAACCTAACTATTGTTTGAAGAACTAGCATTAGTGCTACTTCTTATTTGACATTGTTAGGGCAGTGTGAGACTAAAGTAAGAGAAGCATTTAAGTGCATATCATCATGTCTTTCAGCTGTATATTTTTCTTCCATTGGCTGTTGCTTTAGTTGCTCATTTCAAAGTTGAGATATATTTAACTTCTAGCCCCATACCAAACCTGTGATTTCTCATTTCTGCATAGCTGCTCGTCCCTTCCTGTGTGAATTCCTCTTTATGCTGCTGACAGTAGCAGACTGACAGGAGCCTCTTCAACTGAGTTTTGCATTAATGTACACAAACAAACAAAACGGGAAACAAATCTTTCCCAGTAACACAACTTAATAGAATATATTCTGTGACCATTCAAACTGCTTTTCTTAAATCAAAGACACATCAGATGATATATATATTATTTTTTTATAGAAGTAAAATCATGCAGCAATAAGAATCTCACGTGTCCTGAAATTCCTAAAGTAAATATAAGTAAGTTATGGATTTTGTGTTTCTCTAATTGATATCCACTAATGACTGTAAAGTTGGAATTGTACAATATTTTCCACTTGACTAAAGTCTTTTCTGTAATTCTTCAAAGACGGGCCATGTGCATGTGATGAAGGCTGGGATGAACATGGAGGAAAGTGTTATTACTTCTCCACCAATAAATCATCCTGGACAGAGAGCAGAGATGAATGTAGGGCTAAAGGAGGCGACCTGGTTAAGATAGATAACTGGTGTGAGCAGGTATAAATCACATACTTTTCATTTCATTCATCATTCATTTGTTTCACATCTTTAAATTTTAAAATGTGCTTTAGAAGATCTTTCTCTCAAAACAGATCAGTGTTATATCAATAACACTCAAACATCTCCTTTTCAGATTTTTCTAAGAACCAGATTGAATGGAAAAATGGAGAACTTTGACGACATGTTCTGGATTGGCCTGACAGATGCAGTGGAAGAGGGCAGATGGTTGTGGTTGGATGGCTCACCACTAAACACAAGGTTTGATTATCATAAACATTTTTTTTCCATTTACAATATGCTGTTTGGAAGTTAACGTGATCATTTCTTTTCGGCCTTCATCCAATAGTTTGTCTTTTTGGGCTGACTCATGAAACTCATGGACTCATGAAAATCCTGATGGAGAGCATTGTGTAAGGCTGGGGGAAGAAGAAGGAGAAGAACCCTTGAAGACTTGGTATGATAAGTTTTGCAAAGCTCCTAATAAGAGCATATGCGAAAAATGGGTAAAAACAGATTGACTGACTGTTTTATTTCAAACATATAAATATAACTGAACTAACAAGAGAATGCATTGTAAAAGATATTGAGTGGTCATGAATATCTGTGTGTACCACTTAAATGCTCAAAAAGTAGTAGGATGAAATTTACACCATTTGATCCTAGTCTATTCACATGCAAAATACACACATAAAACAATATAAGTTTACAAACTAACTACATTTTTACTTTGAACTATACACCCTGTTATTAACACACTTCTAAATCTCTGTGCCTTGTAATAAAAAAAAACTTTATTCTCTGTTTAAAAACTGAGTTCTGGTTGTACATGTTTAATATGAAAGTGTATTTCTGTAACACATATCCTAATGAATACTTTCAGCTTGGGTTACTCTCGCTCTAATCAACAAAAATGAAGACAGGGCTTCATTAGAATACAGTGAGACTTCTCAATGACTATATTCATGGAATTTATTGTTTTGTTTTGTTTTTAAAAAAAAGGTATGAAGTTATGCATTGATGTACTTTTTTTTTAAAAAATTCCTCTATAGAGTTCTTCCACAAACTAACTCCTGTGACTGTAATGCTGGTATTTTATATTTGTCCTTATTACTGGCTTGCTGAACAGCCAGTAATAAGGACAATTAAGATGATTTGGTTTTAAATGGCACAAGTTCTGAAAGTTGTGAGGCAAAGATGTTTTTGCGGCCTTAAGCATTATTTGTGCAGTTCTGAGGTCAACCAAATCTTAAACTTAAGAATACCAAATTTAATTTTCAAAAAAGTATTTGATGGTTCTTTTGAAGTGGCTTTATTTACTTTACTTTATTTACTATCCTTATCAAACTTTTTTTGCAGAATATATAATGGATGGGTGTTTGTTTTATACCTAGAGCAGGGCTGTCAAATGTACGGTGGCCCGCAGTACAACTGCATCTGGTGTCCTAACATCATGTTGGTCATGTGTGTTCATATGTCCGCCTCCTCCGACCAGAGGATGGTTGTGGGTTTTTCTCTCTGTTCCCTCCTTGTGTGTCTTGATCGAGTCAAAGGCTTGCTGAGTGGTTGGGTTGAATTTATTCCTGTTCCAGGATTAGATAATTGGTTGGACAGCAAGCTGTGAACTACCAGATGACAGCCACCTCGCCCCTCTGTCCTGGGCTTCACCACCCAATAAACAGCCTGTGGTTCTGCTCATTGCTTTTAGTGTTTCTGTGTGAAAATCTTAGCCAAACATTGCGTTATTGAATATAAATCGAGTTGTGTTTCTGGTTCTAAGATGAGACCTAGCGATGGCCCAATGAAGCGTTCTCATGCATTGAAGCTTGTACTGAAAAAGGGTTTAACTGATACACTGGGGTCCTATGCCAGCCATCTCTCTTATACCGTTAGAAATCTTGAAGTTGTCCTTGACAGCTCTCTCAAATTAGACAAACAAGTGTCCTCAGTTCCCTATACAAAATCCTTTTGTATACTTTTAAAATTTTAAATAACTTGGCACCCAGTTACCTAACAGACCTTCTTGACGTGTATAGCCCCAAGAGAGCGCTCAGATCCTCTAACCAACTGCTCTTGGTGTAACAAAGGCCCCGACGAAAGACTAGAGGGGACCGAGCTTTTGCAATTGCCGCACCTAAACTCTGGAATAATCTTCCTATAAATGTCCGCATGTCAGAATCCATTCAATCGTTCAAATCACACTTAAACCTCACTTGTTCCATCTTGCCTTTGAAGCAAATTAGTTCAGACTTCCACCTGGTCTGCATTTGTGCTGTTTAACTGTCACTGTAATTGTTTTAAACTGTTATTGTTGCCTTTTGTTGTAATCTGCTTTGCTACCTTATATGAAGCACTTGCATGGACACTGTCCTTTTTAAATGTGCTATAGAAATAAATATTGATTGATTAATTGATTAGTTTAACTGGTTTTTATTTAGGAATAAGCAGAGCGTCCTCTCTTCCGGTCACATTTCTTGTTATGCCCAAATTACCCCTAGGCTGAGGACGTTATACTAGCCTCCCAGATAATTTCATATGTTGGTTATTATTGGCCCGTGGCTATGTGGGAGCCAAATCTTCAGCTCTGCCGAGAATTCATAAAGGCAGGGATTGGACTTAATGGGAACAGCAAATGACATACAAAGAGAGACGGGTATCATAGGGTTATCACAAGCTGGTGGCATCCTTGTGGTGATACCAAAGCCGGATACATGGTAGGGTTGCATCAGGAAGGTCATCTACATAACAAAAAGTCAAAAGTACCTTTATATAGCTTTTGATTACTTTTATTCATTCATTCATTCATTTATTTATTCATTTTCAGGCACAACAAATACCTATATTGAACATAAAATACACAAAACAAAAAACAAAACTTGCCTGAAAAAGGAGTGGGACGAAGAAAACTTATTAAATCCCACCCCTATACTCACACACTTTTAGACTTCTAAACTCAACTTTTACAAGACTAAGCATGAAGAAACTCACAAAGCCCAGTCTTGTTGAATTTGTCTCTAAATGTTCTTACCGGTTGGTGGCCATCTTGAAAATGGTTGCCATTTTTTAAATTTAGCCTGACTAATGGATTTCATGAAAAGAGTATGATGAATGGTTGTAAAAATTGATTTGGTACTTGTATCCACACGATTTTACCGCTAACATTTTCTGCTGCACTATCACTGCACAACACATATATCATGATCCCGGGGTGATAACACGTCTTTTTTTGGCACTTTGAATTCTTTTCTTTAAAAAGAAAAATGTTTACTGTTCACAGATACAGCCACCTAGAATTGCCACTGGTATGCACTTTCCACGGCACATACGTCACTTTAATGCAATTGCAGAGTGTCATCTACAGATGGCGCTTTGTTCACAAAAACTTTGACTTTTATAGTTTCACATTCTTTTAACACATTTCATTATTAAATATTTTCACCTGTTAAAATATAAAAACTTTTGAAAATGTAAAATAAATGGATGAAACTTTACAGTCAGTTTGACCATTTATACATTTTGTACTGCAAATCACCAAATTTATTTAAAGTAACAGATGACAGCAAACATATAAAGAAGCGCTTTGAATGTCATTTAAGAAGCCTGGAGAACTGGTCCTGGAGACTACTTAAAGAAATAACATGAAAGCGTTTCACGAGAGTTCAGCCTTTGTTGAAGAACAAAGACTGTAATGCCAAATGTTGACTTTAAAGCTCTGTTTAAATTGCGTGGTTGCAAGCTTAAAAGTGTATCACACCAGCATTCACTTGATGGATTTGGGTGGGTGTATAAGTGTTATCACTATTTGGGTGTTTGGGTGTGAGTTTTGTTGGGGGTGGGATGTTGTCTTTGGAGACGCAACAGGACTGAGTTCAGCACTCAAGTGAACCACATGGTGCCTTCCAGAAAATAAAACGGTGACAAGTGCCCGATACACACACAGAGGCGTTGCAGGGCGAGTGTCCATTTACTCATGACAACAGAGACAACATTCATTTAGACTCTAGTGCTTTTGCAACTGATTGCGGCCTTGACTCTTTGTTTTGCTCTTGTACTTAATTTAGATTATTTAATTTTAAGATGGGTCAGTCTGACCTGCAACAAAACAGAAGAGTCATTCTGACCCACCATGAGGTTCTTGTTCTTGTTCTTCTTTTTCTTCTGTGTCCCTGAAACCACTTGCTCTCTATCCACCTACCTACACACCAACTTACAATGCTTACCTGCCTAGACCCAGCTTGCACACGTGGGACAGTACAGCACAGTACAACCCCTACATATGTACTTGCTGCACCTTCCGACACACGTTTTGTGTCCTCGGTCCTCGGTCCTACTCCTGCTGATGTTGTTGGCGACACTGCCGATGGTGCCGATGACAACAATGATGATGATGATGCCACTGATGCATTTGGGTTGGTCGCAGAGGACCACGTCCTCATCGAGAGACAGTGCACTTGGGACACCACGGTTCAAGCCGCACTCATGCGAGGGACTTTTTTCCCTGACACAAATGAGCAAAGCTACGAGCACCTTACCCAGCAGCTTGAGGAATGCTTGTTTCATGTGCCAGTGCCAAAAAGTGATCGCTTGCCAAAAGTGATTTGTGGTACTTAAAAAATTATGGCAGGAATTTAAGCTGCTATAAATGACTTGTTGACCTCAAACCATCAAAAATAGGTCAAAAATGGAGGTGGGGTGTGCTCAAAATGCTTTGCCTTCCCAAAATGTGAAAGGATATGCATGCAGAAGTTTCATTACCAGCAGGGGGAGAGAATATTTAAAGCCAAGAATTTGCTAGTGAATAAAAAAAAAAACATATGAAGTACATTCCCAGGTGCTGTAGATGCTAATATGTAAATGTGTTAATAATGTCTGTTTAATCACTTTCCGGTGATTATTTTTATGTTGCCTTGAAATAAAATATCTGTATCTGTTGTTACTGCAACTTCTGCATGTGTGTGCTTTTCGTGCTTTGGAGAGGCAAAGCCTGAAATGGACATGATGGGCTGTCTGTTGCAGGTTTTGCCACGAGTTACACTTGCTAAATAAAAAGAATTAAAAGATTTTACAGCTTATTTTATGTAATAACAAATTATCTGTTTGCCTAGAACAGGAAAGTGTTACTTTGCCTAGTGGTCTAGGGGTACCCTCGACATAACATGACGCACAACTCCTCACTCCTGCCACTCCCAGAAAAGGCTAGCAACACAGAACAGCTGAAGATGCTAAGCAGCAGTTTATCTGCTTTGGAGGTTAGCAGTGCCATGTCAACAAATAAAAGTATCCAGTGATCCCTACTGTTCTCTAAGCGACAATAAAAGGAAAACAAAAAACAATTATTGAACCAATGTTTCTAACCAATAACCAAAATGGATTTCAACACAAACACTCGTCTCACTCCTGCTACTGCTGCAGTGCTCAATATATGCAGTTTATAAGTATTTACATTTCTCTACAAAACACTCTTAACTAACAGCATATCAGAAACACAACTTAGCTCACAAAATTCCCTAATGGACTTCTGTTCAGGCTTCTCATACAACTACTTGGTGCTACTTGCAACTGCTTGGTTCTTTGTTCTTTGTAGACGCGACAAGGAGTGGACAGAGGTGGCTGTCAGCTGGAGTTTAAGATGCTCAGGTCCATTCAATTATCCAATCCAGCCACAGGAACTTTTACAAACCAATCAGCAGCTCCACCAACACACACACACACCTTCGAGGCAACAGATTATCTTAGGTCATAACAAAAGACATTTCGACATTTTAAGATCTTAACTTTTAAAGGAAAGCATTGCACACTGATTCATTACAGATGAAGAGAATTATTTACAACTTCTTTGTGCTTACGAACAGTTATTCGGTCTGGTCATCTCAATTACCTCTTCGTTTTTTATATATTTATTATTTATTTATTTTATCCACACAAAAAATGGATGTGAAACATTTCTTTTGAAAATGACATGAGATTGAAAAAGTCAGATATTGTGGAGTTGTGGTTTATAAAGCCCTCCCCTTTCTTCCGTTTTACAGGAAGTTGTTTTTCATGTTGTCTGCGTGTTGTGTAACTTCTCTTTCAGTCTCACTGATGGTAGCACAAAGCATTAAAATGCCTGAAGAAGAAGTGCTTTATTCTAATGTGAGGTTTATAAAAGCAAAGAGGGAGACCAATGGTGAGTCTGTATATTCATCTTTCTAATAAGTAATAAGATTTCTCAGAAAAAAAACTCAAAATAGCAGTTTCTTGTGGTTTTCTTGTTTTATTTTTTAAGTACAACCTTGTAGGGAATTTTTAAAATAAAATTTATCAACAGACAAGAATTTCTAACTAACTAAGAGTCTGGTTTCATGTTTTGTGTTGTAGAAAGAGCTTCTCCAGTGGCTAATCCCACTTTCTCTCAAGTCAATATTTCAAGGACTCAGCCGTCCACGACAGATGTGTCTGGTAGGTACAGACGAGGTTTTATTTAACAGGAGGATGAACTTTGAACAGCACTCAGTATCGATCAGGAAGCAAACAGCCATCAGATAAATCTATTTTGTATTTTTTACTTAAAAATAAAAACATGTTCTTAAGTCACACAGAGCGCTGACTTTGGAAACAAAAAATGAGAGTGAATCAATGAAAAAAAAAGGGGGGGGGGGGGGGGGGGATGAATTAATTTGAATCTCTCCAAAAATCTTGCTGTATGTTACTGTATATAGCATTTTTACAGTTAATGTGTGCACCAAATAGATCAGTTAAATTCCATTTAGTTTTATTTATATGGCAGCATTTCACAAAAACAGCCCCAACAATCAATAAAGACTCTACAAGGAAGAACCCAGAAGAAGGGAGCAATTTGCCAATCGGCTTCAAACATTAAAAGTAGTACTGAAAAAACAGAAAGTTTTTTTTAATCTAAAGTATAATAAGGTAATAGAAGGTAATAAATATCCTTATTAAGTTAAAGAGAAATTACATGGACAGAATTTTATTCAATGGACAGCGTTCCCGTAAAAGGGAAAGAAAGATGTGCATTTGTTTA
Source organism: Rhamphochromis sp. 'chilingali' (assembly GCF_963969265.1). Taxonomy (NCBI): domain Eukaryota; kingdom Metazoa; phylum Chordata; class Actinopteri; order Cichliformes; family Cichlidae; genus Rhamphochromis; species Rhamphochromis sp. 'chilingali'. Next base: position 29,376,391 of record NC_137944.1, read on the forward strand.
CTAACAAACTTATAGTGGTGTCGTAGACTGTCAGTGTTAAAATGATGGAAATAAAATTGATATTGATATTGTCTACATGTAATTATAAACACACATATATATATATATATATATATATATATATATATATATATATATATATATATATATATATATATATATATATATATATATATATATACATATATATATATATGTGTGTGTGTGTGTGTGTGTGTGTGTGTGTGTGTGTGTGTGTGTGTGTGTGTGTGTGTGTGTGTGTGTATAGCATCGAGATATACTGGTGTCTAATTTTCATTTAAGTGGATGCTGGTTTAGCTCACTGGAATGAGCTGCCAATCGTCTGCTCATCACAGGCCTTGCCACATGTCTTACCCTCTCTCTCCCTCCACTTTCCTGTCACTCTTCGCTTCGCCTATTTTATAAAGCCAGAAAAAGGCCAGAAAAAAGGAAGCTGAGAAAGTATCTTTAAAGGAGTTTCATCTCACTTCAAGCAAAAGGTAAAGGTAAAATATAAATATACAGGAGCTTTCAGGATCAAAATCACAAAGTGGATCATAAAAATATTAAAAACAAAATCAAACATTTACTCAGAGGTTTTCTTGTGTTCTTTTAACATTTCTCAATAACTCTTAATCTGATGCTAAAGTAAGAGCAATGCTGGAAACCACAGGAAGTGAAGCGTTGTGTTTGAGGTTGTTTGGTTGAGGAGTTCTCAGCTAAAGCTATTTCATGTCTTCCTGGGTGGTACTTAGAGAACCAGTAAACTGCAGATCTAATGAAAGTCTTTAATCTTCTTTAAGGAATCATCTTTAAGGAACTCTGCATGTCTCCTGTTTGTACAAACAAGCAGTCCTCACACACATTTGAGAAAAACTGAGAGACCTTTGAATCTTTATAGCTTACTGAATATTCATCTCTTTACTTTGTCTGCATGTGTCCACTTTTTTTCTTTTTCTATTTGTATTATTCTCATTTCAAAGACATTCAAAGCTATTTGGAGACATGCAGAGTTCCTTAAAGATGAACCTAATATAATTACACGAGTTGTTTAACTGAGGTAATCACTCTTTCCCCCACAGTCCTACGATTTTTCCCTTTTTCTGTAAAGCAATGCAAATACATTTTTAATACTTTCAGTCAAGTATTTAATATTCATACAGGAATAAACTACAACAGAAACACAGTCACAAATATAGGCATTAAATATACAGACACCATATTTACATACACATTTAGTACAAATATAATGTTTAAAGGGAGTCTGATTCTTCAACTGATAAACATTTGTGTAGAATATATATGTACTAGAAGTGCAAACTGATGGAGGTCAAATAACAAAGTGTTTGTGAATAAGAGCAGAAATGCGAATAAACATGAAAAAGACTTTGAGGTTTACAAAAAGGTTTGACAGCTGTTGAATGCAAGGAGAGAAACATTTTGGACTTTTAACTGTTTCTTAAGTGTTACAGCACGAACTTCTCTTATGGCTGTTCATGCTTTCGCAAAGTAATTAAGTGAAAGAAAAACAACTAAATGACAGAAAAGTTCTCTTTATTTACTACTATAAAATACTATACTATAAAAAAATGACAATGGGTCCACAGTAAGAAAAAGTATCTGATGACCCATCATAGAGGAAGGAGATCCTAGCAGGGACAGGAGTTAGAACAGGATCCCCAAAGAGTGAATAAGATCAATCTTACTGTTTCAATGAAGTCTGACTGTATATAATATAAAACACATGAATTATTAACAGCAATATTTCCAGAGGAACTGAATATAGAGATAAAACCAACTGAACTGAATGACGGTGAGGCGAGGGAACTGAAGCAAGTGTCCTGAAGCAAAACCAAACACAGGACAAGGCTTTATGATGGAAATGTCTTTTTTTATCCATCCATCCATCCATTCGCTACCGCTTATCCTTTTCAGGGTCGCGGGGGGCGCTGGAGCCTATCCCAGCTGTCATAGGGCGAAAGGCGGGGTACACCCTGGACAGGTCGCCAGTCTGTCGCAGGGCTAACACATAGGGACAGACAACCATTCACACTCAGATTCACTCGCACATTCACACCTAGTGGCAATTTGAATTATCCAATTAACCTATCCCCACAAGCTGCATGTCTTTGGACGGTGGGAGGAAGCCGGAGTACCCGGAGAGAACCCACGCAAACACGGGGAGAACATGCAAACTCCACACAGAAAGACCCCGGCCTGATGGTGGAATTGAACTCAGGACCTTCTTGCTGTGCGGCAACAGTGCTAACCACCGTGCCACCGTGTCTTTTTTTTAATAAAAGCAAAAAACAAAAATAACACAAATATAATCTAAAAGAAATGTTCATTCTTTTATGCTCACAGTAGGCTGTAACATTGACACTTTCTGATGTCACCATTGGAGGGGGCTGTGGTCCAGCTGGTCTCAGCTCCAGCTTGGTTTCACACCAGTACTGGGCTCCATCATCTTCTCTACTGGGGGTGATGTTCAGAGTGAAGGTTTCATTCACGGGTTTCTTCTGTTCACTGTTGGACTGTAGGTGACCCAGTGCTGTGTTTCCTCTGTAGAAGGTCACAGTGAGGCTTTGAACAGGAGCTACGTTCTGTACACTACACTGCAGGGTGTACTGCTGATTCTCAAACATCATCTCAGTGTGGTTTACAAAGCTGATGGAGGCACTTTCTGGAGACTCTGAGTCGACAGGGAAAGAAACAAAAATGTAAAGAACAACATGTAAGCTAGAGGCTTGAAAACATCAGCAGAATGACTTTATATTTACACATACAACAGAAATCAAATTCCGATTATAAATATAAAACTCACCAGCAAGTGTCACATGAACATACTTACGATACACATTTATACTGGGAGTGCTATTATAACACTGATCACCAGCATCAGTGTTATAATAGCACATGACATATGTTTCCCATTCAGTCAGTTTGTCAACTGTCCAGAACAAGGTGGTTATATATTCTGTGACTTTTCCCACAGCGTGCTCCAAACCAGAAAGATTTCCATGGCATCCCACCTCACATACAACACATGTAGCATTGGCTGGGTCACCATACTTCACTATCAGTGCAGGTGGAGTAAACACAGGATTGTTTGTGCAGCTAGAATCTGTAAGAAACACATTAAATGTATGAGACGGCACAATTAATATCAAACCGAAATGCTGCCAACACTCACCATGTTGTTATTTTTTCGTAATTTATTACAGATTTTCTTGTAGATAAAAAAAAAATAATGTGCACTTTGCAATTTAACTGCTTATTTCGTTCACCAGACACTGACACCTGAAATAAAAGCAAGATCAATCCTTACCGCAGCTGGACACTTGGTGGATGCACAGAAAAGTAACTGAGGAGGAAACCAGACGAAAAAAAATGGTCAAATGTCATGATGAAAATGTTCAAACACAAAGTCCAAAGGTGGTCAGAGAGGGGATGGGCTGGTTTGTTTTTCTGTTGCAGAAGAACAATATTGGCAGTCTGGCCTGTTTTACAATGACACACCGTCTCTCTTTTCTTAATCTTGCAAATTGTGAAAGTCAAAGTGTAGCAAGTCACCGGTCAGGGAGCCTGAAAGAAGCAGGTCAAGCCTGTCTCCTAAGGGGGTTCCCATTTATATTTCCACCCACAGTTCATTTTAAATTGACTTTACAGAACATAATGTGAACAAGTGCAGAGTGCTGTAGAAATCTCCCCCTGACATACACAGCACATATAAAAATAATCTTCAATAATAAAAGAAAGATTAACAAGTCGTTATTATTCGTTTAAGAATCAAGAGTGTGAGAGGCAGGAGGTGCTAATTTGTATTTGTATTTGTATCTTTATTTATTTCAGACATAATAAAACAAACAAAAAAACCAATATATACTCATCTACATGTATTTTCATTTACGAATATGAATATATGTGTAGATATACACACACACACACACACACACACACACGTATTTGTACAGACAAACAAGAAAAATATAATAAAATAAAACACATTCGTCTGACATGAGATAACAGTTGTTTGGTCTGAAAAGGAGTAGGAAGAAGTATGCACATACTTATTAACTCCTACCCCTGCTCAACATCTTATTAATCCCACATATTTACCTAATTCTCCTCATCACATATTCCACACAATACACAAGAAAACTTATATCAACAAGGCTGGCACGATATTTATAATTTAAATACGAGTTGACATATTTATACATACAATGGGTGATTGTCTTTTTCAATATCATATCCTTCCAAGAATCAAATGCACCTGAATATTTGATCATCAACACGTGGGATCACCTGTGTAAAAGCAGAAGCTTTATGCTATATGTTAGACTCTACAGGCTTTAGTTAGAACATTAAATCGCTTTGCAGTCACCGTGAGTTCCTTTGTATACTCTGACCGCTTGGCTGAAAAATACCTCTATTGGAGTAAAGTCACTTAGACACATTTATTTATGTATATAAATTTATTTGTGTATGATTATAGGTAGTCCAGATTTAGAGGCAACAATACTGAATGTTTGGTAGTTCAGGCTTAAGGAAGAAAGTTATGTGCTCATAAGTCACAGTAAAAATGAATGGGCGGTACATTCCTTTCCTCTTCCCTTCCTGGAGACCTTTATCACTGTTTTCTAACACTCCTCAGATGCTGCCTATTGTAAGTACCAAGTTCCAGCCTTGCATAACAGTAACAACTGTATCAGTTGTCCAAGGAGCTTGGAAAGAACAGCGTCTGGACTTCTTTAAGCAAGGCTGGATTAACATCCAGCTGAGAGAACTCTTAACAGAGTTAAGAGAGTCCTAGTCTCTCTGCTTACCTGTGAGATTTTGATTTTTGATGACACGTTCACACTCCTTTTTGAGACCTTGCAGATTTTTTAGCATTTCCTTTGTTCTAATGTGTTCAAAAGCTGATTAAAGGAAATCAAAAGTTCATGTTAGTCGACAACTCTGCTAAGAAAGAGTAAAACACATCAGCTGGACTAAAACAGCTCAACCAACTGAAACTTTCATCATCATTAAATCTACAGTAAATCAGGTCATTCTGTTGAAGTGAAACGACACTCACAGAGACGATAAATCACAATGAAAGCAACTGCCAGGAGGGAACCGAGAACCAGCAGGGCAACTTTCTCTGTTGTGACCTTTGACCCTCTTTTTGATTTTGCATGTTGAGAGTCAGGATCTTCACCTGATGAAGATTTAGAGGAAATAGATGTGCAGAAGTTAGACAAAACAATAACCAACTATTATACCAGCTTTTTTGTAAAGTACTAAATAACCACAATGAACCAAAGTGCTGTACAAAAGAATAATTATATAAAAACACAACTGTGACACATGATCCCGCCAGACTCCAAACAGCTCCACTGACGTCACATCAATATATCTGTCTGTATTCTGTAATATATTTGGATTTCAGTTTTACACAAAGTTTCTAATGTGATTTAAAAATTGCTTAAATAATCTTTCTTACAAGGACAGGAAAACCACAGTTCAGTAAATGACAATGTGCTCATAGCAGTCACATCACACATCCTGTCCCCCTCCTTAAGCACCTTGAAATCATTTGATGTCTTTAACTGTGTGTTTATCTATTATTTCTGGCAATACTTCACCTTAAAGTGTCAGTTTACCCTGAAAATAAGTACAGGCTACATATTTTTTCCTCCAGCCTGTAGTAATATGTATACAAGGTATGAATTTATATTTTGTAAATGTATTATTAGTATGAATGGCCAGATCCTATTAGTATTTATAGATATTTAATTCATGGTTGACATACATTGTAATACAGTTAGGTGCATATACCACAACTCTAGTGCAGAGAACCACAGCTACATTAGACCAACAGGAAATATGACTCTTTTTTTGTTCTTTCATAAACCTTCATGAAGGTTTCTTTGCGTCTCTTACTCAGTTGCATGTTAATGTATTAAAACATACTTAGTCTCCAGTTTGGGTTCAATTTATATGAAAGGACCACTCGGATCTGATTAACTGATTTACCACCAGATTTAATGTTCTTACCTTCTATGTAGCTCTGTGGACGGCTCGTCATGCTGAGATCCTGACTTCAGACTTAGTCACTATCTCTGAATCACAAAAATACAACAGCCTGGTGTTATTTCTCCTGTATCTTTACTGATTCAGTTTGCAGAGTCAGAACATCAAATAACCTTGTGAGCATCAAGACACATACTGAATGTCCTCTGCACCTCACTGGTTTGGGCTTTCAGGAAAAAAAAGAAGAAGAAGAAAAGAGAATTGCAACACTTACAACACTTCCTGTGGAAATGTGGAGATGAGCAGGCTTTTTACTACAGCCTGGGTCCTGCATTTTGATTTCTCATTTTATTCAGATTAACAAATAATTTCTTTTGACTTGAACTGAGGTCACAGATGATGGTTTCCTGTGTTTTCATTTATTTGATTTAAAGATTGGTTTTATTTTCATAGATGTGGACATGCTGCCCTCTGTTGGAACGGCAAGGGGGGTTACTGCCTCAAAAAAAAGTATTAAGTAGGACTTTGAGTTCCAGACAGAGAAACTGGCCAGTAAAGCAGGGATGAAATATTGCGGTTCTGGACTGCATCAATATTAGTCTTTTCAGTTTTGCATGTAGAAAATGGCTTTATTGGCAGTAAGTATTTAATAGATGGTTGTAACATACACTGTAGTTGAGTGCAGATACAAGAACATGTATCTGTTACTTCATGTATATTTGTCACAGTTCTACATGCTTTCCACAGCTGTATTACACCAACGTCTCATGTGCCAAAGTGCAGGATGCAGGAGACATAACATGAAAGCACTTTATTACAGTTAGGAACTAGGAAACCTAATGCTAAGGTTATATAAATACATAAGAAGGAAATGGGCAAAGTGGAGATACCTGTGGAGAAACAGCTGAACTGAATGCACTTAATGACACAAGTGGAAGCAAAACTGAACATGATGCACTTAGGACAAGAGACTATCACAATAAAACAGGAAACACAGGGTATGACACATGAACCTGACAAAGGCACAAGAGAAACATGGTAGTTTTAAGTAGTATTATTTTCATCTTTATCACACCACATCCAGCATATCTTTAAGAAAACTTATGCAAACTCACTCTGCATGTTGAGAGTCAGTTTCACTCGATAAACGTTAAGAGAAGACATAAAGTGGACATGTAAGCTTTCAGTAACACAACAGTGTAGTTTTATACAGGTAGATGAACATTTACAGCTGTTGAGGACCACAGCTGTATTAAAGACTGGACAGAGAACCTTGTTGCTGTGAGACAACAACGCTAGCAAATAATAGTTTTCATTTCTAGAAGATTCGATCAATTCATTATTTTAAGTAATAATTTGATTTATTTTAATAAATTTGACCTGAAATTTAAACCTTTTTGGATGTTTTGCTCTCCTCTGGTAGATTTTCCATATGTCTTTGGAATTCTCTGGAAATTCAACAACATATTTTTCATCAGACAATTCACACTTATGAATCTTTTTCACTGGATATGTTATATAACATCTTTGTACTTCAATATGAGTGCCCAAAGTCAGTCACACACACACACACACACACACACACACACACACACACACACACACACACACACACACACACACACACACACACACCCAGCTTTTGATCAGCACCATGGACAGCAACCACAGTCAGACGTCAGAGGAAGACAGCTTATATTTAATTAAGTTCATGCTAAATCACCAGATTTTCAGATTTAACCTTACTAAAGTGAAATAAAGACAACTGTAATGTGTATAAGCATGTAACAAAAGAGAGAAGTCTATTAACCACAGGCCTTCACACACTGGATGGGTCACTGTAGCAAACAAGCACAGTCATTTATAGAATTCCACATTAAACAATCATTTCCAAAGGATGAGCTGCTGGATGAATTGCACACACATATTACAGTAGGGGTGCACATTTTCAAAGTATAACAATATTTCAGAGCTTCACAAAAACATAAACTACTTACTCATCAAAACATCTGCTCAACAAAGTTTTGCCAGCACTGCTTATTAGTAGTGTAGTCAACATTTAATCAGGAAATATAAGTAATATATTTTCCAGCATGCCTCTCCACCATCTAAACGTTACAGACAAAGGAGCTTTGGAGTCAGCCAGTCCCCAAAGGTGTGTGATATTTTAACATGTGGTTACCTAAAATAACATGCTTTCTGTTGGTCTGACAGTCATCACAGTTAGCAGTATGAGTACTGAAAAAGGTTCACACACTGGAAACTTTGAGAAACTAAAACAATCTGTGGGAGGAATCCCATACAGGCACAAAGAGAAGATGCAATCTGTCCAGACTCCAGATAAGATTAAACAGAGCCGTCATTCTGTGAGGTGACAGTGCTAACCACCACCATGATGCTTTAGTCATATTCAGATCATTTTGTTTTATATCAAATGTTATGCTCTATAAGTGTTTGTTCAGTAAGTGACGGGTGGTAGTTTGTCTGATGACCGCTCAGATCGGACTAAATCTCTATCTTCTTCTTCACTTTCCTGCTCCTTTATCATCACATTGATGTTCTTGTCAGGGCTCTGTGTGCGGGCAGGCAGAGAGGAGGATCCAAGCGCAGGACTCAGACACTGAACTGTAACTCAAAACCTCAGCTTTATTGCTGGCATAAAACAAAACATAAACTGAGCAATGGCAATGAACATGAACCACTGACACAAAAACACACAGGCAAAATCTGAGGGTACGACATGACACAGAGCAAGGGAAAACACAGGGCTTATATACACAGGGTAGTAATGAGGGAAAGGGCAACAGGAGGGAGACACAGCTGGGAGAGATCAGGGCTAACGAGACAGGGGGAACAAAGCTGCACACACTAACATAAGACAAAGACTTTCACAATAAAACAGGAAACATGAATCACTACTCAAAGACACAGACTCGACACAGAAAATAATACATGAAACTCAAACAATACATGAGACCACAATTCCTAAAACATGGATAAACAGAAACATGAAACTCTAATAATAAACATCATCATAATCATCATCATCATCAACACCAGCACAACAAGAGAACAAGAAAACAATCCATGATGCAAAATTAAACCAAAACATAATAAACTCAAAATACTGGGTCCAACGGACCCAGAACCGTGACAGTTCTTACCTTATATGCTATGTGTTATTCTTTTAAACCTAATTAATATTTTTTTTTCCACAAGTGTTTCCAGTTCATGCAATCCATTATTATTATTATTATTATTATTTATTTTTTTTATTAGAGACAAGACCAAGCTACAGGTAAGAGTTTAGAACTGCCTTCTTGCTTTCTGCTCAAATTAAAAGTGTACAAGGAAGTTTTCCTTGTTCTAATCCAGTCAGAATAGCCTGTGCTGTAAAAGCCATTTGTGTCCCTCTGATTTACTAAGATGGATCCAAACTCATAACAATCACATGAGTTAGATCATGTTGTTACTGTTGTTGGTTATGTTAGATATATGAAGACATGTTGCACACAGCAGAAAACATTTGCTTTGAAAAACTTGAAAATTAATGAAGAATGTTACAAAATTTAAATCTTTTTGTCTTCAATTTATCATTTATATCTATTTAAACAGTTACATTTGTTTCCTGTATTTTTGCTCCTGCTCCCTATGTTTTAATAATAATCTGATCACAGAACTGATTTATGTGTGGTGAGTAAACCCACGTTCATTTGTACTATCTCACATGTCTGAGTTCATTTTATTACAACACTTTCTTTTATATTTTAAAATTAATTAAAATAATCTGCTGCCTTTTTTGAGCCCCTCACATCCCTGAACTGGTTAAGTGGTTGAAAATTTGATGTATAGATGCTTGAGCTTTTCATCCTTTCATCAGTGTTGGTCACATTTATGGAAAAGACCCCATTAATAAAGCATGTGATAACACCAAAGTGAACAGAAACACAGTCTAAACAACACCAGCTGTTAGCACACTAATCTTTGCACACACATTACCTTGAAACCTGAGGGCTCAGCGAATCATACTGTGAGCTTTTTAGCACCAACAGTGACGACATGTATGTGCACAAAGTATTCCAGCTTTTGTCCTGGGATACCTTCTTGTTTTTTGGGTATAGGTCACAGAGCTGACTGTGAAGACATGTTACACACAACATTAAAAACCCTAACCCACGAACCTTCCTGAAACCCAAAGAATACCTGAACTATAAAATCTTAGCTTATTTTTTTTTTAATTAAAGAAGGCCTAATTCAGAATATGCACATGGAAAATTCAGTCAATATTCAAAATATAATTGTAATATCAATTAACAGAACAAAAAAGCTTTCTTTCTGGGATCAGGAGGCTAATATGTAGCATTTCTACAGGTCTCCTATTTGTAAAACCGGTTTACTAAGTTTCCTGTTCTAAATTTTAGATATTTATGATTTTACATACTTCTTTGCTATGTTTACTCTAAAGGTTCATGTTATAATGGCCTACTGCTCAGTTTCCAAACTACTGAATAGTGGAAGTGGATCACTCAGTTTTAAAAAAGAAAATTAAAAGAAATGAAATATTCTCATTTTGATGAGCTCAAGATCTTAAACTTGCAGGTTATTGCAACCCACAGATGCATTTAATTTTGAGAGTGGAGTCTATTGTGTAGTAGTTATGAGAAAAGTAAAGGAGAAGAAAGTTGACATGGTTATAAAGTCTGTGCAGGGAGGAGGTTTTGAGTAAACAGGTAGGATAAAAATACAACCGATAAGCCACTTAATAACCCTGGAGCACTTGGAGCACTTAAAAACAGACACAGTTGTGTAGTGAAAAAGCCTGAACAGACTCAGGAACACAGTCCATTGCTATATACACAGAGGATATACAGACATCACTGAGGATTGCATAAATGTGCTTCATCCAATATAATATATAATAATAACATAATATTAAGACCTTCACTAGGGCTGAATCCAGGTATCCTGGCTAAAATGTAAAGCTCTATTGTTCCTTCTCCACAGTAATGTAGACTGTTATATGAGATCTGAAATCCATTTTCAGGGTTTTCATCATGCTCACATTAACCAAAAATATTAAACCTCTTAAAGTCTGTAAACTCTTTCTACTACACTTCAGTACTGCTGCTCTGTTTCACCAATCAAAATAAAGTTTCTTGCAACAAAAAAACAATGACTAAGTAAATATTCAGACAATGTTTGACATGTATGATTTAATAAAAGAAATTATATTGAGATTACAGTGATTGACAAACACAGAGTTTTGAAGAGTAAAAGTGAGGTATGATAAAGTGTGGCTGGACATCAGGTTATTGTGTGTCAACAATGGTGATTGGATGTCCAGAGAGAAGGAGAAGAGGAGGAGAGAGGGATGCTTATTTGGGTTGTCAATTCCTCTAGTGCTTGTAATGTGCAGACGAAATCATCTGAAGATTGAGCTTTGAAATTATAGCAACCAATGCTTTCTCTGCTCACATCTTAATATTTTAGTGTGGCGGTATATGGAGCCAAAATACATAAACTGTGTTGTCCAAACAATTATGGCCTGAACTGTATATTTACTGTAAAAAAGGATTCCAAGAAACAAACAGAATGACAAGGATGCCCCCTGGGCGCCTCCTGGGTGAGGTGTTCCAGGCATGCCCCGGGGCAGACCCAGGACACGCTGGAGAGATTATATCTCCTCGGCTGGCCTGGGAACGCCTTGGTATTCCCCCGGATAAGCTGGAGGAGGTGGCTGGGGAGAGGGAGGTCTGGGCCTCTTTGCTTAGGCTGCTGCCCCCGCGACCCGGCCCCGGATAAAGCGGATGAAGATGGATGGATGGATGGAAACAGAATGTAATAATAATTATTTCAGTTCATGCAAATCCAAAATGGCACCAAACAGCAAAGATTAGCAAATCTGTAGACTTCAAGGGAGAAACAAGTAGCACACAAGAGAAGGTGAAAAGACGCTGAGACAGTTACTGAGAGCAAGGACAGGACGATTTATAAACAAAAGGAGATCGTGGAAGACAAGAAGGAAGTAAAAATAGAAAAAGGAAAAGACAATGGAAGATGAGACAGAAAACACTGACCGGACTATAAATACCAACTTGCACTAAAATACAACAAGAGTTAATGAAGCAAACAAAACCTAAATATCAAACACCGATGAAAACACAAACAAGAATTCAAACGTCCATAAAATCAAAGTCCTAGTGTCAGTCAGTGAAAAAGACTGATGTACACTGCTAGAAAAAAAAAAAAAAACCCTATGAAAACACATCAGATCCCAACTGGAAGGAAAAAAAAAATCATGCGGGGAATCTAAAGTCATATGGTTCGGGCAATGTGTTAAGAATGAAACGATGCCACATTGGTAATGGTAAATTGCCTGTATTTGTATAGAGCTTTACTTAGTTCCTATGGACCCCAAATCGCTTTACACTACATTCACTCATCCACCCATTCACACACTGGTGATGGCAGCTACATTGTAGCCACAGCTGCCCTGGGGCGCACTGACAGAGGCAAGGCTGTCGGACACTGGCGCCACCACCAGTAGGCAACGGGTGAAGTGTCTTGCCCAAGGACACAACGACTGAGACTGTCGGAGACGGGGCTCGAACCGGGAACCTTCCAACTCTTGAGCCACGATCGCCCTCGTTGGTTGACATTGTTAAATGGAAATGAAAATAATCAACCCACAGAGGCCTGAATTCAATGACAACATGAAAATCATGGTGAAAAAATGGCAGGCTAGCCCATTTGCCAAAATTTAATTCCAGTAACTCAAATTGGTACTTAGTAGTTTATGTCCTCACAGCCGTGTATGCATGCCTGGCAATGTTGGGGCATGCGCCTAATGAGATAAAGGATTATGTCCTGGGAAATGACCCAAATCTGGAACAGTTTAATTAAATTAAATACAATTTTATTTATGCAATGCCAAATCACAACAACAGTTACTTCAAAACACTTTATATTGTAAAATATTGTAAAATAAAGACCTGAACAACAATAGAGAGAAAGAATCCCAGGTATCACTGAGCTGCAGTGATACCTGAGGTCCAACTATGTGTCATTCAACCAGTTAAAGAATTCGCCATAGCAGTGGTTCCCAAACTTTTTTTGCTAGGCCCCCTTTGTTTTACAAGAAAAATGTACGGGAGCGGGAAGCATGTAAATATTAGGGCTGCACGATTAATCGTTAGAAAATTGCGATCTCAATTCATACTTATGTGCGATCTCATTTCCAAATGACAACGATTTAAAAAAGAAAAAAAGAGAAAAAAAGACGACGACGATTGTACCGCATTTTGATCCGGGACTAATCTGCATGAAAACAAGCGCTCACTCTTCCTGCTCAACAAATGACAAGGGCAGAGCCTTATACCACGTGATACAGAAGCTGGCTGCTAAAATTAGCAGGGGAAAAACAACGGCGAGCACGTCAGGGATGATGAGAAAGTGACAGGAGAAAATCCATCCCGGTCAACCACCCAAACATCAATAACGGGAACCTTATACAGCGCCTCCCTATACCCGTCGAACTCCCGCAGGCACAAAGAAATTACGGAGGCTATCACTTATCACCTGACCAAAGATATGGCTCCCATCAACACTGTGCAAAATGAGGGATTTAGGAAAATGATCAACACCCTAGACAAACGCTACACAGTGCTGTCCCGCAACTATTTTTCTATTGTTGCACTACCTGCTCTATACACGCAGTGTCGAGCAACGGTGGAGACGGAATTTCAAGCAGTACAACATTTTGCGGCAACGACAAAATGTGAGACATTTGTTGTTTTTATGTTTATTTATTGTTTTTATGTTCAGTCTCAACTGTTACGAAGTTGATGTGCAGTTAATAAGCGCAATAAATATTTATATTGGAAAAGAAAATCGTGAGAGAATCGTGATCCTCATTTTATGCAAAATCGTGCAGCCCTACTATCAAATCAGGTTCAGAAGTTAAATGAACACTGCGGCATCACTGAGAGTTAAAGTGTCTAAATTCTTTCATCCTTAATAAAATGATCAGTGTTGCCGCTTTACCAGGTGTAACAAATGAGTTTAACATCCAGGCATCCATGAAAACAGAATTTATTAAATTTAATGCAGTTAGGAAATGCTAGTTTCCACCTAAACATGATATGGGATGTTCTGACGGAGAGCTATCTGGAAAAATTAAAACGTACAGCTCTGTTATCACTTCCAACATAAATGAAGACAGAAAACTAAACAGCAGTAGTGTTTGTAGGGTTACTGAAGTTGGACTAGCTGGTATATATTGATGTGCTACGTGGTCGCTAGCAACACAGCTATGTTAGCATAATATAAACACAGTGAAGCTCGAGGATGAACGCTAACTTTTTTCCACTCGATGAGGGTTCCCAATGGTTAGGGACAAAGAATTGCATGGCAGAATGCAGTAAACGGACCAAACTTTAGTCAGGAGAACAACTGCGATAATCCATCCACAATACGAGGTTAGTCATTAATATACTGCAACAACATGGGAATAGAGCAGCTGCGAGAGAATTTAACATTAATTCTCTCGGATGTGGAGGAAGCAAGAAGAATGAATTGAGTAAAGTTTGAGAGATGTAAAGATGTAGCTCTAAAAGTACTTTTATTGCACCATGTTCCTTCACTCTTGACTGCTGTAACATGAATCAAATGGACAAATTGCCACCTCAGCATGAATTCAACTTCTATAGTCTTGCTAAAGACCTACTAATTGTATTCAGGTGTGTTGCAACAGGGACACATGGAAATGTTTCAGTGCACCAGCCCTCGAGGACTGGAGTTTGACACCCCTAATCTAAAAGCTGCAGGACAGTAGCTCGGACTGGAGTTGGAGACCCGCTTTAGGGGATCAGATGGTATTCATCAGACTAATAGACAACAAATCAAAAAAAAATAAAAAATCTAATAAAAAAACAAACAAAAAAACATAATTTTTCACCATCATTTATGTCACAGGCGTCGAACTCCCAGCCTGAAGGGCCGGTGTCCTGCAGGTTTTAGATGTGTCCTTGATCCAACACAGCTGATTTAAATGACTAAATTACCTCCTCAAAATGTCTTGAAGTTCTCCAGAGGCCTGGTAATGAACTAATCATTTGATTCAGGTGTGTTGACCCAGGGTGAGATCTAAAACCTGCAGAATGTCCCCAGACATATTTCCCCTAATTTAACAGATAACTATCAACTGGATGTGAGTCTTTGTGCTCTCCAACATTAGTGCATTTCTTCTGTAATCCAGAGATTCGCCTGTAAACAAATTTTTCAGATGAGTTCAAAACTAATATTTGCTATTTGTGTTTTTAAAAGCAAACTAAAACAGTTAATTCTTATCTCTGATGTATCAGGAATCATACACATACACTACCAGTCAAAGGTTTGGACACACCTTCACCTTTAATTGTTTTTCTTTATTTTCATGCCTATGTTCATTGTAGATGAACGAATGAAATATGGAATTCTGTAGTAAACAAAGTCTGAAATGACTCAAAACACATTTAATATTTTAGATTCTTCAAAATAGATACCTTTTCCTCTGATTACTGCTTTGCACACTCTTGGCATCAGTTCGTGGGCTGTCCAAATCACGGACAAACAGTATCCCACAGTTATGTTTTTAAACCCATTTTGCACAGAGAGGCATTTTTTTGAAAAATGTATTGATAGCAATGTTGAATATTATTGCACAGGAAAAAAAAAACCATGTAAAATAATTACGCCATAAAGATGGTTGGTTTTTTCTGTTATTTAAGGCTACGTCCACACGTACACGGGTATTTTTGAAAACAGAGATTGTCCGTTTTAGTTAAAATAAAAAAAACATTCTGTCCACAAGTGGAGTTTTGAAAAAAATATCTCCGTCCACATTAGTGATGGGATTTCCGGCTCTTTTTAGAGAACCAGCTCTTTCGGCTCGGCTCACTAAAAAGAGCCGGCTCTTTCGGCTCCCAACCAGCTCTTCGGGTTGTTTTGTTGCTTTAATTAATTTATTATTAACAACAATATAAAATTATGCACAACAGGAATTACTAATGTAAAAAAGGAGTTTTATTTATATATGTTTATATATAAATATTTACGGTGGCACCCAGAGACAAAGCATGTACAAACTCCAAAACATCTAGAGTTAACTGAACTTCCAAAACAGCGCTACCTAGATCACTTAAATTACACAATTGAAAGCATATGTGTATTGTTTGTGTACTTATACACAAGCAGTCCTATATATTCAAATAATTAAAAAAAAAAAAAAAAGTTCATTTACCTGTTAATACCACACACCAAATCCAATCATTGGTACTTCTTGGCTTGTGTAGCCACTAGGTAACGAAAGCTCAACACTGCGCCTAGCATCCTGGAGCACTTCTGTTGTCTTTTGTACATGTTTTGGAATTTGTATGTGCTCCGGAGTTTGTACGTGCTTTGGAGTTTGTACGTGCTTTGTCTCTAGGGGCCACCGTAAATATACTTTTATTTATTCACTCCACATAAAATGTAATAAATCATATAATACAAAAACCAACTATCTCTCCTGGACGTACAACACCACAGCACTGGCCAAGAAATCACAGCAGCGTCTCTTCTTTCTCCGCAAACTAAGAAGAGCAGGAGCACCAGCCCCCATCATGTACACTTTCTACAGAGGCACCATCGAGAGCATCCTGTCGAGCTGCATCACTGTGTGGTTTGGAGCCTGCAATGCGTCCTGTCATAGAACCCTCCAACGCATAGTGAGAGCTGCAGAGAGGATCATTGGTGTCTCTCTCCCCTCCCTCCAGGACATTTACAGCACCCGTCTCACTAAAAAAGCCCTTTGCATAGCGGCTGATCCCACGCACCCAATGCAAAGCTTCTTCAAGCTGCTGCCGTCAGGGAGGAGACTGCGGAGTCTCCAGGCCAGGACCAGCAGACTGAAGGACAGCTTCATCCATCAGGCTGTCAGGAAGCTTAACTCCCTCCCGATTCTGCCCCCTCTCCCCTCTTCTCCTCCATGGTCTCACTGAACTCTGTCACACACACACACACACACACTCTCTGACTCACTCACTGGCCTGCACCAGTTACCAGTCACTTTGTGGAGCATTGGACTGCCATTACCTCATAAGACTTTGTTGTTATACTATCTCTTACCGTATATTACTAGATCTCCATTTGCACTATTTGCCTATTTGCACTACTCTGCCTGGTTTACACTCAATGTCATTTACCCTTACCTGAATATTGTATATTGTATATTGCATAGCTTTCTTGTTAAATTGTATTGTATTTATTTAAATTTTTACTTTTTAATCATTTTATTTGCATTTTTTAATCACTCTCTTATATTTAAATGTTCATTTGCTATTTCATCTAGGGTTTGAGAGTAACGAAATTTCTATTCTCTGTATGTCCTGTACATGTGGCAGAATTGACAAATAAAGTTGACTTTGACTTTACATTTCAACTTATAACTATTTCAATTTTCAGCTTTTTCCTTTTAAAAAATTTACACTGAACACAAAACAATATTTTAAATATAAATTAAAATATGAAAACAAAAAGAAGATGCACATTCTCTGTCATATAGGCCTGCATGAATAAACTTTCTGAATCCTTTATCATCTTCAACTGAAAATAGTTGGGAATGATTACTATACCTTTACTATCCCCTGAGCCACGGTCGCCCTGTGATTCATGTTTTACAACATCGTGTCAAAGCTTACTGAAGAGGTCTTCCCCAAGTTTCAGTATGTTTTTCCTCACTGTGGACAACATTGGTGATCTCATCGCCAGTTGTTGTGGCCATTTTTGTTGAATGTTTATAAAATGCAATTTGTATTCATTTTTGTTTTTTCTTTAAAGGTGTAAGAATATACTGACCTGGTTTTGTTATGTAAATTTGTAATTTATTGGAGAAGCTTTTGGAAAGTGATTGGTTTATTAGCTTATGGACCCTCCCATTAATCAAGAGATTAAGAGCACCCTGGATGGGTGTGGTAAAGAAGTTTTTTGTTTTTTGTTTGCCAAATGTCAGATGGGAAGACGGGAGGGTTAGAAAATGATATTTTGACCACTTTAGAAGTTGTTAAAGCAAATTAAGTTAACTTTCGTTAATTTTAAGTTTTAAGAAGTTATTTGGCTGATTTCTGTTTATAATTTTCCACGAAATAAACGGCATATGATTTTTAAACAATGGAGTCAGAAGTGCGTTCTAAAACAAATCTCCCGTTGCCACCCATGGCCTTTTCTTGGACTTTTTTGGTGTTTGGAATGTAAAAGGCCGCGACACCAGTCTTATCAAGGACCAGTTTCCAAAACCGTTCATTTACACCACTTGGGAGTGGTTCAGCATATTAACAAATAGACTGTACTCTGGATGTTCCAGGCTTCATGGCTTTGATTATTTCGTTTAGATGACATCTTTACATATACCTCCAAAGGGATTTTCTCTTCAGGTAATTCTCACAGTTAGGTAGTCACTGGCCTTCACTAATGCACAACATTGTTGAGGAGGTAGTGGACCTTTTCCTTCTTCAAGCACACAATTATTATGGGCCCGGTTACCTTTGTTAGTCAGTAAGGTAAACTGCAATCTTGGCTCTTTGGATTCCTTGGGGAATTTGATTGCTCTCAACACTTTGGGTTTATCTTTGTTTAGATCCCAAATGGCGTGCCATTTTGATCTATGGTTTAAAGCAAAAACAACAATAAAATGTTTTTCTTGTACAGTCCACCACCATGTTTTTTTTTTTGTTGAAGTGTCATGACCATAACAGATCTACAGCTGAGATGGTTTCTCCAGGTTTATTTAACCCAGACAAGGGCTCTTCACGTGATTCAAAACTATCTCTAGTAGTAGTTGCTGTTATGGAACTTGTATCCGTTCTCTGAGAGTGCCTTTTAAGACAGCTTCTCTTTGTATGTTCCTGAGAGATGGGTTTATATTTTTAGTTGTGTAATTTCCTCTTACTTTTTCTCATACTTGTACTTTCTGCTGAACTGTCGCTGTCGGAACATATTCTTCTTGGCTGTATTCACAACTTGATAAAAAATCTTTTGAGTATTCAAACATTCCTCTGTTAAGCTAAAAAGCAGAACAAAAGAAAACCGCAATTACAATCAAATCTACTCCAGGAAGAAGTTAACTACCTTCACACAGAAAACAGGGTTAAACCTGAAGTTACCACATGATCTGATATCCTCATGTTGGTGTTGTTCCCACATCGTCATAATTAATGTTGTTCCAGATTCAACATTGCAAGTGATGGAGCTCATTGTTGTGACGTCAAACTTTTGCAACTTCGGGAAAAACCGCCTTAAAAGAAAAAAAAAAAAAACTAAAAAACTACTGCACTTGTGAGAAACCGCCTCTATCCGCTGATCCAGCAATTTGAATTCTTTGGATTTCAAGATACTTTTCTTTAATAGCCGGTACGCATTATACATATTTTCATGTAACATTGGAATTTCATATATGAATTAATCGTTTGGCTTGCTGTTTGTTTGCTAGTGATAGGGTACTTGACAACAGCATTAGCTAACCAGTGTTCTCTAGACAGAGAATTGAGTGTCAATGTATTATGATATATGTGAAAGTACAGGCAAATATAGCTGTCATAAAAATGTTGTCAGGCAAAATTGCAGTAGCTTCAATGATCATTTTACCAACATAAGTATAGAGAAAAGGATCTACATAACCTAGCCTAGTTGTGTGCTAAATCAATGAATAAAAATATCAACAGTATCAACTCATAATTGGCCCATAGCTGTGAAAATTGACTTCTTGAGTCTGTGGAGATTAACAGTAATCAGTGCCCTGCTTCCCGTAACAGTTCGGATAAACATAAAAAATATATCTTTGTAGTATTGAGAGCTATTTATTTAATGTCTACACTCATAAGTATTTCCTTTTCCACTTTTTTCAGCTTTAAAAGTACATACTGTGTCGTTGCTTAAACCTTTGTGGTGGCAATTTCTTTTTTCTTTTTTTTAATAAAGGGAAACGTTTCACAAAAGAGAAGCAAATTTGCCACACTTCAACCTTAGAGAGCTGTTGTCATTTTTTTTTTTTCTATCTGTGGTTTCCTTCGTCACAACTTCCGCTGAAACCACAAAGTGACTAAACCTCCTCCACACTGTGTGTGTGTGTGTGTGTGTGTGTAAAAACGCATGCAGGTTCATTTTGCAGTCTTGTTATTGTTTGATAATGATCACTCAGATCTATTTAAAGCTCTCTTCTCTTCACCTTGCAGTTGAATTACCACCACATCAATGTTCATATCTTCAACTGCCCCTCGTATGTATGAGAGGGAGCAACAACAAAAAAATGGAAGTGTCATTTAGTGAAAAGATGTTTGCTGTTTTGTACATTGTGCAGTTTTGAGGTTGACCAAATCCTTAAATTTGAAAATATTAATTTTACTAAAAAAGCGGATTTGATGGTTCTCTTGAAGTGGTTTTATTCATAATCCTCATTGCTCTTTTTTTCAGACTGTACCTTGGATGGATGTGTGTTGCTTCTACACTTCCACACAATATATTATGTCTCTTAGTCTTCTCTCCAGGAATATCAAAACTAGACTGGGAAATTATAAGAACACAGCTGAAGCAAATTATCATGACGCCACAGGGGAAACACAACTAGACACACCGAACATGGAAACAGGAGAACATGATAATAATAAAACCTAATAATCCAAGAACTGAACAGGGACTAAAAGAAATGCAAAAATAGAATAAGACTATAAATAAACGTGAACATAAACCAAAACATCACTAGGATATAAGAAACTCAAAATGCTGGGTCAAAAGGAAGCAGAATTATGACACTTCTGTACTGGAAAAAAAATACAAAGAAGTGCTCAAAAATATGAGAATATAATTTTTTTTATTCCTGTTAGATTCATATTATATAATGGTGAGAGTGGAGCAGGTTGTGTGGCCATTGTATTGTTGACATAAAGCTGATAAGTCAGCCTCTAAAACGTCCCTAACAGCAGGTAATGTGGTGAGAGACAAGATCGAGCTACAGGTAAGAGTTTAGAACTGCCTTATTGCTTTTTTCCTCAAATTAAAAGTGTACATTACAAGGTTTTCATTGTTCTAATCCAATCAGAGTAGCCTGCGCTGTAAAAGAAATTTGTGCATCAAAGATAAGATGGATCCAAACTAATAATAATCAGATGAGTTAGATCATACTGTTACATAGACATGGACTTTATTTAATCCCACATTGGGGAAATTCACTTATTACAGCAGCACAAATGTGAAATTGAGATATTATATATTAGAAAACTAAAAATAGAAAAAATTAATAAGAAAAATCGTGTACAACAAAGGTCCATCTGCAGACGGCTACAAGGACGTAAGTACATGAGTACACACGTGCCATAGGACACACTTACAGTGCAGTAATGTTTAAAACAAATGTTGCATTTACTGACAAGGTTCGGGAGCATTAATAGTTTTCTTTTTTTTATACTTCTGTAATATGTAAATGTATTTATTCTTCTAAAATGTCAGCTGCTTGTTTTTCTACTACACATCTGTCAGATCTGATGACTTTGTGGCCATTGACTGATTGACTTAGTAGCCACTTTATTAGGTATAGCTGTATGTTAAAGCAAAAATCTAATTAGCCAGTCACACAGCAGCAACTCAAAACAACCCGCTGACGTTGACACTGAGCACCAGAACGGGGAATAACTATTTCACACACTGATGATCTACTACGATTTTAGCACACAACCATCTCATACAGACAATGCTCTAATCGCTGGTGAGATTGTAACTCCACTTTCTATGTTGTAGACAGCAACAAGTCTTTAACGTCACAAAAACACAATACACAAGCCACACACTTCAGTCAAAAAGGAAAATTTCTTCCCTCTGCAAAAAAAAAAAAAAAAACTGTATAAAGGTGAGCTGTGGAGACCAAGGACAAGTGCAGTTCACAGGTTTTGTATCTAAGGAATCCCAGAAGATTGCATGGTGTCATTGCCCAGCAGTTGTTCCCAGGACATATGGACTCAACCTCAACAATCCCTCACACTGAGCAGCATGAAGTGACAGCGCAGAGGAAAAACTCCCCTTTAACAAGAAGAAACCTCCAGCAGAACCAGAACCCGGTTCAGTACCAGCAGCCATCTGGGTTTGGAGGAGAGAGACAGAGACACAGAACTACCAAAAGTTTTTTTTTTTTTTTTTAATGTGATTGACTGTTGTTGTAATTCAAGCCCTGAGTGTAGAGCAGGTAAGATATAAAGTTGCATCCTGAATTCCATGCTCATGCGTTTAGTTTATGACTTTTTCACCTGGTCATTTCTTGATGAACGGATGGTCTTTCAGGGTTGACCAAGCTGGTACCCTGGCCACCTTGACTCTGTTCTCTGCAAGATGTTGCAAAAAAACAAAATCATATGGAGACAATATTGGACACAAAAAATATAGCATTTTAGTTAAATGTAGCATTAACTCATAAGTCTTGCTAAAGTACCTTGTATTCTGATTCATCACAGCAGCAGTTCGGTTGGAATGTCAGCAACTGCAGCAAGTGTCTTGCTGACTGAATAATTTCATCTTGCATAATCTGAAACAAACACATAAAGACAGAAACAATTTATAAATTAACGTTTGATAAAATCTAAGAATTAATCATTTATTAGATACCAATATGAATATGTCCACCACAAAACTTGTGTGGAGCGAAGTTACATTCAATCAAGATGGTCTGGCCGTTCTCGTTTCCAACATTATATTTGCAGTGTTCGTCTATCTATCAATATCTGCGGAGTATGGTTTTGTACCGAGTATGCTATTTTCTAAAGCACAGCATGTAAAGGGTAGCTCGGTTAGCGAGATGCTAGCATGTAGCGCTTAGTGAGACACGCCTCAGACGAGTTGAGCAAAGACCCCGTCTGTGTACTTTATACGTGAGCAACGGATTTAAATAAAATTAACGTTTCAAAAGACAAACTTGAAGATAAAAAAAACAATATACTTACCGGAGAATCGCCAGGGTTTGCCGCTGCCATCTTGCCGCTCCTAAATTCAAAACTGCCTCTGCAGACAGGCAGGGGAGGCGTGGAAATTGTCTTTGAGTTAGTCAAACGTTTTCCTTAGTTCGAGTAGATGATAAAAGAAAAGAAAAATGAATGGGATTTTAAGTAGGACTAGGCGTTCTGTAATGATTTCTATTTAGGAGAAAAACTTTAAACCTTTAAACAGCTCTCTTTTAAAAGAAAAGATAAAAGAGAATAAAAAAGAAAAAAAAGATCATGCTGTTACTGTTGTTGCCTAAGCTAGATGTTTTATAATGTGAAGACAACAAAAAATGTCGCTTTGAAAAATGTTTTTTAATTTTATTAAATTGTAATGATAGTAGAATATTATAAAATGAAGATCTTTTTGTCTTCAATTTATCATCTAGATCTATTTAAACCTTTAAATTTGTTTCCCATAATTTTGCTCACACTTCCTGTGTTTTAATAATAATCTGATCACATTGTGTGGTGAATCAACTCTTTTCATTTGTACTATTTCATATGCCTGAGTTCATTTTGTTACCACATTAATTTGAGGAAAATATAAAAGATAATCTGCTGCCTTGTTCTTTTTTAACTCAGCATTCTAATAGAAAATATTATGTTTGAGACCCTTGCAACCCTGAACTGGTTAACTGTTTTTTGTTTGTTTGTTTGTTTTAGAGCATAGAGATGCTTGTCATCAGTGTTGGTCACATTTATGGAAAAGACCCCATTAATAAAGCATGTGATAACACCAAGGTGAACAGAAACACCGTCCAAACAACACCAGCTGTTAGCAGACTAATCTTTTCACACACATTTCCTTGAAACCTGAGGGCTCAGCAAATGATACTGTGAACTTTTTGGCACTAACAATGATGACATGTAGATGCACAAAGTATTCCAGCTTTTGTCCTGGAATACTTTGTCCAATACTGTTGTTGTTGTTTTTTCCATATAGCACGCAAAGCCGATGACATGTTACACATATGCACATGGAAAATTCAGTCAATTTTGACAATGAGTTTTACAGCTGGGGTGGACAAGGTTAAGCATCAGGCTTTCAAATGAATTAAAAGCCTGTCTTGGTCTTTCGTTAATTAATAGGCTGGTGTGAAAAACTGCTGCCACACCGCCCCCTCGGCCTGTGCTTTGAGATTTCTGGTAGTTAGAATGACTCGGGGGTGTTGATTCATTTAAACTAACATAATCATCCTGCTGCAACCAGGTTTCTGTAAGGCAGAGTAAACCGATTTGTTGATCAATTATTAAGTCATGTACTAACAGAGACTTGGAGGAGAGAGACCTAATATTTAATAATCCACATTTCACTGTTTTACTCTTTGGTTCAGATGTGGATACTTTATTGTTCTTTCTTTGTAATTGTTTATGTTTAAGTTGTTTGTTGCTGGTTTTTAGTTTGTTTTCTGTCTGTTTGGGAGCTGACACAGTCTCTATGGAGATGGGTTTTTGGGGGGGTAGCAGGAGGAGAGAAGCTGCAGAGAGGCGTGTAAGACTGCAACTCTGCTTCCTGGTCCCAACTCTGGATAGTCATATTTTGGGGGGTTTAATAAATTTGTCCATATTTCTAGAAATGAGAGCTGCTCCATCCAAAGTGGGATGGATGTCGTCTCTCCTAACAAGACCAGGTTTCCTCTAGAAGGTTTGCCAATTATCTATGAAGCCCACATCGTTTCTGGGACACCACTCAGACAGCCAGCAATTTAAGGAGAACATGCGGCTAAACATGTCACTCCTGGTCTGATTGGGGAGGGGACCAGAGAAAACTACAGAGTCCGACATTGTTTTAGCAAAGTTGCACACCGATTCAATATTGATTTTAGTGACCTCCGATTGGCGTAACCGGGTGTCATTACTGCCGACGTGAATTATGATTTTACCGAATTTACGTTTACCCTTAGCCAGCAGTTTTACATTTCCTTCAATGTCGCCTGCTCTGGCCCCTGGAAGACAATTGACTATGGTTGCCAGTGTCTCTAGCTTCACATGTCTGAGAACAGAATCCCCAATTACCAGAGTTTGACCCCCGGCGGGTGTGTTGCCGAGTGGGGAAAAACAGTTAGACACATGAACAAGTTGGTGGTGTACCTGGGGCTTCTGTTTAAGACTATGCTTCCTCCTCACCGTCACCCAGCCACCCTCTTTCCCCAGCTGCTTGAGGTCTGCCGGGGAACAGCTAGCGGGGCCTATGCTATCTTCGGCTGCACCAGCTACAGGGGCCTGGCTAGCTACGGGTGAATGAAGGGTGCGAAGCCGAGTCTCCAATTCAGTAATCCTGGCCTCCAGAGCTGCAAATATGCTACATTTGTTACAAGTATCATTACTGTTAAAGGAGGTTGAGGAGTAACTAAACATCTGACACAATGTGCAGGAGGGACAGGTGAAGTAGCCATGGTGTTAACGAGTCGGCTACAAGCTAAGCTAAGCTAAACACAGTGAGTGAATACTTTGGCTATAAATTAGGTAGTGAGTACACAGAAAGTGTGCTTCGGATAAAGCACGTGAAGATTATACTATGAAAAAATAATGTATTTAAAAGTTTTTAATTAAATTGCTAAGCAGATGAGCTTAGCAATTTAAGTTGTGTAGTGAAAAAATCTGTACAGACTCAGGAACACCGTTCACTGCAATATCCACAGAGGATATGTAGACAATGCTGAGGATTGCATAAATGTGTTCCATCCAATATAAAATAGATCCTCACAAGGCTGACTGTGTCGATCCAGGTATCCTGGCTAAAATGTAAATCTACTTTTCCTTCTCCACAGCCTCCAGCAAAGCCATGGACTCTAGCGTGCCCCTCGTCCTTTTGCTGCTCATGTGCAGTTCAATCATGGTCGAAGCCCAACTCAAGGTGTATGATCTGCGAGCCAGCAATCTTCCCACCGTTATCCTATTAACCACAGATGCCTATGTCACGGTGTCCTGTGGTTCTACTTCTCTGGGTAAAACATCTGTTCGCTACAATGACCCGAACCCCTGGTGGAATGAGGAATTCTCCTACTTCTATGCTGAGGAAAATGACACGCTGACTCTCGAGGTTTATGACTTGGACTTGCTCTTTGATGATCAGCTGGGAGTCTGCCAAAGGCAGCTCAAGGTGGGAACCTATCAGCATGACTGCTTCCTGACCAAAGGCGGGACTCTCCATTACACTTATACTCTTGGTTAAAACAATCAGTAGGCATGCAGAGATTTGTATGACATCTGATGTCCATAGGCAGCCTTCATTTACCACAGCTTAACAATGTAGACTGTTATAGTAGAGCTGAAATCCATTTTCAGGGTTTTGATCATGCTCACATTAACCAAAAAATCAAACGTCTTAAAGTCTGTAAACTCTTTCTACTAGACTTCAGTACTTGCTGCCTGTTTCACCAATTGAAATAAAGTTTCTTGCAACAAAAGAGCATGACTAAGCAAATGTGTGACTTAATAAGAGAAATTACATTGAGTATACAGTGGCTGACAAACACAGTTTTGACGAGAAAAAGTGAGGTATGATAAGATGTGGCTGGACATCAGGTCAGCAATGGTTATTGGATGTCCAGAGAGGAGGAGAGACGGGTGCATAGGAATATTCAGTTTATTTCTTCCTCTGGTTTTTTCAATGTGCAGAAGAAATCATCTGAAGATTCAGTTCTGGCAACCAAGAAAGTAATGTCGTGGCAGATTTCTTTTCTCATGTATTAATCACATATTTCAACCATATCACTTTAGTATAGTAAGAGCACTCCTGTCACCAGTTTGTATGCATGTGGAATGTGATCGTAAGTGGGGCTCAAGTTTTATTGCACCTCCACATCAGACTCAGGGCTCTGGACATCCTGTTGCAGATGAGGTGATGGTTGGTCGGAGCTTTTCTTAGACTGAACAGTTAAGGATCTGCTAATAGTTGATCTGCTGTGGAATGTTCTTTGTTTAAGAGTGTCTGTGTCTGCGTATATAAGATGTAAGGGCGGTGGCCACAATTCAGAGATGGTCCTGGTGTGGTTTAATAAACACATTGCAATGTGTTTATTAAGCTCACTTCAAATCAAGCTCACTGGATGTGTTGCAGGTTATTGTTAAATTTTCCACAACAATTACCAGGAAAATAATCACATTGTAGACCCGCTACTTGGATTTATGATTTTTGACTTTTTCTTTGCTCACATCTTAATAGTTCATTGTGGCGGTGTATGGAGGCAAAAAACAAACAAACAAACAGAAAAACAGTGTAGTTGTCCAAAATTATAGCCCTTACTATAGATTAACTGTAAAATGGACTCCAAGAAAGAAAGTAACAAAATAAAAATACGTATATAGTTAATATCTAAATATTATTTCCTTGCAACAAATATATTTCCTTATAACATATATATTTCAGGGGTATCAAAAAAGTTTTGGGATGTTATAATTCCTTCAAGTTGTGCAGGTGCTCCCACATTTCTTGTATATATTAAACAATTAAAAAAGGAAAAATATCAGATGCAAAATATTACTCAAATTTTATTTTAATATGTTGATTTTATTCTGTTTGTGAGACAACTTAAAAATAAACCGCATCATTCCACTCTGGTGTTTATTAGACTGAACTGAATTTCAGTCACATACCTTTTTAAACTTTCCCCTTACTCCTGCTTTCTTACAAATACTTCTGTGAGGCTTTGAGCAAAATGCATCAAACCACCACTCCAGACTACCAGCTTCACTTTTTTCTCCCATCCTCACACAGTCCTCTCCATCAGGATGTTCTCCATGTGTCCCGTTCCAATTGTCTGGCTCCTTCATCCTCCAAAACGTCAAACTAAGATATGAAGAACAGACAGAACTGGTTCAGTGAAAGTTTAATACAGGAAATTAACAAATATATTTTCACAACAATCAAACCTTTGATTTAGTTGTGACCCATCCACCCACAACCATCTGCCCTCTACTGCTGAGTCTGTCAGTCCGATCCAGAACTT
This sequence comes from Rhamphochromis sp. 'chilingali', assembly GCF_963969265.1. Taxonomy (NCBI): domain Eukaryota; kingdom Metazoa; phylum Chordata; class Actinopteri; order Cichliformes; family Cichlidae; genus Rhamphochromis; species Rhamphochromis sp. 'chilingali'. The sequence continues at coordinate 29,404,397 of NC_137944.1, forward strand.
GTCCTCAGCTTCAGTCATTACATCTCTCAGTCTTCTGTTCAGGAAAGTCTGATCAGTAAAAGAAGATTAAAATTACCTTGTTATAATTTCTGTGATGAGAAGGTGAAATATAAAGATGTGCTAAAACATTTGAGAACGTGAAAAGTGTTTCATACCTGCTCCTCCCTGCTGTCTATCTTAACCAGGTCTCCTCTTTTAGCTCTACACTCATCTCTGCTCTTGTTCCAGGATGATTGACTGATGGAGAAGTAATAGCACTTTCCTCCATGTTGCTCCCAGCCTTCTTCACATTTATAACATGCTTGATCTTTGAAGAGATTACAGCAACGACTTAAGTCAGGTGGATGAAATCACTGTTCATGTTTGTGTGATTTGGAGGCAGCAGGAGGCCAACCTTTTTAAACAATGTGTACACTATAGAGGGCGAGTCAATCAGCAGTCCAAAAGTTTAATCCAGCGTTGCAACGTTGGAGTCTCTAATGCTTACATCCAAGCTCCTTCAACTACAATGGCCTAGATCACTGAGAACATTCACATACGTTTACCTGAGACATTTGTGTTTCCACTTTCATTTCTGTTTTGGAGATCATCTTGTTTTTTGAACATTTGCTTCAATCTTATGTTGTCAAACACTGATTAAAAAAGAAAAATACAAATTATTCTGTGTCATTTTTGTTTTTGTTTTTGTTTTACTTAAATAAGACAGATTCTCTTTTTGAATTCTTTCAAAATGTTCACAATTTTACAAAAACAGCTCTTAAAAAGTAAAAAGAAAAGTTGGAAAAAAAACCCACATTATAAAGGCTAGTTATAAATTATACACCATGTGTATTTACTAGTAAGAAGAACTAGCATCGCATCCACTCACCAGTAACAACAAGACCAATGACGGCAGCAGCCAGTAGACCACTGACAACCAGCAAGGCCAATCTCTCTGTGGTGACCTTTGACCTTTTGCTCAACACATCTTGTTGGTACCCCTCTGAAAAGTTAGCAGAGAAAGAAATGTTATAGAGATGTGGAAAAAGTTAATAAATGTATAGTTTATACAAACCACACATATAAAATAATCATACTGATTTAAGACAACGATGACCTTTCAACATGTTTGAAAAATTATAAGTAAACATCAGCTACTATAAGGAGAAAAAGAACAGTGACCACAGTGGTTTGGCACTTTAACAAGAAGTCACCCGCTGACACATTAGTGAACAGCAAAAATGTTCCTCAAATGACTGTTTGAGGCTTGTTTCAAAAGAAAGCCATTCCCCATGTTTACAGCCTTGTTCAAATGTCAGTGCAAAATAGATTAAACTGTGAAATCTGATTATTAAAGAAAGTCTCTAGGTTCAGTAAAAAAAATATAAGCAAGTGTGAAGCAGATATGATCAACATTTTTTAAAATGCAAAATAAATTGCAGACATGGGCACACAGAGACACCCACCCACATGCTAAGCGAGATCTCACTCCTCAGAGCAATTTCCTCTTCTTTTCTTTTTTTAAATGTCGACTTCTCTTTCACACTTGCTAATTAGAAACAAGTATGAACTATATGAATAGAAATTCACCACTACATATGTTGTATGACTTTACTGTACTGCATTATCTTTGTTCAGTTGTCTGATGCATGTAGTTTAACATTTATCACCATTTATCATATCTCACATTTTACTTTTCTTAATTTCAGTTCTAGTTATTTATTTATTTAGAGCCACATTTCATGATTGTGTCTGAACACAGTCCGTCCTCAAGGTTTTGATGAAAGTAGAAAGAATTTGATGTCTTAGTGTTAGTGGTGAAAAAGATTTTTATTTATTTTTCAAAGAGTGATTGACCAATATTTTTCTGAGATATTGTATTTTGACAGGTGAAAAACATTTTGACTGGGTTTCTTTTTTCGGTAAAGTCACACTACTTCACTCTATTAATTAACTCTGATTGAAAGCACACAGCAAATTCAAAATTGTTAAATGTTTTGGTGTTAATAGTCTTCTTGCAAAAGTAGAGTTAATTTTACTCTAAGTAGAGTCACATTCTTTTAATGTAACTCTGAGGTGTAAAATGATAGTAGTTAAAATCGAGTGTTAAAAATGAGTGTTTCTCTGTCAAATCTGGAGGTGTTACAATGGAAACATTACGGTAACTCTTGACCTCTTAACTCTGAACTCCTACAGGGGCTATGACACCAACAGAGTAAATTCACAGACTCCGCCCCCAGCACGGCTCCAATCGAAGCTGAAGTGAAGCCGTTTCAGAACATTTTGCTCTACATATTTGAGTTGTTTGCCATGCTTGGTAAGTCATTTTTTCAAAGATTGTTTCAATTATTTCTATTACCTTTTACTTCTGTGGCTCTTTGGAGTTGAGACAAAGCTGTGTGAAAGGCATTAGCCATGTTGCTCGGTGATAGCATAATATTCTGTTTTAGCTAGCTGAAAGGTATTGTTTGCAGGCAAATACCACAGCCTTGAAAAAAGCTTGCATGTGAATTTTCAGTCAAACTTTTGGTCAAATACACCTAAAACAATGTCTAGAATGTGAAATGTTGGTATAATGGTGCTACTTGAAGCCTGAAAACGATCGCCCATAAAAAAAAAAAAAAAAAACGAGCAAACAGCAGTAGCAGACGTCCTGACTGGATTCTACGTTAGCATTTAGATCCCTCCAGAGTTTTGTGCACACGGTTTAGGTAAAAATTAAAAAGGTTGAGGTTTTACATTTAGTTCAGTATTAACTGTTGCCTGTGTCTTTGTCTTTTGGGAAAATACTTTACACGAGTAATGGCTCAAAGAGGATTCCTTTTTCTTTTTTTTTTTTTTACTGTGCTGCAATTGATTACTGGATTATTTGTGCCATTAATTAGTGTCAACTAATTTTTATTCAATCTCCGCACAGGATATGCTTGTGAAGATGGAATATGGGGGACAGCAGAAGTACGTTGAAGTTTCACAAAGGGATGAATGAAGGACAAGCATATTGTATTGAAGAAATAAGTGATGAGAATGCTGTTATTTGCATTTACCAGCTCACCTATGTCAGACCTTTTGATAAACAAAATTCTAATGAAGTGAGAACATGTATACTGTTACATCTTTCAGAAAATGTTTTGAAATTGTGGTGCACAGTTCAGAATAAATGTTTTTCAAAAAACATTGCGTCTTTTTAGTAAATGTTTATTTCCAAAAGAAATTTCTAGAAGTTCAGAACAGTAAAATTCCCGCTTTTTAGAATTAATTAGAAGATAACGCTTACGTAGTTAAACTAAAATACTCTTTGAGAGTTAATATATAAACTCTTAACACCAAGTGTTAAATTATCAACTCCAGACAGATTTGGTGTTTAACACTAAATCAGAGTTAAGGTACCAACTCTCCAAAAAGAGTTAAATTAACACTCTCTGGTGTGGACCCATATAGACACTTTAATAGTGTTGAAATCAAATCCGACAGTGTTAATTTGGACATGCTGGATTTGCTGTGCAATACTGCAAAAACACACACACACACACACACAGTCTGCAATCTGCATATGCGTATTATATAACACAAGATATAACTATGCAATCAAGAAAATCTATCATTACTGCTCCATACTTACCAAGTGACTCTGTTGTGGACCGCTGAGTCTTTGAGATTGTTACTTCAGAGTAAGTGGTGTCAGGCAACGAGGACATGACAACTGTAACAAAAATATGAAACCAGATTTCTGCTCAAAGTGATGAAGCCTGGTAATTAAATGCAGGCAAAAAAAAGAAAAATAACAGTTTTTAGGAGATTTTCTCCAATGATGAGATAAACTCACCATTAGCTTTCTTCTCTCTTGTAAACTTCACATCAGAGTATAGTACTCCAGCTTCAGACATTTTACTGTTGTGTGACTTTCAGTGAGTCTGAAAGAAACTTTTGACAAGATTCAAAATAGAAAGCATTTCCTGTCAAACAGAAAGAAGAGGAGGGCTTTAAAAACCTCCTGCCACAAAATGATTTCCCGGTCTCTTAAATTCACAAACAGACATAATCCAAAATGAATTCCTATGACAAGACATTTTCACATTGTCCAGTCTTGGTCTCGTGTCACAGACATTTCAGGCTGACTCTGTCTAATGGAAACAGAAAGAGTCCTGTCCACCACCTTGATCTTGGGCTCAGCTTTCACTACTAACAAAATGGTCTGACACACACTGGTATCTTGACACAATCTCCCACTGATCCATTCAGCCACAAAAATCCAGCATATTCAAGTGCAGAAAGTGGACACAACAACATAAATAACTCTACAACATGAAGCTGCCAGACACAGAAATTAAAACCAACCAGACAGAAGCACAAGACTTGTTGCATCAGATAACAAATTTAAAAAAAAAAAAAAAACACACACACACACACACACACATAGTTAACAACAGTTCCTCAGTTTGTTCTGCTGTTGACCTTTGCCTTAAATGCTTGAAACTTTCAAAGCTAATTGAGTTCTCTCTTTTTTTCTATAGTCAAATGATATCATTGGTTTTAGTTTTACGTTATTTTAAGTTACAACACTGGCATGTACACAGAGCTTTTCTAATCTTACAAACCACTCAGTCTACTTACACTACAAATAAGAATGCAGGCAGTTTAGAGTAATAGAATAACCTAAAATGCAGATCTGTGGACCGTTCGTGACGCCATGTTAAAACTGTCTCTCCATTGTAAGAACTGTAGTCCTGTAAACATTAACTTTTTATAAATCATTTGACAACCAGCAGAAAGTTTTTGTAGTATTTAGAGCCATAGTGAGATATTTCTTTAAACAATGTATTTTTATTAAGAGTTTTTTCTTCATACATATAAACAGAAAGAGAAGAAAAGGGTTACATATGATCTATACATTTGGGGTAGTTAGCCCAACACTTCCCACTTAGCAAAATTGGTATGGCCTAGATCTGGCCCACACAATGTGCTTACACAAGGCCCACATACCGCAAAGAATGACAGCCCTTTGGTGGCCCAGATCTGGTTTGCCAGATGTGACCCCACACATGGGCCAGCACAAGGCCACTTGCAGACACACTGGTGGTTCTGTGTTGGCCCATGTGTGGACTACCTCTGGCAAACCTAATCTTGGCCACCAAAGGGCCGTCATTCTTTGCGGTATGTGGGCCATGTGTAAGTTGTGTGCAGCCACGGACCAGTTGTAGACACACTGTTCTGTGCTGCCCAGATGTAAGCCTATTGTGTACTTTAATCAAGCCATGTCATAACAATATGTGCCAGAACATGCAAAAGTAACATGATGAAACTCAATGAATGGACTGACTCTTATATAGCACTTTTCTAGTCTCCCAGATTACTCAAAGTGCTCTGTACAACATGCCACATTCACACACTTTCTCTAAACTGAAAGAGACTGGGACAAGAGACAAGACCAGCACATGTGGATCAGTGAGGCTTCAGCAGTTTTGCATCTGTCACAAACAATATGGAGAGATTTTAGGATAGATACAAGTTAATCTGGATTTTGAGAAATGGGTTCTTTGCACCACTGCAAACTGGATTAAACCAGGGCGGGCACATAATGATGTTGTGTTTACGTGTTTGAATATGGAGGCACATGTTTCGTCAGAGATTGTCATGTCTAAATCTTCTACTACAGTGTCTTGAGTTTTGATGAGGTATGTGTCAAGTTTCATAGTAAGATATTTCTTTAAAACAGATGGGCATGCTGCCCTCTTCTGGTGTAAGTACAATTTTATTTATATAGCACATTTCTAGATAAAAGATCTCAAACTGCTTCCCAAAGTATAAAACAAAAACAGAAGTTAATAAAATGCAATTCTAAAAAGATGTGTTTTTAGTTGTTTTTTTAAAAGTGACCACTGAGTCTGCAGATCTTGAATTCCGAGGAAGAGAGTTCCACAGTCTGGCGGCCACAGTGGCAAAAGCTCTACCACCCTTGGTTTTCAGCCTTGTATGCTGAATAACAAGTAGGCCCTGTTCACAAGGCCTCAGGGACCTACTAGGGACATAGGGCTGTAAAAGTTCAATGATGTACGCTTGTGCTTGTCCTTGAAGAGCTTTAAATGTCAGAACGAGTACCTTAAAATGGACTCTAAATTCAACGGGGAGCCAGTGCAGCTGTATAAGCAACAGTGTCACATTGGACTACTTAGATGTTTTTGTCAGAAGCCTTGCAGCAGCATTTTGGACAACCTGCAGACGCTCCAGGGAGTTTTTGTTTAGACATGTAAACTGAATTACAGTAGTCCAATCGTGATGAAATGAATAACAATCTCCAGTTCAGTATGAGATACTATAGGGCTCAATTTAGAGATGTTTCTTAAATGATAGAAGCAGGAAAGAACCAGAGATTTGACGTGAACATCCAGAGTAAGAGCAGAATCAAAGGTTACCCCGAGGTTCCCGATAGACGATTTCACAAATGTTGAAAGAGGACCAAGTGTCACGGTCCGCTGTGACGAACCGAGTGGAGAATGCGTGTAATGGACCCAGGTGCGTACACAAGTGAGCAGACGGGAGTGAGCTTTAACAGAAGGCGAGCCTTTAATATGGCTGAAAACAAGGTGTACAAATACAGCAGGGATAACGTGGCTAAACAGAAACCTAAACTGGGAACAAACAATGGTGAGGCTATGGCTTGGAAGACAACAGACCAGGCATGGAAACACGGAGGGTGGGAACACAGACGACGCAACACAGACTGTAAGAAACACAGAGACTAAATACACATGAGGGATGATCAGGGGAAGTGGCCACACATGGGAACGCAGCTGACACACATGAACTTAACGACAGGACAGGAGGAGTGAAACTGAATACACTGACAGTGAATGCAGGCCTTCAAAGTAAAACAGGAAACATGAGACACGAACCGGGGAGACGTAGTACAGGGGGAGGTGACAATACTGACAGCATGAACTTGACAGTACAAGACGCACAGACATAAACACACGAAGGGCAAGGGAGACGTAATGCAAGGGTGATATATACAAATGGCTGGACTACCTTAATGAACCTAAACAATCAATAAACATCAAAATAGACTAAACACAAAACACCGGGTCGCACGACCCAGGACCATGACACCAAGAGCATTTATTATGTTAGGTACATGTCTGTCCGGAGCACATACAAGGACTTCAGTCTTTTCTTCATTAAGTTGAAGGAAGTTGTCAGCGATCCAGCCTTTGATGGATTCTAAGCACACATTTAGAATCTGCAGCTTAGAAACATCTTCAGGTTCAAAAGAAATATATAACTGGATGTCATCTGCGTAGCAGTAGTAGCAAATATCCTCAAAGGGCTCAAAACATGCTGGAGAGGAAGTAGATATATTAAAAACAATAAGGGCCCCAGCACAGAACCTTGTGGCACACCATAAGACAGGGATGGTAAATGGCCTGTATTTATATAGCGCCTTACTAGTCCCTAAGGACCCCAAAGCGCTTTACATATCCAGTCATCCACCCATTCACACACACATTCACACACTGGCGATAGCAAGCTACATTGTAGCCACAGCCACCCTGGGGCGCACTGACAGAGGGATGTGTACTTAGAGACCGCGACAGAAAAATATTGTTCATAGAGATACTATGAAGCAGAGTTGCAGTCTTACACGCCTCTCTGCAGCTTCTCTCTTCCTGCTACCCCCCCAAAAACCCATCTCCATAGAGACTGTGTCAGCTCCCAAACAGACAAAAACAAACTAAAAACCAGCAACAAACAACTTAAACATAAACAATCACAAAGAAAGAACAATAAAGTATCCACATCTGAACCAAAGAGTAAAACAGTGAAATGTGGATTATTAAATATTAGGTGATCAATTGATCAACAAATCGATTCACTCTGCCTTACAGAAACCTGATTGCAGCAGGATGATTATTGTGGGTGATTTTAACATCCATGTAGATTCTAGAAATGACAGCCTCAACATGGCATTTAATCTGTTATTAGACTCAACTGCTTTCTCTCAAAATGTAAAAGAACCCACCCACCACTTTAATCACACTCTAGATCTTGTTTTAACATATGGCATAGAAACTGAACATTTAACAGTGTTTCCTGAAAACCCTCTCCTGTCTGATCATTTCCTGATAACATTTACAATAATTGATTACACAGCAGTGGAGAGTAGACTTTATCAAAGTAGATGTCTTTCTGAAAGCGCTGTAACTAAGTTTAAGAATATAATCCACCCACTGTTATCATCTTCAATGCCCTGTACCAACATAGAGCAGAGCAGCTATCTGAACGCTACCCCAACAGAGGTCAATTATCTTGTTAATAATTTCACCTCCTCACTACGTACGACTCTGGATACTGTAGCTCCTGTGAAAACTAAGGTCTCTAATCAGAAGTACCTGACTCCGTGGTATAATTCTCAAACACGTACCCTAAAGCAGATGACTCGTAAGCTGGAGAGGAAATGGCGTGTCACAAATTTAGAGGATCATCATTTAGCCTGGAGAAATAGTTTGCTGCTTTATAAGAAAGTCCTCCACAAAGCCAGAACATCTCACTATTCGTCACTGATTGAAGAAAATAAGAACAACCCTCAGTTTCTCTTCAGCTCTGACTGTTTTGGAGTGTAATTTGTTTCATAGTTAGATGCCTGACTGACAACTGTATAAAACGAAAACTACACACAATATTCGAAGCACATTGCGCACACTATGGGAATTTACGACTGTGCGTAAATTCCCCCTAATTTTGGTATGATCCGAGCTTGGGCACTAGGCGACTAAGCGAGGGGGCGGGGGGAGCTACTGCCTGCGAGTGTGCTGTTGGAAATGTGCAGCCAGGGAGACAGAGGAGAGCTTCAGTTTGACCAGGAAGCAAATCATCCGTACTGGACAAATAATGTAAATACGACGGTTTATCACAAAAGATTGATATCAAACTGATCACTTGACCCATATTACGTTACTTGCTCTTTGAGTGAATCAACAAATGGCGAAATGAAAAGCCGAACAACAACAATACTGTTTTTTAGAGAGTCTTAGCTTACATGTGTGTTTATTTCATATTTTCAGTTATTACCCTCCACGGCTAAATAAAGCCCTCTAAATCGGTTTCAGGTATGTACTGATGAACACAACAATGGACATAAGGGGCTTCTTTCAAGAAAAAACTCAGGTAGATGTTATTTTATATATTATGCTTTGTATGTTGTTTAGTATATTTCTATGCAAAACAAGAGCATTTTCAGCATACATCAGTATATTCACAGTTGAAACCAGATATTTACATACACTTTTTTTTTTTTTACTGTTACTGTTAAACATCAATTTAGAGTAAACTTGTTTTGTTCTAAGATAAATAAATATTGAAACATCTTTTGAATTAGTTAAATGTCAGAATAACGAGAGAAAGAGCTGTCTATTTTAATCACTTTCATCAAATTAAGGAGTACATATATATTAAGTTTATTGGTAATTAATAAGAAACTCCAGACGATTCCATTCTGAGCTTAAGAAGCTTCTGATAGGTTAGTAGAGTCCATGTGAGTAAATTGGTGGCACACCTGTGGATGCATATAAGGCAAAACACAGAGCCTGTTTCTTTGACATGGGAAAATCAAGCGATATCAACCAAAACACCAGGAAAAGAATTGTGGAGCTCCATAAGTGTGGCTCAATTGTGAATACAATTTGGGTAATACAGACAATTTCTCTCTTTACTCTTAATTTTAACAATTTCTTAAAATATTTATTAATGTAATGTAACAGTCTGATTTGATGTTACAATTAAAAAAGTGTGTTTTTATCTGAAGAGTGTGTAAATATCTGGTTTCAACTGTATATTTGATGATGTTGGTGTTTGGCTTGATTGTCAGCACAAAGAGGGAGAGAGAGGAACAGCAAGGGAACAAGAGCAGGTGAGACATGTCAGACATTCTCTGAATATTTGCATAGTCATTCTTTTATTGTTTTTATGTTTTCATTGCAAGAAACTTTATTTCAATTGGTGAAACAAGGCAGCAAGGACTGAAGTGTAGTAAAAGAAACTTTACAGGTTTTAAGAGGTTTAATATTTTTGGTTAATGTGAGCATGATCAAAACCCTGAAAATGGATTTCAGCTCTACTATAACAGTCTACATTGTTGAGCTGTGGTAAATGAAGGCTGCCTGTGGACATCAGATGTCATACAAATCTCTGCATGCCTACTGACTGTTTCAACCAAGAGTATAAGTGTAATGGAGAGTCCCGCCTTTGGTCAGGAAGCAGTCATGCTGATAGGTTCCCACCTTGAGCTGCCTTTGGCAGACTCCCAGCTGATCATCAAAGACCAAGTCTACGTCATAAACCTCGAGGGTCAGCGTGTCATTTTCCTCAGTGTAGAAATAGGAGAATTCCTCTTCCCACCAGGGGTTCGGGTCATTGTAGCGAACAGATGTTTTACCCAGAGAAGTAGAACCAGAGGACACTGTGACATAGGCATCTGTGGTTAACAGGACAACGGTGGGAAGATCAGTCGCTCGCAGATCATACACCTTGAGTTGGGCTTCGACCATGATTGAACTGCACATGAGCAGCAAAAGGACGAGGGGCACGCTAGAGTCCATGGCTTTGCTGGAGGCTGTGGAGAAGGAACAATAGAGCTTTACATTTTAGCCAGGATACCTGGATCGACACAGTCAGCCTTGTGAGGGTCTATTTTATATTGGAACACATTTATGCAATCCTCAGCATTGTCTACATATATATTCTCTGTGGACATTGCAGTGAACGGTGTTCCTGAGTCTGTACAGACATTTTCACTAAACAACTGTGTATGTTTTTAATGCATTGCTCCATATCAACTCTCTCCTCCTTTACTTCTCTCATAACTACTTCACAGTAGACTCCACTCTTAAAATTAAATGCATCTTGTGGTGGAGGTGTGGTCCGGGGCGCGGCTGCAGGGGAGAAGTGGTGCAGTGAGCTCAACGGGGCGGTGCTGGTGAGAACAGCTGATGGCGATTTGGACTGATGGTGGTTTTCCTTCCTTTTATATAGTGAGGTGGAGAGGAGCGGAGGAGGAAGACTCTGCGGGAACCGACCGCTGTCAGACGGTGTTCTGTTATAATTCCGTGGACACTCTCAATAAATGTGGAATCTGATGATAACAACCTGTGTGTGGGTGTATCTGTGCATAGCATACGTCACACATCTATTGGTAACAGTAAAACTGAGTGATCCACTTCCACTAGCCAGTAGTTTGGAAACAGCAAAGTAAGCCACCATTACAACCTTTACAACCTTTACAGTCAACATAACAAAAAAGTATATAAAATCACAAATACCTAACATTAAACAGGAAAAAAAGGTTTGACAAATCAGAGACCTGTAGAAATGCTATGTATAGTCCTGATCCCCCAAAAGAAAGAAGCTTATTCCTTTGTTATTTAATATTAAACAATATTTTGAATATTGAGTGAATTTTCCATGGGCACAGTTCAGGTATTCTTTGGGTTTCAGGAAAGTTCTTTAGGATTTTTCATGCTATGTGTAACATGTCTTCTTGCCTATTCACAGTCAATTCTGTGTGTTATAGGAAAAAAGCTTTTTCAAAGCAAAATGTTTTCTGTTGTTCACATTATAAAACATTTAGCATAACTAAAAACAGTAACAACATGATCTAACTCAGCGGTCTCCAACCTTTTTTGCGCCACAGACCGGTTTATGCCCGACAATATTTTCACGGACCGGCCTTTAAGGTGTCGCGGATAAATACAACAAAATAAAACTAGTACCGGTACTGAAAAAAAAAATGTATTCATAACACACATGAAAAGACCCAGGAAAACCAAGTAAACGATAAAAATGATAACAAAATAACGCTGAAAACCGATAAAAACCCTGAAAACTATACATTTCACATCTGAGCCTCAACTCTCGCGGCCCGGTACCAAACTACTCACGGACCGGTACCGGCCCGGGGGTTGGGAACTGCTGATCTAACTCATCTGGGAATTATGAGTTTGGATCCATCTTAGTAAATCAGAGGGTCACAAATGGCTTTTAGAGCACATGTTATTCTGATTGGATTAGAACAAGGAAAACGTTACACTGTAGACTTTTAATTTGAGCAGAAAGCAAGAAGCAGTTCTAAACTCTTACCTGTAGCTTGGTCTTGTCTCTCGCCACGTTACCTGCTGTTCAGGATGTTTTAGAGGCTGACTTATCAGCTTTATGTCAACAATACACTGGCCACACAACCTGCTCAACTCCCATGATTATATAATATGTCCGAATTGGAACATCTGCTTATGGTGTCTTGTTTGGCCACCTTCTCCAAACTCTCAGAGTGCTGTGAAACCGTGTCACATCCAACTTGTTGCATAGGCCACTGTAAGGATCACTTGCTGTCACTTGATCCTCCTTAACTGTTAGTTTTCACTGTGCAGGGCAGTACAGTTTGTTTGTTTTTACAGTCTAGGTATGCATGTGAGGAGTCTGTTAATCTGATCCAGAACTTGTCCTCCAAATCCTTCATTTTGTATCTTATTTTTTCAACCAAGAATTCCTAAATGGAAATTTTGATTAACATTACTCTGTTTTCTGTGCCAAGATGACAAAAATGTAAGAATCAGAAAACATGAACCTACAGCAATGTTTTATACCTGCTCCTCCGTGCTGTCTATCTTAACCAGGTCTCCCCTTTCAGCTCTGCAATCGTCTCTGCTCTTGCTCCAGGACAACTTCCTGGTGGATAAATAATAGCAGGTTTCCCTGTGTTGCTCCCAACCTTCTTCACATCTTAGAAAGGGCTCATCTTTGAGGGAATGCAGCAAAGAAGAATTTACTGTTCATATTTGTAGGAGTTGGAGACAGCAGGAGTGAAAATGTGCATTTAATAATAATAATAATAATAATAATAATAATAATAATAGCTGTGTCTCAGAAGATTAAATTTCACTGATGGTCACACAGTTCAAGGTTGATATAATGCTGCAGTGTATGAGCTCCATATTCTTACCTATAGGAGAGGGTTTTTTTTTTTTTTTTACAGTTTCCAGCTTCAATTCAAGGTTTCTGAGGGTTCCCATGGTTCTTATGAGTGCAAATTCTAGGTAAATTAAAAATAAGAAACCTATACATGCCAGTAACAGTTAAGGTTTCACTTAATCTTTGTAAAAAACAAAAATACAAATACAAAAATACTGCTTGTTGTCATGGCTCGGGCAGATTGGGTTACTTTATGTCTTTTTTAAATTTTTCCTGTGGTGGTTCTGAGTTCAAGTTGCAAATCAAGGTGGAGCGCTCTTGTCTGTCATTCTCACACCTGCTCTGAACTATTGCAATCAACCCCTGAAGTATTTGGCTGAATGACCAACAGATCTCTGTGGTGGTAATCAGGCTCACCTTACTATTAACCTGCATTCCTGTTTATAGATTTCTTATGTTGTTTTTGTTCTTGACAGTGGCCTCCAGCCTCACCTGGAATGCTTACTTTAGCTGCATTTCCACTCAGTTTGTGGGTTCTGCCCCTCCTCATGAGCTCACTCTCACCTCCAATACTGTTCTAACTATCTATTATTTGTTTTTACAGTCTAGGTATGCATGTGAGGAAGTAAAAAAGACAAAAAATTGTAACAGCCAGGCAGAAGCTGATTTTGTGAAGAGTGAATAATGGATTTAAATGCTGACAAAATGGGACGTGGAAAATAACTTGAGTAAACCAAAAAACGAGCCTTTATTGCAGCTGATACCAAAACACAAGAAACAAGGCGAGGTAAATATCCTTCGTGGTCCAACCTATCCCAGAATTCATAGTGAGCCATCCGTCCACAACCATGTGCCACCTTTATATTGTTATATTGTTTGTTTGATATGCTTTTACATTTTCATGTGAAGCACTTTGTTATAGTTTCTTGTCTTAAAAAGTGCTACATAAATAAATTTTACTTACTTACTTACTATTCAACTCAAGCAGCTGAAGTTGTAGGATTAACAGATGCATATTAAATGATTTAAAATCCACACGTTACCATATAGATATACACTGACAGCCAAAAGTTTGAACACAGCTTCTCATTTAATGTTTTTTCTATATTTTTACTACTTTCTACATAGTAGAAACAAACGGAAGACATCAGATATATGAAGCAAGATATATGGAATTATGTAGCAAAGAAAAAAATGATAAATAACTCTAAATGTGTTTTATATTTTAGATTCGTGAATGTAGACACCCTTTGCTTTGTTGACTGCGCTGCAAACCCTTTGCCTTCTCTCAGTGAGCTTCATGATGTAGTCACCTGAAATGGTTTCACTTCACAGGTGTGCCTTGTCAGGGTTCATTTGTGGAATTTCTTGCCTTCTTAATGGGGTTGGGACCATCACTTGTCTTGTGGAAAAAGTCAAGCTAGTACACAATACAACAATACAATTTTATTTGTATATCACATTTAAAAACAAGAGGTATGCCAAAGTGCTTCACAGAACCAATTAAGAGCAATAACAGGTACAAATACACTGACAGGTGGGAGACATAACTAACCAATAATACAACAGGCACAGCAGGCACACAGTAGGCACAAGCCAAAAGGCTGAAGGTTAAATCATTATAAACATTAATCAGAGCAAAACGATAAAATACAGTACACTTACAAATGCGGGCTCTAGGCAGCCGGGAAGGCTAGGCTAAATAAACACGTTTTTAATTGAGATATTAAAGATTGAATTGGATCAGAAGCACGAATAGCTCGAGGGAAATTATTCCAGAGGTAGGGTGCAACAGAGGCAAATGTGCGGTCACTTCTGGTCTTAAGCAGAGATCTAGGTCCCACCAGGAGCATTTGGCCTACTGATCTAAGCGCTCTCCTGGGGGTATAAAAGCTGAGGAGATCAGTAAGATAGCTGGGCACGGTATTATTTATGATTTTAAAAGTGATCAATAAGATTTTAAAATCAATACAATATTTAATGGGAGCCAGTGCATGTCGGAAAGAACTGGAATAATAGACTCAAACCTACCAGTCCCAGTTAAGAGACGCGCAGCAGCATTTTAAACAAGCTGCAGTTTGTGAACTAGGGCAGCAGAGGTGACAGCCCTATTTGACAACTGTTAGAATTCATATTATGGCAAGAACCAATCAGCTATGTAAAGAGAAACAACAGTCCTTCATTACTTTATGAACTGAAGGTCAGTTAGTCCAGAAAATTGCTAAAACTTTGAATGTGTCCCCAAGTACAGTTGCAAAAATCATCAAGTGTTAGGACGAAACTGGTTCACATGAGGAAAGGAAGACCAAGAATCACCTCTGCTGCTGAGGATAAATTCATCTGAGTCACCAGCCTCAGAAATCCCAAGTTAACAGAACCTCAGATTAGAGCCCAGATAAATGCCACACGGCGTTACAGTAGCAGACATAGCTCTACATCAACTGTTCAGAGGGGACTTTGTGAATCATGGTCAAATAGCTGCCCAGCTGGTTTGCGTTTAGTTGGACCATCGTTTATTTTTCAACAGGACAATGACCCCAAACACACCCCCAGGCTGCATTTGACCAAGAAGTAATGGAGTGCTGCACCCGATGGCCTGGCCTCCACAGTCACCTGACCTAAACCCAATCAAGATGTTTTGGAATGAGATGGACGGCAGAGTGAAGGAAAAGGGCCAACAGGTGCTCAGCATCTCTGGGAAACCATTTCAGGTGACCACTGAGAGAATGCCAAGAGTGCGCAAAGCAGGAATCAAAGCAAAGGGTGACTATTTTGAAGAATCTAAAATATGAAACATTTTGAGTTATTTCACACTTTTTTGTTCAATACATATGTGATCATTTATAGTTTTGATGTCTTCAGTGAGAATCTAAAATGTAAATATTCATGAAAATAAAGAAAAAACATCAAATGAGTGCGTGTCCAAACCTTTGACTGGTAGTCTGTGTCTTGCTATCACTGTCACTGTCTCTGTTGCTCATTCACTCTTCCTCTTACTGGCTGCTGATGTCACTTTTCACCCTCACAGTCAGCTGCTCAAAATCCAACTCCTTCTCTGGGCCCCAGCAGCTACTGAAATACTGAAATAGGGCAGGCATGATTAGAATGATGGATCCCGGCTGTCTCGGCCAGCCTCCCCTATCACTGCCCCTGAACACACTGGACTGCCCCTCCCTTGTAGCCGAGCTGCAGACCAAACTGCCACACATATGTATTTTTAATAATTTCCCTTTGACTTGCTGGGTTTTATAGTTGCTTGGTTGTGATATTTGGTTCAGAAGCAGTCAGTGAAACCCATTCCACAGCTGGCTGAGAATCAAGATCATCATTTTGAGAGAATTTTGAGTTCCTTGGAAATCCTGTGTATTCTCAAAATGGAGAACATCATGAGCATGCTGATCATCCTGCACCCATCGCTCAGGCAAGAACCTTAACCCCAGCCTCCAGAGTTGAATGTGGGCCTCGTGCAGCCCCAGCCTCACTGTAACCTCAGTATCACGAGTATCATTTGCAACTTGGGCAGCCTGGACAGCTTGCATATCCAGGGCCAGTCTTTACTATTTAATGGTTTCTGGTGTTTCTTGGCTGGCTTTTCATTTTGTGATTAATGACATTTTGTTTTTTATTACAACATAAAAGCTTGGCCCAATTTAAGTCATGCAACAGGACAATGACTATTTTCATCTCTCTGTTGAAGATAAACATCACAGTCAACAATGAAACATATTCACTGGATTAAAACGATGGTGCTGCTCTATTTTTACCTGTTACCATGGTGAATCCTGATATCACAGATAGATTTAGTGTGCATCTTTCCGTATATGTTTAGTATGTGTGTCTTATCATTTCCTGTTTTATTGTGAAGGTTTATTTTCTTGTATGTGATCACTCTGAAACACTTAAAGCCTTCATTGGAATATGAAAAATAACAAACACAATGAGAAGAAATGTCACGCAGTGGCGGTCCTAACCTGTTTGGCGCCCTGGGCGAAGACTCCCTCTGGACCGCCCCGCCCTCTCCTCCCTGTGCCGCAAGCAGCAGGCGCACCTCGCAAACGGAGGGCGCCCTTACTCCCACTATAAAGCCATAAAAAGGACAAAAAGGATTGTCCCAGTTTCTGGAACCTCAGAGGGGACTGGGGGCTTTGATGTTTCACTCCAGAATTTGTTTTTTTAACCATTCAGAGGTGGATTTGTTGCTGTGTTTTTGATCATTTCCCTGTTGCACAAGTTTGCTTGAGCTTCAAGGCACAAACCGATGGTCAGGCATTCTTAAAGTGACTTATTATTAATTCCATGTATGTATATGAACATACAGTCACTTCATGTTTCATTCAATTTATCCTAGTAACCATAGGCGTATTCTCATATAAACATTAATTTCAACATAACTTCTTTTTAATTCAAATGGATAGAAATATTTAATCTCTTCAAAAATCTGTTTGTCAGTCACAATATTCTCAATATGTTTCTTTTATTAAATCATACATGTCAGACATTCTCTGAATATTTGCTTAGTCATTCTTTTATTTTTTCATGTTTTCATTGCAAGAAACTTTATTTCAATTGGTGAAACAGGGCAGCAAGGACTGAAGTGTAGTAGAAAAACTTTACAGGTTTTAAGAGGTTTAATATTTTTGGTTAATGTGAGCATGATCAAAACCTTGAAAATGGATTTCAGATCTACTATAACAGTCTACATTGTTAAGCTGTGGTAAATGAAGGCTGCCTATGGACATCAGATGTCATACAAATCTCTGCATGCCTACTGACTGTTTCAACCAAGCGTATAAGTGTAATGGAGAGTCCCGCCTTTGGTCAGGAAGCAGTCATGCTGATAGGTTCCCACCTTCAGCTTCCTTTTGCAGACTCCCAGCAAAGCATCAAAGACCAAGTCTACGTCATAAACCTTGAGGGTCAGCGTGTCATTTTCCTTAATGTTGAAATACGAGAATTCCTCTTCCCACCAGGGGTTCGCGTCATTGTAGCGTACAGATGTTTTACCCAGAGAAGTAAAACCAGAGGACACCTTGACATAGGCATCTGTGGTTAACAGGACAACGGTGGGAAGATCAGTCGCTCGCAGATCATACACCTTGAGTTGGGCTTCGACCATGATTGAACTGCACATGAGCAGCAAAAGGACGAGGGGCACGCTAGAGTCCATGGCTTTGCTGGAGGCTGTGGAGAAGGAAAAGTAGATTTACATTTTAACCAGGATACCTGGATCGACACAGTCAGCCTTGTGAGGGTCTATTTTATATTGGAACACATTTATGCAATCCTCAGCATTGTCTACATATATATTCTCTGTGGACATTGCAGTGAACAGTGTTCCTGAGTCTGTACAGACATTTTCACTAAACAACTGTGTATGTTTTTAATGCATTGCTCCATATCAACTCTCTTCTCCTTTACTTCTCTCATAACTACTTCACAGTAGACTCCACTCTTAAAATTAAATGCATCTTGTGGCGGAGGTGTGGTCCGGGGCGCGGCTGCAGGGGAGAAGTAGTGCAGTGAGCTCAACGGGGCGGTGCTGGTGAGAACAGCTGATGGCGATTTGGACTGATGGTGGTTTTCCTTCCTTTTATATAGTGAGGTGGAGAGGAGCGGAGGAGGAAGACGCTGCGGGAACCGACCGCTGTCAGACGGTGTTCTGTTATAATTCCGTGGACACTCTCAATAAATGTGGAATCTGATGATAACAACCTGTGTGTGGGTGTATCTGTGCATAGCATACGTCACACATCTATTGGTAACAGTAAAACTGAGTGATCCACTTCCACTAGCCAGTAGTTTGGAAACAGCAAAGTAAGCCACCATTACAACCTTTACAACCTTTACAGTCAACATAACAAAAAAGTATATAAAATCACAAATACCTAACATTAAACAGGAAAAAAAGGTTTGACAAATCAGAGACCTGTAGAAATGCTATGTATAGTCCTGATCCCCCAAAAGAAAGAAGCTTATTCCTTTGTTATTTAATATTAAACAATATTTTGAATATTGAGTGAATTTTCCATGGGCACAGTTCAGGTATTCTTTGGGTTTCAGGAAAGTTCTTTAGGATTTTTCATGCTATGTGTAACATGTCTTCTTGCCTATTCACAGTCAATTCTGTGTGTTACAGGAAAAAAGCTTTTTCAAAGCAAAATGTTTTCTGTTGTCTTCACATTATAAAACATTTAGCATAACTAAAAACAGTAACAACATGATCCAACTCAGCGGTCTCCAACCTTTTTTGCGTCACGGACCGGTTTATGCCCGACAATATTTTCACGGACCGGCCTTTAAGGTGTCGCGGATAAATACAACAAAATAAAACTAGTACTGGTACCAAAAAAAAGAAGATTTATTCATAACACACGTGAAAAGACCCAGGAAAACCAAGTAAACGATAAAAATGATAACAAAATAACGCTGAAAACCGATAAAAACCCTGAAAACTATACATTTCACATCTGAGCCTCAACTCTCGCGGCCCGGTACCAAACTACTCACGGACCGGTACCGGCCCGGGGGTTGGGAACTGCTGATCTAACTCATCTGGGAATTATGAGTTTGGATCCATCTTAGTAAATCAGAGGGTCACAAATGGCTTTTAGAGCACATGTTATTCTGATTGGATTAGAACAAGGAAAACGTTACACTGTAGACTTTTAATTTGAGCAGAAAGCAAGAAGCAGTTCTAAACTCTTACCTGTAGCTTGGTCTTGTCTCTCGCCACGTTACCTGCTGTTCAGGATGTTTTAGAGGCTGACTTATCAGCTTTATGTCAACAATACACTGGCCACACAACCTGCTCAACTCCCATGATTATATAATATGTCCGAATTGGAACATCTGCTTATGGTGTCTTGTTTGGCCACCTTCTCCAAACTCTGAGTGCTGTGAAACCGTGTCACATCCAACTTGTTGCATAGGCCACTGTTGTCACTTGATCCTCCTTAGCTGTTAGTTTTCAGTGTGCAGGGCAGTACAGTTTGTTTGTTTTTACAGTCTAGGTATGCATGTGAGGAAGTAAAAAAGACAAAAATTTGTAACAGCCAGGCTGAAGCTGATTTTGTGAAGAGTGAATAATGGATTTAAATGCTGACAAAATGGGACGTGGAAAATAACTTGAGTAAACCAAAAACGAGCCTTTATTGTGGCTGATACCAAAACACAAGAAACAAGGCGAGGTAAATATCCTTCGTGGTCCAACCTATCCCAGAATTCATAGTGAGCCATCCGTCCACAACCATGTGCCACCTTTATATTGTTAAATTGTTTGTTTGATATGCTTTTACATTTTCATGTGAAGCACTTTGTTATAGTTTCTTGTCTTAAAAAGTGCTACATAAATAAATTTTACTTACTTACTTACTATTCAACTCAAGCAGCTGAAGTTGTAGGATTAACAGATGCATATTAAATGATTTAAAATCCACAACTTACCTTATATAGATATACACTGACAGCCAAAAGTTTGAACACAGCTTCTCATTTAATGTTTTTTCTATATTTTTACTACTTTCTACATAGTAGAAACAAACGGAAGACATCAGATATATGAAGCAAGATATATGGAATTATGTAACAAAGAAAAAAATGATAAATAACTCTAAATGTGTTTTATATTTTAGATTCGTGAATGTAGACACCCTTTGCTTTGTTGACTGCGCTGCAAACCCTTTGCCTTCTCTCAGTGAGCTTCATGATGTAGTCACCTGAAATGGTTTTCACTTCACAGGTGTGCCTTGTCAGGGTTCATTTGTGGAATTTCTTGCCTTCTTAATGGGGTTGGGACCATCACTTGTCTTGTGGAAAAAGTCAAGCTAGTACACAATACAATACAATTTTATTTGTATATCACATTTAAAAACAAGAGGTATGCCAAAGTGCTTCATAGAACCAATTAAGAGCAATAACAGGTACAAATACACTGACAGGTGGGAGACATAACTAACCAATAATACAACAGACACAGTAGGCACAAGCCAAAAGGCTGAAGGTTAAATCATTATAAACATTAATCAGAGCAAAACGATAAAATGCAGTACACTTACAAATGCGGGCTCTAGGCAGCCGGGAAGGCTAGGCTAAATAAACACGTTTTTAATTGAGATTTAAAAGATTGAATTGGATCAGACACTCGAATAGCTTGAGGGAGATTATTCGAGAGGTAGGGTGCAACAGAGGCAAATGTGCGGTCACTTCTGGTCTTAAGCCGAGATCTAGGTCCCACCAGGAGCATTTGGCCTACTGATCTAAGCGCTCTCCTAGGGGTATAAAGGCTGAGGAGATCAGTAAGATAGCTGGGCACGGTATTATTTATGATTTTAAAAGTGATCAATAAGATTTTAAAATCAATACAATATTTAATAGCCAGTGCATGTCAGAAAGAACTGGAGTAGTAGACTCAAACCTACCAGTCCCAGTTAAGAGACGCGCAGCAGCATTTTGAACAAGCTGCAGTTTGTGAACTAGGGCAGCAGAGGTGACAGCCCTATTTGACAACTGTTAGAATTCATATTATGGCAAGAACCAATCAGCTATGTAAAGAGAAACAACAGTCCTTCATTACTTTATGAACTGAAGGTCAGTTAGTCCAGAAAATTGCTAAAACTTTGAATGTGTCCCCAAGTACAGTTGCAAAAATCATCAAGTGTTAGGACGAAACTGGTTCACATGAGGAAAGGAAGACCAAGAATCACCTCTGCTGCTGAGGATAAATTCATCTGAGTCACCAGCCTCAGAAATCCCAAGTTAACAGAACCTCAGATTAGAGCCCAGATAAATGCCACACGGCGTTACAGTAGCAGACATAGCTCTACATCAACTGTTCAGAGGGGACTGTGTGAATCATGGTCAAATAGCTGCCCAGCTGGTTTGCGTTTAGTTGGACCATCATTTATTTTTCAACAGGACAATGACCCCAAACACACCCCCAGGCTGTGCATTTGACCAAGAAGTAATGGAGTGCTGCACCCGATGGCCTGGCCTCCACAGTCACCTGACCTAAACCCAATCAAGATGTTTTGGGATGAGATGGACGGCAGAGTGAAGGAAAAGGGCCAACAGGTGCTCAGCATCTCTGGGAAACCATTTCAGGTGACCACTGAGAGAATGCCAAGAGTGTGCAACGCAGGAATCAAAGCAAAGGGTGACTATTTTGAAGAATCTAAAATATGAAACATTTTGAGTTATTTCACACTTTTTTGTTCAATACATATGTGATCATTCATAGTTTTGATGTCTTCAGTGAGAATCTAAAATGTAAATATTCATGAAAATAAAGAAAAAACATCAAATGAGTGCGTGTCCAAACCTTTGACTGGTAGTCTGTGTCTTGCTATCGCTGTCACTGTCTCTGTTGCTCATTCACTCTTCCTCTTACTGGCTGCTGATGTCACTTTTCACCCTCACAGTCAGCTGCTCAAAATCCAACTCCTTCTCTGGGCCCCAGCAGCTACTGAAATACTGAAATAGGGCAGGCATGATTAGAATGATGGATCCCGGCTGTCTCGGCCAGCCTCCCCTATCACTGCCCCTGAACACACTGGACTGCCCCTCCCTTGTAGCCGAGCTGCAGACCAAACTGCCACACATATGTATTTTTAATAATTTCCCTTTGACTTGCTGGGTTTTATAGTTGTTTGGTTGTGATATTTGGTTCAGAAGCAGTCAGTGAAACCCATTCCACAGCTGGCTGAGAATCAAGATCATCATTTTGAGAGAATTTTGAGTTCCTTGGAAATCCTGTGTATTCTCAAAATGGAGAACATCATGAGCATGCTGATCATCCTGCACCCATCACTCAGGCAAGAACCTAAACCCCAGCCTCCAGAGTTGAATGTGGGCCTCGTGCAGCCCCAGCCTCACTGTAACCTCAGTATCACGAGTATCATTTGCAACTTGGGCAGCCTGGACAGCTTGCATATCCAGGGCCAGTCTTTACTATTTAATGGTTTCTGGTGTTTCTTGGCTGGCTTTTCATTTTGCGATTCATGACATTTTGTTTTTTATTACAACATAAAAGCTTGGCCCAATTTAAGTCATGCAACAGGACAATGACTATTTTCATCTCTCTGTTGAAGATAAACATCACAGTCAACAATGAAACATATTCACTGGATTAAAACGATGGTGCTGCTCTATTTTTACCTGTTACCATGGTGAATCCTGATATCACAGATAGATTTAGTGTGCATCTTTCCGTATATGTTTAGTATGTGTGTCTTATCATTTCCTGTTTTATTGTGAAGGTTTATTTTCTTGTATGTGATCACTCTGAAACACTTAAAGCCTTCATTGGAATATGAAAAATAACAAACACAATGAGAAGAAATGTCACGCAGTGGCGGTCCTAACCTGTTTGGCGCCCTGGGCGAAGACTCCCTCTGGACCGCCCCGCCCTCTCCTCCCTGTGCCGCAAGCAGCAGGCGCACCTCGCAAACGGAGGGCGCCCTTACTCCCACTATAAAGCCATAAAAAGGACAAAAAGGATTGTCCCAGTTTCTGGAACCTCAGAGGGGGAATGTGAACCAGGAGGGGACTGGGGGCTTTGATGTTTCACTCCAGAATTTGTTTTTTTAACCATTCAGAGGTGGATTTGTTGCTGTGTTTTTGATCATTGCCCTGTTGCCCATTTTTGCTTGAGCTTCAAGGCACAAACCGATGGTCAGGCATTCTTCAAGTGACTTATTATTAATTCCATGTATGTATATGAACATACAGTCACTTCGTGTTTCATTCAATTTATCCTAGTAACCATAGGCTTATTCTCATATAAACATTAATTTCAACATTAGACTTAGACTTAGTTCCTCCTACGCCGGGCGGCGCATCGGGCAGCTAGTGGTCTCCATCGATGTCTGTCAGCAGCGACTGCTACAGCTTCGTCCCAGGCAATGTCAACAGTTCTCAGATCATCCATGAATGTTCGACGCCATGTGGTCTTTGGTCGGCCTTGCTTTCGCTTGCCAGTGCGTGGACGCCATGTCATGGCAATCTTAGCTGGGCGATGAGGGGGTAGGCGTAAAATATGGCCCGCAAAGCCATATTTTATGCCTACCCCAGTAGGCACTGGACAATTTCAACATAACTTCTTTTTAATTCAAATGGATAGAAATATTTTTTCTCTTCAAAAATCTGTTTGTCAGTCACAATATTCTCAATATGTTTCTTTTATTAAATCATACATGTCAGACATTCTCTGAATATTTGCTTAGTCATTCTTTTATTTTTTCATGTTTTCATTGCAAGAAACTTTATTTCAATTGGTGAAACAAGGCAGCAAGTACTGAAGTCTAGTAGAAAGAGTTTACAGACTTTAAGAGGTTTAGTATTTTGGGTTAATGTGAGGATGATCAAAACCCTGAAAATGGATTTCAGCTCTACTATAACAGTCTACATTGTTAAGCTGTGGTAAATGAAGGCTGCCTGTGGACATCAGATGTCATACAAATCTCTGCATGCCTACTGATTGTTTCAACCAAGAGTATAAGTGTAATGGAGAGTCCCGCCTTTGGTCAGGAAGCAGTCATGCTGATAGGTTCCCACCTTCAGCTTCCTTTTGCAGACTCCCAGCAAATCATCAAAGACCAAGTCCAAGTCATAAACCTTGAGGGTCAGCGTGTCATTTTCCTTAATGTTGAAATACGAGAATTCCTCTTCCCACCAGGGGTTCGCGTCATTGTAGCGAACAGATGTTTTACCCAGAGAAGTAAAACCAGAGGACACCTTGACATAGGCATCTGTGGTTAACAGGACAACGGTGGGAAGATCAGTCGCTCGCAGATCATACACCTTGAGTTGGGCTTCGACCATGATTGAACTGCACATGAGCAGCAAAAGGACGAGAGGCACACTAGAGTCCATGGCTTTGCTGGAGGCTGTGGAGAAGGAAAAGTAGATTTACATTTTAGCCAGGATACCTGGATCGACACAGTCAGCCTTGTGAGGGTCTATTTTATATTGGAACACATTTATGCAATCCTCAGCATTGTCTACATATATATTCTCTGTGGACATTGCAGTGAACGGTGTTCCCGAGTCTGTACAGACATTTTCACTAAACAACTGTATGTTTTTAATGCAGTGCTCCAGGGTCATTGAGTGGTTTGTCAAGCACATTGTATTGTTATCCCACCTGTTTACTCAAACCCTCCTCCCTGCACAGATTTTATAACCATGTCAACTCTCTTCTCCTTTACTTCTCTCATAACTACTTCACAGTAGACTCCACTCTTAAAATTAAATGCATCTATTGGTAAAAGTAAAACTGAGTGATCCACTTCCACTAGCCTGGAAACAGCAAAATAAGCCACCATTACAACCTTTACAGTCAACATAACAAAAAAGTATATAAAATCACAAATACCTAACATCAGATCAAACATCAGGCAAAAGCTGCAATACTTTGTGCACATACATGTCCTTACTGTCGGTGCCAAAAAGCTCACAGTATCATTCACTGACTGAGCCCTCAGGTTTCAAGGTAATGTGTGCGAAAAGATTTGTGTGCTAACAGCTGGTGTTGTTTGGACTGTGTTTCTGTTCACTTTGGTGTTATTGCATGCTTTATGAATGGGATCTTTTCCATAAATGTGACCGACACTGATGAAAGGATGAAAAGCTCAAGAATCTCTATGTAAAAATTACAACAACAACAACAACAACAAAAAACGTTAACCAGTTCAGGGTCTAAAATAGTATTTGTAATTAATATTTTATGTAGGAAAATAAAAAGGCAGCAGATTAATTTAAGGAAAATGTTTAACGCGATGTGGTAATAAAATGAACTCAGTCATGTGAAATACTACAAATGAAAAGGGTTAATTCACCACACAATGTGATCAGATTATTATTAAAAACATACAGTGGGAGCAAAAAATATGGGAAACAATTTAACTGTTTAAATAGATCTAAGTGATAAATTGAAGACTATTGAAAATATTCTTCATGAATTCATTTTTTATCCAGTTTTTGGGTCTTTACCTGATTACACTGACCATCATTACAATTTTTCAAAGCAAAATGTTTTCTGTTGTCTTCACATTATAAAACATTTAGCACAACTAAAAACAGTAACGACATGATCTAACTCATCTGGGAATTATGAGTTTGGATCCATCTTAGTAAATCAGAGGGTCACAAATGGATTTTAGAGCACATGTTATTCTGATTGGATTAGAACAAGGAAAGCGTTACACTGTAGACTTTTAATTTGAGCAGAAAGCAAGAAGGCAGTTCTAAACTCTTACCTGTAGCTTGATCTTGTCTCTCGCCACGTTACCTGCTGTTCAGGATGTTTTAGAGGCTGACTTATCAGCTTTATGTCAACAATACACTGGCCACACAACCTGCTCAACTCCCATGATTATATAATATGTCCGAATTGGAACATCTGCTTATGGTGTCTTGTTTGGCCACCTTCTCCAAACTCTCAGAGTGCTGTGAAACCGTGTCACATCCAACTTGTTGCATAGGCCACTGTTGTCACTTGATCCTCCTTAGCTGTTAGTTTTCAGTGTGCAGGGCAGTACAGTTTGTTTGTTTTTACAGTCTAGGTATGCATGTGAGGAAGTAAAAAAACAAAATATTTGAACAGCCAGGCTGAAGCTGATTTTGTGAAGAGTGAATAATGGATTTAAATGCTGACAAAATGGAACGTGGCAAGTAACTTGAATAAACCAAAAACGAGCCTTTATTGCGGCTGATACCAAAACACAAGAAACAAGGCGAGGTAAATATCCTTCGTGGTCCAACCTATCCCAGAATTCATAGTGAGCCATCTGTCCACAACCATGTGCCCTAAGATGCTGAGTCTGTTAGTCCGATCCAGAACTTGTCCTCCAAATCCAGCATTTTGTATCTTATTTTTTCAACCAGGAATTCCTAAAGGGAAATTTTGATTAAAATTACTCTGTGTTTTCTGTGCCAAGATGACAAAAATGTAAGAATCAGAAAACATGAACCTGCGGCAACGTTTTATACCTGCTCCTCCGTGCTGTCTATCTTAACCAGGTCTCCCCTTTCAGCTCTGCAATCGTCTCTGCTCTTGCTCCAGGACAACTTCCTGGTCGATAAATAATAGCAGGTTTCTCTGTGTTGCTCCCAGCCTTCTTCACATCTTAGAAAGGGCTCAACTTTGAGGGGTTGCAGCAAATAAGAATTTACTGTTCATATTTTAGGAGTTGGAGACAGCAGGAGTGAAAATGTGCATTTAATAATAATAATAATAATAATAATAATAATAATAGCTGTGTCTCAGAAGATTAAATTTCACTGATGGTCACACAGTTCAAGGTTAATATAATGCTGCAGTGTATGAGCTCCATATTCTTACCTATAGGAGAGGGTTGTTTTTTTTACAGTTTCCAGCTTCAATTCAAGGTTTCTGAGGGTTCCCATGGTTCTTATGAGTGCAAATACTAGGAAAATTAAAAATAAGAAACACATACATGCCAGTAACAGTTAAGGTTTCACTTAATCTTTGTAAAAAACAAAAATACAAATACAAAAATACGGCTTATTGTCATGGCTCGGTCAGATTGGGTTACTTTATGCCTTTTTTAAATTTTTCCTGTGGTGGTTCTGAGTTCAAGATGCAAATCAAGGTGGAGCGCTCTGGTCTGTCATTCTCACACCTGCTCTGAACTATTGCAATCAACCCCTGAAGTATTTGGCTGAATGACCAACAGATCTCTGTGGTGGTAATCAGGCTCACCTTACTATTATCCTGCATTCCTGTTTATAGATTTCTTATGTTGTTTTTGTTCTTGACAGTGGCCTCCAGCCTCACCTGGAATGCTTACTTTAGCTGCATTTCCACTCAGTTTGTGGGTTCTGCCCCTCCTCATGAGCTCACTCTCACCTCCAATACTGTTCTAATTATCTCACACCATTCTCAGTTCTTTATTAGTACTGAGGACATTTTCATTTGGGGCCATCATTCTATTATATTTAACTTTTCCATCTGTCCCTCTCTCCTGTTCGATATCTTGTTAATTCTTATATTTTAAACTCCTCCACTGCTGCTAAATTTTTTCCTGATGTTTTTAATGTGGTCTTGCCTGTCTCTAACGATGTTGATTTATTAACAGATCTTTTTAATAATCATTGCCTTGATGCATTCTTAATCATCCAGGTAAGTAAATCTCCAAAAGTTGATTCTGTTCATCTGGACGTAGCACTTTCAGTGGGAGAAACGTTTCATCACTCAGCCAAGTGACTTCTTCAGTCTCAGCTGACTGCAGGTTTCTCCAATCTTATAAACAGTACATTTGCATAATGACTGAAACCAGCCCACTGAAGGAACAATGGGCTGGGAGGTCATCATCCTTCATCATGATTATGCAAATTCTCATGACCATTGATCAACAACCACTGATCAATGGCCATAAGTACCATTCACAGAGTGTTGGGGAAGTCACGTGAAGATTCATCAGCCAGATTAAGTGTTTACTTACAATTGACAGTGATAGCAGACATCATCATCACAACTCCAATCAATACTCTCCACACAAACAAGCATAAACACACTCGACTATCACTAAATCAAATTTAACACTCATACACAAACACGATTTGTAATGACACAGGTTCAGTTTACAATAGGGCTCATTCGCTCGGTCAACAAGTGGAGTAAAACCAGTATATATGCTGTGTTTTTTCCTGAATACTTTCTTCACGTTTACTGTCTAACGACAGTGCTCGCAAGCACCCTCTGCTTATGAACAAAAAACAAAAAAAACCTTTCGTGTTGGTGGAAAAATGTACAATATCGACAAATTGAAAAATGATATGGCAACATAACATTTGGTTGTTTAGGTAGAGGGGGAAGTTTTAGGAGTGACGGCGAGAGAGAGAGAGAGAGAGAGAGAGCAGAAAAAGAGAGAGAGCGAGTATTGAGATGTGAGAGATTTGAGACGTTTAGCGTGTTTGGAGTGTGTAGTTAATGTTTTGTCTTGTGTAGTGTTGTGGATAGTTTTGTGTTGTGTGTCAGCACAATGAGACGACTGCTGTCTCCAGGTAGAAAAAGGAATGATACACCTGCTGCTGTCAGACCTGCAGGTATCAGGCTGTGATGTTCTCCTTTATAGTGGACAGAAATAATTTTTTTGGAGTGGCACAAATAATTTGTGTGGCATCTTATTGAATGCAGAACAGCTGATTGTTCTGTAAATAGTTTGAAATGGTTAAAAAAAACTGTAATGTACACTCTAATGGTCAATTCCACTTCTTTTTCAATGATATCTGTTACTTACTCCATTTTAACACTTAACATTTCTTCCATTCTGCTTTAAATGTTATAATAATTAATAATTCCTTCAATAGCTATTTTGCATATTTATATATTCAGTGAAATCCAAAATGTGGTGGATTTTTTTTTTATTGCTTAAAAGTTGTAAAAATTGGGACAATTTATAATTGAAAAAAATATTGAAAATTTCACAGGAGCTCTCACATTCGTTGTACAAAAATAATGAGAGCAGTAAGGAAGATACCAGATACAAAATTTTTTACTTTCATTTATTTAATCATACTCTTTTTTTGTCTGTTTGTCTGTTTGCAACAATTCTTTTAAAAAATTGCATCACTCCACTCTGGTGTTCAACATGGTGAACTGTATTTCAGAAAGATATACATTTAAGTTACACAGTTACTCCTGCTTTCTCACAAATACTTCTTTGAGGCTTTAAGCAGGACTGATCAAACCAACACTTCAGATCTTTATTTTCAAATTCTTCTCCCATTCTCACACAGTTCTCTCCATCAGGATTATCCTCTGTCACGTTGTTTGGCTCTTTGCCAGCCCAAAACTTCAAACTAAAAGATGAAGAACAGAAAGAAGTAAAAACTGGGAATATTAATTCTGGAAATTGAATTTTTTTATTTTTATTTTTTCACAACAATCAAACCTTTCATCCAGCAGTGATCCGTCCACCCACAACCATCTGCCCTCTACTGCTGAGTCTGTCAGTCCGATCCAGAACTTGTCCTCACCTTCTTTCATTAGTTCTCTCACTCTTCTCTCCAGGAATGCCTGATCACAAAAAGATGAAGAAAATTACCTTATCTGACAGTTCTGTGCTGAAACATGTGGAAACACGACTAGTGTTTCATACCTGCTCCTCCCTGCTGTCTATCTTAACCAGGTCTCCTCCTTTAGCTCTACACTCATCTCTGCTCTGTTTCCAGGATAATTGACTGATGGAGAAGTAATAGCACTTTCCTCCATGTTTCTCCCAGCCTTCTTCACATTTATAAAATGAGCCATCTTCGAAGAGATTACAGCAACAATTTCAGTCACATGGCAAAAAAAAAATCACTGTTCATATATATCTATAAGGATGCAAATGTGTCAAAGACCAAATTCATCCAAATGTATTTATCATTTGGGATTTCGGAAAGGTAGGGTGCACCGTCCTGCATGATTATTCTAACAGAGACTCTCTCTAAAGGATAACTAATAATTAACTTTAATTTAATCAGGACTAGTTTTTTCTGATGCTTGAATGTAAAAAAAAAAAACTACATTCTTTGTATCAGGTAAAAAAAAAAAAAAAAAACTAGGCAAGCTTGGCTCATACTCAGCTATGTGCCAGCAGAACAATCCAAGCATAGCCAAATATCACAGCATATCATCTTTATTTGCTTACCTGTAAGAACATTTTGACAGTTCATTCTGAGCTCTTCCAGTTTTTTCAGTGATTCTCTGATTTTCGTGTTTTCAAACGCTGAGTTAAAAAATAAGAGAAACAAAGATTTTGTAAATTAACAAGGATTACAAAAAACAAAAGAACAAAAGCCCTGAAAAAGATAAACACATAATCTTTAATTTGCTGCTAAAACACTGAAGTGACATGATGGCTTGGCCAGTGTACAATATGCACCTCACCTGATTCATAGAAAATGTAAAAATAAAAAATAAAATAAAATAAAAACTCACTCGCAAACTCACTGAGACGATAAATAATGAGAACAGCAGCTGTGAGCAGAAGACAGAGAACCAGCAGTGCCACTCTCTCTGCCTTGACCTTTGACCATGTGCTTGATTTTGCATGCCAAGAGTCAGTTTCACCTGATGAACATTTAGAGGAGAAACAGATGTGAGCCTTCAGAAAAGTGTGTATTCATCTGTTATAACAGTTTTTAAAATTTTCTCAAAATATAATACTATAGTACTACTATAATAGTACACTGTATTATAGTAGATTGTCAATGCAAGAACAGTTAAGTTGATTAAGATGCTTTCCTCCAACAGGAAACATCCCATACGTGAATATCACCCATGTTAAAACATGTTTACATGTCACACGTCCTTATGGTCAGTTCCTCTTTGTATTTGGTCTTGGTTACTTCCTTTTTCACACCTTTTAAACACTTAACAGTTTATCGTATTTTTCTTTCTTGCATATTTGTAAATTTTGATTCATCCTCTCTGAGAACAATTACTTCGAATCTTTACATTTTTGATAACTGCAAGGACTAAAATAAATTGATATGATTAAAGAATGACTGGCGCCCCTTGTCCCTCACCTTATAAGAGAATGAGTGGATGAGTAAAGAATTAACGTGGGCTTGGAATATTTTTAGGTTATGTACAGTTAATGTTGTTCTATTTCAGTATACAAACCTTATTCTGTCACGGCTAGCGAGGTGTAGCAAATATGATGCAAATTAAAAATCATACATGGAATTTTTTTAAACAAATTTGTCAGATGGTTAAATGAACTTTCTGGCAATGATTTCATACGATTTTAAGGGGTTACTGGTCTTACCTTCTATGTAGCTCTGTGGATGGCTCATCATGCTGAGGCTTCAAAATCCTGACTGCAGTGTTCGTCCAAATGTCTCTGAATCACAAAAACAGAACAAAATATTGATAAATTACTCAGA
This sequence comes from Rhamphochromis sp. 'chilingali', assembly GCF_963969265.1. Classification (NCBI taxonomy): domain Eukaryota; kingdom Metazoa; phylum Chordata; class Actinopteri; order Cichliformes; family Cichlidae; genus Rhamphochromis; species Rhamphochromis sp. 'chilingali'. Next base: position 29,436,224 of record NC_137944.1, read on the forward strand.
TAAACTCTTTTTGTTATTTATTCCATTGCTATGCATTTAATATAGATGTAGATAATCACTGGTCCTCATTCTAATTCTTTCCTTACACCTTACCGTAGGCTTGTAATAAGTACTAGATGACAACTTCATGTTTCACAGCTTTTAAAAACAACAACTTCCCTAAACTAAAGCGGATGGAGGAGGCATCATCGATCGTCTTGTTCCTCCTACAAGAGTAACTGCTGTTATTAACTAAGGCAAAGTTGTTGATTTGTTGTTGAGATGTGTGCCCGGTGGTCTAGTGTGCTGCCTTCTCACATACAACACATCTGAGTTCTCTCAGATTGCTATTAAAAAACAACACAAGTGTTTCAAATAAGAAGTGAGCAGGTCGAGGCAGAAAAAAAAGAACTGTTGATTGGATGAGCTGGTGTTTTAACATAACTGTTAGATGAAAAACAACACAAACATTGATCTTAAATTTGAGAAAACATATCTAAACATAGCCATACGAACATATTTCGCAAAGAGAATGTTGGTGTGATAATGTAATGTGTGTGCGTTTGCGTTTAGCACACACAGCAGCCATATGTACTTTGTTAAGCAAATGTTGCTCATATTTTACAGGCTGAACTCAGTTTCAGGCACATAGATTTAAGTTGTCCAGTTACTGCTGGTTTTTCACAAATAGTTCTGTGAAGGATGATTTAAACCAACACTTCTGGCCATGAGCTGTTCACAGTCCTCTCCAGTATATTCACTATTTGTTCCATTTAAATTGTTGGTGTCCAGTTGGTGCTCCGCCATCCACCCACAACCATCTGCCCTCTATGGCAGAGGTCTCGAACTCCAGGCCTCGAAGGCCGGTGTCCTGCAGGTTTTAGATGTGTCATGATCCATCACAGCTGATTTAAATGGCTAAATTACCTCCTCAATAAGTCTTGAAGTTCTCCAGAAACCTGGTAATGATCTAATCATTTGATTCAGGTGTGTTGACCCAGAGTGATATCTAAAACGGGCGATCGTGGCTCAAGAGTTGGCAGTTCGTCCTGTAATTGGAAGGTTGCCGGTTTGAGCCCAGGCTCGGACAGTCTCAGTTGTTGTGTCCTTGGGCAAGACACTTCACCCGTTGCCTACTGGTGGTGGTCAGAGGGCCAGGTGGCGCCAGTGTCCGGCAGCCTCGCCTCTGTCAGTGCGGCTGTGGCTACAATGTATCTTGCTGTCACCAGTGTGTGAATGTGTGTGTCAATGGGTGGATGACTGACCGTGTAAAGCACTTTGGGGTCCTTAGGGACTAGTAAAAGCGCTATACAAATACAGGCCATTTACCATTTAAAACCTGTAGGACACCGGCCCTCGCGGCCTGAAGTTCAAGAATCCTGCTCTACCATCTTTCAGTCCAATTCAGAACTTGTTATCAGATTCATTAGGTTTCTCAATCTTGTCTCCAGGAATGTCTGAACAGAAAAGCTTTAGGAAGATGACACTGTTAGACTTTTTTGTGCTGCGATCCAAACAAAACAGATCGTGCCAAGGCTGTGTCCAAATTCAGGGTCTGCACGCTTGAAGTACGCGCACTACGCATACTACGTACGGTGCGTACTGTAAGTATGAGAAGTGCAGAAGGGAGAGGCTTGTGAAATGGGACGGTCTAGCCTTCGTCGCGCTGTTCAGGTTGCCTAGCAACCATGATACTAACCGCGAGAAATGTTTCATACAGCGTTGTTTGACTGAAATGAAGGAGAAAAATGTTTTATTGGTCATTCATTTTTGTCATGACATCACTTTGATTAGGTGAGTATCTGAGGCTGAGACCACGGGACTGTAAAACATGATTGTTGGGCTTCATTTCTGTGCTGAACAGTCATTTCAAGATTAGTTAGTAAATAACAATTAGCTAATGTTGGTCATGAGACTAAAATCATCTCACTGTGGTAATGTAAATATAATATGGACAATATTCTGTCTATTCTCTCTGTCAGCTGCTGCTGGCTCTTCCTCCTCCTCTTCCTCACACACTGCTGAGTTTGTCCTGGTGGATCATCAGGGGTGCAGCAGTGGGTCCCTCAGTCTGTCCTCACTCTGGACACTTGCAGTTGTCACACATGGAAATCAAATGTGTGATAAGCTGCAGGAGTCAAACACAAGTATAACTTATAAACACATGTTCATACTTTTATTCCACAATCAGAGAGAAAGAAAAAGAGAGAGAGTGCAGGACAGAAAGACAGGTGACAGTCTCAGGTGTACACACTGCTACAAAACAGCACAAGAGAAGGAGGATTTAGTGTTTGTGTTATTACGAGTGCTAAACAAGAAGAGTTCCCAGATGGTACAGTGGACACATGTGTGACTGCTGTGATTAAAGCATCTTTCTTTCAGCTTAACGAGTGAACTGTCAGCTCATTCAAACACACATTAAAGTCAGTTTGGCTCGACACCACCGAACAGAGGCAGCAATATAACATAGCTAATATTAACAGTGCAGTGAATCCTGCTTGTGCTGTGATATTCAAGACTGCAAACCGAGCAGCATCACTGACTTTCAGCTTGTTGTGTTTGTGGATATATGACTGACTTTAATTATCCATCAAATCATCACATTCTCTGTAAGATTAAGGTCGACTATATATTTTGAAGTAGAGGCTTTAAAACCAAGTAAACGCTAAAAGTACAAACATCACTAATGTCACATAACTTTGCTGACATGTGGCCAACAGTAATGTTTTAATGTTCTTCATTATTAAACATTCGCACATAAATAAATGACATCATATTCAGTACTTACTTTTGACAGTTCACTCTTCGGCCGCTCCCTTCTGCTGTATTTTGCGGCAAAATTATCCACACCCACCGCCGCGCTATGGATTGTGGGATATACAGTGGGGCAAAAAAGTATTTAGTCAGCCACCGATTGTGCAAGTTCCCCCACTTGAAATGATGACAGAGGTCAGTAATTTGCACCAGAGGTACACTTCAACTGTGAGAGACAGAATGTGAAAAAAAAATCCATGAATTCACATGGTGGTATTTGTAAAGAATTTATTCGTAAATCAGGGTGGCAAATAAGTATTTGGTCACCTCAAACAAGGAAAATCTCTGGCTCTCACAGACCTGTAACGTCTTCTGTAAGAAGCTTTTCTGTCCCCCACTCGTTACCTGTATGAATGGCACCTGTTTGAACTCATCATCTGTATAAAAGACACCTGTCCACAGCCTCAAACAGTCAGACTCCAAACTCCGCCATGGCCAAGACCAAAGAGCTTTCGAAGGACACCAGGAAAAGTATTGTAGACCTGCACCAGACTGGGAAGAGTGAATCTACAATAGGCAAGCAGCTTGGTGTGAAAAAATCAACTGTGGGAGCAATCATCAGAAAATGGAAGACATACAAGACCACTGATAATCTCCCTCGATCTGGGGCTCCACGCAAGATCTCATCCCGTGGGGTCAAAATGATCATGAGAACGGTGAGCAAAGATCCCAGAACCACACGGGGGGACCTGGTGAATGACCTGCAGAGAGCTGGGACCAAAGTAACAAAGGTCACCATCAGTAACACACTACAACAGCAGGGAATCAAATCCCGCAGTGCCAGACGTGTTCCGCTGCTGAAGCCAGTGCATGTCCAGGCCCGTCTGAAGTTTGCCAGAGAGCACATGGATGATACAGCAGAGGATTGGGAGAATGTCATGTGGTCAGATGAAACCAAAGTAGAACTTTTTGGTATAAACTCAACTCGTCGTGTTTGGAGGAAGAAGAATACTGAGTTGCATCCCAAGAACACCATACCTACTGTGAAGCATGGGGGTGGAAACATCATGCTATGGGGCTGTTTTTCTGCCAAGGGGACAGGACGACTGATCCGTGTTAAGGACAGAATGAATGGGGCCATGTATCGTGAGATTTTGAGCCAAAACCTCCTTCCATCAGTGAGAACTTTGAAGATGAAACGAGGCTGGGTCTTCCAACATGACAATGATCCAAAACACACCGCCCGGGCAACAAAGGAGTGGCTCCGTAAGATGCATTTGAAAGTCCTGGAGTGGCCTAGCCAGTCTCCAGACCTCAACCCCATAGAAAATCTGTGGCGGGAGTTGAAAGTCCGTGTTGCTCGGCGACAGCCCCAAAACATCACTGCTCTCGAGAAGATCTGCATGGAGGAATGGGCCAAAATACCAGCTACTGTGTGTGCAAACCTGGTAAAGACCTATAGTAAACGTTTGACCTCTGTTATTGCCAACAAAGGTTATGTTACAAAGTATTGAGTTGTATTTTTGTTATTGACCAAATACTTATTTTCCACCCTGATTTACCAATAAATTCTTTACAAATCCTACCATGTGGATTCATGGATTTTTTTTTTTTCACGTTCTGTCTCTCACAGTTGAAGTGTACCTCTGGTGCAAATTACTGACCTCTGTCATCATTTTAGGTGGGGGAACTTGCACAATCGGTGGCTGACTAAATACTTTTTTGCCCCACTGTATGGGACCACGAAGCGTGCACCGGACCACGCTTGATATTTGGGCACATCGACGGCGCATTTGGAGTACGCATTTGAAGTACACTTCGAATTGGGACAGCCGTCGTCGAGTGGCGGTGAAGTAATAACACTCAGAATGCGTACTTCAAGCGTGGAGACCCTGAATTGGGACACAGCCCAAAACAACACAACACCTTCTTTGCGTTTTTACTTTTGTTGTTCCCGCCTCCGAAATATCTGGGGGTTGACTTGAGTCCTTCTAAATTAAACTATTTGTCATTGTTCAGGTGAGTGGCAGTATTTTTCTACAGTACTGTGGTCTCCACCTCTGGAGTCATCATCATCATCTCACCCAGTATCCACACCTAAGACTAAGACTGACAAACACAGGAAACACTGCGGACAACACACAGGGAAGGTAAATACTAAGAACTAAACCAGAACCACAAGGGAAAAAATTGTCTGTTTTTTTTGTCGCAATCGTCCACTGAAACCACACAGTGACTAAATTTCTACACTGTCTGTGTGTATAGAAAACAATACATGCATAGCATAACATTTTCACTGCTGAGCAGATGAAACCCAACTTTATCTATCCATGAAACCAGAGAACACACACCAGTTACTTAAAATGAAGGAATGTCTTAAAGGTATAAAGACCTGGATGACCTTTAATTTTCTGCTTCTAAATTCAGATAAAACTCATGTCACTGTATTCAGCCCTGAAAATCTTATAAACATGGTGTCTCACCAGATACTCACTATGGATGGCATTACCCTGGCCTCTAATAACACTGTGAGGAATATTCGAGTCATTTCCTTTAAGGCGCATATTAAACAAATATGTAGGACTGCTTTCTTCCATTTGCACAATATCTCTTGTGTATGTCTCATTATCCTGTCTCAAAGCGACGCTGAAAAACTAGTTCATGCATTTTTTTTACTTGCAGGCTGGACACTGTAATTCATTATTATCAGGATGTCCTAGAAGTGTCATGAACCGTAGTTCTAGCGCGCAAGCTGGACCCAAAAGCAAACACAATACGCAGAAATGCACACAAAACAAACTTTAGTTTTCAACCAAAGGTGACCCGGAATAACCAAAGAGAACACGCTGCTTTGGCGCTACACAGCACCGGGAAATAAACGACACGGGGACGCCGTGATCGGGACCGTTTAAACTGGAGGAAGGAGTGCCCACGGCAGAGGATTCCAGGGAGACGAACAGGATGATAGGCAGTCAGGAGGACAGGCAGGTGAAGATACGAACCACTGAATGGCGACTGACGGACTGCATCCCATGATGCTTTAAGTATTTCTTCTTCAGTCTCATTTCTCAGTTCTTATCTTCAAATAGCCTTGGTACCCATGAGAGAGGACAACAAACAAAGAAAAGAATCATGCACTGAAAAAAGAACAAACAGTATGCAGGGCATTTATAGACACATGACCACAAAGGAAGTGTTTGAAGCGTAAGTTGTGCACTGTCTAGCTGCTGCTGGTTACTTCGAAATATGTCTGTTAGGAAATTTGCACGACAAAACTGAACATAACACACATGAGGCAGGGTAGCTTAAAAATAAAACACTTTGAGCTTAACAATAGGAGAGGGAATAAGAAACAAGACATGAAACTGTTCTTCAACTGTCCATGTAGCTACCGCTCTACAAAATAAAACTATGAACTAATGCTGACACAGCTATTGAGGAAAAATGTGTTTCAGAATTCAAATTGGACAACCATCTGCCCTCTTACGATGAGTCTGAGAATACAATCCAGGAATTGTCCCCACCATCCTTATCGTGTCTCTAAACACTGGGAATATCATATTCTGATTGCTTAAGAGCCAATGCTTTATTTATTTATTTATTTATTTATTTATTTATTTATTTATTTATTTATTTATTTTTATTTTATTTATTTTTTTGGCCTGTCCCGTTTGGCTCTTTTGCCCTCAGAATTGTTGTCTAAAGGCAAAGAAAGATGCCCAACGGATTTACTTTACCAAACTGACCATCCCAGCCTTGCCGTAATGGTCCATTTGATTCACCTTTTATTGTTTTTATTTTCACTTACTGAATACGGGACAGACTTGACTGGGGAAAAGAAGGGGAGAAAGAAAGAGGGAAAGAGAAACAGCTGAGAAGAGGGATGGGGGAGAAGGGCAAAAGACAAAAACCAACAGAACGGGCAGAGAAAAAAAAATGCATATATCGATCACCTGGGTCACCTGCTGAGAAAGAAAAAAGAAAGCAAGCAGAAGAGAACAAGAGTAATAGAATAAACAACATCACAATGATATATGGGAATATGACAGTAAATACTAAATGTTAAACATTATTGTGCAGCACATAAGATCAACAGAACACAGTGTGCTTTGAGGTAGGAGCCAAAAAGGGTGTAGTTTGTGGGTGTGATCACCCGTGTGTACACCTGTGAGCATGGACGCGCTTGTTTTTTGTTTTTTAAAAGGTTCCTTCATGTAATAATCTGCTAGAGGGTGTGGGGGGGCCACAGCCCCGTCCTCTAGGGCGTGAAGCAGGTGTGGAGATCAAAACTCCAGACATCCAGAGGCCCCCAGAACACAAGAGACCAAGGAAGACCAACAGAGGGGCAGCTGCGCCACTGTCCCGGAAAGAGCTGAGGAGAGCCAATGCTTTAAATGAATGTTTATAAAATACATGTTTCTAACACACTGCAGTATATTTTTATCAGATAGAAGAGGATAGAAGTTTCTCACGCTGCCATATGTGACAGGCACAAACACTTTAAATCAACAGGAAACATCAGACATTTGGTATCAGCTAACCACATGTTAAAATTTCACACATGGTCATGGTTACTTCCTCATTTAGTTCTGTCTTGATACCTCAGGCACCTGTTTAAATGGTTGTCTTTCTTTCTTTTGTTCAAACTGATGCTTGTCCGATCACACAGAACTTTTTCTACTTCCTCATGATTTATATTTAAGTTATTTTCTTGTTTCTTTATGTATTTACATGCATGTACTTACCTTTTATGTTCCTCTGTGGATAGTTGCGCATGCATGCTCAACTATAGGATTGGGTGGATTTATCCGTGCTTGAACAAATAAAACTAATCATAGATTTATTTATATTACAGCAGTGTGTGTGTGTGTGTGTGTGTGTGTGTGTGTGTGTGTGTGTGTGTGTGTGTGTGTGTGTGTGTGTGTGTGTGTGTGTGTGTGTGCGTCAGTCACTCTCTGTCTCTCTCTCTCTCCTCCCCTGCAAGATTACAGGTGCACCTTTTAGAGAGGAAGGGGAGATGGGCAAAGGCGGCAGTTACACCATTCAAGGGTGTCTGTGGATGCAGGAGGAGGACCGCTAGTCATCATGATACTCCTGCTTGGGAGGGAATCCAGAAAGTGTGTTTTTGCAGCAGATGTGCACCGGACTTGTTGTTAGACTCTTACTTTTTAAATTTCCTTTCAGAGATAACCTGTTAACCTCGGCCTCCAACTCATTCTTTTACCCAGATGGTTTTCTACATTGTTTTCATTAAATCTTACCCCTTCACCCCAAGACCGTCTGGATCATAACATATACATTTTGTCATTTTGTGGTGAATAAATGGACTAACTGTCACGGTTCTGGGTCAGTTTCTACCCAGTATTTTGAGTTTATTATGTTTTGGTTTAAGTTTGCATCAGGGATTGTTTTCTTGTTCTCTTGTTGTGTTAATGATGATGATTATGATGTTTATTATTAGAGTTTCGTGTTTCTGTTTGTTTAGGATTTGTTCTTCGGTTGTGTCTGCTTAGTATTTGTCTAGTTCCATGTGTCATTTTCTGTCTGTCTCTCTATGTCGAGTCTGCGTCTTAGTGTGATGGTTTCTTGTTCCTGTTTTATTGTGAAGGTCTGCATCTCATGTGAATGTGTTCAGTTTTACCTCTGTCTCGTCTTGCTGATTATTCCCAGCTGTGTCCACCACCTGTGTGTAATTCCCCTGTGTTTCTCTGTGTGTATTTAAGTCGTGTCCTCTGTCATTGTAGTTGCTGGTCCGTCTGTGTATCCACCATGTCTGCCCCGTGTGTTCTCCTTGCTGTCCATCGGCATTCTCCTCTGCTCGGTCTCATTCTTGTCCAGGTTTGTGCTCTGTAGTTTAGTTGTTTCCAGTCTAGTTTAGTTCGTGCTCCATTTGCTGCTTGTCTATATTTATTTTGTGTTTAATAAACCACCCTCACACCTGTACAAGTGCCTGCGTTTGGATCCTCCTTTATTTTCCACACGGCTCATCTCACTCGCCGTGACACTAACACATTGTCTGATTCTCTGCACCACACACATTGGTGTGAGCTGGGGGGTTTTTTATTCTTAAAAGAAAAAAACAAGGAAAAATAAGGAACAATCTTTTATTATTTCACAGATGTAAACACTGCTGCAGTAAAACATTACCTCAATAAACACATCTCATAAAAATATAACACATACAGTTTTATTCTGTCATTTCGCTGCTGGCTTCTCACAAATACTTCTGCGAGACACTTTGCAGGATGTATCAGACCAACTCTTCTGGTAACGATCACCTTTATCACCCATCATTACACAGTCGTCCTCTCCCCAGTTGTCCGGCTCCTTGTAGTTCCAATAAGATAAACTAGGAGATGAAGATCAAAAAGAATTGTCTCAGTAAATGCTGCTAACTTTGATTTTGAAAATGGGATTTTTTTCCCCCACATCAATCAAACCTTTCGTTCAGTGGTGATCCGTCCACCCACAACCATCTGCCCTGCTCTGCTGAGTCTGTCAGTCCGATCCAGAACTTGTCTTCATGATCCTTCATTATGCATCTCACTTTTTTCCACAGGAATTCCTAAACAGGAAAAGTTGATCAAAGATATTTTGTGACACTTCTCTTTGCTAAAGAAATGTAAAGATGTGGTTAAATATGTGAGAACCAAAACTTGCAGCAGTTTTTTTATACCTGCTCCTCTCTGCTGTCTATCTTAACCAGGTCTCCTCCTTTAGCTCTACATTCATCTCTGCTCTTCGTCCAGGATGATTTATTGGTAGAGAAGTAATAACACTTTCCTCCATGATGCTCCCAGCCTTCTTCACATTTAGAACATGGATCACCTTTGAAGATATTAAAGCAAAGATTTCAGTCAGGTGGAAGAAACTGTTCATATTTGTGTGATTTGAAGGCAGCAGGAAGCTCCTTCTGTCCTGCAGGTACAAACTAAGTTACTGTTTCTGTGAGTCCATCAGTGTTTCTTTAATCATCATCAGAGGATACAAATGTTTAAAAGAATAAATCCACAACTTATGTACCTGTAACTTCAGGAGGTTGTGGACATACAGGCTGCACCGTGCTACATGGTTTTGCTTCAGAGTCTCTTTCTTGTACCATAAAGAAAATGTAGATTCGATTTTTATTAGTTATTTAGTCTTTATGGCTTTTTTGCAGAACATAACAAAACTCTGAAGTCAAATCATTAATGAATTGTTCTTAAATTAGTTTTAGTTATGCTGCAAACATTACTGGGAAAAATCTTTTTTTTAATCAGAAAATTGTGCACACTCACTGGTAACACAGAGGACAACAACAGCAGCAGCCAGAAGAGCGCTGAGAACCAGCAGGGCTACTCTCTCTGGGGTGACCTTTGACCTTGTGCTCTTCACAGTTTGTTGAGAGGCCTCTAAACATTCAAATGTAACACATATATCACCAAGATGTGACATATGAGCATAAATATGTACAGGTTTTTGATACAACAATATGAACGCATGATTGAATTCTTTGTTACTTTGTGCAGATAATAATATGATAACTTATTTTTGTTTTTGGCGTTTGTATTCTGTGGTGATATTTCTATCACATCTTCACCAAACATCATGCAAACTAATTACTTAACAGGGCAGTGAAAGTCCTGATATTATGAATCTCCTTTGTTATTTTGTCTTTTAATATTGTACAATTGAACAGAATAAATACTGAAATGTTATAAAGTGGTTTGAGGTAACAGTTCTTGTCTTTTGTGACTATGTAAATAAACATAAATAGAATTGAATTCAACTAAATTAAAGCTTTTGAAATAACTTCTTTGGCTGAGATAGGTAAATGAAACCAAGCACAGAAAAAGTAAACAGAGACAATAATTGCTCATTACTGCTCTTTACCTACCAGGCAGCTCCTTTGCGGGCGGCTGAAACTTTGAGATCCTTAAGTCTGCATGAGTGGTGTAACCCTCTGCAGCAAAAACATGAAGCCAGAAATGACTGCTTACTTTGAAGTGAGTTACTGTTTGCTGCTAATAACGCCTTCAATTCACAAGCAGACTAGCTTCAACAAAAAGAAGTGTAGAAGGAGAATTTTCTTATATATCTCATATGTATCACAGTAAGTAGACAAGACTCACTGTTGGCCTCCTTCTTCCATCTAAAGGTTACGATAGAGTTCAGTACTTCATCTTCAGACATTTTACTGCTTTGTGACCTTCAGTTAGTCAAAGAGAGTTCAACGAGATGTAGACATAAACAAACTTCCTGTTAAACAGACGAATGGGGAGGGTTTCATAAACCACTGCTCCACAAATAACAAGTGTTACTGGTTATATGCACTGTGGCTGATAAGAACAAAAGGCTTGTGATTTGAATTCTTTTGATCTCTTCTGAATTTATTGTAACTAATTGTTTAATCTCCTCCTATTTCAATACCCTGTCTTATAGAATAAACCTGCAAAGTGTTTCTTAATGATATGTAATTCATAATGATGGATAGACTCACCATTAGTTTCCCTCACTTGTCTTTTTAAATCTTTTCAGTTTCATTGTACAGGAGTACAAGACTTCATTTTCAGATATTTTACTTCTGTGTGACTATCAGCGAATCACAAAGTAAAGTGTAAAGCAATATAAAAATACCTTCCTGTCAAACAGAAGAATGTATGATTTCACACATTTCACACACTTTACATATGTGAACATTTAAAAAATACTAGAATTTTGTCCTGTTGTACCTACGGGCAGCTATCGTCACCATGATGAGCTTAGTCTTTGTTAGAGTTTATGGTTTGTCTGTTTCCTGTATCTCATTTTTATATCCATCTGAACTAAGAATACCACAAAGAACAAACATGAGAAGGATGAACAGGCAAGGTGAAAAATGAAATACTGAGTATTCACAGAAAACTCGAAACACTCCAAAACGTAAAATACTTACAACAGAAAACCTAACTATGAACTCAAACTAGGAACTTTGCACAGCAAACAGGTCAAACTCAAGGACTATGAAGATCCCAGGTTATAAATAAGTGTTAGCTTTCTAATGACTACAACTGGCTCGTGTTTTCTTTTTCTTACCTTACAACTAAGTCAGTGTTGGGTTACATTAGGATAATTCTGAACATCTGATTTGAATCAGATACTCAACTTTTTGACTTTTCTAACACACTGTAGTGTATTTAGATCAGATAGAAGAGGATAAAAGTTTCTCATGCTGCCATATGTAAGAGGCACAAACACTTTAAACCAACAGGAAACATCCGACATTTTGGTATCAGTGGTAACATTTCACACATGGTCATAGTTACTTCCTCATTTATTTCTGTCTTGATACCTCAGTCATCTGTTTAAATGGTTGTCTTTCTTTCTTTTGTTCAAACTGATGGTTGTCTGATCACACAGATCTTTTTGAAGCTTGAACTTTTTCTACTTCCTTTTAATTCTACATTTAAGTTATTTTCTTGTTTCTTTGTATATTTACATGCATGTACTTACCTTTTATGTTCCTCTGTGGATAGTTTGCCATGCTGAGGCTTCAACATGACCAGAGTTAGTCCAGCTGTTTCTGAATAAACAAATAAATAAACTATAAATGATGTATTTTACTCTTTAGATAAACACGAGGACTTTATGATTGGGTGGATTTATCCGTGCTTGAAGAAGTAAAACTAATCATACATTTATTTTTGTTACAGCTGTGTGTGTGTCTCTCTCTCTCTGTCTCTCTCTGTCTCTCTCTCTCTCTCTCTGTCTCTCCCTCCTCCCCTGCAGGACTTTTTAAATTTCCTTTCAGAGATAACCTGTTAACCTCGGCCTCCAACTCATTCTTTTACGCCGATGGTTTTCTACATTGTTTTCATTAAATCTTACCCCTTAAACCCCAAGACCGTCTGGATCATAACATATACATTTTGTCATTTTGTGGTGAATAAATTCAAAAATTTAAATTTTAAATTTTTTTTAATTCTTAAAAGAAAAAAAACAAGGAAAAATAAGGAACAATCTTTTATTATTTCACAGATGTAAACACTGCTGCAGCAAAACATTACCTCAATAAACACATCTCATAAAAATATAACACATACAGTTTTATTCTGTCCTTTCGCTGCTGGTTTCTCACAAATACTTCTGCGAGACACTTTGCAGGATGTATCAGACCAACTCTTCTGGTAACGATCACCTTTATCACCCATCATTACACAGTCGTCCTCTCCCCAGTTGTCCGGCTCCTTGTAGTTCCAATAAGATAAACTAGGAGATGAAGATCAAAAAGAATTGTCTCAGTAAACGCTGCTAACTTTGATTTTGAAAATGGGATTTTTTTCCCCCACATCAATCAAACCTTTCGTTCAGTGGTGATCCGTCCACCCACAACCATCTGCCCTGCTCTGCTGAGTCTGTCAGTCCGATCCAGAACTTGTCTTCATGATCCTTCATTATGCGTCTCACTTTTTTCCTCAGGAATTCCTAAACAGGAAAAGTTGATCAAAAATATTTTGTGACACTTCTCTTTGCTAAAGAAATGTAAAGATGTGGTTAAATATGTGAGAACCAAAACTTGCAGCAGTTTTTTTTATACCTGCTCCTCTCTGCTGTCTATCTTAACCAGGTCTCCTCCTTTAGCTCTACAGTCATCTCTGCTCTTCGTCCAGGATGATTTATTGGTAGAGAAGTAATAACACTTTCCTCCATGATGCTCCCAGCCTTCTTCACATTTAGAACATGGATCACCTTTGAAGATATTAAAGAAAAACTTTCAGTCAGGTGGAAGAAACTGTTCATATTTGTGTGATTTGAAGGCAGCAGGAAGCTCCTTCTGTCCTGCAGGTACAAACTAAGTTACTGTTTCTGTGAGTCCATCAGTGTTTCTTTAATCATCATCAGAGGATACAAATGTTTAAAAGAATAAATCCACAACTTATGTACCTGTAACTTCAGGAGGTTGTGGACATGTAGGCTGCACCGTGCTGCATGGTTTTGCTTCAGAGTCTCTTTCTTGTACCATAAAGAAAATGTAGATTCGATTTTTATTAGTTATTTAGTCTTTATGGCTTTTTTGCAGAACATAACAAAACTCTAACTGAAGTCAAATCATTAATGAATTGTTCTTAAACTAGTTTTAGTTATGCTGCAAACATTACTGGGAAAAATCTTTTTTTAAAATCAGAAAATTGTGCACACTCACTGGTAACACAGAGGGCAACAACAGCAGCAGCCAGAAGAGCACTGAGAACCAGCAGGGCTACTCTCTCTGGGGTGACCTTTGACCTTGTGCTCTTCACAGTTTGTTGAGAGGCCTCTAAACACATATATCACCAAGATGTGAGATCGACATCCCTTCCTTATAGATTAACGTTCCTTGAGGCTACTGTTTTGGTGCTATGTAAATAAACCCGAATTAAACTGAAGCTTGTAAATAAAATCCTGGGCTGACTTAGGCAGAAAAAATTGAGCACAGGGAGAAAAATGTAACCAGGAGAGAAAAACTGTTCATGCTCTTTACCTACCAGGCAGCTCTTCTGAAGTTGTCTGTGAGATCCTGACATCTGAGTAAGTCAAATCAGCCAAAGAGGAAACAGGCTCTGGGCCTACAACGTAAAATGTGATTGCTACTCAGTATCACGTGAATTTCTGTTAACTTGTGATAACATATAAGTTTAAAAAGAATGATATTCACACTAAATTCAAAGGTCCACTATAATTAGATCCTAAGGACATAATTCCCCAAAAATGAAAAAACAAAGAAATAAATTTTCTGTAAAAAAATAAATAAATTAAGTATGGTGTTAGTGCATTTACAATACAGTGTAACAATTTTTGCAGACAAAATAACATTTCCACATACATCATGTATACAGTGCTCATTTGAGGACATGTCCTTTTATACTCGAGCTGATGTGCATGTTCTTTTCATTTTAGCCCACTTTATAGTACAGGCAGGCATACAACAGTGATTTAAAACATTTTATTGTTAATGTTATCTTTGAACAGTGAATGTGAAAGGAAAAAAGTTAGACTTGGCTCCATCATTAAAAGACCACATAGGCCTACACATTTTGATGGCATTTATTTTTTTCTTGTACGTTACAAAGAACAGTCGTTCTCACATTTATATTGATATAATAAAAGCACAACTAAATAACTGAGAATCCATCATCCACATCGACATAATGAACATTAAATAAAGATACAAAAATATAAAGATATAAAAAGGCAGGAGCAATGTGGGCTCCACCCCCGTACAGTACAACATATTTTCAATGTAAGATGGGGAAATATTGTATTTTTCAACAAAAACATACCATGGGTACCAATTATACACTACTTAAGTTACTTACTTTGTACTTAGGATTACTTATAGTGTAATCCTTTCTTTGTTTCCTGTAATAACCTAACTTGTTACCCCCTTGTTCTAGTGTACCTACATTTAAGTATTTGGACATAAATATGATATATATATAAAATTGTAATTTAAAAAATACATTGAAATTGCATTGATGTACATTGTGATTAAGCCACATTATAAAGTGTAACCCATTAATATTCCAACTAACAAAAAGCCAATAATATTAAGCTGTATGCATATTAAATATAACTCATAAGTACACAAATAAATCAACTCACCTTTGGTTTCCATCGTCCCTCTTTTAAATTTGACATCAGAATAAACTATTTCAGCTTCAGGCATTTTACTGCTGTGTGACCATCGGTGAGTCTGAAAGAGACGTTTCACAGGCACAGACAAAATGGAAAACTAAAAAAAAAACCTTCCTGTCAAATCGACAAATGGGGAGGGCTTTACGAAGAACTGTTCCACAATATCAGACTGTTTTTTAAACTCGTGGTTATTAAAAAAAAATGCTCTACTTCCTTTTTTATGTGAATAAAATAAATTACAAATTTTCCATAACAAAGATGACGTTGAAGAGATGATGTTTGTATTCTTTTTAATGTTTTCAGAGGAAGTTCTTGATTAGATGCACTGTGAGTTTTATTAAGGAGTCGTAACTTGATTTTTGATCAAACTGAGGAATGATAATAAGCTAAATAAAATACGAAGACTCACCCTTCTTTCTTTCTCTCTCTTCCTCCTTTTGCTGTCGCTTTCTATCGTGTGTGTGTGTGTGTGTGTGTGTGTGTGTGTGTGTGTGTGTGTGTGTGTGTGTGTGTGTGTGTGTGTGTGTGTGTGTGTGTGTGTGTGCACTTTGTTACAGAGGTAAAGGGTTGCCAGGGTCTCTCTCCCACTAATCTTGTATAAATGCCATACCTGGTGACACTATAAGTCACCAGGGGCCGGTATTAGATGATGTTTGTCCAAAATTTTGGTCAATCTGCAGGTCTAATCTACTAATAAAAAAAGAAGTTTAAAATGATTTAATATATCTTACAGTAGGTGCTTTGGCACACAGGAAAACAGATATCAAGAAAAGAAATGTCACTGTGCTAACTACTACATCACCTGCTTTTAATCATAGCTGTTCATTTAGGTCCATGAGTATTTGAAAAATGATGATATGATGACAGATAATAAATCCACCAATCTATATGTGATTGAAGTGCAGATGTTTCTGTGTTAATTTAAGAGGTTTGGCAGAATTACAACTATTTGTATAGATTACAGCAGACTCATTATGCAGAGAAAGCTTTCCATGACTTAAAATTTGCACTACAGACTGCACTAACTTTAGGATTATCATATCCTAATAAACGTTTCACCCAGACAGTGGATGAAAAAGGTGGATACTTAAGCTCTGTTTCGATACAGCAGCACGGGGAGTGACAAGGACCAGCAGGCCGTCCTCTACCTGCATGCAGCAGAAACAGCTGAAAGGGAAGCATTTATTAGCTGCTCCTATGTTATGTGTCACAGCCATATCAGGGCCTCCTGAAACTGCCTTTGTGTGGGTGTGGTGTTCTCTCTCCGCCTCCTCCTCTTTGCTTGCTCCACCCTTCTGTCTCTTTCTCACTCTCCTCTCTCCCCAGGACACAGATGCTGTTCATTGGCCTCGTTTACCACCTGGGCCCAGTCAGAAATCACCTCTCTGAGGTTGTATAAGCTGGGGATGAACTGGATGTGGGAGGGTGGTTTTCTCTGGTGTCTCCACATTGTGTTCTAGGTGTCGAAAGAGGTCCTGTTATGAGATTGTCCTGCCTGTGGTGTGGAGTTGTAGGAGCAGTGGGGAGAGTAGCTGCTTCATGTGAGTATCGCGGGCTTGTGGGCCTCAGTAGCAGTGGAGCTTACTGCTAGTGACAGGGTGGGCCTGTGGGCCCCCGGAAGTGCCTCATGGTGTGGAGTTTTGTTCTTTGTTGTTGCGACCTTTTTCTTTTTCTAGAGTTATTGGTAAAACGGCATTGCTGGCTCCTTCAGTTAAGATTATCTATAATAAAAACTATAATATTTGCTAAAAACTTCAGTCTGGTTTCCTTTCATTCTGTTCTGGACCCATTTGTTACCAGTCCCCACACACACCCCTAGACCTCCTTCATGGGGACGTAACATATGTTATCTCATTGTATTACTAGAAAGATTACATTTCACAGTAAAAGATGTGATATGCTAAACCCAGCTTCACTTCTCCACACAGAAGCAGATGGTGAACCACAAGATTTTATAGCTGCTTTCTGAAATCTGCTCCTCCAGACCTGACCTACAGGACATACCACTGGCAAGCTCTACTCCGGTGGTGTTTGTGGATAGTTCGGCATCACGCATCCCAGACAACCCAATAGGATATGCAGTGGTCAGAGAACATTTAGTCAGGATTGAAGGAAATTGCCTTCCCGGGTTTCCTCCGTGGCGTGAGCGATAAGCAGAGTTTGTCCTTTCCTTATAAGACTCCTAATTATTCAAAGTAACACTCAGGTATGCCGTTCAGCGGGGTTAGTTACGATATCGGGAGCAGCTAGGAGAACAAAGTGATACAGAAACTGTTCAGATTGCTTTCCCAGAATCAACTCAAAGGTTTATTTGATACACAGCAGTTTATATAGAGAAAAAAAAGGTTCGTGTGTCAGCTTTCCCAGTTCAAACCGGTACAGACTAAATAAGGAAACGTCTTCCTGCCTTCTGAGCAAAGTATCCCTTGTGTAGTTTATCAGTTCAGCTATAATTTATGATCATCCCAGCAAAATACACTCCTAGACATAAAATACAGAGTTCTTTCATTAGTGAATTCTGAGACAAACCACCTAGCCTTTAACGAGCCTTTTTCTAAGAGATAAGGAAGGGAGGATGGGAGTAAGGAAGTGGTCTCATCTCTGTGGTGTTTTCGACCTTGGGGTACCAGCTTGTGAGTCCTACACATTAATTCTTGGGTCACAGAGAAAGAGAAAAACAACTAGTAGATGAGCCTTATTGAGTAACAGTTTTCCTGTATAAAACAATATCCCGTAAATGCTTACCGTGGTATCAAAATATCATAACAGTTCTCCCCTTTTATCATGTAATGATAACATAGTATAAAGACAGAATGTAATAACATAATATAAAGATAAATCATAAATGTGAAACAAATCATAAATGTGAAACAAATCATAAATGTGCCTTCGAGTGAGCTTAATATCAAAATCTTAAAAAGAAGAAAAGAAAAAGAAGAAAACGTCAGTCTCTTCTTTGACGATTGAGTAATTCACAATCTAATGCTCAATACATACATCAGGATCATCATTGATGACATCTGACACATAATCTGGGTCAATTTGTGCCAATTGCAAATACATTGAAGTAGCTGTAGTAGTAGCTATACGGGTTATTATTGAACGTACACAGGGTACCACACAACAGGCAATAATCATCAAAAACAAAATAATACATGCTACAATGGTTACAAAAGCTACAATTAGTTCCTTCCATTTTCCAAACGTGTCCTGCAGCCACTTGTCTAGCCACTGACCGTGACCTGCATTGGCTCTTAGTTCTATCTGCAATGCTTCAAGTTTATTCATAGCTAGTGTGAATGAACCGTTAGGGGCGGTATTATTGGGAATGAAAGTACAACAAACATCTCCGAACATCGCGCAAACACCTCCTTTCTCAGCTAACAGCATGTCTAAGGCCATCCTATTTTGCATGGTCATTAAAGAGGTAGCCGACATCTGTTCTCCTAGGGCCTTAAGGGCCGTATTGGTCAAATTAGTAAGTCTTTGCTGATTGTAATAAACATAATTGATCCAGGCTACATTTTTGTTTACCTGTATATGCGGTATTAGTGAGACAAACCCTGCGGATATTTCCCCTTGTGCCTTCAATTCCCTTGGTATCCCGCGTGGAACCCCTATAGCATCTATGTAAACGTTATGTGAGTAAGTGGAGCGTCTTGTACGTTTGCTGGATACAGGCAGATCTGAGGTTTGTTGTATTAGTAGTTCTTGAGCTAAAGTTACTAGACCGCAGGTACCGGTCCAATTAACAGGTAAAGCCACTCTAAGGGTATTATTGCACATCCAATAAGCATGTGGGATTGGTCTGGTCAGGCGCGAAGCTGTAAAGCCTTTTAATATGCCTCCCCAGTACGAGTCGTTTAGTGTGTTGGGCGAATGCAGGATTGTGGAGTTATCTGAATGCGTACTTATATATGCATATAGATAAAAAAACATATGTCTATGTTGTGTCCTGTCAACACTCGCTGCTAGCCATGTTTCGTTACAGCGTGCTCCTGGAGAGTCAGAAAAAAATGTATAGTTTTGCGCGTCATAATTTATGTTTTCAAGTTTTGGTCGGTGTATGCATGTCATCAAGATATTTGCGTGATGGCGCACCTGTTTTGGGGGCGAGACAGGTTCAGTGCGGTCTTCGGGGCGCTTCATTGGGTTACAGGGGTGGGTAGAGTCGTTAATCATGCTGACATCCTTACTAGAGACTTGTCCTGTGTATATGAGTAAACAATCTAAAGGACTTAGTTCTACTCGCACCGCTTCAATCAGGGTTACTGTTAAGGGCCCCTTTTCATCATTTTTGAATAGCATCTTTGTCAGGGGAAAACCTGAGATTGGGTATCCCACTATAACCTGTTCTGGATTACCCTTTGAACAGACATAACAATTGCTGTTTCCTAAATCACGAGCAGCTGTTCTAGCATTTTCATACCAGGAGTTGACTCCTACTCTAGAGGGTGCATAAAATGGTTTATTAGTGGCGTCTATGTTGTCATTTACTCATTTTAGGGAACGTTAAGAGTGCATTAATTAGGTGTCTCGCAAAATAGAGCATCAAGTATCGTCAGCAAAATATGACCTGCAGAAATGTGAACATGGTTGCAGTTTACAATACAAAATAGCAAAGAAAAATCCTAAGGTTAATGCGATAAGTATGATGAATAACCTAAATATATAAGAAAAACAGTTCTTCAATCGTCTTCTGGCCTGGTCCCAGGTTCGAGAGACATCGAATAAGCGCCGTATGATGACAATGGGCATTTCATTTTCTTCATTATCAGGATGGAGTGAGTCTAGCTTTATCAGGTTAGACATCATGTGGTACTTTTGGCTTTCTATTCCTGCTGGATGTTCGAGTACCTTGCTGTGGCTCTTTCAGACGTTGTGTGTTAATCAGTGATTGCGTGTGTGCACTGGATCCGGGCGCTGGCTCGCCTGAGATGTCATCTACCCGTGTGTGTTTATTTGCTCTAGTTCCGGGCGCTGGCTCGCCGGAGATGTCGTCTGCTTGATCCGACGCCTGAGATGGTCCGATTGGGCTGGTCTTAACCCTGCTGGCATGAATCCACTGAGGTTGTCCATCTGTTAGGATGCTGGTTCTCGTCACTGCCAGTACAGTCTGGGGGCTGGAAAACGCGGCCTCCCCGAGTGTTCTTGGTTTTAGTGACTTCACTAGCACCGCGTCCCCTGGTCTCCACTTGTGGGTTGGATCTGTGGAGGGGAGAGGCTGGGAGAGACAAACTTTCTGATAGTTATTATTCAGTGTTTCTACCAGATTGTGGACATAGTCGGACAATGCAGTGTCTATGTCCCCTTCCAATAGCGGTGCCCCTCTGGAAGCTGACCATGGTGTTGGAAATGGTCTTCCCATGATTATTTCAAATGGAGATAATTTGGTTGCTGCGGATGGAGTCATTCTAATCTCACAGAGGATTTGAGGAAGTAGTTTGATCCAGGTCATTCCTGTTTCTATCATTGCTTTAGTCAGGCGATTTTTTATGGTCCTATTCATTCTTTCTACAACTCCTGAACTCTGAGGATGGTATGGCACATGATATTTCCAGTCTATTCCTAGAGTTTTAGTACACTTTTGAATTACTTCTGATGTAAATGAAGGTCCTCTATCACTGTTAATTTGGTGAGGTATTCCGAATCTGGGTATTATTTCATTGCACAACTTTTGACAGACTACTTCTGCAGTTTCTTTTGAGGTTGGATAAGCTTCTACCCATTTACTAAATTGATCCACTATTACCAGTAAGTACTTGATGCTTCCTTGTGCTGGCATGTGTGTGAAATCAATTTGTAATGTATGAAATGGAAAATCTGGTTGTGGTAAATGCTGATGTTCTGCTTTTGGTCTTCCTACATTAGTTCGTGCACATGTTAGACAGGTTGCTAATATGCTTTTTACTGCATGCAATGTTTTCTCAATTACAAATCTTGATTTTATTGCCCCTATTACCCCTCCCTGTCCGACATGACTCACACCGTGAAAATGTCGGACAAGGACTGGCAGCAGGGAAGATGGGAGGGCAATCAAACCCTCAAGGTTTTTATATAGGCCATCTCTGTCATCTAAGGTACAGCCATTATTCTCCCAATAGGTGTAATCACAGGCAGATGCTTGCGCTTGTATGAATTTTAAATCAACATTTGTTTCGAAATAGTCTGGGAGTGTAACAAGTGGCAGCTGTAGGGGCACAGATAATACTTCCTGTGGAGGTGGGAGCTGCGATGCAGCTGCAGCCTTGGCTGTCACGTCTGCTAAGGCATTACCTGTTGCTTCGTCTGTGTCAGCTGTACTGTGTCCTTTCGTTTTTACAACTGCAACGGCCGATGGCAGCTGTATAGCCTGCAAAAGTCTCTGCACAAGATCAGAATTAGCAATCGGTTTTCCATCAGCAGATCTAAATCCTCTTTGTCTCCACAATGTGCCAAAGTCATGTACGACGCCAAACGCATAGCGGCTGTCTGTGTAAATTGTCACACGCTTATCCAAATGGAGCTCACAGGCGCGTATTAAAGCCATGAGCTCTGCTTTTTGTGCTGAGTGAAATGGTAATGAGTGAGCCTCTAGTATGATGTCAGGCAATGTCACCACTGAATAGCCACAAAGAAATGAGTTGTCATTCGGCCTTGAACAGGACCCGTCCACATAAACCGTGGCTGAGTCTGGGATAGGTGTTTGCTCTAAATCTGGACGTGGTGCTGTGGATTCCTGTATACGTGTCATGCAGTCATGAACGTCAAGCCTGTCTGAGCCATCCTGTCGGTCAGAAGAACACAGCATATGGATCAATAAATGTGCTGGCGAATTGGGTGTGCTGCTTGCTTTTATGGTGAGGTTTGCTGTGGAGGTCAGTGTAGCTTCATAACCTGAGCGACGTTGTGCAGTCATGTGTTGTGTAGTTATGTTTGCTAGAATGGTCGTGACCTGGTGATTGGTGTGTAGAATAGTGTCATGTGAGAGTGTAAGCTTCTCGCAGTCCCTTATCATGATAGAGCAAGCTGCTACTGCTCTCAGGCAGGCCGGCATCCCCTGAACTACTGCTGGCAATACCTTTGAATAGAAGGCTACTGGACGGTAGCCACTGCCATGCTCTTGGGCCAGTACACCTGTGCAGGTCGTGCCGTTCTCTGTAACGTACAGATGGAAAGGTAAGTGGTAGTCAGGCAGACCCAAACAAGGGGCGGAGGTCAGCACTCCCTGTAATGCATTGAAAGAGGCAGTCATTTCTGTGGACCACAGTATTCGAGGAGGCTTGTCTTTTTTACAACAGTCACGCAGAATGTGGTCATGAAAAGAACAGTCTGGTATCCACTGTCTGCAATAGTTCACCATGCCCAGCAAGGACAACATTTCCTTCTGTGTAGTGGGACGAGGGACAGAGGTCACAGCTTTGACCCTGTCTGCAGTCATGGAACGTTTTCCGTGAGACAGTGTGAATCCCAAATATTGAACAGAAGTCTGACAGTACTGCATTTTCTTTGCAGATGCTTTGTGGCCAGTCTTTTGGAGGTGCTGGAGAAGCATGTGTGTAGCAGTTTGACATAGTTTTTCACTCCGAGCACAGAGGAGGAGGTCATCCACATGTGGATCAGGGTGCAGCCCTGGAGGAGTGAAGCACCATTGAGAAAGCAGCAGAGCTGTCTATCATGCCTTGGGGCAAACGAGTCCAAGTGTACTGCTTATTTCTATGTGTGAATGCAAATAACGGCTGTGTATCTTCATGCACAGGCACTGAGAAAAAGGCAGAGCATAAATCCACCACGGTAAAATGTGTGGCTGTGGATGGAATACATGTCAATATGCTGGGGACATCTGGGACCAGAGGTGGCAAAGGGATAATGACTGCATTAATTTGTCTTAAGTCTTGTGTGAAACGCCATACGCCAGGTTTGTTAGGCTTTGGCACAGGATTGACAGGAGTATTATATGGAGATACTGTAGGCTTTATTACTCCTGTAGTCTCTAAATCTCCTATCATGACATCTAGGGCTGCGGCTTTTTCGGCAGAAATGGGATGTTGCTTGACATATACTGGCTTATTGTTTTTTTTTTTAGCTGTGCGTGATAAGGTATACAGTCAATAAATCCTATATCATTCTCACTTTTTGACCATAATGTCATATTCTGGTATTCAGCTGGCAATGTAACTGCAGAAATAGTACAGTGGATAGGGTAGGTTAGATGTATGTGACGACATATTTCGTAACCTATGTCTGAGTTATGTAACAAAATCACTGTTTGACCTTCACTTGTGTGAGCAGTTATCATGTTGTTGAACAGTGTGAGAGAAACAAAAGTGTGGCTCCCAGTCATGGGATTACCTGTTAGTGGCGTCTGTACACGTTTTTCTGGCACAGTGTGTGACATAGAGTACCGGACAAAAAGGATGTTGAGTTCATTCTCTGCTGAGGGTCCAGCTGACACAGAGGATGTTCCTTCTCCATCATGTCGGTACATAGGGCAGAGAAAACATAAGCTGTTATCAGTGTCAGCAAACATTTCACACTTTGTGTTAAATTAAATACACAAATTCATTTTTGCTTTGGGTGTCTGCGGCTGCTGGAAAACTGAGCTAAATTTGCACCTCTAGCTTGTCCAACAGTGCATAAAGCGTTTTATGAATACTAGGATAGATTCATCAGGCTTCTGTTTACACATAGTTACTGCATTTAAGTCAATTTTGTCTCTGGACATTGTTAGCAGGAATTTCTTTAGATTCTTAAAGAAATCGGTGATTTTGTCATTATTTACCCACAAAAACTCTGCAGTTGTGGATGCTTTATCATGCTTTGGGTCTAATTCACCTATCTCTCTTATGAGTTGTGACTCGGTTACTCCAGGAATGCATTGACACAATATGTACCTGTAATCCGGACCACCCAAATGGTGATATCTGGTACTTCTCTGTAGTGCAGAGACAAAGGCTGTAGGATTTTTAAGAGGATTGGGAAGCTCTTTAATAGTTGTCACTAATTCTGAGATTTTAGGGGGCTGAATACAACACTGATCTCCTATTATCATAAAGGGGTAAGCGTCATTGACGTCACTAGATTTTGGGTTTGTTTGTTTACTACCGCGAGTGTTGGCGTGAGGACCTTTGTCATTCCGGCTTTGTTTTTCCTTTTTTCCTTTTAGATAAGTCTTTATTAAAGTTCGGGTAACAGGTATTTCTTTAGCTACCTCTAAACCTCTAGCTACGATATCGTGGCGTTTCATGTGGGTGTCTATTGTGGACACTGCCTGATGCAAAAGTTTTTCTTCATAGACGTCTAAATTGTTTTTCATAAGTTCCTCACATTCTTCTTTCAAAAGTTTTTCTCTCTTTCTATGTTCTGCTAATTCTTCCTCGCGGCGTATATATTGTTTTTCCTGATCTTGTTCAATTAGGTGTCTAAGATCCGTTGCATGTGATTCAGGTTCTGTGTCACTGTCTTTTAAGCTGGTTGGATCAAAGCGCTGACGTTGTTTGCATGCGGCTGCTGCAGCAACTATTAATTCGGTCTCATCTTCGTAAGGCGGCGGGGCTGTGGGCTGAATGGCTGAGCATGCAAGACTAGCTTTTCCCGCGGTAGATTTATTTTCTATGCTGGAGCCTGCACTAGTTTTATTTGATGTAAAAGTATCTACACCTGGTTCCGGTCCCTTTTTCCATAGCGGTAACATTTGATGCATCACGTCGCGGCATTCTATCATATATTTTCTACAGGACTTTTTAAGCAGACTACTTTTCTCATCACAAATGATATTCAACATTTCTACTGACCTGTTTTCTGGCGATAATCGTTCGGGATAAGGCTCCGGAAATAAATTAGAATGCATTGAACTTATAGTCCGTAAGTTGTAAACAAAGTCAGTCACATAAGCACTTCCGCATGTTCTGGATACGTAATCATGGAAGTCTTCGCCGATTCGTGGACGTGGGTTACACGTAACTGGAAATGGGAGTCGTACTGAGCTGTTGTTTGAGACTTTAAATTTAATTTTTGTTGGTTTTACAGGTAATTTTGATTTTTTATCGGACTTGTCTGTGGTTTTTGAATTATTCTGACCCATGTTCAGTGATTTCCAGAGGGGTTTACACGCTTGAAGGATTTATGTTAGTATTTTCGCTGCGGCACAGCTGAGGTTACTTTAAATTTATTGCTAGCAATTTTTTGTTTGTGTGAGCAACTCTCACTTAGCGAGCAACTTCTCGCTTAACGAGCAACTTCTCGTAAAACAACAGGCAACTTCCTGTGTCTTTCTGCTTTTAATTTACTGCTTTTAACCCTTGTATGGTAATCGGATCTGTGAGACCCGTTTTCAGTTTTCTTTTGTTTTTTTTTTGTTTGTTTTTTTTTTTAACAAAATTAAATTTAATTATTTACTAGCTTTCTGTGAGTGAGCAACTTCTCACTTTTTAACGTACGTTTCAAGATAACAGGCAATCTTCCTGTGTCACTCTTTCTGAGCAACTTCTGACTTAACGAGAAGTATTTAAGACAACAGGCGACTTCCTGTGTCACTTTTTCTGAGTGAGCAACTTCTCACTTTTTAACGTACGTTTAATTAAACAATTAATTATTATTATTTTTTAAACAAAATTAAAATATTCAAGACAACAGGCAACTTCCTGTGTCCACCAACACCACACAAGGGTTAATTTACTTTACTCGGGGACTGAGGAAGTCAGTCAGTGTATCTCTCTGGATCACTAAGTGAAACTTCGTCAGCATATCCCGTTTTTTATGGATCGATCACTGAGAGAGGTATAATAGGTCTTTATATAAATATGAAAGACGCATATTTACCTTCTGTCAGGAATCCCACTTCTGACACCAAAATTGAAGGAAATTGCCTTCCCGGGTTTCCTCCGTGGCGTGAGCGATAAGCAGAGTTTGTCCTTTCCTTATAAGACTCCTAATTATTCAAAGTAACACTCAGGTATGCCGTTCAGCGGGGTTAGTTACGATATCGGGAGCAGCTAGGAGAACAAAGTGATACAGAAACTGTTCAGATTGCTTTCCCAGAATCAACTCAAAGGTTTATTTGATACACAGCAGTTTATATAGAGAAAAAAAAGGTTCGTGTGTCAGCTTTCCCAGTTCAAACCGGTACAGACTAAATAAGGAAACGTCTTCC
Source organism: Rhamphochromis sp. 'chilingali' (assembly GCF_963969265.1). NCBI lineage: Eukaryota > Metazoa > Chordata > Actinopteri > Cichliformes > Cichlidae > Rhamphochromis > Rhamphochromis sp. 'chilingali'. The sequence continues at coordinate 29,462,721 of NC_137944.1, forward strand.
TGCCTTCTGAGCAAAGTATCCCTTGTGTAGTTTATCAGTTCAGCTATAATTTATGATCATCCCAGCAAAATACACTCCTAGACATAAAATACAGAGTTCTTTCATTAGTGAATTCTGAGACAAACCACCTAGCCTTTAACGAGCCTTTTTCTAAGAGATAAGGAAGGGAGGATGGGAGTAAGGAAGTGGTCTCATCTCTGTGGTGTTTTCGACCTTGGGGTACCAGCTTGTGAGTCCTACACATTAATTCTTGGGTCACAGAGAAAGAGAAAAACAACTAGTAGATGAGCCTTATTGAGTAACAGTTTTCCTGTATAAAACAATATCCCGTAAATGCTTACCGTGGTATCAAAATATCATAACAAGGATCATTACTAGTGATGGGTAGATGAGGCCTCGTGAAGCGTTTCAGCACATTCCCCAAACTGTATCGATACAGTGTCGACACAGTGTTGCTGTTTTACTCCATACTGACACCTGCTGGACCTTAAATATCATTGCAGGCAACTTGAGACTCACAACAGACACTGATTCAATGACCTAATCATACTTGTATACACTATAAGGTATTGTACTTTCCATGGAATAATTTTATATATTTTACATTGCAAATATTTTAGACATCTTTAAAATATATTGTGAATGACATTAAGTGAAAATTAAAATGAAAGTATTGTGAATGTAATATTACCCATTTAAATGTAATTGACTCAGAGTTTTAAAAGATATATTCGTTAAAGAATCCTCTGGGCCCTATTTCAGGAAGCCGGTTTAGTGCAAAATCTGAGTAAGTATACACTGAGTTAACGAAAACTCTGGGTTTTCGGTTTCACAAAGCGAGATTAGATTAATTCTGAGTGAGTTACTATGACGACAGACTCCGTGAAGCTAACCTGCCCCCTAGCAGGTTTACTTCAACTAACCCTGACCTTCTCCGCCTCTTTGTCGGAAACCTGACTGTAGGAAGTGTCAGACATGGCGTGCTCCTTCCTTGAAGAGCCAGTAGATGTTGAAGCACAAATTCTCTACAGAGCTCTCCGCCTTTGGACATTTTATCATTTCCTGATGATTTTCTGTGTGAACATTACAGTTTTTCAGCACAATCTCCCTTTGTTTTGCAGCTGAGGCTGTGTTACTTTTTTTCCGCGGAATTTGCATGTTATCGGCATATGCTGCCATCAGAATTTCAGCCTCAACCGCTGTAAAATACATGGAGGGAAAGAAGGCACGGTCAATGCGGAAATGTAGTTTTTTACCATCAGGACCTTATGAGCCTATACTTGTGTTTTTAAAAGTTATGTTTGACTTTATGACTTTCTGTGTCGTTTCTGGGATGCTTAGGACTCATATTGCACTGCTGGAAATAGTTTATTTCGATGCATATGCTGTTTTTTTTGCAAATTTGCATTATAATATTTATTCTCGTTTTTTCTGCAGTATATAAAAATTTATAAAACAATTTTCAATTTTTTTTGTAGTTTATTGCATTTATTGCAATTTATGTAATTACTATGCACTTAATGCATACATATTATTAAAACTTTGGCTATAATGGTTGTATTGATGTATATCAACTTGAAATGCTCCCAAAAATGGCACTACAAGATGTAAAAATATAATATAAGCTCTGGCGGACTTGGTTCTATGCTAGGTCTTAAAGGGTTAAAGGATGTTTGATATGAAAGGAAGGTTGGAGATCGGCCTATAATTAGCTAAGACAGCTGGGTCTGGGGATGGCTTTTTATGTAAAGGTTTAACTAGAGCCAGCTTCAAGGCCTGTGTTACATAGCTGATTATTAGAGATAAGTTGATCATATTTAAGATTGAAGCATTTATTAATGGCATGACTTCTATGAGCAGGTTTGTAGGAATGGTGTCTACAAGGCACGTTGATGGTTTAGAGCAGTGGTTCCCAAACTTTTTTTGCTAGGCCCCCCTTTGTTTTACAGGAAAAATGTTCGCGCCCCCCCCACATCCTCCAACCACACACACCCATTATTTTGCTCCATTGCGGTTTATTTCACACCTCACACATTTAGTAAACAATTAAGCAAATACAAGTAATCTGCAATAAATGACAGGTAGTAAGAAAATAAACTACTAACTCTTTTCCGCTACGTCCACACCTACACGGGTATTTTTGAAAACGCAGCTTTTTCGTCCACACGTAAACAGCGTTTTCAGTGGTTTTAGCATTTTCACTGATTACTGCACAGCTGGACAGAAAAGGCAAATTAAAAAAAAAAAAATCATTAAAACATAACGACAACGAGCAGAGTTACACTAATAGAGTGTAACTTTGTGGGAGTCTTTATTTGTGTGGAGTTCATTTGTTCAGTTGGAGGAGTAGAACAAGAAAAACTGGAAAAATTTACATACTGACAGGAGGGAGGAGTTCTTGTGGTTAGAGTTTCAATGAAATCATTTGAATGTAGAGCATTAGTCCCTCCTCTGATGTAGTATAAGAGATCCTAACTTTCAATGCTCCTTGTTTTTTCCACCTTTTCAGAATCAGAGAAGTTCCTGAAATAATCACGGGAGGTAAGATAACATCAAATGACGGGAACACGCAAGCTAGACTTAGCTATAAATGAATGACTTGATGAACCTGATTGCTACTTACTGGGGATGGCTATAACTCAGGGGATAGCAGGTTATTTACTAATTGGGTGGTTAGTGGTTCATTCCCTGGCTGGCCCAAGTTATTCTCCACCCTACATTTCACCAGGGTGTAAATGTTAGACAGAATTCACTGAAGCATAGGAAAAAGTGCTTGTATCAATGGTTGAATGAGGTGTATTGTGTAAAGCGCTCGGACTACTCTAGTAGCAAAGGGTTATTTAAGAACAAGTCTAAATAAATCACCAAATTAAATATTTCACTAATTACGTTTTATTTACTTTAAAAACTGAAATTAGATTTTACCCTTTATATAAAAAAGTTATTATCATTTATTAAATGTTTAAAGTAAGTCCTTACTTTGGTTCTTTGTCACACCACTGCAGTCTGAATGCAGACATTTAAAAGAAGCTAACAAAGTCAAAATGGTTAAAGTTAAAAGCAAGTGAAAAACCAGCCATGTTCTGCTTGAAAATAACTGCAGAAAATGTGAGGCCACCTCATTACTTGAGGCCACCTTTGAAAAATGATGACAAAGTCTGGAATATACGGAATTAAAAAGATAGAAATGATTGAGAGGTGGCTCTAGATTTTTGCACAGTGTTGCAATTTTGAATAACTGTACATCAGTGAATACCCTTACAATCACAAACTGCAAGTGTGTGTTTATGTTACTATTTTTAAAATGCAAGTTTGTCATATTTGTCACTTATCATATCTGTTACTTATGGTTAAATGCTTTTCTTACATTTCAGTTCCACAGACCAAAGTTTGCTGACACTTAAGAAGATACAAGACATCTGTTTCCACTACACAATGAGAATTTATTTGGTGCAAGCTTGGCGATACCTAATTAAGGGTAAAACAAAGTTAAACATAGTACTGGTCAACTATAAGATGTGATAACATTTTATAATACAGTTGGCAACACATCATAGCTTTACATCATCTGCCATGTGTTTCTGTTCAATTTAGGGTGCAATTATAAGTAATTCCAAATAAATGTTTAATTAATTTGTACCTTTGATTTATTCAACAATTACAGAAAAAAGTTATATTATGAAGAAGTGTGCTCCCTTCAAAAGCATACACAAACCGAGTTTTGCCTTCTCTTGTTTTACTTAAACAGAATTATTTGGATTATTATTAATATTATTATTTGGAGGTAAAGTTAAGGTACTTTAACTGCTAATAAATAGGGCAGTGAAGGTGATAACTGTCACGGTCCAGTGTCAGTAACAGAGTTGTTTTTTTTAGTTTGGTTTTTGTGTTCCCTCTGTTTACTGTCTGTACCATGTCTCCATACATTTCCGGTTTTATTGTGAAGGTCCGTGTCTCATGTGAGTGTATTCTGTTTCACTTCCTTGTCTCGTCTTCCCCAATCAGTCCCAGCTGTGTTGCCACCTGTTCCTCATTCCCTCTTTTGACTGCCTGCGTATTTATAGTGTGTATCATCTGCTCATTGCTGGTTTGTCTGTGCATTTCCTGCGTCCTCCTGTGTGGGTTCCCCGAGTCTCCCTGCAGCTCCCTTTCAAGTCTGTTGTATTTAGTTGTCTCCAGTTTAGGGATCCTCAGGTTCTGTTTCATGCCCACTGAGTGTCTGTTTATTTCACCTCCCCAATAAAACTCCCTTGCATCTGAAAGCAGCCTGCATTTTGGGTCCTTCGTTAAATTCCACACTGCTTGCCCCACGAGCCGTGACAATAACTTTCTTATTTTTTGCAGACTGGAGACAGCTGGGATCAACTGGCCATTCCAGAAGAATGATTACCAGGCTGCTGAACACTGCCTACCGAAGCCCTATGCAGCGTCTAAGAACTCGTCCACAAACTCTATCCGGTCCAGTGACTTTGTTGGGTTTGATGTGGCTCAGGGGTCGCTTCATTTCGTGGGTCCCTGTCGCCAATGGAGAGTCTTCTTTAGGCTGGTTCATATCATGGTGGGTAACACAAGTTTTCACATTTTTTTTAAAAAGTAAGAAAACTATTGCTGTATTCTTTTTTTTTTTTTTTAAACTGTCACCACAGAATTAAACACAATTCTTGTAACTTCTAAAACAAAATCGATTGCTCAAAAACAAGCAATTGTGGGAACATAATTCCAAATAATTACAGTGCAAATATTAACTTTTTCTTTTTAGGTTTTTTATTACTCCTTCCAAGTACTCAGATATCATCTCCAACAGTGATCTGAAATCTAAAGGACCTCCTGCTGTCTACCAACTGAGACCAAAGAAAGAGAAGTTTGGGAGTCTGACAAGAATCACTGTTGGGGAAAAAAACCCAAAAAAGCCAAATAAAACCATCTTACTCGTGGGTGAAACGGGAGCAGGAAAATCTACTTTGATCAACGCTCTAGTCAACTTCACCATGGGGGTACAGTTTGAGGATGGAGTCTGGTTTCAGATTATAGATGAGGAGAAGAGAAGTCAGACAGAAAGTCAGACATCAGATGTGATCGTGTACGAGATCTTTGGTTTTGAAGATAAAACTCTGCCCTACTCTCTGACCTACTCTCTGACCATCATTGATACTCCTGGATATGGAGACACCAGAGGTACTGAAATGGATGATAGCATCAGTGAAAGACTATTAGACTTGTTTCAATCAGAGGATGGAGTTAACAAAATTCATGCAGTGGGTCTGGTGATGAAGGCAAGTGAGAATCGACTGAGTGACCGACAGAAGTACATCTTTGATTCAGTGGTGTCTTTGTTTGGAAAAGATCTGGAGAAAAGCATTGTTGCTCTCATCACACACTCAGATGGACTAACACCTAAAAATGCTCTCAAAGCTCTCGAAATTGCAAAAATTGAATGTCCAAGAAATGGAAATAATGAGCCTGTTCACTTCCTGTTTAATAACAAACAGAGCGAAGAGAGAACAGAAAAAAATGAATCTTGTTTGGAGACAGCATGGAGAATAACAGAGAGAGGAATGGATGAGCTCACAGCTTTTCTAGAAAAAACTGCACCTGAAAAGTTGTTGGTAACAACTGAAGTGTTACGTGAACGCAAAAGACTGAAAGTCAGCATACAAACCTTGAAAGAGAAAATAAATGAAGTTGAACTCAAGCAAACCGAAGCCAGACAGAAACAAGAACAGTTAGAGAAACATAAAGAAGAGATGCAAAACAATGAAAATTTCTCTGTCGAAGTTCCGGAGATTTACAAAGAGAAAGAATATAAAAAAGCTGGGTGGTGGGGTGGGGTGTTTTATAATGGTACTGTCTCCTGTACAAACTGTCAGAAGAACTGTCACTTGTATTGTGAAATGGCCTGGTCTCCTGCACAATGTGATGTCATGAGCGGAGGCTACTGCACTTCTTGCAAGTGTCCTGTATCAGATCATGTGAAAGGAAATTGGACATATGTGCAGAAAATAAGGAAAGTCTGGCAGACATCAGAAGACATGAAAAAGAAGTATGAAAAAAATAAGTCTGAAAGTCAAAAGCAGATGAGCCTTCTGGAACACCTTCAAGAGGAAATAAGCCAACTGGCAGCAGAGAAGTCACAGTTACTTGGTGAGTGCTACCAACGACTTGTCACACTGGAGGAGATCGCTCTGAAAGCTGATTCAGCATCCACTTTTGTCCACTTGGACTTCCTGATTGAGAAGATGAAGGAGGAACAAAACACAGAGAAGGTCCAGAAACTGGAGGAAATGAGAAAGAGAGTGGATGAAGGAACCAGACCAGGGTCAAGGTATATGCAAGGGAAAAACTAGAGAAGTGAAAAAGTGGGGTTAGGGGTAGGAATGGATGACTGAGCCTTTGCCCAGACAGAGACAGGAGAGGCGGAGTCCATCCCCCAAACGGGTTGCCCTGTTTGACCCCGGAAAAAGTTTTGTGAAAGGTTCTTCCTACTGTGTTCTATTCTGCTCATTTTCTGCCGATGAGCCGTGTTTTTGGTTTTTGGGGGGGGTTTGTAATTTTTTTTGTGTAGTTTTTTTTGTTCCCTGTTGGGTTTGTTATTCTATGTAATAATAATGGAAATTAAATAAGGTATGTATTTTATAAGTTTCTTTGTTATGATTTTGCTGTGAAAAAATAATTTAATAATAAAACAACAAAATAAATCAAATCAATTCAGTTTTATTTATAGACCACCAATCAGTTGCCCCAAGGCGCTTCATATTGTAAGATATGTGAGTACAAGAAAATAGTTATTATAATATGATGTGTTAAATTTGTTTAGATCACAGGAATAAGGAAGGATTTGTCTGTGTTTCAGTTTGGCTTAGCTGTAGGCCTGTCAGTGTGTAATTGTTTAGAGGGAAAGGAATTTATTGACACTGGGGGTCTGCTGTCATAAAAGGAGACAGGAAGCTACAGTTGGGGGTTGCTGATGCTTGTACCTTTAATAAAAACTCATAATTGTTATAAACTGTAGGTTTGTAGGAGACTCTCCACATGCTTATCTGTAAATGTAAGACAACAAGAGGCCAATGGCCCAGTGGATGCAGAGTGGGGGTCTCAGTGTTTGTAATATGTTAACTGTGTTTTGTATGTTGTCTAAAGGAATTTGGTGTGGCTTGGGTGAGGAGATTACTTTTATGACCGGCAGGAAGTCACGTACACAGAGACACACACACAGTGCTTTGACTGTTACACTCACACACCTACATGCACAGTCACTCACGTGCATACACGTCTCCCCTTCTAGAAGATGCATGCTTAAATTAAGATGAATAAAGGTTTTGTGAAAATGACTACTGAGTCCGGTGCAGTCTCTGGATGCCTCGAGGAATAAAAAAGAACAGGGGTGAAACTGATTTTGTAACAGATAGATCCTAAAATAATAATACATATAGAGAAAAGGGATTAGGGTTGTGAGATAGAATGCAAAAACCCTCCCCACCTTGTCTGATGACCTGGTGGTTGATAGAGGTTCATTGGAGACGCACATGCGTAACTCCACATTACCCTGTCTCCCTTCTGTCCCTGGAGGATGACTGTGTAGCCGCCGGGAGACGCCGAGACAGCAAACTCCATCAATCCCCATTGAGTGAAATCCTACATTTACTTTTTTGGATGTGGCGTTTTGAGTGTTCTATGTATTCAATTGTGTGTCCTCATTGTTACCTCAAAAGTGTCTGAGTTCATTTTATACTTTTTAATTTGGTTAGGTTTGTGAAAAAGAACGCAGTGGAGGGGTGTAGGGTTAGGGGAAGGGGACTGAGCCTGCCACCTCCGTGAGGCAGGAAATGCACGGGCCATCCCTCCCGAAGGAAACCCACCCTGCTGGTTGTCACGATTACGGGAAAGCCTGCTGACACCATTGGGTCCTCAGTCTTTGGTTAATTTTTGCGTTTGTGTTGTGTTTTATGTTTTGTATATTGTTGTAGTTTTTGTGATTTGGGTTCGCCTTTATCTAAGTAATTATAACTCTTATATGAGCTTGTATGAGGCGAGAAATAAATATAGAAAATAAAAGGAAAAAAAAAGAAAATTTAAACAAAAGTTTTATTTAATTAATTATTAAGGTCAAGAAAATGGTGTGCCGTACACGCAACGATTCGACCTTCAAGGTTCTTCTTCAGGCGCTTGGCACACAAAGAAACTGCTGACAAAAATGTGGCTGTAATGCACAGTTCTGTGGCTGGTAAGAGATGTTCACTCTTCAACGCTCCAAATCCAAATGAGCTCCTGGCTGACTCCACCTCCCTTTATACTGACTGTGTGTGTTTTTTATGTTTTGTCAATCCATTTCCAATTCTCCTTTTGTAAAACGTGTATTAACCTTCTGCATGTGAATCCTTTTTACCATTACCCTTAAATATGAACTCTAAACATTTTACAATACACTGCTTTTAATATTTAATCTTTTTAACTGTATTTGTTTCTTGTGAAATGATGTCATGAAATAACACTGTTTTTAATGTTTTACGTGATTCCACGTTTTTTTAATCTAAACATCATTTTTTTATCAAATAAAAATGTTTTAATCAATTTTTATGATGTAAATAATATCCATGTCCAATTGTAATTAACTGTAAACATTAGGATGTGGGTTTTGTATTATGGCCCCAGGTTAAGATTAGAATTAGGATGGGGGAGGGGTTAGGGGAAATCAAATTTGGGAGTCAGGGTTAGGGTAGGGGAATTGATTCCTCCTACAAGGGTAGAAGGAAGGTGCGCGGGCCGTCCCATGGGAGAACCCCAGATCCCTGTTTGGGTTGTCAACACATCTCACCTCATCCTGGAGGTGAGAACCGACCCCTTCTAACCTCCATCTTTAAGTGAGATTAAAGAATGACATTACCGCAATACAAAATTAGAAACTACGATTAGCATGTGTGATATTTTGTTTTACGCTCTGTGTCATGTTTCCTGTATGTCGAATGTCTCTGTACCTCTTACTGTTGGCTGTGTGATGAGCTGTTATACCTGTTATAGTCAACAAATAAGGGAACCTAATTTTTCTTGTAGCCACACAAACCTACACTTTGGTATTTTGTAACCATGTATTTTATGTATTTGTGTATTTCCTCTAAATGTTCATGTGGTGAAGCTTCGCAACATGAAAAATGCAATTTCCATGAACGGTTTATGTATTATGCTTATGGATACACATGCACACATGCTGAAACTAATCTTTTTTGGCATTAGAATGATAAGCAAAGCATTAAAACGATAAGAGGCCGCTGTTAACGTATTTTATCCGATAAATAAACCCTGTACAATGCATTTTAACCCCCCCAACAGCCCTTTTGAATGTCTCCCTAGTATGGCCACAACACCTCACTCTTGGAGCACTTTTTTGCCACATGTATCCAAACCACGTCTCAGCTGTTTGTGGAGGTAAAATAAGTCTGCACATGACTAAAATTACACTCAGCCATTGTTGTGACTGCGCACGCCAAGGGGCTGCGAGACATTTATACAGCCGTATTTCGCACATGACTATGAAAGGCGGAAGAGGAAGTAGTTCCTTTGAATGTAGACAATCGGAATGTTATAGTTTCTTTCCACTGTGTTCCTGTTAATGATAAACTACAAATTTACTCTAAATTACTAAAATATCGATATTTTAATGTGAGAATCATTTTAATGTGAGAATCGAGTCAGACTCTTAAAGATTAGTAGTTAATTAAAGGTAGTCATTAAAAGTAACAAATGATCTTCATGCCACGGACAAGGGAGACATTAATAAAGCTCTCACAGCCCTACCTTATGCTTATTATCCATACTGGACTTTGGATGCCTTTTTCTAAAAACATTATTTTTTGTCTCTGTCTTGATTATTAAATTTTCCACTTTCTTTAAGTTGTTTAGAATGGACTGAAATTTACAAAGCTTGTCTCAGTAACCACTCAAAGTCCTTTACACTACAAGCCAAATCCAACTTTTTTTCACATATTCATCTAGGCCTCCATTCAGTATCTAATTAGCATCTACAACTAGGACCAATTTAGAAATACCAGTTAATCAAAATTGCAGAACAAATCCCATGTAGCCACAAAGAAAAAACACGAAAGCCACATAGAGACACCAGGAAAGTGAGGTGACAGTGTTCACCACTACACCACCATGACGCTTTGGTTATATCCATGGGAATTTGTTTTATTTCAACATAAACACATTATGTTCTAAAATTAGCAATTAATTATTTATTAATTAATAATTAATGTTTTTTTCTATAAGTAACTGGTGGTTGTTTGATGACCACTCAGCTCTGACTGAAGCGTCCTGTTGATTTACCATCACATTAATGTTCTTACTTTCTGTGGACAACTCGTCATACACAGACTTCAGAATTAGTCCAAGAATGTCACGGTACTGGACCATGAGGCCCAGGGTTTAAGTTCTAATGCACATTTTTGTATCCACATGTGTAGTTTAACGCATCTAGTTGTTTTCTAGTTTGCAGTTTAGTCCTTGGTTTCTTAGTCCCTTTTGTCATCTCTCCTTGGTCCGTGTGTCTACCTGTCATGTTTCATGTCTCTGGTTAGGTTAAGTTCATGTTCTATCTCCATGTCTCTGTGTTTCCTGTTTTATTTTGAAAGAGTCTGCTGTTCTTTGTTCATTGTAGTTAGTGTTACTCTCCCCTGTATTGTCATTATGTTTCCTTCTAGTCAGCTGTGTTCTCATGTGTCTCCACTTCCCCTGATCACCTCATGTGTGTATTTAAGTCCTCAGTCTTCCTTTGTTCGTCGCCGCGTCGTCTGTTCAACTCCCCCCATGTTACGGCAGGTTACAGGACTCTGTGCTGGTCATGTCCATGTTGCTTCCGTGTATACGTTTCATAGTTCTTTGTTGTTCCAGCACAGAGTCCTGGGCCCTATTTCAGGAAGCCGGTTTAGAGCAAAGTCTGACTAAGTATACCCTGAGTTAACGAAAACTCTGGGTTTTCGGTTTCACAAAGCGAGTTCAGCTGAAGCCTGAGTGAGTCACTATGACGACACACTCCCACTCCGTGAAGCTAACCTGCCCCCTAGCAGGTTTACTACAACTAACCCTGACTGTCCCCGCCTCTTTGTCGGAAACCTGACAGTAGGAAGTGTCAGACATGGCGTGTCCCTTCCTTGAAGAGCCAGTAGATCGTGAAGCCCAAATTCTCCGCAGAGCTCTCCGCCAGGAGAGAGTGATCAGAGCGCGTATGGACATTTTATCATTACCTGATGATTTCCTGTGTGAACGTTACCGTTTCTCAGCACAATCAATAAGTTATTTGGATAACATCCTCAGGCCATATATTGCGCATGTGACACATCGCGGACATGCGCTCAGTCCATTACATATTCTTTGTACCGCACTCCGTTTCTTTGCAAACGGGAGCTTTCTGTACAATATTGGTGACGCTGAGCACGTTTCCAAGGCTACCGTCTGTTGGGCAGTCAGGAATGTTACAGTAGCACTGAAACGTCTCCTGTACTCGTTTGTGGTGTTCCCCGGTCACAGACCCACAAGATTCATCAAAGAGGGATTCCACAAAATTTCAGGTATCAGGATGAACAAAACTCAATGCATGATGTGGTGATACGTGAACTACCACTCAAATGGTACATAAATTTCCAGGGTTCCCAGGCGTGATTGGCTGTATAGATGGCACCCATATTCCAATCATTGCACCCTCAGCAAATGAAGGAGACTATGTGAACAGGAAGTCCTTCCACAGCATCAATGTACAGGTACATAATTCCCTGTAGCATTTCACACCAACAAGTGATGGCATCATGGTAATGGATGCCAATATGTGTTCTCTGCACTGTGTAGATCATATGTGATGCTGCCAACATCATCACAAATGTGGAAGCCAAGTGGCCAGGCTCTGTACATGACTCACGAATCTTCCGGGAATGTACACTGAGCACCAAATTTGGACATGGTGGGTCGAAGTAACTGTGAAATATACAGAGACCAATTGCCACAGGGACGTTTGCACTGACATGTATTCTTCTGTCCTAGGAGAGTTCACTGGCCACCTGCTTGGTGATAGGGGGTACCCATGTCTACCCTATTTTCTCACCCCTTACCCTGACCCTGAACCGGGCCCACAGCAGCGTTATAATCTGGCCCATTGCAGGACACGGGCCAGAGTTGAAATGACCATCGGAATGCTCAAGGCCCGGTTCCAGTGCCTTCGTAGACTCAGGGTCACCCCAGAAAGGGCATGTGACATCATTGTGGCATGTGTGATTCTTCACAACATTGCCACGATTAGAGGTGAACACTGTCCAGCTGAACCAGACATCAGCAGTGATCCACACGATGAACATCCTGACCCACCCACGAACGTACAGGATGGAAGAGCAGTCAGAGACACCATATGCCACAACCATTTCCTGTGACCCATCACCCCAACATGTTACATGACAAATACACAGATACTGTGGTCAACTGGCTTTATTGGTCACCCTGTATGTCCTGTACACAAAGTATAAATGCGTATATTAGTATGTTGTACAAACACTGACATGATTCGTCCATCTATGATCACTCCACCCACCCTTAACTGTTGTTCCAGCAGTACAATCTCCAGCTTCGACTTTTGGATCTGCAGCTGGAGGTGCACCATTTCCATGTCGCACTTCTGTATCTTCCTGGCCAGATATGTCTTATACAGCTGCTTTACAGGGAGCTATTGCAACAAAGGACATAGCATTGGCATCCATAGTACATGCCTACTTAGGTTGGTTGTAAATCAGTGCTGAACATCCTACTGTGGAAAGGTTTGTTGTAGGAGTGGCTGGACCCTCTTCCTCTTCATTTCCAGCATCACTCTGCCAGGGACATAGTAAGTCCATGGTGTCATCATAGTACCACATTGTAGTCAGTTGTTATATTTTCCACTGTACGCTGTATACCTCATAGTGTGGCTCTGTTGCGGCCTCCTCTGTAGCAGCTGTCACTGTTTCGTCATCATATGCCTGTGGTGGAGACATTTAACAACATTGCTGTTCTACTGTTGACACATGTAGTCTGTGGAGTATTACGAGTACTCACGACTGCATGTCGGTCTGGCTCAACAGGGGGCTGCACCAGATGCAGTACACCATCACCATCAACTGGAAGTATATGGGGTTCATACAGGTCACTCATGACTTATGTGGGCGCCAATGGCATTTACCAGACATACCAATCACCATACACCTCATTGTCAGTATGCTCTCAGAGACAACCGACACTGAGGGAAGGCAAAATCAGTAGGTGTCAGGGTGGAAACGCTTTTATGAGCTTTATGTTGCATTAAGGTATATGTTCATATGTTACTCTTATTGGGAAAAGTACGAAATGTACTACTTGCTCTGTCTCTGGGAACAGGGAGCTCACCCTGTGAGAGGTTAACACACACACACACATATGTATGCAAAATTAAAGGACACTGCTATGCTCTTCATAAAGACGTACCACTGCAGCTCGGTGTGTGTGAGTCTCTCCCTGGGCCCTCACCCGTGCAGCACGTTAACAGTTTCCAAGTGTCTCAGTGTTGTTTATTCACCTGACTGTTTGATAACTGTCATTCTCTGACAGTAGGACAATAACTTCACTACGACATAGTTCATTTTGGTCAAGGTGACTGTGCAGAATGGATGTATGCACGCCATGTATTGTTTTGGATTTACCCCTTATGTAGGCACTTGTGTCTTGTGGGGTTATTGCCACAGAGGATGTCCCCGCAGAGATGCCTTCAGCCACAGGGCGCCCACTGTTTTGGCTGAGGGCCAACTGCTCAGCCTCTGTGAGTGGTGGTGGTGGAGGACCCCCACCTGTTTGTCGGGCCTCCGCTTTTTTTCTGTTGGCTGTGACGGCACACATTTGAGCATACAGAGTAGGCAAATGTGTACTTGTGATGTGCTCAGATAATTTCAATATGTGCTTACAGGAGGTATATTACTGTAGCCTCTAACTGCAATTGATTTACATAGGACACACAGACCAAGCACTATGGCTCATAATACAATTACACCTTACCTGTTTGGACTATGTTTTTATATTTCATTTTTACTTGCTGCCAGGTACGTTTGGGGCCTGTTGGGTTGCACCTGCGCTCACATCACATCACAACATAAAATGTATGACATAGGCAATGAAATGACATATACTGAGATGACGTGTTAAATGGGTGGTGATCCCTAGATCAATGTTTAGATTAACACTCACGCATTGACTCTGTCGGTTATGTTTTGCCATGCATGCTCCCTTTCCTTTGCAGCTGCGGCTGTGTTACTTTTTTTCTGCATGATGTGCATGCTGTCGGCATATGCTGCCATCAGAATTTCGGCCTCAAGCGCTGTGAAATACGTCGACCGCGCCTTCTTTCCCTCCGTCTCCATGGTGACTCGCTTAATCTGTGCTCCACTAATCGGGGCTTTATGTATCCTCGTGCGCGCGCTTGACTTGGGGTTGTAGCAACTCCGCGTTGATTGAACTAATTGTTATCAGCCTTTCTGAAACCGAATATTCCGAGTTGGACAGTTCGGGGTTACTCAACCCTGAGTATCGTTTTTCACTCGGGGTTTTCTAAACCGGCTTCCTGAAATAGGGCCCTGTTCATAGTAGTCTCCCATGTGCATCGTTGTCACCCTGTCTTCACTTTCCCTGCTGTCTGAGTTAAGTGTCAGTTCTTAGTTTTCCCAGTTCAGCTTCTAGTTTAGTTTTGCCTCTGTACTTTCTGTTGTTTGCCACGTTAATCAGCCCAAATAAAGGCTCGCTTTTCGTTTCAAGTTCAGTACTGTCTCCTCGTCTATGCCTGCACCTGGAACCTCACACTCCCACAAATGGTCCGCCCACCGCAGACCGTGACAAAGTGCCTCTGCATTATAATCAGAATCAGAAAGGGGTTTTATTGCCAAATGTTGAGCAGGTTGCTGCGGTACTTGCGAAACATATTGTAAGACAAACACTTACATAAACATAAAAATTTAAATTAAAAGTGCTAAGCAGATTGATATATAAATGTATGCACACACAGAGTCATGTGTTTGTTGTGGGAACAGTACTTATGGTTATTGTTCATGAGTCCAACAGCAGCGGGACGAAATTGTTGTTATGGCGAGAGGTTCTTCAGCTGAAGGCAGCCGAAGAAACATGTATTCTGTAAAAATTAATAGTTTACTCATTCTTTGACAAACAGAAGAATGTTTCCTTGCCCCTTCGCTTAAGCTTTTAGAAACAATAATTGTATAACATCTTGTGGTTCACCGTTCAAATTATGGGGAAGTGATTGGGTGTGGCGGGGTCCTCTCCTAAACTTCTCCCGAACAAATGCAGGTGCACAAAAGATTATTTACATAGAAAATAAACAACTGACTTAATTCAAAACAAAACAAACATCTATATATGTAAACAAAACAAGCGGCTGAGCCAGTCTGCATGTTACCCTCACTGTAACATCTCACAGAATGCCCCCGGTAGGCCCTGACTAGTGATGTTCGATTCGTGAACGAATCGTTCAATACTTGAGAATCACTTTACTGACTGACTCACTGACTCATCCCTGTTGCTGTTAGCAAACTAATTCCATTAGTAGAACTATATCTAGCTTATAATTAAAATTGTGGGGGGGGGGGGGGGGACAACAGACAGATTCTTAACAAAAACATTTCTGCTCTGAACTGGAAGAAAAAACCCTGAGTAGAAGCTCACATCAAGACAATAGCTCCTCAGTTCACAGTAGCATCGCTCAGCTAACATGCTAACAGCACATTTGAGTTACTCACCCCCTCCCTTGCTGTGCTCAATCGTAGCGAATCACTCAGGACTCACTAACTATGGGCTTAAAATGTGGTCATAAATATTTTGTACTTGTAAATCAGGATTTGTATGTGTGAAAAAGATTTGTGTGTGTGTGTGTGTGTGTGTGTGTGTGTAAAAAAGATTTCTATGTGTACAAAGAATTTTTTTTGCCCTCTACTGCTGAGTCTGTCAGTCTGATCCACAACTTGTCATCTTCATTCATGATGTTTCTCATTCTTCTCTCCAGAAATGTCTGAACAGAAACAGTTGAGGAAATGACCTCACTGGAAATATCTGTGTAGGTTCTGAGTCACGCAGGTCGTGGTAGAAGCAAGCTTAGTTTAGGTTAAATTTAGGACATTTTTTAAACTCCAGTCTCTTTCTTCCCGAGCTCCTTGTTGGATTTTTCTGTGCTGAGATGATGAAACATAACAATGTGATTTAATGCATAAGAACATGAACCCTCATGCTGGTTCATGTTCGGCTCAACATTTAGCTCCACATTAATCTCTGCTTTATTAGAAGTTCAGTAAGATTCTTGTTACAGAAACTTAACAAAATTAAAATAACAAAACTCTTTCAAATTATGTAAAAATGCTCTATTTAATTTATCAATGACTTAATAAGTTGTATTTTCTAATAAATTTGGTGCTGTAACAGAAATTCTCCAACTTATATTATAATGTTGATCAAAAACACTAAAGAAATGTGAATACTGTACAAGTTTACAGTTTTTTATTTACAGCTTTATTTTTGAGACCTTCCAATTGTTTTAATGTTTCTTTGTGTCTCATGTGTTCAAATGCTGATTAATAAATTTAATAAACAAAGATTTTGTTAATTACAACATAATAAAACAAAAAGATCTTAGAACAGCATTGGAAAAAAGTGATACGATGATCAGCTGGAACTTAAAATAAATAAATAATGAGACATTTTTTCTGTCCTCTCTTCTCTATGGTCGAGGTTTAGAATTACAGATGTGTTTAGCAGATTAGACAGTGGGTTTTTTGCCACTATTTGAATTATCAAATAATTCATTAGTAATATTTAATTTATTAATGTATAAATGAATAAAAGACAATCAAAGTAATTTCAAACTAAAGAAGTATAATAAATGTATAATAAACTAAAGTGATTTGCAAATGAATTTACCGAAGCATATTTTATTCATTTATCTTTATTCATTATTAAATCTTAAAATGCTTTATTTTAATGTGCATGATCTCCCAGTCATCTGTATAAAGGTACAGTATCTACAGGTCTGAATGTCTATGGGCAGAACTTTGTGCCAGACCTGGAAGCGCCCTCTTGTGGTGTAACTTAGGATCGCACTCCACTTAAAATTAAAAATACACTTGAAATCTTAAAATTAAGATCCTTCTTTAACAATTGCTCAATTGATTAATATCTATTAATAATATGTAATGATATCTAATGATTTATAATTTATTGCTGGTTTTGCTTCAGATCCTGGATGCCCCCCCTCCCCCCGCAAAAAAAAGCGGGTTAACACAAGAAGCCGACAGGATTTTACAACAACAGCAAATGTTCTGTTGCTCATTTAATTTCTTGTCATTCAAACACACATTTGAAAAAAGAAAAAAACAACAGCAGCACCACACTGTCAGAGGTTTTTCAGGAGTCACAGATGTGAGAGTTAAGAAATGTGTATCATTTACCACATTTACAAACAGCTTCTCACACTGAAAACTCTGAGAACCACAGCCTCCTTTTCTTGTACTGGATGAATCGATGTTAAATGTTGCATTCCTATTTTTAATAACACTGACGTGAATTACTTATTCCATTGTAACACTTCACGTCTTTCTTTCTTCGTTCCTTTCTTTTTCCTGTAAAAGTGATAATAAATAATTCATAGGTTCTTCTGTTATATGATGTACTCATTGATTCAGTATCCCAAATACGTTTTAACTTTCTAGATGGCTTTAAGTTTACAAAACAGGATAATTTATTATTTTATTATAAAAATTAATGAATTTCACAGGTGCTCCCACATTTCTTGTTCGTGTTAATCGCTTCAAAACTAAAAAGTATCAGATGCAAAATATTACTCATGTTGATTTTACTATGTTCATTTTGTTTCTGTTTGTGGCATTATTTTAATAATTGCATCACTTCATCCTGGTGTTTCATATGTGAATTTCAGTCACATACTTTTTTAAACTTTCCTCTTACTCCTGCTTTCTCACAAATACTTCTGTGAGGCTTTGAGCAAAATGCATCAAACCAACACTTCAGATTATCAGCTCCACCTTTTTCTCCCATTCTCGCACAGTCCTCTCCATCAGGATGATGTTCTTCATGTGTCCCGTTCCAATTGTCTGGCTCTCTGATGCTCCAAAACGTCAAACTAAGAGTTGAAGAACAAAAATAACTGGTTTAGTAAAAACTGATAACTTTAATTCTGGAAATGAAAAAAATATATTTTCACAACAATCAAACCTTTGATCCAGTGGTGATCTGTCCACCCACACCCATCTGCCCTCTACTGCTGAGTCTGTCAGTCCGATCCAGAACTTGTCCTGATCATCAGTCATTACATCTCTCAGTCTTCTCTCCAGGAACCTCTGATCAGGAAAAGAAGATGAAAATGACTTTGTTAGACTTTTCTGTGCTGAGAAGGTGAAACATAAAGATGTGATATAACATGTGAGAACATGAACCTGCAGCAGTGTTTCATACCTGCTCCTCTCTGCTGTCTATCTTAACCAGGTCTCCTCTTTTAGCTCTACACTCATCTCTGCTCTGTTCCCAGGATGATTTACTGGTGGAGAAGTAATAGCACTTTCCTCCATGTTGCTCCCAGCCTTCTTCACATTTATAACAAGGATCATCTTTGAAGAGATTACAGCAACGACTTCAGTCAGGTGGAAGAAATCACTGTTCATGTTTGTGTGAGCTTAGCTTGAAGTTTGTGTCTCAGAGACAAAATCCATAACTTACCTATTACTTTAGGTGCTGGACAGGTCGGCTGCACCGTGCTGCATGGTTTTATCTTAGAGAGAGTCTCTGTTAGAATAAAGAATAAAACAGTCATCAGTCATTCATCATCTATTTTTATCTAAAGTTTGAATTAAAAACAAATAATCATTTACATGAAGTAAAAAAGGCCCAGTCAGCTGTGTGTCATGAGTTTGATTTAGACTGAAGGTTAGAAACAATCAGCTGTATATGCTTACCTGTCAGATTATTTTCACACTTCATTTTGTGATGTTTCAGGTTTTCGAGCTCGTTGTTCGTTCTAATTTTGTCAAATGCTGATTAAAAAAGAACAAATAAACCAGTCAGTCAGTGAGGTTTGTTTACACTGAAAAGATTTTTGTAGCTTTGTGTTTTCAGTGTTTCTTTAGTTCTCATGTTTTCAACTGCTGATTTAAAAATGAGAGAAACAAACAGATTTTTCAGAAAACAAGAAAAAGTTGGACACATCTTTAATTTGCTGCAACATGATTAAAACGGAGCTAGTGTGTCCAATCTGCAGTGTTTTACACCTTCACTGTAATTATTTTTCTCATTTGATTTACAGAAAATCAGATTATTGATTTTTTTTAAGTTAAGTAAGACGAAGGAAACCACACAAACTGACAGAGACGATAAATAACGATGAGAGCAGCTGCCAGCAGGATACAGAGAACCACCAGTGCCACTCTCTCTGTGGTGACCTTTGACCCTCTGTTTGATTTTTCATGCCGAGAGTCAGGAGCTTCACCTGATGAACATTTAGAGGAGACACAACGTTAGAGTTCAGAAAAGTGTGTATTTATCAGTTACAACAGTTTAAACAGTTTGTTATGCTACAATACTTTAGTACTATTAAAGTACACTGAACTGTAGCTGAGTGTCAATACAAGAACATTAAAGATGATTAAGATGCTTTGAACAGGAAACACTTGAGTTAAAACATGTTAACATGTCACACATCCTTTTGGTCAGTTCCTGTTTTTGTTTTTGCTCTTCACATCTTCATTTTGCTTTTAAACATTCTTTCTTCATCAATTACTTTTGACTGTTACATTTCTGATTTATGCAATAAATAAAGAAAAATAATTGATATGATTAAATAATGAATGTGGGCTCTACATATTTTTAAGTCATATACATATAATGTTGTTCTGTTCCAGCACAAACATCATAACTTTAATCAAAAGTCTGATGATGATCACTCAGATGTGACTGAAGCTCCGTCACCTTCCTGTTGTTTTACCACCACATTAATGTTCTTACCTTCTATGAAGCTCTGCGGACGACTCATCATGCTGAAACTTCAAGATCCTGACTTCAGACGTAATCCAACAGTCTCTGAATCACAAAACACAACAAAATGTTGAAATTATGTTTCCTTTATTATTTATCATAGATTCAATTCTTTATACATTTAACAGAAACTAAATGTAGCTGAGCTTTGATGCTTAATTTAATTGCTTCCTTACTCACTGTGGCTTCTGTTTTACAGCTTAAAAATCCCTGTTGGCCTGTTCCTAAAGAGGAGGGAGGAGGCTTCATCTACAGTCTGGCTCCACCTGTCAGAATAACTGCTGTTTTTATAACTGAAGGAAGGTTTCTTTATTTATTGTTGAAATATCTGTCCCTGTGGTACATTGTGCTGATCTCTTGCATACAAATGCAACAACAGTTTTATGAGTTGTATCACATTTGCAGGCGGTTAAAAGGAAGATAAAAATAAAATGTATTAAAACAGAACAAAATGAGGAACTGCCCATGAGATGAGGTGATATTTTAGGGCGTTGTTAAAATAGTTGTTTCACAAATTTGGCACAACCTAAAGGTTTCTCAACAATCAAGCCTTTTACACAGTCCTGAACCATCCACCCACAAATATCTGATCTGATCCACAACTTGTCATCTTCATTCATGATGTTTCTCATTCTTCTCTCCAGAAATGTCTGAACAGAAACAGTTGAGGAAATGACCTCACTGGAAATATCTGTGTAGGTTCTGAGTCACACAGGTCGTGGTAGAAGCGACTGGAGTTTTTTAAGTTTAGGAAATTTTTAATTTTTAAAAATACTCTATTTAATTTATTAATGGCTTAATTAGTTGTATTTTCTAATAAATTTGATGCTGTACCAGAAATCCCCCAACTTATATTAAAATGTTGATCAAAAACACTAAAGAAATGTGAATACTGTCAAAACAACCATTTAGGGCATAGGTGTCAAACTCTGGCCCGCGGGCCAAATTTGGCCTGCAGCCTAATTACATTTGGCCCGTGAAGCCATACCAAATTACTATTAGAGCTGGCCTACTGGTATTATACAGCTAATATATATATTGTTTAGTATTAAGCTTTGCTTGTTCCATATTCAGTTTTTCAGCAAAACGTGTTTGAGTCCATAAAAAAAGATTCATTCTTATATTTGGAGGAATAAATATATTTCAATAAATATTAACGTTAGCCCGCGACTTTGTTTCAGTTTTGAATTTTGGCCCACTGTGTATTTGAGTTTGACACCCCTGATTTAGGGGGTCAGTCATGACAAGTTTTACAGATTTTTATTTACAGCTTTATTTTTGAGACCCTTGAGACTGTTTTTTAAATGTTTCTTTGACCCTCATTTGTTCAAATGCTGATTAATAAACTGGATAAACAGAAATGGTATGCTGATCATCTGGAACTTAAAATAACTAGATAATAAGACTTTTTTTTCTGACACCTCTGCTCTGTGGTCGAGGTCTAGAATTGCAGATGTGTTTAGCAGATTATAATTATCTATAATTATCACAGTCTAAAGTCATTAAGTATAATAAATGTATAATAAACTAAAAAAGAAAACTTGGAAATGAATTTTCTAAAACGTATTTTATTCAATTAATTTTATTTATTAATAAATCTTGAAATACTTCCTAGTCATCCATATCAGGGTACAGTATCTACAGGTCTGAATGTCTGGAATACAAATTGTCAAGGACCTCGGTCTGAGTGACCCAGGGTCGATGAGCAGTTTGGACTTGTTTATATATTTGCTGGTTTGTGGCTTGTGTCCCTGGTTTTCAGGTTTGTGTGTATAGGTATTTGTGTGTGCGTGTGTGCGCGTTCCAGAGGTCTGGTTTTCAGGCACCATCAGGCCTGGTGGGTGTGTCCCGTTGGGAGGTTGGCCACACCTGAGGAGGATGATCACACACACCTGCAGCTGACCAGGATTGTCGACAGAGGTACATAGAAGTGTGGCTGAGTTCTCCTCGACGCTGGGTTGTTGTGTGACCACCCGTCAGTGTTTTCAGCATAATCAGTGAGTGTTAGTCTGTTGATAATTAGGTGTGTGCTAACAGCTGCCTCTGTGGATTTTCCAGCAGGAGTGCGGTAACGAGAAGGCAGTGAGCACGAGTATCACGGGAGCAGAGATACAGAAGGGGAATCAGGGCACACAGGGATTCTTTGTTGTGCAATTATTTACTACAATGTGTTAGTAAATAACTTTGTTGGTTTAGGGCACTGTGCATATTTACTTTTAGTTACCTGGTAATCCAAAAAATGGAGAAACTTCTTACATGGTTGTAAATCTGTTTGAACAAAGCTGTGGTAATTTTTTTTAACTTTATCAAATACTTTGCCAAGAACATTACTTAAGAATTATTATTATTATTATTATTATTATTATTATTATTATTATTATTATTATTATTATTATTATTATTATTATTATTTAATATGATAAAGTATTATTACTAACCCTAAAAAAACGTGTGTAAAGTTCCTTTGCTTTTTAAATTTGTTGGATAGAAAGTATATTTAACTCAAAATGTAATGAACCAACTCATAATTTTTTACCATCACAAAAGGTGCCAAGTGCTACACACACAAACAATTTTAATGTTAATATACATAGATGTGTATATATCTATGAGCAGCTACCTACTGAAACATTAAGCATTAAGGTATTTGAGTGTTGTTTAAATGTTTATAGCCTGGCACAGGCTTTCTAGCTCAGCTAAACAGTTGGGGATGTTTTTTCTGCTACTTTTTATCTCATTCAGTGTTCATTGATACTAAAATATCAAATCAAATCAATTTTATTTCTATAGCACATTTAAATGCAACAGCATTGACCAAAGTTCTTCACAATTAGTTAAGAACATGAGAAAGCAATAGAAAAACAAATACAGATAATTGAGATGAGGCAATGACAACGTGTAACATAAAAACAAAACAAACGTAACAAAAAAAGTCTGATGGTACTCAAAGTGAACTTGAATTAAAAGCCAACGTAAAAAAGTGAGTTTTAAGACACGATTTGAAAGACTGAAAGACTCTGAAGTACGAATATCATCTGGCAAGTTATTCCAGAGTCTAGGCGCTGCAACTGCGAAGGCCCAACCTCCTCTATGATTCAATCTCAGTTGTACTAAGAGCATCTGGCGAGACGATCTCAGTGCTCATTTAGAGTTATACATGTTGAGGAGTTTGCTTAAATAACTGAGTGCCATACCAAGAATCTTAAAATCTCATCAAATCTCAAAAATCTGCTACAGCTGGAGTGATTTGTTCATATATTCTAGCACCTGTTAAAAGATGTGCAGAATTGCAGTAATCCGGTCTAGAAAGGATGAAGCCATGAATAAGTTTTTCTTTATGCTTTGCTTTTGTTTAAGCTTTGCTTGGATTTTTCCTAATGGCTCAAAGACCACTAACTCAGCTAAAAGTTAGTAAAATTTAACTGAGAACTTCACAAGGAAGCTAAAAACAGACACTGCACTTCCTCGTCAGCAATACGCCTGCAGAGTATGAAGTAGATACACAAAGACAATGCACAAACACACACATACAAATAAGGAGATGACGGACTTCACTTCCTCACTTTGACTCTTCAGTAAAAAGGCAAATCTTGTCTTCAGTTTGTTTCTCTCAGCAATTAACAAACACAACAACAACAGTGAGAGACATAATAAGCATTCTCATAATGGACGCTGACTGGACTCATAGGTCATACTCATGTTTATTTCTGCTCTTTACCTACCAGGCAGCTCTACTGTGGCAAATCACACTTAAGGTCTTAACTTCAGAGTAACAGCGTCTGCAACAAAAACACAAAACTAGATTGCAGACTGGTGTGGTTTGAATACTCATGGCTGCTGGTAAAATGTGTGTTTATAACTTCACTATATTCACATTAAACTAAAATGCAGCAAACAGAATAAAAGGATTTTATAAGATTTTTCTTACAAAACTTTTCTCTCATAGACACACAAACAGAAAAGATTACAGTCTCCATTTACCTTTCTGTCTCCTTTGGTAAAGTTCACACCAGAGCAAAGTTCTGCAGACATTCAGACATTTTACAGCTTTGTCAGCATCACTGACAATAGACAACACTGAAAAATGAGGAGGGCTTATAAACTGCCTCACTTCCTCAGAATCTGACTTTTTTTTAAACTATGGGTAATTCACTTCCCTTTCTGCGCTGAGAAAAAAAACACAACATGCATTCAGACTGAACTAGTAAGAAGTAAAGAGCAAAAAAAAAAAAAAACCACACCACTAATCAACCAGAGGGACTGTTTTTTTCTTCAGTTATTTCTGTGTTGCAAAATATGTTGTATGAAAGCATTTATATGGCCTCAATTTGTGGTGATAAATATTTTGTTCTTGTAACCTTGTAAACAAAAATATCAGATTTTTAGAAGAGTGAGAATCAGAGGAGGCCGAGGGAGAGGACATGGAGGTGAAGAAGTTGGAGGAAGAGGACGTGGAGGTGAAGAAGCAAGAGGGTTAGAGGAAGTTAAGAGGAAGAGGACAAGGAGGAGCAAGAAGAGGACGAGGAGGGGAAAGAGGGTAAGAAGAGTAAGAAACAGAATAACTGATGACATCAGAGCTACAATAGTGGACCATGTCATCAACCATGGGATGACCCTGAGGGAAGCTGGCCAACGGGTTCAGCCTAAACTGAGCCACTACACTGTGGCAAGCATCATTAGGACATTTCGAAATGAGAATCGGTAAGTACTTTGTAGCACTGCCAGAGAAACACAACAGTACCATACATGCAAAAATACTGAAATTGTTACTTTACAGAATTGCTAGACGTCCAGATGTTGGGGGCAGAGGCAGAATGTTCACTCCAGAGCAAGAGACCCATATAGTGAACATGGTGATTGCCAATAATGCAATAAGAATGCGCGAAATACAGCAGCGCATAATTGATAATGACACCATCTTTCAAAATATACACAGTGCAAGCATTTCTGCACCAAGTTGTGTACTTACGCGCCACAGAATAAGAATGAAACAGATTTACAGAGTTCTTTTCGAGAGAAACACAGAACGTGTAAAGCAACTGCGATATGACTGTGTGCAGGTAAGCTAGTGTCATTGGTTCTGAATTTGGAAGTGCATACTGTAGTGCTGTGCATGGGCCTGATGTGTTGCATTTGTTTTGTCTTGTCCAGAGAGTGATGGAACTAGAAGCAGATGCAATGGGACATGAGCTACTTTTTGTAGATGAGGCCGGTTTTAACCTCAGTAAAACCAGGAGATGTGGCAGGAACATTATTGGACACTGTGCCATCATCAATGTCCCAGGACAACGTGGTGGTAACATAACCATGTGTGCAGCTATAAGCCAAAATGGTGTTGTTCACCATCATGCAACCATAGGCCCATACAACACTGCACACATTATTGCATTCCTGGACACCTTGCATGACATGCTCACTGTTCAGAGACCAGAGCAGACCCAATATGTCATCATATGGGACAATGTTAGTTTCCATAGGGCTGCTTTGGTCCGCAACTGGTTTACAGACCACCCATCCTTCATGGCACTCAACCTCCCTCCATACTCTCCATTCTTAAATCCCATTGAGGAGTTCTTCTCTGCCTGGCGCTGGAAAGTGTACGACCGTCACCCTCATCAACAGGTAGCCCTGGAGGCAATGGAGGAGGCATGTGGAGATATTGACCAGGCATCATGTTAGGCCTGGATACGGCATTCAAGGAGATATTTTCGCCGGTGCCTTGGACTGGAGGATATCGCATGCGATGTGGACGAAATTTTGTGGCCAGACCCAGAAAGACGACATGATGTAGGCTGATTGTCTTTTTTTCCCCTTTTTTTTGTGAAATTCCTATTTTGTGTTCTGACTTCGTCTTGGTTTTGATGAGTGTGAATAAACACCAATACTTGAAGTTTGGATCCTTGTATGTTTACATGACACTGTGACAAAAGTGTGACCTCAAATTGACATCTGTACACAGAGAAAGCAAAAGCCAGATGTGTTTTGTATTCATACCATCAGTTTGCAGTTGGCGCATTGTGTGCTTAGTAGATGATGGCTTGTGTGTACTGTTTGATACGAAAACACCATTTTTACGAAGGTGTGAAGAGTTAATATAGCTGTGTTCGCTTTTGCAAGAGAACTACAATGTTTTGATAATTGGGTGACAGGTTTTCTTATTTGTGTGTAGAGTTTTGCAAAAATAGCCAATAGTTACAAAAAATGTGCTTAAGCAATCAGAAAAAACTGTAATTGTGTGGGGAGAACATAGATGTCCTACCACCCCCATGTGGCAGTCTTTCAATTCTACAAAAGAGAAAATGCACTTACAAAAATACATACATGGAATAGGCCTACAGTCAGACTAACCCTCTATTACAGTACCTCAGTACACTGGCATAGTGATGTACTAAAACATGTTTACTGTGGTACAGTATATAGTACAGTCATTGTAAATGTGTAATTGTTGTCAACATTTACATAATATGATGTCAAAAAAGGTAACTACCTGTTCTCTTCTCCAAATCTTCGGATTATGGTGGACACGGTGAATCTACTGATGTTTGGTTGTACCCTTAGTCCAGCCTCCTTCATTGTCATACCATGGACAAGAACATGGTCAATCACAGTAGCTCTGATTTCATCTGATTTTACTGTTCTTTCTCCTCTCTGACCACCTCAACCACCTTGACCTGCTCAGCCTCCTCTCACACGAACTCCTCTTCTTGGATTTCTATCCATTGTAGTGCCTCACAAACCAGTGCTCTGGCTTATATGTACCCTCACATCATTGGCCACAAGTGTGATAAACACACACAAAACCTTCGACTTGTCTTTCAAAACCAAACACTTGATCCAAAACTATTTTACAGTTTTCTGAATTGCAAAAACACTAAAACCCATTGTAAAAACTAAACTGTCAACTATGAAAACTCTTTCATCAAAAAACATTAGTTTCATGGAAATGTTTCTTTCTTAACAACACTTGTTTATTTCTAACATTCTCAAACATCTCAAAGCATGAGCTGAATATTCCTGCTCTCCAGTGTCCGTTTGTGTGGAAACATGAGAAAAAATGTAAACAATCAACACTGAAATTCAATTCAATTTATTTATACAGCACCAAATCACAACAAAGAGTCGCCTCAAGGTGCTTTATATTATAAGTTACACACTTCAAGAATATATACAGAGAAAAACACAACAATCATATGACCCCTTATGAGCAAGCACTTTAGAGACAGTGGGAAGGAAAAATTCCCTTTTAACAGGAAGAAACCTCCAGCAGAACCAGACTCGGGGCGAGGCCATCTGCTGCGACCGGTTGGGGTGGGAGAAGGAAGACAAGACAAAGTATGTTGTGTTGCTGTTGAAGACTGAGACTGAGACTCCTCCTGTCAGAATAACTGCTTTTATTATAACTGAAGGAAGGTTTCTTTATTTATTGTTGAAATGTCTGACCCTGTGGTACATTGTGCTGATCTCTTGCATACAAATGCAACAACAGTTTTATGAGTTGTATCACATTTGCAGGCGGTTAAAAGGAAGATAAAAATAAAACGTATTAAAGCAGAACAAAATGAGGAACTGCCCATGAGATGAGGTGATATTTTAGGGCCTTGTTAAAATAGTTGTTTCACAAATTTGGCACAACCTAAAGTTTTCTCAACAATCAAGCCTTTTACACAGTCCTGAACCATCCACCCACAAATATCTGCCCTCTACTGCTGAATCTGTCAGTCTGATCCACAACTTGTCATCTTCATTCATGATGTTTCTCATTCTTCTCTCCAGAAATGTCTGAACAGAAACAGTTGAGGAAATGACCTCACTGGAAATATCTATGTAGGTTCTGAGTCACGCAGGTCGTGGTAGAAGCAAGCTTAGTTTAGGAAGTTTAGGTTAAATTTAGGACATTTTTTAAACTCCAGTCTCTTTCTTCCCGAGCTCCTTGTTGGATTTTTCTGTGCTGAGATGATGAAACATAACAATGTGATTCAATGCATAAGAACATGAACCCTCATGCTGGTTCATGTTCGGCTCAACATTTAGCTCTATATTAATCTCTGCTTTATTAGGAGTTCAGTAAGATTCTTGTTACTGAAACTTAACAAAATAAAAATAACAAAACTCTTTCAAATTATTTAAAAATGCTCTATTTAATTTATCAATGACTTAATAAGTTGTCTTTTCTTATAAATTTGGTGCTGTAACAGAAATTCTCCAACTTATATTAAAATGTTGATCAAAAACACTAAAGAAATGTGAATACTGTACAAGTTTACAGTTTTTTATTTACAGCTTTATTTTTGAGACCTTCCAATTGTTTTAATGTTTCTTTGTCTCTCATGTGTTTAAATGCTGATTAATAAATTTAATAAACAAAGATTTTGTTAATTACAACATAATAAAACAAAAAGATCTTAGAACAGCATCGGAAAAAAGTGATACGATGATCAGCTGGAACTTAAAATAAATAAATAATGAGACATTTTTTCTGTCCTCTCTTCTCTATGGTCGAGGTTTAGAATTACAGATGTGTTCAGCAGATTAGACAGTGGGTTTTTTGCCACTATTTGAATTATCAAATAATTTATTAGTAATAATTAATTTATTAATGTATAAATCAATAAAAGACAATCAAAGTAATTTCAAACTAAAGAAGTATAATAAATGTATAATAAACTAAAGTGATTTGGAAATTCATTCATTTATCTTTATTCATTATCCAGTCATCTGTATAAAGGTACAGTATCTACAGGTCTGAATGTCTAGGATACTATGGGCAGAACTTTGTGCCAGACCTGGAAGCGCCCTCTTGTGGTGTAACTTAGGATCGCGCTCCACTTAAAATTAAAAATACACTTGAAATCTTAAAATCAAGATCCTTCTTTAACAATTGATCAATTGATTAATATCTATTAATAATATGTAATGATATCTAATGATTTATAATTTATTGCTGATTTTGCTTCAGATCCTGGATGCCCCCCCCCCCCCCCCCCCCCCCCAAAAAAGCGGGTTAACACAAGAAGCCGACAGGATTTTACAACAACAGCAAATGTTCTGTTGCTCATTTAATTTCTTGTCATTCAAACACACATTTGAAAAAAGAAAAAAACAACAGCAGTACCACACTGTCAGAGGTTTTTCAGGAGTCACAGATGTGAGAGTTAAGAAATGTGTATCATTTACCACATTTACAAACAGCTTCTCACACTGAAAACTCTGAGAACCACAGCATCCTTTTCTTGTACTGGATGAATCGATGTTAAATGTTGCATTCCTATTTTTAATAACACTGACGTGAATTACTTATTCCATTGTAACACTTCACATGTCTTTCTTTCTTCGTTCCTTTCTTTTTCCTGTAAAAGTGATAATAAATAATTCATAGGTTCTTCTGTTATATGATGTACTCATTGATTCAGTATCCCAAATACGTTTTAACTTTCTAGATGGCTTTAAGTTTACAAAACAGGATAATTTATTATTTTATTATAAAAATTAATGAATTTCACAGGTGCTCCCACATTTCTTGTTCGTGTTAATCGCTTCAAAACTAAAAAGTATCAGATGCAAAATATTACTCATGTTGATTTTACTATGTTCATTTTGTTTCTGTTTGTGGCATTATTTTAATAATTGCATCACTTCATCCTAGTGTTTCATATGTGAATTTCAGTCACATACTTTTTTAAACTGTCCTTTTACTTCTGCTTTCTCACAAATACTTCTGTGAGGCTTTGAGCAAAATGCATCAAACCAACACTTCAGATCATCAGCTCTGCCTTTTTCTCCCATCCTCACACAGTCCTCTCCATCAGGATGTTCTTCATGTGTCCCGTTCCAATTGTCTGGCTCACCTTTGCTCCAAAACGTCAAACTAAGAGTTGAAGAACAAAAATAACTGGTTTAGTAAAAACTGATAACTTTAATTCTGGAAATGAAAAAAATATATTTTCACAACAATCAAACCTTTGATGCAGTGGTGATCTGTCCACCCACACCCATCTGCCCTCTAATGCTGAGTCTGTCAGTCCGATCCAGAACTTGTCCTCATCCTCAGTCATTACATCTCTCAGTTTTCTCTCCAGGAACCTCTGATCACAAAAAGAAGATGAAAATGACTTTGTTAGACTTTTCTGTGCTGAGAAGGTGAAACATAAAGATGTGATATAACATGTAAGAACATGAACCTGCAGCAGTGTTTCATACCTGCTCCTCTCTGCTGTCTATCTTAACCAGGTCTCCTCTTTTAGCTCTACACTCATCTCTGCTCTGTTCCCAGGATGATTTACTGGTGGAGAAGTAATAGCACTTTCCTCCATGTTGCTCCCAGCCTTCTTCACATTTATAACAAGGATCATCTTTGAAGAGATTACAGCAACGACTTCAGTCAGGTGGAAGAAATCACTGTTCATGTTTGTGTGAGCTTAGCTTGAAGTTTGTGTCTCAGAGACAAAATCCATAACTTACCTATTACTTTAGGTGCTGGACAGGTCGGCTGCACCGTGCTGCATGGTTTTATCTTAGAGAGAGTCTCTGTTAGAATAAAGAATAAAACAGTCATCAGTCATTCATCAGGAATGTCTGACCAAATATCAAAGTGTATCTTAAATATTCTTACTTGTGAGATTATTATCACACTTCATTTTGTCATCTTCCAGATATTTGACCTTCTTGTTAGTTTTAATTATTTCAAATGCTGATTTAAAAAAGATCAAACAAATACACAAACAAATAAATTAGTCAGTAAACATTTTTCTTTACACTGAAAACATTCTTATAGCTCTGAAAATGTAAAAGACAGTATTTTGGGGAAACATTAAACAGAAGCATTATTCTTCTTAACATTACTTAAAATAATTGATTTTACTTTAAGTCTTATTAAATTCTAATGTTAACTCACTGGTAAAACACAGAGCAATGAGAGCAGCTGCCAGGAGAACACCGAGAACCACCAGGACCACTCTCTCTGAGGTGACCTTTGACCCTTTCCTCACCACAGCTTGTTGAGGATCCTCTGAATAGTGAGAAAAGGAAACACGTTAGAGATGTGGTGTAAATGTGGTTGAGAATTTTATTGAGCTAGATTTTAGATGTTAATGTTCTCACTGTATTTGTACAAAGAACACGATTCACTGGCTTGTTCTTCGAGCACAGAATCACAGATTTAAAACACACCAACCTCAAAGGTAAACATATGACTTATAAGCAAGACAAACAATAACGTATTTGACTGAACCGTATATTCATTGCACATTCCTGTCTTTAAAAATACTGGACAGGGGGGCGAGGGTACCTGGACCCGGGGTATAGAGTATGTTTGGGGGAGTGTGATTGTGTGTACATGTCCATTTATGTCAATCCTTACGTTGGGTGAGTGCTGAGTGTTTGTATATGTGTGCATGAGGGTGGGAATGCATGTTTGTGTCTGTGTGTGCCTGTTTGTCTGTGTCTATATGTCAGGTTGGGTCTTAGACTCCACCTCTCTGGGAACTCCCAGGCCCTCCAAGGCCTATCTCCCCTCACCACACTCCCTGCCGGTGACTGATGCCCTTAGGGGTCGGTGCATTGGTGGTTCTTGGTGTCCGGGGCTGGGCACTCAGGTATGTACCGGCTCACTCCCGGTGACTACCTGGCGGGGCCTGGTGCCTGTTGCTCGGTCAGGCCTCCTCCGGGGTGCGGGGGGCCCTCGGACCTCCAGCCTCTGGGCCTGCGGCTCGGTTCACTCTGGCACAGCTGGCTGCCAGCAGAGCCGGCGGGCACGCCGGTGCAGCCACCTCTAGCTTCTGCTCGGTGGCTACTGGGTGACACCTCGTCTGGGGATCCTCAGCCCTTCCCATGAGGGTGGCACGGATGCCCCTCCAGTGGTCCTCCTTGGGCTCTCGCACTCTGGGGCCTCTGGATGTCTGGGGCCTGGATCTCCTCTATGCCTGCTTCATGCCCTGGGGCTATGGCTCGCTACATCCTCTTGCAGACCATTACATGTGGAAACCATTTGAATACAAGCGAGCTGATCCACACAGGTATGCACACGGGTGTTCACTGTTCATAGACTTAAATTACACCTTTCTTGGCTGCTACTTCAAAGCACAATGTGCGCTGTCTGTCCTGCGTGCTGCACAACAACATTGAATATTTAGTATTTATTGCTGTTTACACTTAGCTAGATTAATGCGATGGTGTTGTGTTTAGTATGTTGCTTTGTTTTTTTGTTTTTTGCTTGTTTTCTCTTCTTCTTCTCTCAACAGGTGATCCAGGAGATTTTTTTTTCTCCCCCCCTTTCTCACTGTCCCTCTCCCCTTCTGTTTTTCTTTTCCTTCCTCTTTCTCTCTCCCTTTCCTATCCCTCACTCATGTCTGTCCCGTCTGTAACATCTGAAAATAAAATATAAATATATATATAAATAATAAAAACAAAGGTCGATCAAATGGACCAATACGGCAATGCCACGATGATCCATTTGGCAAAGTAAATCCATTGGGTATCCTTGTTGGTCTTCAGACAACAATTCTGATGGCTAAAGAACCAAATGGGACAGGCAAAAAAAAAAAAAATACTGGACAGGATGACGTTGTAAAGTGCAGGTCAACCTTCCAAAGACAGCGCGTAAGAGAGATGAAGAAAAGAGTGCAGGCAGATGAGTATGACAACTCAGGTCGAGTGGTTTAGAGACAAAGTTAGAGAGGTGAGGCTGAGATGGTTTGGACATGTGCAGAGAAGCAACAGTGGTTAAAGTGGACAAAGGATGTTGAAGATGGAGCTGCCAATAAGAATGACCACAGAGAAGATACATGGATGTTGTAAAAGGAGGATGCTAGCAATACGCCCCCTGTCATCACCCCCTAAAGGAAGCAGTCGAAAAAAGATGAAGATTAAGGAGAACGCTGGCTTTGCATTAATTACAGCATCAAAGAAATATATATTTGTTATCCTGAGTGCTTATGTGGAGAGAATTAGGACAAAATCTTTAGCCGAGAATAAACACATATCAGCAGTTTGCATGAAATAATTTTAAAGGAAATTATTTAACCTTATGAAATTTAGTGTACAATAAATAACATGTCAGTAAGAGGAAGTAGGACTTTTAGTAAAGAAGATCTTTTGTACTGCAGATGCCTGATGAGCTATTTCCCAGGCAACTGTATTCTCATACTTGTAAACTTCACAAACATGTTTGTAACAAGCCTGAAAAATGAAGGAGATGCTTCTTACATGGTTAAAGGTGTAAGAGGGTGCATTTTAACCCAGAGTATGTCCTTTTACTCAACTAACCCCGTAAAGTTTTATTGTCAATATACATCTAACCAAACGGTGGATGAGGACAACAGTTACAAGTCAAAAATATACTGGTAAACTAATTAAAACAAAAATGATATGAAAACTAATCTCCTGGATGAAACTGTGCATCCACTAACTGTCTTATGTGGACTACAAATAAGGAAAAATAAAAAATAATGTTAACAATGTTTAACAATTTTAATTTTTTTAAAAATGAAGTAGAGAGTGAGGAGGAACCGAGGGACAAAGAAAAACGGGTTGCATGGAGCTACAAGTTTCGTTTAGATAAATGAGCAGAGTGTCTGGTCAGAGTCGGTCTTTTGGGGACTAAAATTGACCAATTTTATGCAAATGATCTTTTAGCAGAGAACTGCTCCTCGAGACAACCTCAAGCTCAGCACCGTAGTTCCTCTTCTGCAATAAGACGGACCAGTGGTTTCAGAGAAATGTAAAGAAACTGCATCGACATTAACACACATGCACACACACAGAAACTAATTTATTTAAAGGAACCACTCCTTCAGAACCACTTCCTCATTTTTTAATTAACTTTTATATCTCTTTATAATTTCCTCAGTATAAACAAAAAAAGAAATCCCAAATTTATTTTTTTTAAAAATGGGGAAACTTGTAAATGAGACACTTAAAAAAACAAGTGGGTCTGATGTTGTCAAATTAAATTTACATTAAATTTAGAATAAAGTGTGGTGACAACTCAACTACAATTTTGTTTTTGTTCTTTAATCATTTTATTTCAGCTACTTTTTATACTGACAGCCTCTGATGCTGCAGTAATGTCTATCATTTATCTCATATTCATCATTGTCATCTTTTTGTCTTAAGTTAAGGTGTAAAAAATACAAATCGTGTACCAGTACTACTGTAAAAGTTTGGTGTGTTTATGTGTTGCACACATTTTGACCTTCTTTTTAAAATTTACATAAAGCTACAATTTTGGAACAAATGTTCTGCGTTTTTTCTTTTTACTGATTCAGATGGATGTTTTGTTTTCAACGACAGAGCTCTGTTTGACCAAAAAACACATTTCTGCTTTATTTTAGGAAAAAGTGCTTCCTCTGTTGTCTGTTTACTTAATAACAGACACTAACTGGAGCTCACAGTTAATCCTCCTGTTTATTAATTACTGCTGTTTTCCTACCAGACAGCTCTGCTGTGGATGGCTGAGTCTTTGAGATCTTGATTTCAGAGTAAGTCGAGTCAGTCGATGTGGTAACGGCCTCTGTAATGAAAGATGAAACCGGATTGTTGCACAGCTACCACTGAAAATGGCTGCCAATAAAATGAGCGGCTGTAAAATAAATCACTGTATTCACATTACACTCACACCTAAGATGTAATATAAACAGCTTTTCAGAGATTCTTTTAGGAATCTTCTACATGTAGTAAGATGACTAGATAAGTCTCACCATTGGCTCTCTTTTTTCCTCTTGCAAGCTTCACATCGGAGTATACTACCTCAGCTTCAGGCATTTTGCTGTGTGTGTGTGTGGCTGCTGTGTATTAGCAGTTCTAAAAGAGAAGTTTCACAGCATACAGACCAAAAAAAAACTTCCTCACAAGAACCCACCCAAATCTCTTCTTTTTTTTAACTTGTGGTAATTTACTTCCTGTTTTGGCGGGATAAAATGAAGTAATCTTCCATTTCAGCTCAGTGATGAATGTGCCATAAAACATCCAGTTTCACAGGAAGGTCACACACACATATATATATATATATATATATATATATATATATATATATATATATATATATACGTGTGTGTGTGTGTGTGTGTGTGTGTGTGTGTGTGTGTGTGTGTGTGTGTGTGTGTGTGTGTGTGTGTGTGTGTGACCTGTGAAGCTAGAGTGGCTATTTGTTGCACACATTTTGTCCTTCTTTTTTAAATTTTATTACAGACAGAAATTGTTTTGGAACATATAAAATTATTTGTTCTACATTTTGTTTTCATTTTGCTGATTCTGTCGCATGTTTTGTTTCCAATGCTCGTGTCTTAAATACACATTTTGTGTTACAGCCTTTTTTCAAAATGCATTAAATTCCTTTTCACCTCAAAATTCTACACAATTTTATACAGTTGTCAGCCAGGCATCTAACTATGAAAGAATTACACTCCAAAAGACCCCGGGCTTCTGAAAAAACAACCTGGGCTTAAGCCCAGTAAGCCACCCCCCGCTCCACCACTACCTTGTTCGCTCTGACAGAGCTCCAGCATTAATCTGTGGATAGAGGAGAAACTTCCAAAAGGACAACCATTTCTAAACTTCACCATTCAGGCCTGTGTGGTAGAAGAAAGACAATTTTCATTAAAAGGCACATGACAGCCTGGCCGAAATCGCCCAAAAATAGTTGTGCCAAGATTGTGAAATAATTCTCAAAAAGAACTGAGGATGTATTTGCTTCCAAAGATGCTTTAACAAATTATTGAACAAAGGCTGAGAACACTTATACAAATGTTTTGTTGTTGTTTTTTTACTTTTTTTTTCAAGAATTTTAAGCAAAAGTTTGATATATGGCATAAGTTACAGCCTAGATCAGATGCAGAAGTATAATTCACGTGTTGAACGTTTTTTTGGCAGTTTTATTTATACAGCACCAAAAGTTGCACCAACTGTTGCCTAAATACACTTTATACTGTGAGGTAAAGACCCTGCAGAAACACAAAGAAAATCCCAAAAATCAGATGACCCTATATGAGCAAGCACTTGGTGTCAGTGGGAAGGAAAAACTCCCTCTTAACAGGAAGAATCCTTTAGCAGAACCAAGCCCATGAAGGGGCTGCCATCTGCCACGACTGGTTGGGGTGATCAGAGACACTCCTCATCTCTATGTGTTAGCCCTTTGACAGATTGCAACCTTTCCAGGGTGTACCCTGCTTCACACTATGTGGCAACTGGGATATGCCCCAGCAACACTGGATTGGCTAAGAAGAGGATGGTCGGATAAATTATGGAATAATATATTGATATATTAATTATTGTTGTTAAAAGTTTTAACAGTGAACATTTGTGTACATTTTATGTCAATTTAGTCACAAAAATCAGTCATTCAATTTTAAAATACCATTAAACAATACTATACTAATTATATATTTAAAAAAAAACAATCCGCAAAACAAAAGGAAATGTTTAATTATGAAGGAAAAAACAAATAAATGTGTAACCTTTATTTTATGTGGCACTCTAGTGTTCATTCTGGTAAGTTTTTTTTTAATTCAACGTCAGTTTCAAGTAACTATCATACTTTTCTGTTGTTGTTTTTTCTGCTTTGTTTATTTGTTTTACAAATTGGCATTTTCTATTGAAGCCCTGTTCGTAAGTTACACAAGGTGTTTTACGAATTCTATCCAATCAGCTGGCACAGGTAGCGATAGACAGAGCCCTGAGCAAGTCATTCAGCTGTTCTGGTGATAGAGCAGTCTGACAGCCAATCAAGCGCACTAGTCTAAGGGGCGGGGTTTATGCATTGTAGCGGAAGAGAATGCGGCGGTCCTTCCTTTTCTAGCCAACTTGGCTGAAGTCTACCCAGGACTACACCGACGGACTTTATTAAAGTTTCTGCCGCGGTGCCCCCCCAGGTCCTGACATGGCCCCCAGCACGCAGCTGAAGGAGGCGATAGCCGATGTGCAGGACGGCATTCGTGCCATCCTTCTTGGACCTCCTGGAGCTGGGAAGGGGACTCAGGTGAGAGCAGAAATATCCAGACGAGTAATGAGCTAGCATTAGCTGTTAGCGGCTAGCCTGAAATATAAGTAGTGTATTCTAGGCGCATGGTCGGCGCTAATGCTAGCCTGCCAGGCTTTAGAGCCAGCTGTCAGTCTCTTTATCTCTAGGTATATGTTCTAATCCTCTATGTAATAATAAAATTTACTCTCACAACGACCCCGTTAATGTCTGAGTTTCTGAGAAATTTCAATGCATTATCTGCTTTTAGCTTCACAGTGAAGTGCATACCGAAACCTCTACCAGCCAAATTTGTTACAGCTATTTTAATGTGTTTGTCTTTTTTTTTTCTGTTGGTGCTATTTCGAAATAAGTTTAATACTGGACTCCTTCCAAAAGCAGTTTATACATTTGTTATTATAAATTGAGTATATTGTGCTGTTTACAGGCTACAGAAGCATAAAATTGTTTTAAGTTCACAACTGAAAAACTTTTTATATGATATATGAAGCAGCAGGAAAAGTACAAACCCATATTTATAAAAACCTGCTGATTCAGTTTAATACC
This sequence comes from Rhamphochromis sp. 'chilingali', assembly GCF_963969265.1. Classification (NCBI taxonomy): domain Eukaryota; kingdom Metazoa; phylum Chordata; class Actinopteri; order Cichliformes; family Cichlidae; genus Rhamphochromis; species Rhamphochromis sp. 'chilingali'. Next base: position 29,500,312 of record NC_137944.1, read on the forward strand.
TTGTTATTAAAATTAGTTTGCCTATTGTTTCTCCTTAAAAACCCGGAGCATCTGTGGTTTATTTTAAATAACGTGTTGTTGTTGACTGGTGAATTGTTCACAATAATGTTGAAAACAGTTCTTGATATTTACATGTAAATATTTTCTTTTGACTGTATTTATTGTTGTAAAATTGTGGTGAAAATAAATCATTTAGTTTCATATTCCTTAATTAAATGATCAATAAAAATATTTACCAGGTAAGACAGTTGCCTTTTTTATTTTTAACTTTATCATTCAGAATAGTACTTCATTTCTAATTTTTTCAGATTTTACTAATTCATCTTTACATATAAATACATCAATTGTAAATTAGAAACAATAGCCAACATTTAGTACTTGAGAAACCTCCCGGGAGCCTGCAACCAGAGCTGCAGCAGTCATACAGAAATACTAGTGTGGAGAAAACTCAGATGGAAGTCTGAGAAGACCAGTTGCATATCAGTGGGTTTTTCTTAGAATTATATTGTGCAAAACTGGAATTTCTTCAGCATTTCATTGGCATGTAAGGCTCCAGTGTCGCAGTTACATAACTCTGTAGGATTTCTGTTGCAGCTGTGTAGAGCGCTGAAACCCAGATGTCTGTCTCAGTGTGACCTTCGTCGTTGTGTCCTGCGGTTCACTGTGCAGTCCTCTCTGCTCAGGCACATGGACGTGTCTGATAGCACAGACACGTGCTGTCAGAATAGATCCATGTGTTTGCTCTCTGATTTGTTTAGTGTTGTCATTTGTTTTGAGTGCTTTGTTTACCCAAAAGCACTCTGTTGCAAACCCCGTTTTAGTATCACCGATATTGGAGCGATCAAATGTTTTAAATAAAGCTTCAGCGTCAATTTTATTTCTATAACACGTTTCGTTACATGTACACTCAGTGTGCTTACCAAAAGAGATTAAAGGTTCGCAATGCATTAAGAGAATTAAAAAAAACAACAACACAGAGTTAAAACACAGCGTTATGTGAAAATAAAAAGGAAAATGATTAATTATGTTGTGCACAAGCAGGAATGATAGTTGTTGGTTCTGGCTCATTTAAAAATGTAATTTTTTTTTTTCTTCAGGATATGTCAAGATTCCCTCAATTATCAATTTTTACTAAATGAATAATCAATAGTATGAATCGGTCAGTGGTGAAAATAATTGTTAGCTGGAGATGTTGAAGTATTGGACATTGCTGGCATCTATGCAGCATATGCTCTACTGCAGTTGAGGCCTTGTCTAAATGAATTAAGCTCACCTTTGTTGGTTAAGGATCTTCACTCTGTTATGATTTTAATGAGCTTATATAAATTATAACCTTTGACTTCATTAGTTGCAACATATAAAGAGAATGTCTTCTAATCTTTAATCCTCAGATGAGTTGAAAAAGTGAAAGCTACGCCGTCTAGAAGGTCGAGAGCTCCACAGATCAGTCTGTGGTGCTGAAAACTTTCTTTTCAGAGCCTTATGCTCAGAAACCTACATCATGGTTTTATTTGTCAGTGGTGCAGGAAGTATTTGTTCATCAGTGTTTAGGTCAACAGCCAAATATTTCCTTCAGTTGGTGTTTGGTAGTGATGAATAGTAGTTCCATATTAAAAAACACTCTCTCCCCTGCAGGCCCCTCGGCTAGCAGAGAAATACTGCGTTTGCCACCTGGCTACTGGAGACATGCTGAGGGCCATGGTGGCTTCAGGCTCCGAGCTCGGCAAGAGGCTTAAGGAGACGATGGATTCTGGCAAACTGGTAACTGCTCTTCTATTCATGATCTCTCTATAAACTTTTCTTCCTGTCCCTTTGTCTCCTCTGAGGTTTTTATTGACTTTGCAGCTCGTCATCCCGAGTCTTTGATGACATCTCATGTTTTCCTTATATTACAATTACTTGCTTCCTTCCTTTTCTGCAGTGATGGTTCCAATAGAGTTGATTAAAACCACATAACTGTATCAACAATAATGCTAAAACAAAACTAATGGTGCGTTCACACCTAACGTGATAGACACGACCAGAACGTCAGGTATACATGTAAAGTCAATGGAGGAGCATGATTGTGACTGTGGGTCCTGCCGAAATTCAGAAGCAGATTTGCGTCGCGAAAAAGCAACTGACGCGTTTGAAGCGCGAATAAAAATATGCATGGCAGTTTGTGTGGTGCATTTTGTGCATTCGCGCGTATCGCGCTCGAGTTGGGAAGATCTGAACTCCAGTGTCAAGTCGCGCTGCGACAACCAATCAGGAACCTGGTGATGTGATTCTCTGACCTAGTTCAAAGGGGCAGGTCTAGCCAAAGCCCTTCATTCAATATGGAGGAAAGGCTCATCAACGCCGTAGCCAACCACCCGGAGCTGTATGACACCAGCTGCTTTCTCTACCGAGAATTGTAATATTATTTTGAAATTTTTGTAATGACTAATGTCTCGGTTCTACTACACAGCAAACTTGACAGACAACTTGACACATGTGGAATTTATTTCATATTATACTAAAGAAAAAATATACTACTATATAGGAACATAGTGAAGACCAATTATTTAAGAGAATAAAAAGGGGTTAGTTTATTTTGGAGGCAAGCTCCATTTATTAAGAACATTTTTAAAAGGCAGGATCGCTCTTTAGAGGTTTATGGGTGGCTCTTAAAAGAGTCGTTGTGGGGAAGTCGCTGGGACTTCAAATGAGAATATATCAGGTAGCGGGTATCAATAAAGGACTACCGTATAAAACACTCTGAAGCGCTCTGAAGGTGGGATTGAGCGCCTGTAGTTGGTGTCTAGACGGGCGACGCTTGGACCAATGCGGGACAGCAGATCCTCAAATTGGGCGAGGGAAAGACGGTGGTACCGCCGAAAGCGGCCGTCATCCAGGCGCAGCTCCGGGAGCAAATGGTGAAACTCACCAAACTGCTCACTCTTCTGGAGGACCTGATGGTCCCAGGTACGGCGAGGACGTCCTTTAAGCTGCTGCTCTGCTCTCCACAGTAAATAGAGAAGGGAGACTCTCTTCAAACGCTAGATTGACAGCTGCCATCTTCCAAACATACCGTCTGGCACTACTTCCTCCCACATTTCCGCTTCACGTGTGTAAAAAATTGCATATTTTGAAGTGTGACCAATTCGCATTGGTCACGCGTCGAGGTGCGAATGTGCACGCAACCAGCTAGGGGTGTCTGGCGCTTTTTGGTCGCGTGTATCACATTCGGTGTGAACACGCACCGTAAGAGAGGCATGAAGTGAAAAAGCATTTTTTAAATCCCCGGAAGTCTGCACGATGTGGACGGGCGGATGTCTGTTCCAGTTCAGTTTTTTATGCTCTTGCATGATCACTATCAAGACTACACTCCAATCCATGATCTGTATGTAGCATTCAAATCGAGTTGTATTAAATCAAGTTCGATGAACTTTATAATGACTACTTTAAAATTTGAGACTGGATCAGATTCACCTATAAAATCATGTTATACTTTTATGGTGGACATGCTCTGCTGACCTGACTTGTGTATATAACTGTTTACATATGAGAGGCACAAATTAATACAGAACAATGAACCCCAAGATTTTTATTTTTTTTGTTTTGAAGGGGGAAATGGTGTTGGGATGAGAATCTTGTTGATTTTTAAAGCCATTTTATTCTGTATCATAATAAATTGTTTGTGATTCTGTGGCCTCTTAAGTCTCTTTAATGTCAAAACTCACTTCTGTAACATTTCTAGGCGTCTGTGTGTTTTCCTCTATATTTGTGTCCAGCGCTGTACACATGTTTGTGCAGCTGCTGCAGAGCTCTTTGTTTCCATTTCATCTCCCAGCATGTAACCGAGGTTCCTGGTGTGATTTTCTGCCATCTGTTTGACTCTCACAGTTTGGTGCTGTTTGCTCATATTTGTGCACTTTAATATCAATTTCCTGTTGCTGTTTAAAAAGATTTTGTATTGACATGAAATAAATGTATAAGGCCAAAATATTGTTGCTTGATAAAGAGGAGTTTTTGTGTCCCTGCAGGTCAGTGATGAGATGGTCGTGGAGCTCATAGAGAAGAACCTTGAGTCGCCGGCCTGCAGGAACGGATTCCTGTTGGATGGATTCCCCCGAACGGTCAAACAAGCAGAGATGGTGAGGACTTAATTTATTAGTGTTTTGGTGCGTTTTTAATGTTGATTTAATAATTCTTGAGCATCGTGCAGTTTGCTTTACTTTAAATACAGATTGGCTAATGAAGAGATTAAACAAACTAGTTTTAATGTTGATTCATGAGAACTGAGCATGCTGGTAGGTTTCTTTTTCAGCTTTTGGTGCTCACAACTTTTATACTTTTTTTTTTATTACAAGTGTGATCACCAGTTTAGCTCACCTCGGCGAGCTGTGTTTTAGCTCAGTGAGATGAACAGCCGTTCTGAGAGCGGGAGGCCCTAGTTCGAATCCTACTCATGGCAACATTTTATTTTCAGTAGACCGTTCAACTTCTTCAACTCTTTTCATCAAAAATTTCAGCTTCTTCACTTCTTTTAGCACAAATTTCAGCTTATTCGCCTCTTTTCAGCAGACACTTCTGCTTCTTCTGCTGTTTTTAGCAGATTCCACTATACAGCATTCATACTGCATTTTCACAGGAAATGCAACTTTTTCTAGTGTCTACATTTCATTTTCTTTTTTCAGTTTCAACTTTCCTAACAAACTGATAACACACACAAACTCTAAAACTATTTTCTCAAATATATTAAACCTAGAACTCAGAATAACCAGGCTAAAATTAATGGATGCAAATAGTTTTAGGTGGCATAATTAATCTGTTTAAAAGGGTTTTGTGAACATTGTCCTTATCTACTTTAAGTTTCTTCAAACTTCACAGAGAAAAACAAAGCTTTTATTAAAGTTTAATTACATAAACCTGAAAACAGTAGTGTTATACAGTCGGTTGTCAAAAAAGTCAGTTTGTACTTTACAGCAGATTTGTTATGTTTGACTTCCTGTGTTTGTCTCTTCAAGCTGGACGACTTGTTGGACAAGAGAGACGAGAAGCTGGACTCTGTGATCGAGTTCTCCGTCGATGATTCTCTGCTGGTTCGCAGGATCTGTGGCAGGTGGGAGTCAGTATGGTAAATGGTAAATGGCCTGTATTTATATAGCGCTTTACTAGTCCCTAAGGACCCCAAAGCGCTTTACATATCCAGTCATCCACCCATTCACACACACATTCACACACTGGTGATGGCAAGCTACATTGTAGCCACAGCCACCCTGGGGCGCACTGACAGAGGCTGTAAAATAAATCACTGTATTCACATTACACTCACACCTAAGATGTAATATAAACAGCTTTTCAGAGATTCTTTTAGGAATCTTCTACATGTAGTAAGATGACTAGAAAAGTCTCACCATTGGCTCGTCAGTGCCCGGGGCGCACTGACAGAAATATGACAGAAAATTATTTATTCAAGACCAGAAAAAGAGTGTGGTTTATTTCTCAGGTGGGTAGCAAGTGGACAATAAGGGCAAGTTGGTGATTTTCCTTCGAGTGAGCAGCTCCTCATTCTGTCAGCGTGTTAAACCTACTCAGGTAGAGTAGATTGATTCATGCGGACGGGAGGTTCTGGGACAGTGAGATGATGTTAAGGAGAAATGGAGCATGAACGCACATGATTAGCAAAAAGTAGCCTGTAGGCGATTGAGCATCTGCAGCAAGAAGGTTTGCAGATTCAATTCTTGGAGAAGTCGACGTGTCCGTCCCTGATGGGACATGTTGAATACCACAGCTGCTCAGTGCCTGGCTGATACTCTAAAGAGCTTAGAAAGAAAGCCTGTGTCCGTATCAGCTGCTGATAATGACTTATGCCTTTTTTTTTTTCTTTTTTTTTACACTTTGACCCATGTGATGAGCCACATGATCAATAGTGGGTCAACAACTAGATTTTAAATGCTTTGTACTCTCCACCATTTTGGTTTTAGAACGAAAGAACGTTCTCGACTGAGACGTAAAACGTCCGAGAAGTCCAGTCACCTTCTTTCCTTCTTTAGGTTCTATGATCTGGTTCCAGATTTTAACTCTAAAGAGACACGTGTGCAGAGAAAAAAACATGATACTCTAATATCTGAATAACTTTGATCTAATTCATGGCTCTCAAGCAGCCACAATTAAGATTTTCAATGTAAACACAGCTACTATTTACCAGGTGATGAGCCCACAGAGTAGTCTCTTGATTTTGTTGATTCCCTAACCGCTAATAAGCCTGTGTCTAAACAGAAAATAGGATTGGCAATAGGGCTGTTCGATATAACATATATATCGGATGACGATTTAAAAACGTCTATCGTTTCATTTTACGCTATCGTTTGTTTTGTGGTGTCGCAAAATAAACTGTTTACGGCAATATTTTCTCATCGTTTTGATGGTCACTGTAGTGGCTATATTAATTTCTTAAAGTTCTCTCCTTCTCTTATATAGCGCTTATATAACCACACTACAGACGGACAAGCGCTTGTTTTTATGCCTTGTCGTTAGCAACAACAACGGTAAAACCACCGCGTGTCCGCTTGTGTATTTTCCACATAAACCTTTCACAATAAAGCTCAAGATCCTGTTGAGACTTTTCAAAATAAACAGAATCACGTGAAAGAGCAGATTATTTACGGATGAGAAGCAAAAAAGAGCCGCCAGGTGCTAAAAAATAAACCTTAGACTCAAACGTTAGAACAGGCTTTTCCCCGCAGCACGCTGTGTAATAAATACAAAGAAAACGTCGGCCGTTACAACTTATGTCTAAAAATGTATAGTTTCATACATCAGTTAAAACACTCGACTCCAGGTACACGACACGCAGCTGGAAACACTTCACACAAGTCGAGCTGCCCGAGATTCACAGAATTTACAGAAAATGTTACATTTTTGTGATTTATATCGTTATCGGACGATAGATGTCTTATATCGGGATATGAGATTTTGGTCATATCGCACAGCCCTAGTTGGCAACTAGGTGATGAACACACAGCATTTTGCAGCTGAAGAGGCAGATATTGTAATCATAGGAAGAAGCTAACAAAAGAATGGATTTTAATGCTTGCATTCACAGAGTGGCCACGTCATTCAAAATGTCAGTCTGCATCTGCTGAATGTGTAATAGGGCATCCATAGTCAGTATATCAGCTCCAATAAGTGTCCGCACATGGTTTAGGAACTGAATATCAGTAGAACAAATTATATTCAAAGTGGTAACATTTCATTTTAAAGTTTTATCATTTTTTTGTGAAGCACTTTGTGATGTTCATATTAATGTGCTGTGAATTTTACCTTTTGTATTTCTGTAACTATAAATGAAAGTTTACTAAAGTAACATCTTTAATGTGGATTATGTAGTAATTTGGTAATCAGCCATGCACTCATGGGTTTGTCAGTTAGCTATATTCAGAATGCTAGTCTGCTGAAAGCTGCAATGTCTGATTGATGAACTTTGGTGGCGTGTCACCTATGTATGTCGCCAACACCACAGGGTTGTGCGGTTACACGTAACTCCTGTGGTGTTGCTGTATAACTTTGAACCTCGGTGACCTTCACATCTAAGTAAACTGGAAATGCATGCGAGTAATGGAGTTTATTCTGGTACATTTCAAAACAATGCATCAGTTATTCTGAATTCTGATTCATCATTATTCATTCCTCGTTCTATCCCTATTACATTGCTATACATACTGTTACAAGATTTGCATTCAGCTTTTGTTGAGAAAGTCAGCACTGGTGAACTGAAACAGAAATGTGTTACTTTCTGGTCTGACCTAATGTTTGCATAAGCTGTACATGTTGAAATGAGAGAGAACTGGAAAATAAGTTATAATTGTTACTTCTTGTTTTCTTTGGTGTGTTTCTCTCCTTTTACTTTTGTTCTTATGCAGTACATTAATACGTCTAATGATCTACAAAACAAGTCTCAGAACACTCAGTATGAGACTCTGAGCCCTGAATTGAAGCTGACCCACACGCAGACGTCTCTTCAGACATTCATCGGTGTCCCCTTTCTTCACTATACCCACTCCACATTATTCACACGTCACGCTGAGTAGAAAGCATATCTAGTTTACAGAGAGTCATCTTTCTGTCTGTGGGGGTCCTTTTTGAAGAGACTGCTGCCTTTTCAAGCCCAAGTAGGACAAGGGCATCATGTGGGATGGAAAAAAAGGACAGTTAAGTAGTTAATGAGTCACCGTGGTTGTCAAACCTCCTTCGCTCTTGCTCTGATTTCTTTAACGTCCTTGTCCTGTGCTCTGCTTCCGCTTACCATCTTCCCTCTGTTTCCCCAGACTAATTCATCAGCCGAGCGGCCGCTCCTACCACGAGGAGTTCAACCCCCCCAAAGAGTCCATGAAGGATGACGTAAGTACTTTCCACCCACTTAGAAACCATTTCTGGCTAAACTGCCACCCACCGAAAATGACTGCCAGCCTGGAAACCAGCAGAAAGATTTAGATCAGTGTTTCCATGCATTTTAGATTATTCAGTACATTTTCTCAATTAAATAGAGCCACTAATCTGCTCTTAAAGAACAAAATGTATCACAAACGAGTGGAGCAAACAAATCAACTGGAACAAATGTTGATGTTATGCAAGGATGGCAAGAATAAACACAAAATGCTGTTTTTAAATGATGATTTCATTTATTACCTGAAAAAAGCTATCCAAACCTACCTGACCCTGTGTGGAAAAGTAAATGACGCCCCCCAAAATCATGAATTAACTGTGATAAACCAGATTTTTCTTCAACCTCTCTGATAAAGCAAAGTAGGCTAAAAGATTGCATCATGATCACAAGCAACACGTCTTGCCTAAAGATGTGTCTAAAGAAACAACCGAGAAACAAAGTCTGTGTCTGGAAGGTGTTACAAAACTATTTCTAAGGCTTTGGGAATCCAGCAAACCACAGTGAGAGCCATTATCCGAAAGTGGAGCAAATTTGGAACAGTGGTGCACCAACATAGCGATTTAACAATAAGAAAGAGAATGGGCAAAAGTGGCATCCACGGGAGATGAACAAAAAAGGCTCGTCTGATATTTAGCAAATGTATCTTGATGATCCCCAAGACTTTAGAGAAAATATCCTGTGGCCTGATGAGACAAAAGTCAAACTTTGTAAAGGTTTGAATCCTGTTACATGTGAAGTAAAATGGACATGGCATTTTATTATTATTTTTTTAACCATTCCAGCAGACAAACATGATGTAGTGTGATGGTCTGCTTTCATGCTTCAGGCTCTGGATGACTTGTAACTGATAGAAACATGAATTCTGCTCCTGACCAGAAAATCCTGGAATGTCAAGCCATCATTTTGTGCCCTGGGTTACTTGAGTTAAGCAGGAGGACTATGATCTGAAACACACCAACAAGTCCTCCTCTTATTGGCTCAAAAATTTAAAAAAATGTTTTGCAGTGGCCTGATCAAAGTCCGGACATAAACCTGATTGAGATGTTTTGGCAGGACCATAAACAGGCCGTTCATTCTTGTACTCTCCAATGTGGCAACAATAAGAGTGCGTCAATATCCTCCACAGCGATGTGAAAGACTGATTGCGAGTTATACAAACACTTAAATCCAGTTCTTGCTGCTGCTGATGGCACAACCAGTCATTAGGTTTAGGGGGCAAATACTTTTCACTGGCTGTTACTCAGTATTGGGTTGAATACTTCACTCCTTCATTTTATTTTCTGCATGTGGGAACTTGTCTGCTGGCAGCAACTGAATAAAATTTGTGTGGCGACGGCGAGAAGTTTCTTGTCTGCGCTATTGCAACAGGAGATTATGACACATGTACTAAATAAAAGACCAAAGGTCATGTATTAGGCCATCTACTAACTTGATTTTTAAAAATGCTAACAAGTTGTTTCAGCCTGGCAGATGGCAAAAGTTCATTTTATGATGATTAAAAACACATTTCACGCACAAATGCGCCTACCAAAAAAGACCTGAAGTTCATTTGCTGTTTTAATATGAGTTTGGAAAAAGGTCAGTGTGAAGCTTTCTAGAAACATGACGGTAGAAATTGTGATTATAACTAATAATAATGGTTTAAACAAAGAGTTTCATTTCTTTAATTATATTAATAGTGTGAGATGGTGGTGTGCTTCAAAGTAGAGTTCAACCAGTGTGTGAGTAGACGAAGACATGGCGTTGACCATGTCTGGGTTTATCATACAGAGACCGCTCGGGTAGCTTAACACCTCCCCAAGTCTCTTTGCTGACTTATATTTAGCTCATCTATGTTAAGGACTGATGAGCTTATAAAATGAGCTATCTGTCATCCACCCACGCGTCACAAGAACCAGTACTCCTGCAGTGTTTGTCAGAATTTAATCAAACTTGATGAACAGTTAGCAGGTCTTCACCGATACCCAAAAGCTGAGTCGCTGCCTGCCAGCCAGTGTGTCCTTTCTCACGTTTTCCTTAAACACTTTTCCACTCTTTACGTCTCCATTGTGGTAGTCCATGATATCAGTTGGCTGCTTTACAAAGAGTTTCTGATTCAACAGTCCACCGTTCTCAGATTCCACCTGCACTTTAGCTGTGACTGTAATTGTTTGTCTGCTCTTCAGCAGACTGGAGGGCTTCTTTAATCAGAATGTGCTGCAGGTGGAAAACAAGTTCAGGTGGCTGTAGGGCAGAACAAGGACTACCAAATTACAAACACTACCTGTGTTTATGTGCATGGAGGGTTTAAGGTTTGTGGTTCGATACCTGGCTGCTTCAGTCTGCATGCCAAAAGTGTCCTTGGGCAAGTTGTTCTCCAATACATTCATTGGAGTATAAGTGTGTGTGAATGTTAGATAAGAACCACTAATGTGTAGAAAACTGTGTTTGCATACATGAGGCATGTTTCCTCTTTGAAATGTAGTATTCGATGTTCATTTTCACACATCCTGTTACTAATAAAGTGACATGAGTCACATTAGAAGTGTCTGCTCTTCAAATAAACTCAAGTTGAAGTTTGTTTTTTGTTTTTTGTTTTGGCAGTCTAACCGTGCTCCGTCTGCACACATGCATTAAAAAGGGGAAGCAATACAACTGGAAGTTATAATCTCATGTTTCTTTCTGCTGTTGAAGATGCGGAGAAACAACTGTAGAGAGCTTTGAAGTTTTCCTGAGATTGTCTCCTGTTTTTTCCATGAGTAGATTTCTGTGGATTAAGGAATGTGCAGCAGAGAGACTTAATTTTAATTATTCAGTTTCTCCTTTTAGTTTTATACTTGACGTTCCAACGACTGTACAGTTTTATGCGTTAGTGAAAATTGCAACAATTCAGTCTGTGTGTGCAGATGTTTAAGGTGCTGTTGAACCTAATGTAGCAGAGACTAGCACCAAGCTGGTTCATGTGTGTGTGTCGTTTGAGCACACATTTTGCACCTTGCACTGTTGTGATGTGGTAATCATGAAACATTACATGTAATGAATGTCAGGTGTGACTGGACCCACAAGTACTGTGTAACACGAGTGTTTCAAAAGTGGGACATGACTGCTGCTGCACCTTGGAGTTGTTTCGGCTTGTCGTTCAACTCCCAGCTTTTGTAATCAGGTGCTGACAGCAGGCACGAGTCTGAGTCTGCAAGCAGGTCTGTCTCTGCAAGTGTTTGTTGTCGTACATCAGTGCCAGAGCACAGGGACTCACAGCCAGCACAGGGGGAGATTAATGCGATAGCTTAAAGGAGAGATTCTGCAGAAAAACATCAGATCCTAAGTCGGTGCTTTGATTCCTGTTTCTGCTGTTTTTCTTTTTTCTTTTTAAAAAAATTAGTTTGAGGAACAACAGCTTTTGTAGTTATGGCAACGTGGTAGAAACCTGACTGCGAATGATCATGTAGCTATGTTGACATCCCAGTGCACAAAAGCAATGTTTAATGGTCAATGAGTGACCAGGGCTTAATGCCAGTCCTATTTGTGCATGCACATGCATTGCCTTTAACTATATTGACACAAAAAAACAATTTGGATTGAAAACTCATTGGTGCTGTGCCTTTTATGGTTAATTGAAAGATGTTTGGTGAAACACTATATTTAGTATTGAAACGGAAACAACAAATCAAGTGTTCACAAGGTGGTGGGGGGGGGGGGGTTTCTCCCCTGATGAAATATTGTACCAAGCACAAATTGAGAAAACTTTCGCTTTGAAAACTGTCGAATGCTATCTGCTCAGTTTCCGATGCAACAGTTCATTTGTACAATTTACAGTTAAATACAGGACATTTTATATTAAATCAGATATTACTTTTTTTAATTACATTCCAATTACATTTTATTTGTATAGCACCAAATCACAACAACATGTGCATCAACTCACTTTATGTTGGAAGGTAAAGACTGTACAATAAAATAGACTGAAACAATAATATAACTCATAAAGTAAAATTGTATGCACTTTGGATTAGTCATGTGATATTTACATTTTTTTTTTTTAATCAGTTCTTGCACAACCGATCGTGTTGTCGGGCATTTCTACTTTTAACGTGCTTTACATTTTGTATGCAATTTTTTATTTTTAAATAAAGCAAAAATTTTTGCGAACTCAGAAGAACACAGTTTCTGATTCGTCTTATGTGTTTTCTTTTTTTTTTTACTCTGCACTCAGGTGACGGGTGAGCCCCTGATCCGCCGCAGCGATGACAACGAGAACACCCTGCGCTCGCGCCTGGAAGCCTACCACCGGCAGACGTCCCCTCTGGTGCAGTACTACAGTGCCAGGGGTCTGCACACGGCCGTCGACGCTGCCCAGAACCCAAACGTAGTCTTCGCCTCCATCGTAGCCGCGTTCTCCGCCGCCACGGAAATGCCCGCTCGTGCCACAGCCTGTAAAGACCAAGTGTTCTTCATTTAAAGTTTTCCTTCTTTGCCGCATTGCCCTTCACCTGACTGTTTTCATGTTTTGGTTTTGTTTTCTTTCCCCCCGCGTGGTGGAGATTATACAAGAGTGGATCGAGTGTCAGAGTGGCAACAAAATGTAACTTTGAAGTGTAAACGGGGAAGATGGAGACTCTGTGTGCCGTCACGGCTCAAGAAATTCAGCAGCAATGCATCATCAATGTTACAGGAACAGAGTGGATGTAGAATCGTTTTCGTTACTCTTCATCACAGAAGAAGCCAAAATAGAGCTCATCGATTAGCACCACACTGCTGCTTTTCACCGTAGAGATGTGAGAAGGTTTTGACATTTAAGCAGTGCAGAACGCCGTGCATGTTTGTATAGATGCTCCTCACCAGAGCGCATTTTGAAAATATTGACATTTGTTGCATATTGTTTGCCTTTGCTGGACAGGTTTGCTCTTGTTTACTCAATGGCTTTGCCTTTTTTTCTTCACCTTTTCTCCTAATGTTAGATTAGATCTTCTGTTTTTCCAAACCAGCTGTACTTGCTGCTCCTTCTTGTCCCTGAATGCATCTGAAGTGCAAGAAAAAGCAATGATGTCAGTGGTCTGCAGACTGAACCTCTGCAGCAGGGTGCAGGGGGAAAGTTGAGGCACAGTAATGTTTGTGGCAACAGCCTCAGGTGTGTTCTGAAAACAGGAGGGTGAGTTCTTGGCCACAGATTGGCCCCGTGGCCAATGACGCACTCAAGTAGACAATTACTAACTGTGAAAACACCAGCATGTTAGCTGAACCAGTCACAAATCTGCTCAGTCTGACACACACGGACTTAAAATGTTTTTAAACAGAGTCAGCAGATCAAGACTGGAACATCAGTTTGCTCTCATATTAGTGGTATTGCTTTCAGTGCTTAAAGGAAAAAAATGGCTTGTATCTTCACACTTTGACCGCCTCAGTTACTGATAAAGATCCTTAATGCACTTCTGTTTTCTATGCAGAAGACATTGTGCTTTACCTAAGGCTACGTCCACACCATCGTTTTCTCTCAGTTTTGGCCTCCCATCCGCACATTACTGCCCGCGGTGGGTGTGGTGCAGCACGCAGGCAGAGAGAAAAGCTCAAAAGTATGATTGCACGTCACTAGAGGTGATATTGGAAAGTACTTGTCACCACAAGTCTTTTGCCTTTAAAGGCAAAAACATGAGCAGCCTATCAAAATGTTTAGTAGAAGTCCATCACACACGGAGAAATGCACAGTTTTCGTTTTGTATTTCATTTGGAATTGCTCCAGGTGTGTTATACCAGCAGCCTGAGGCACACATACCACTAACTAAATGATCAGTTATCTAATATATAAATGTGATTACTGATTAAAAGCCTTAAAGGTCTTAAAGGTGTGTACATTATTAAACTCTTGAGATGCTGAAACCATCATCTGATCTGCAGCTCAGAAATTACCATTATCAGTTTTGGATCATTTGGTGGTTGGAAGTAATGATAAAAATACTGGATTGATGAGCAGTAGTCCTAAGATTTGTAGTTATGCCTATCCCTCTTAAAGATAGTTGCATTCCTCCAGGCCTCTATCAGGCAGGGTCTAGAGCACATGTGTCGAACTCCAGGCCTCGAGGGCCGGTGTCCTGCAGGTTTTAGATGTGTCGTTGATCCAACACAGCTGATTTAAATGGCTAAATGACCTCCTCAACATGTCTTGAAGTTCTGCAGAGGCCTGGTAATGAGCTAATCATTTTATTCAGGTGTGTTGATCCAGGGTGAGATCTAAAACCTGCAGGACACCGGCCATTGAGGCCTGGAGTCCGACACCCCTGGTCTAGAGAAATTGCACTGACATCACTTTGTGTGACGTCACAAGGATCAGACATGAGCTGAAGGACGATTGCAAAAACCTTAACAGTAGATACTACAAGGAAATGTTTTAAGTTCAGTCTTTTTTGTTTCTGCAGCTCCCAAAAGGTGTATTTTATATTTAACCTTTTGTTTTTGTTTTGATGGTGGCTGTTTCAGATCAAACAGTTGTGATCTAAAAGGAAAACCAGTAAAAGAAACGAACGCCTTCACACTAAATAGAGACTTCCAAAGAATACTGTTTAATCTCGTTTCATCTCATCTTGTTTCTGTAGTTTCCACTTATTTTTATGTTCGCTGAAGCAGTTTTAGCTGTAAAACATTTTTTTTTTTTTTTCTAAAAATGTTCTTCTACAAACAACAAAGCCTTTAGGTTTTCCTGTTGTATCCTCTTTGTGCGATCAGAATCAGAATCAGAATACTTTATTGATCCCTGGGGGAAATTATTTTTTGTTACAGTGCTCCATTTTAAACCAACATTAAGACAAGACAGACAATACACTAACTAAGAATAGTACAATACATACATACATACATACATACATACATAAGTCACTCATAAATAAATAGTTGGAAAAGAAACATGTGTAGTTGTAGCAGCAAACAGTGTGTTAAGTGGATGCGTTCATCCTTCACTCCTCTGTTCCTCCTTGACCTTTGGAGCCGCCTCCTTCCTCTGTAGTCACCTGGTGTTCAGTAGGAGCTTCTTGCATGCAGACTGTGTTACCTTCCTCTTTCCCTTGAATGCTGATGCATTTTTAGTCTCTCCCGGCTGTTGTGATGAAAAACGACAACAGATGTTCGGCGCTCCCGGGAGGCAGATTTCAGACTGTTACTCAACACAATGAGACTATTTCATGCTAAATTTACCTTAATATTCCATGCCGTGCTTTGTGACGCCTCCAATGCGTTTTGTCACTCTTTGAAAGCTGTAAATGTACACGTGCTATAGTTTAATCTGATTCGAAGTCTGGATGTTTTTGTCCACCTTAAATGCATTTTTTTATGGGCTTGTGAGATAGGCAGGTACATTTTGTTTGACCGAGGAAGCTTTGTTTTTGAAGTCATGCCTGGTTACGTTTTCTCTAGAAATTCACTCAAAACTTTTCTTTCCTTCTCCCCCTTGTCTTCCAGCTGGTTGAGTTCAGAGCTGCGTCATGCCCACCGAGGCGAAGGACTGGAGCTGGCAAACAGCTCAGGTGGGCAGAAAAACGGAGGGGAGGGGCAGGCAATAAGAGGGGACTCCTTAGACTGAATAAGTTAAGGTTGTTTTGGGGTTTTTGTTGCACATTTCTATTTCAAGTAGATCATGACAGGAATAAACGAAGCCATCTTGTTGTCACAATCCTCATGTTTTCCCTTCTAATAAATTTCCTGCTTTTCTACAATCATCAAATGTTGTGCATTTTGTTTTTCACTCCAGTCTCAAATTCACTTGGCCTTTAATCCGAGAAATAAAATCATAAAATATCGTGTATGAGTACCGTGACATTTCATGCACATTTTCTATCGAGTGTCCGCACATTTGTTGCTTGTCGTTTGACATATCATAACCTGAAGTGACACATAAAAAGGTTAGGGTTAAAGTCAGGCTATCAGTAATGGTGTGCAGTGAGGAATGAAGTGACTTCCTATTTAACAGTTCCACATATCACACACTGATGTCTGAAGGATCGAGGATCTATATGAATGATGAGAAATACACTAAATTGGACTTGCTCATAAGATGTTTTCAATTTATCTCAGAAGTTCAGAAATTGAAAACAACATATAGAAAATAGCCTAAAGGTAGTTCAGTAAAATAAATACAGGATGACAAAATTGCTCAATACAGTAAAAGGACCTCAGTTAAACAGAGGAAAAGCTTGTTTGTTTTTAAAGCGGCGCAATGACCACAAGTCAAAGTAAAATAAATTTAAATACTGCATAAAATGGCTTATTTTTATTAAAAGAAATACAAATCTGGTAAGAATCGGTGAGTTTGTGCGTAAAAGTGATTGACAGAAACACTTATAATAATCCAAATATGATGAAATCAAGGCATAAATAATCACCCCCCACAGTTCAGAGCACAGCACAGTGGAACTCAGCTTGGTGGGAGGAGCCAGAGTTTCCATGACCATAGGCGCAAATCTGTCAGGGACACATCAAAGACGTCTCCTCATTAGGTTGGATGAAACTTACCATCCAACCTTTAATAGAGCTAAAGTATGTGTGCAACATCTGCTGCTTGAAAACATCTTGGAGCTTAAGAGTGATATATATCTGAATGTCATCTGCATAGCAGTGTTGGAAATTTTGATAAATGCTCAAAATGTGCTGAAGAGGAAACTATAAAGGTCCCAAAACAGGACAAAGGTGCAAGTACAAGGTCAAAAGAGCACGAGGATGTTTTTATTGAATGAGTGATTTTTACCAACTTTCTAAAACAACAGACAAAGCAAACAGACACCAAAGATGGTGAAGCAGAATTTATATTTTTCACATTACTGTTTCTGTTTGTTATTGAAAAAATTACAAACGTAAGCATGCGGGTTAGGAATAATAATATCACTAACCGTGTTGAATAACCTTTCAGGTTTGCCTCTTACCTTTGAAATCTGGTTTGAAACATCGGCCTCACATCTCTCACTAAAAAAAGACTAACAGATCTTTTAGAGCAACACGTTAGCAAGAAAGTGAACTTGTGAACGAGTCGATCTCCACGAGCAAGAATGCTTTCATCATAAAACTGTCAATTATCCAAGAGAAAGATTATAAAACAGGAACTAGCATTATCTAAAATGGAAAGATAATGATTATTAACCTCTTAAGCACCCATGCACCCAAAGATGGGTGCAAAAGGGAGGAGATCATGAAACCACTGGGGCCTTAACAGGTTAAAAGATTTGTTTAGGGATTGTAATCACTGTAAGGTGTTTGCTTGCAGCCAGAAGGGTTTGTCTGAATCCCTGAACTCTACTCGAGGTGCTGAGCGAGCACTGCCTTAACATGTTGATCCGCTGAGTCATTGCATATTATTTCACTGTGGTTTTCTTAAGAATGAAAACATTCAGTGGCCTTTCGTGCCCTGTAGATGGGGGCTTTTTCATTCTGGAAAAGATTGCTTAAGATGGAGATTGATGCCTGGATCCTATCACTGCTGCACAATCTAAGCAGGAAACTGTTGAAGTTAAGTTTTCCATTTGTTTTTGTTGCGATAAAACATGTTTTTTCTAACACAGGAAGGAAATGACAGGTTTCCGAGTCTTCGTGTAAAATATAATGAAGCTGCTGTCACTACACTGTTTCCGCTTTGAGCTAGCATGGTGAAACTTTTCCCAGAGATGGTTAACACAGCCCTATTTCTAAGGCAAATGTTAACTGAGCTGCACTGCGTCTTACACCCAAAACATACCAGACTTGTTGGTCTATTTAAGTTGCACATGTGTGATGTTTAGTCATCATATTTGTAGGGAGTGATGAGCTCAGAGCCTTGACACCAAACTCTTAATAGTAATCCGCAGCCGTCATGAATCATCCCAAATGTGAGTTGTCTGACTGAGATGTCAAAAAAATACTAAACACATAAGTTAGTAGCAATAAACATGATCAAAGCTAAAATGTAATTAATTTTAAACTTAAAAGTTGAAGCAAATTGTTTCTGTTTACCTTTTAACCCTCAACCGTGAAGCCTGTACACCTCACACATAAAAAAAGTTTTTTACATGACCTTTGAACAAAGATTGAACTGGAGACTTCATCAATGTGACAAAACTTCAGTTTGTCAGCAGCAGTTATCAACACAAATGCACAAGTTTTTAGGTGTTATCAGCTATGCAGTCCTGTGAAAAACTATTTTTCTTCTATAAGAATTAGGAAGATGAGTAGCAGCCAGGTGCATCTAATCAAATGCAGGAAAACAATCATCTGTGTGTTAACAAACCATCGCAATCTTAGACGTGGCAGCAAGTTCATCCCAAAATGCAATGCTCAGAAAAACTATGACAAACATAAGAGCTGCATCTCAGACTCCACAGACCTCAATCAGCATGTTAAATCTTAAAGCTCACGATAGCACAAATAGAAAAAGCCTAAACAAATATGATCTTAATATCTGACCGCATTGCACAGTAGGACATTTGACGAAACCCAAACATGGAATAAACACCTCATGTCAATGCAGTGCAAATGCAGTGGTGGAAAGGTGATTTAGCTGACTTTGCAGCTACAGGACCTGGTTACCTTGCAGTCATTGATTTGACCATGAACTTCTCCATATACCAAAGTATTCTAGAGTCAAAACTGACAACTAAAGCTTCTCTGAAACTGGGTCATGCAACAGGACAACGGTCCCAAGCACAGCAGCAAATCTACAAAAGAACGGCTCAAAAGGGAAATAGTCCAGACCTCAAACTGACTGAGATGCTGTGAGTTGACTCTACATGAAAAAATGTCTGTAAGCTTCATTGAACTGAAGCACTATTGTGAAGAAGAGTGGCCCAAAATTCATCCACAGTGACGCGAGACTGATACAGTCATACAGTAAACAATCACTTGTATATGCTAACGGTGCTTCTATTGAATGGTGAGGTGTACTTAGTTTATCACAGGACTGCATAGAGTTCTGTGACGTGACCTGAGACATTTATTTGAATGCAAAAGACTTTGGTGATAATGAAGCTGTTAGAGCTAACAAACCAACAGACAAAGATCTCGTTGTCCAGAATTTCTGTTTTAGCCAGGTGTTAAACTGAGTACATGTTGTCTCTATGTTTTGAAATCTTTAAATTGACTCAATACATTAAATTCATCTAAATTTCATATCTAATTTTAGTTTCAAACCTTATCATCAATGGAAGCCACTTGGTTTTTCTCCTTTCTACTATGAAATAATGTGTGTGACCTGTAATGAATATCCCTGTTGGGAAAAAATAGACTAAATAAGAATATAAAGTATCATCAGACAATGACAACCTCAGTTTCTCATTTTTATCAACTAATCCAATTAAGGAAATCAACCAATAGGACTGTTACGGTTTATGAAACCTGCCTTTTTTGACTTTATCCTTTTTCTCCTGCAAATGAAGTCAGGTGAGTTGTTGTTTTAAAGCAGGTAGTCCCCACCTGCTTTAAAACATCAGTGATTGTTCCGATCCCTAAGAACACCCGCCCAGCCAGCCTAAATGATTATCGCCCAGTGGCCCTAACATCTGTAGTGATGAAATGTTTTGAGAGGCTCATGAAACCCTTTATTAGTTCCTTCCTCCCTCCCGACTTGGACTCATTGCAGTTTGCATACCGGACAAATAGATCCACTGGAGATGCTGTAGCACAGGTCCTGCACACCACACTGAGCCATCTAGATGAGGGACGTGGGAACTATGTGAGAATGCTGTTTATAGACTACAGCTCAGCGTTCAACACCATAGTGCCCCACATCCTTACGGATAAGCTCCGGGATCTGGGATTCAGCACATCCTTGTGCAGATGGATTCACAGCTTTTTGACTGCGAGACCACAGTCGGTGAGAATAGGGGATGTGTACTCTCATACCCTTTCACTGAACATAGGGGCCCCCCAGGGATGTGTGCTTAGCCCTCTTCTTTATTCCCTCTACACCGCGGACTGCACGGCCAGATACCCCACTAACTCCATTGTGAAGTTCGCTGACGACACAGTGGTGGTAGGACTCATCTCCGGGAATGACGAGAGGGCCTACCGAAGCGAGGTGGACGGATTAGCAAAGTGGTGTGTGGCAAACCACCTCTCCATGAATATCAGCAAAACAAAGGAGATGGTGATTGATTTTAGGAGACAGAGAGGCGAGAAAACTCACACCCCAATTCAGATCAATGGAAACCCTGTGGAGAAAGTCTCTAATTTTAAATACCTCGGTGTTTATATCAACGAGGACCTTAATTGGAACACACATACGGACTTCCTCATCAGCAAAGGCAGACAGCGCCTCTATCATCTGAGGCGTTTAAAGAGGTTTAAGATCTCCAAGAACATCCAGAGGAGATTCTACACCGGGGTCATTGAGAGCATCCTGTGTAATAACATCACGGTGTGGTACGGGAACTGCACAGTACAGCAACAGAAAGCCCTGCAGAGGGTCGTGCGCACAGCTGAACGCACTATGGGAACATCTTTACCAACACTGCAGGACATCTACGCTGAAAGGTGCAGATCCCGGGCCATCAGGATCACTAACGACTCCAGCCATCCCGCTTACAAACTGTTCAGGCCACTGAGGTCAGGGAAACGCCTCTGTAGCCTGAAAACAAGAACTGAAAGGTTCAGGAGGAGTTTTTACCCACAAACAGTGAGACTCCTCAATCAAAACACAAATCGGACAACATGATGGACAATTCCATACACAGTATATAATTTTCTTTTGAGTTTTATCCTTATTTTTATTTGTATTTTATCATTTACATCTGTATTTATGTAAATACGTACACTATAGCTCTTAACTATTACAGCGTAATATTTTGCACGATATTATACATTTTTATACTTTTATATAGATATTTTTTTATTATAAGTTTAGTAAGATGCACAGTCGGGGGGGGGAGTACTTTTTAGCCGGAAAAAACATTTCACTGTGTGTTGTACTAGTTATAACTACATGTGACAAATAAATAAAGAATTGAATTGAATTGATTCTAGTCTTAAATATTTAATGTAACCTGTTATTTTGTCTGAGATTATTTCACTGGTGCAGTGTGAACATGTCTGGATAAGTTGGAGGTTTAAAGACAGCACAATGATGGTATCAGTGTCTTGGAGCTTTTGTGTATATGTTACTGGTTTTCAGTAAAACTAGTGATAAGAAGCACAAAGCTGTCTTTTATTTTATCAGCCAGATAAAATAAAAAGAGCCTGGAAGTCGGCTTTATCAGTGATAAGCAGCAGATAAGGGCATGTGAACTTGTCTGAGCATAAAAATCACATGATCACTTTAACCCAAATGTCATGCCTGCAGCTTACCTGCAGCTTAGTCTGAAGCAGCAGCTGCATCCTGCAGAAGTCACCTAACCCTCTCTAGAGGTCACTGTTTCTGAGATTTGCTTGTAACTCAAATGTGAAAGTGCGTTTTTTCCTTTTGTATTGTTGTAAACTGAAAATATTCAGTTACTGATCCTTCGCATTTAGGCTAAGCATCAAATATCTTTAACTTGTGAATTACAAAAAAAGAAGAAAAAGGTTTTCTTTTTGGTCTTTACTCAAATAAAGACTTTTTTTGGAAACAGGAAAAGATGACACGCATCTGGCATGACTCATACTGAAAACCTTTCCTCCTTTAATTGTAGGAAAAGGAGAGTAACCAATAAGAACAAAGAGGTTATTTTAGAAAAGCCGAGCACAGAGTAGTCACCCTGGATTATTGCAAAGCAGCACGTGGGCTCAAAGCAGTGACGGTTAACCCCTCAACATACACTTTCTTGCATTTTTATCCTGGTATTATATGTTCTTGCCATTGCTTTGGTTGCTCTTTGTTGGATCTAGGATTTTTTTTTAATAAAACACAAACTATTAACTTGTATGGGGTAACGTCTAAATTGTATTTTAAAGGTCAAATTATTTTTTGATCAAAAGGAATTTAAATCTTCTGAACTGTAAGCTTTAAATTAATTGTAACATTATTTTTTCCTCACAGATCCATATGTGTTTATATTATTTATGTTTACTCTGTAGTTTCTCTTGTAAGGTAACGTATGTAATGTGGGATTGCAACATTTCTGAATAGTTGTGCGTATATATCTATTGTGTCCTTCAAACAAAGCATGTCATAGTTATCTCCTGGTATCAGACTGCTTGTGTATGATATATGTTTGTATAAGATGTTATTTAAGACATGACATTCCAGTCATGTTTCCTACGTGAAGAAGTGTGGCTGGAATTCAAGGCTGTGTTTATTAATAGGTGAAACGATTACTCACTATTAGTATTTTGTTCTAAAATGAAAGTGGAATCATTTCAGGGTCTGGGGAAATATTTTCCTTCAACATCATTTCTTTCATCGTGTCTCTTTCTACCTCTCGCTCCGTCTGTTATGTTAGAAAGACTAACGTGTTTCTTTATCTGAGGTGACTCGATGAAAGCATCCTCCTATTCTTTTCACATTTTAAATGCTCCCTGTGTTCTCACTGTAATGAATCCTTCCCTGGTCTCTGATCAGGTCCCTGGTAATTTTAAGCCACTTTTTAAAAACTCCAAGTTCGACCCGTCTCTTCTTGGCAGTTATAGATCCATCTCAAAAGTATTCCTAAAAACCGTTAATAATTGATCCTTTTCAGGCAGGCGTTGCAGCGCCACTTTATCACTTGGAGTCTCCAGCAACATCTTGATTGTACTGTTTCTGTTATATCTGCTGGATTTTGAGTGATAAGAAACATAGACATTTGAGAACATATAAAGACCTTTCTTATCACTACTATGCAGATGACATCTACGCTATATATATCTCCCTTAAGCCACAATGTGTTCCTAGACTTAAAGGTTGGCTGGCTGCCACTTTTCTCCAACTTAGCGAAGCTCATGGAAACTTCAGGTTTCCTTACCACTAAATTACTTTACTAAAAGTTCTATGTGTAGGTTTAGACTCAGTCTTCACTTTGAATGCTTGTGTTAAATATCTGGCTTGGTGTTGTTTTTATGACTAATAGAGATATCATCGTGTCGCGCCTATATTTCATCACATCTGGGTTATTGATTCATTTTTCATTTGTCTTAGCAAAGCTTCATTGAGACATATTTTCTGTGAGACTTCTCACTGAGTCTTCTAAGCACCTAAAGGTCACTGACGCTCCACATTAACTACAGAATCCACTTTAACATTTCGGATTTGGCTTTTAGAGCCCTGCATGAAACAGCACTACTGTACAACACATTTTCATCCCCAGCAGAGGTCATGTGACCAGGGCCTGCTGGCTGTACAGCACAAGACTGAGAACTAGGAGGCTGAGCTTTGATAGCAGCAGAAACTCTGAAATGTGTGGACTCCATGATCTGTTTTTAAAAAGCGCCTAAAATCTTTTTACACTTAGTTTTGGGTAAATGTTTGTTTTGTGTTGTGAAGCACTTTGTGGTATTTATCTTCAAAGGCGCTGTAAATATGTCTTATCTGAAACATTTTGGCACAATAAACTTTTGTTCTCGGAGGGATTTCTGCTTCTGATCACTGATGTGTTTAATAAAAATGAGTTCACCATCGTTTGGGATTTGGACCCAATGTATTACCGACAGATATCTTAATAGATAAACATGGTGCTGCTGTGTTAGAGGTGGTAATCTAAGAAGCAGCTAAAGCAAATCTGTCCTTTTTATTTATTTATTTTTGCACATTTACAGTAAACTAGCCCTTGCGCCACGGGGAGGGGTTTCCACATTGACGGTGACGTGACGTCACCGGCCAGGGCTTTCCTCCATGACGTCAGGGGGCGGTGGGGCGGTAACCAGAGAGCGCGAGGCGACGCGGAGCGAGCTGCGGAGATTAGAGTTTTTGCGCTGCGCTCCTGGGGCGCAGGAAAATCAGAGTCCGCCGTCACCTGCCAGGAGACCCCCCGCCGAGCCCGAGAAGAGAGACAGAGGCTGGCACGGTAACGGAGGACGGTTTACACCCAGACTGTAGATCAGCGAGCCAAGCACAGGAGCACCGAAGCGGCCGCCGCATCGCTCCCCAGCCTCTCCTGTGGAAGAAATCCGGTCCTGAGCAGGGTGAGTGTCCGGTGATGAACCCTCTGCTGCATGAGCTGCTTAACAGACATGTCACGGATTTAAATGTGTCTCTTTATATTTGAATGTATGAGATAAATAAAACAAAACTGGCCGTAGATCTGTTTGCCACTAAAATAACTGTTTTCTGAATGGTCATTCAAAAAGCCTGATAGTCACAGGTGAGCTCAAAGCAAACCATCCACGTTTTTGGAAAAATCTCAGTCATGTAGGCTGTTTAAATACAGCGAGGACGAGCCCAGCTGCTGCAGTGTAACCCTAAACTATAGAAGCAGAATGTCCAAGTCATCCTGAGAGTTAAAACGCTGCCCTGTCTTTGCCTTTAAAACACATTCCTGTCTGTTCTGCCACTCCCCGGTCACTCTGCTCTAAGGACACTGTGTATTTTCCATAAAAGATGGGAAAAAATACATTAAACATGACCGTGAAAACGAAGCTGGCAGCAGAAGCCTTACATGATAATAAAACGCAGTGTTAGAGGAGGTGTTACAGAAGCTTAGAGCTCCTCAAACACTCCTCACAGGAATATGAATATTTATGTTTTGGGGGCTTTTACTTCTGTTTCAGGCCAGATTTTCTGAACCGCCGGGGTGTGGTGACCATCACCAGCACCCCAGTGTAGGGTTTTCTGAAACGCTCAAACTAAAAGCAGCACAACCAAATACAAGCGAGCCAGCACGAACCGGTGCCCTTGCAGATGTTATGAATCAGATAAGGAGTTGAAATGAGTTGTAAATAATGACATGGTTCAGTTCTGATGTTGGGATGAGAGCTCAGGCTTAATGAGGCGTTCCCGTTTGTGTCACGTTTCCATATAGTTATTTGACATCCTTGTAAATAGTGTTTAAAGGCTTAAAGAAAAACTCTTTAACTGCCGTACTGGTCTTGGTGAATGACACATCAGATAGTAGATTTGCTTAGATTTACAGATTGTGATGATGTTTCTTTTTTTTTTTCAAGTCACCCCTTAAATAACCAATACTAATATTTATCTTTTTATGACTGGAGTGCAGGTGAGTCAGCATGATGAATTTGTTTTGATTCTTTGAATGTGGCATAGACGTGACACAGTCTGTAAATCTGGCTGGCTGGTTTTCGTAAAGTAGGCCTGTTATCAGTGTTGACCGGGCCTTTTACTAAACAGGAACTATTTCCTGCACATTGTTTTTATTCTCAGCGTGTATGATTCACATGTCAAAATGATTTTCACGTAATACGCAGCCTTTGTGCTTCACCTCAATCCATCATCTGCCTTTAAGACAACTTTCTTGTGATTGGCTAGCCCTCGTAAACAGAAGGTTTTACCAGCAGGTGGGTGAAGCTGCTGGGATGATAAACTGAGCATTTAGAGCAGTTTGAAGCCTGAGCTTTTGGCTCACAGGGATCAGTTGTACTCTTTTCATGTCTGTTATGCAACGAAATATTTATAACACACAATAAGGAAAAGCATAAAAACAAAGAGGATGCGTAAAGTCAATTAATAGTCAATTATTACCTCTCCCAGAGCGTGATGATACCTTTGAATGGCCAGTGCTATTTTGTTTTAAGGTCACATTTTGAATACCTTTCCCCATCCTAGAAAAAGGCAATATAGCCAGGATTTTTTTAATCCTTATGTTATATCAGATTAATTTTGTCAGTTAACCAAAAAAAGGGCCAAATATCAGTTAATATCATTTAATAACAGGTTTATTACGGTGAACCTGTAAAATTAATAGCAGGAGAAAATACCAAAAAATGCATGTTTGACATAGTTTGAGGCCACTAGAGTGCGCTGACAAATGTATTTTTACTTCTGTAAAACGTTTTAAAGTCAGTCTAATTGTTTTTAAAATTTCAAAGATCTGTATTGACCTCGAGACGCACATTCTGTTCTCTCTATGTTTGCGTGGGCTTTCTCCAGGATCTCACATGTAGAGTCCATCAAAAAAAAGTACATGGGTAGTGTAGCTGAGTGCTGTTTTTAACTGTGGTTGTGGATAAGTGGAACTGGGCTGTTATCATTTTATTTAATGGACTGGACCAATGTGCCAAATGTAATCTATGTTTAATAGGATCAGTAGAATGGAGTCAAATCCAAAGCACCTGATTAGTGCAGCACTAAAAACACAGAGATGTAAAATAGTACTTTGAACACATCTGTTTAAGGAACTGTGCTTAAATTTTAATCTCTAATGTCTCGGTCTTCAGCTTGTTAGCTTTAAATGTTTTGTTTAACAAATCTATTTGCATACTGAGCTGCCTGGAAGCATCTCCAGAGACGTTTTACAGGACAGGTGCAGCTGTAAAAAAAAAAATCAGTTATAGAACATTATTAAAACATTTAACAGTCTTAAAATTTTCACTGAAAAAGCCTTTCAAAGCAATAGGTAAGGAATATGATGTCATCTGAACCAAACTGCATTAAGCACAGCATATTGTACGAAGAAGTGAAGTTAAAAAGTGTTACAAGTGACTATATTTGGAGTACGTGGTAGAGGATTACCTCATCGACAGGAGTTTCAAGTTTCTGTGCCATTACGAGTTTCAGGTTACAGACAATAGCCGGGAATTACACCCTCAGATGGACTGTGTGTGTGTGTGAGCTGTTGTTTCCTCTCTGAAACCTGAATCCACTCATTCAGTTTACTACTACTGCCGCTCGCCCCGTCCCTCGCTGTGCGTGCCTCAGTTTGTGTGTTATGAGGAGAT
Organism: Rhamphochromis sp. 'chilingali'; assembly: GCF_963969265.1. Lineage (NCBI taxonomy): Eukaryota > Metazoa > Chordata > Actinopteri > Cichliformes > Cichlidae > Rhamphochromis > Rhamphochromis sp. 'chilingali'. The sequence continues at coordinate 29,527,430 of NC_137944.1, forward strand.
GCATAGGAGCTCAGAGGTTTCCTCTCAGTCACTGCAGCGGCTCTCGGCCTCACATTAAACATTCAACAACTCAGCAGTATGGCTCCTGAATGCTCCTCTAATTATAGAAGCTCCCAGCCTGATTCTCTCTACCTCCACCTTCCACTGCATCGCTCTGGACTCTCAGTGTACTTTATGTGTGTGCGTGTGTGTGGGAGAGGTGTTAATGAGCGTCAGTGGGAGAGAGAGAAAACTCAAACTCTCCATTTGTGTACCCATCTGCCTCCCCTGCTTGAATCCCTTAAGAATATCATTTTATGTGTTTCCAGATAGATAGATATTAGTCACTAAGACAGTATTTGTGGTAACTTTATCGAGCAGGGCAAATTCTTCGTTAGTCATTTCTTATAAATTGCAGTTATTACTCATCACTGCTGATTTCTGTTCTTTGCCTGTCGACTGATTTATAGAAAATATCCGGTGTTAGTGTGAAGTAGAGCCAAAGTCAGTCAGCTAGCTAGTAAATTTGTCCATGAAGAGAATCTAACTGGCAAATATTTTAAAAATGATCAAATCAAAATGCAAAAATTTAATGGCCAAACAATCAATCACTTAATTTGTACAGTATACTGCAGATAAAGAGAAAAGCGTTGTTACTATAGCCCTTAAGGCACTATAGGTCACATTTTCTAGCACGTTGTGGAAGCACAAGCTGGGTTTTGGTGTTTTAAAAAAAGTGCGTATAGGAGGTGGAAACTGTGAGATTTTTTGCCACTGATTTGTTTTCGTTCCTTTCTGAAGGTGTGAAATAAAGAGAGGAGAACATTTAAATCAAGCACACAAAAAGATTTACTAACATTTACAACTGCAAATTGTGCCGATATTTAATGCCAACAAAGCAGCGCAGCTTCTGAAACTCACCTGTAAAACTAGCCACACCTATGAGTGCTAATGGGAGACTGTGCTCACACACCTTGGCATTAGTCTGGTTGCAAAGATCCAAAACAGATAAAACCACAAACTACAATTTAAAAAAAGAGTGAGAGCTAACTAAAACACTACTATGTACTCACAAAACTAACAAAAATAAAATGTAGTTTTATTTTTTGTCATATAGGGTGAATAGTCAACCATTCCAAGCACAAATCTTTTTGTTGCAGGAATATCTACATGAAGTGTTTTATTTCTATTGTATTGTCTAATCTGAGCTTCAGAAATCTTACCACCCACTTTGCAAATAAAGCTAAAACAAAGACTAAAAACTGAGCAAAACTAAACTGAAACTACCCACACTGGAAAGTAACTCAAATCTAAATATAAGACATAAAACTAATGATAAACTAAGTAACTCTGATTTCCAACACCCTTGGTTCGTATTTCGCAACGTTTCTCCTTCTGGCTCTGTTTTGGTCTCCACCACCTCCTGAGAGAATGGGTAGCAGTGTGGCTGCTAGCTAGTTTGCTAGCCAATTGCAACTAAAGTCAAACCAAAACAGTGACTCTGAAGGCTTCAGATCCAAAACAGCAGCTAAAAAGAAGCTAAAACACCAGCTTTAAATATTCAGGTTTACTGTACAGTCTTAACCTTAAAACCATATCTAAACATTTAACCACAAAGAATAATAAACCAAGTAGCTATTAAAATGAATCTCATGCCTGGTTGCTCTCATTATCAGGTTATGTCTGCACCAAAGTCCCAAACTGATGCCTAACGTTAATTATCAAATGTATGACACTAATAGTTCCTGAAACAAATTATTCTGCATCTTCAGTAATCAGTAACAGGCCTTAGAGACGGATTGATAGAAAGATTAGAGGCACAGAGTGAATGCAGCAGCAGTAAAGTGCTGATATGGAAAGTGGCCAACAGCGTTGTCCAGTTCCAGAGAAAAAGGGAGTGGGAACAGAATAAATAGATGGCACAGCTTCATGCGGGTGATTCAAATATTTTATTCTATTCAAATTCATTTCACAGGGAAGGAAGCTCAACTTTTTAATCTGCTTCTTGTTGTGGTGCCATGTGAATAGATGACCTTTTTAAAATTTACCTGAAGCTCTCTTCATTAATCAGACTTTCTGTAATTCACGGGATGCAGAGTTTGTCGTCTGTTTTAAGATGTTTCCTTTCTTTGTCTTTGAGAGTTCTGACTAAGCAACAAGCTTAGGGTGAGCCAAATTTGACAAGCTGTTTGTAAATGTTCTCAGGGGAGAGGCTTATATAAACACACACACACACACACACACACGTGTACACACACACACACACACACGCGCACACTCTAATAGTATGCAGGTCTTGTGTGTGTGCTCGTTTCCAAGGAAGAGGCTGTACGAGCTGCATTTCCACAGAATATTATCCATTATCAGCATCATCGCCCAGCTCATTCTGCTTGGCTTACAAAATAAAACTGATATAAAGATCATGTGATCTTCATCAGAAAATGCTTTTTAGAGAAATGTGACTTAGTCTCTCTGCAGACCTTTTTGCACTTAAAACCCTTACAGTAAAACTAGGTGTTTAAAGTAAGCGCTCATTTTCTTTTGAACGCAACTTAAATGAAAGCGAAACAGTTTCATTTTTTTTTAGCCCACGCTGAAAAAAATTGCCAGCTAATCTTATCAGCGCACAATCTCCAAAACATGCTAGGATTTTAAAAGCAAGACTGTCTAGTTCCAGATCCTTTAGGTTTAAGCATGATTTTCTCGTTAACAGTTAAAGAGGGCAGGATGGTGGTTAGCACTGTTGCCTCACAGCAAGAAGGTCCTGAGTTTAAATTCGGGGTCTTTCTGTGTGGCGGCAATGTTCTCTCCGGGTACTCCGGCTTCCTCTCACACTCCAAAGACATGCAGGTAGTGGGGTTAGATTAATTGGAAACATTAAATTGCCCATAGGTGTGAATGTGAGTGCAAATGGTTGTCTGTGTCTATGTGTTAGCCCTGCGACAGACTAGCAACCTGTCCAGGGTGGACCCTCCCCTTGCCCCAAGACAGCTGGGATAGTCTCCATCTTCAACACCGCTGTGTTGGCTTTTTTCAGTCAGAAGTGACTGCTGGTATGCTTGGTTAACAAGCTACATTTATAGTCTCTTATTGTTCAACACACAAACAACGTACTAGAGTTTCACGCAGGAAAACCTGAACCCGACTTCTTGGAGAGGCTGAACCAAACTGTAGTGCTTTAACTGCTTAAAGACAAAAAAGAGACCATCCATACGGCCCGAAACCAGTTTATGTACCGGAGTGTAAACACGCTTTAATGCTGTAAAGTTGGCCATGTTAGCATGGGAATCTTGGGGATTGACTTCTTTCTGGGGACAGCCTCCAGGGCCCACAGGGGCACTACAGTTTTTGGCACTTCCGTGTTGGCTTGGTTTTTTAGCCCTGGAGGCTGCCAGCCCTGATATACATACCAAGCATGGAACAAGATAAATTTCCTGGCATGACTTTCATGAAGTAAAATGGTAATGACCCATATAAGTCAGTTTATATTACGTAACCTTTATATCTTTTATATGTAGTTATATTTCTAAGCTATCACAATTAAGTTAATCGATTTGTGCAAAAAGGTTTTACGGGTTTATCTCGGCCACCTTGTGGTCATGGTTGCTCTGCCCCGTGATATTTTTGTTCACGTACCCAACAATTTCCATCTCCTTAATACATCCAGATCTTCACCTCAGTGAGGCTAACTTCTATTCGCTGATAAAGACATAATTTTCTTCTTTTACAGGTGTTTTAACTGGAATTTTATGAGACACTTTTATAGTTGTGAATGACAGGAAGCTCATAATGAAAGAGAAATGGTTGGCATTTAAAACATCAACCAGGAATCACTTAGTCGTTACCAAAACTAGTTCTTGTATTTCCCATGACCGTCCTCCTGCAGGTTGCAGGTGTGAATACTTGAATGTTTGACGCTCATTGGGAACAACAGGTAGTGGCCGTTGTGAATAACTATAAAGAAATGATTTGTGCAATGAGGCAAACAGCGGAAAGAAGTTGAGTATGACCAGATGGCCGTGATTCAGCAGTAAAGTATGAGGTCGTTATTATTATAACCCTGATGAGCAGCCATGATATCTAATCGTGCTAATCGTGCTCCGAAGAAGCAGCCTTGGCCGATCGACCGTGACGGTGTTTTTTGCTTGACTTCTTCTTGTGAAGGAACATTTAGACGTTAGTCATGTATGGAGGGCCACGAGCGCCAAAATTAATTAAATAATACATTTTTAATGATTTAATATTGAATAGAAAATGTATTAAATTAAATTCATTATTTACCAGTTTTATTAATTAATAACACATTGAATTAATTTTTTAATGATGTATTTCTTTAATTTGTTTTGGCACTCATGGCCCTCCACAGTGGTATGCATGTGCTGCTACTATGGAGGTCTAAACGTTTAAAGTGTTTTATTTTTTCGACATCAGGGCTTTACAGTTGATCTCTCACTCGCTCATTCGCCCATACAGCTGTGCAGCTGACATGCAAAGTGCTGTCTTACCAGTACCCTGGGAAATTTTGGCATGTGAAGCGGGACCCGAGATGGCCCGTGCAAACCATTAATAACAATAAGGGTCAAACTGTGCATAACAACAGAAGAATGACCACTTTACTGCCAAGTTCAACAAAGCATTTATGAAACAATAAATAATGGGTCACATGCTTTTATTAGCTGCATTCTTCGAAGACACTGATGAAGACGTAAGTTCCTCCTAGAAGTTCTGGCACAAGTTCACAGAAATTCAGCGTTGTGCTGCAGTTGCTCTGCAAAAACACACAGAGGCATTTTTACAACAGGGCCAGCTAGCCTATTAGCTGATTGATTCTAATTAGCTGTCTTCTCTGAAGACACACAGGCACACACACACATCGTGCATTATTAGCTGCTGGTTGAGAAGGGGGACCACCTGTTCCACTCCTGGACCCCGCTCTCAGATTAGCAGGGCTTTACTCGGTATCACTACAAACAGGATAACAGCCTGAGCCGAGCTGTTTGCTCTCTGCGGACTTTCTCGTGTTGTCATCAGTCGGTTTAGACTGCAGCCTTTTAGCTGACGCTTTTATCCGAACCGATAAGATGCCTTCGAATGAGCTGAGCGCAACAACAGGATAATCAGTTTAGGCTGATTTGATGTGTTTCGTGAAAGACTGGAAAGAAATGTTAAGTGGCGTTTGCTTTATTGAGGTTGTGCTTGGTGGCATATTGAATCTGCCGCATGTGTGTGTTTATATATTTTAGAATCTGGGAGAGCAGGAGGAAAACATCCATCAAAGGTCAAAGGAGGGGCTGCCATAAGATCGCCCCTATATAACAATTTTTAATCCATAGAGGATGAAACTCTGTTCCTCAGGCAGATCTGCAGCTGCACAAGAGGAATGAGCCAATGAGAAAAAGAAAGATCAGAGTCAAAGCAGCCTGACATTTTTCTCTGGAATCAGCAAAGACAATAAACTTCAGTCAAGTTCTTAGGAATGGGAGGGTTTAGGCACTTTGGCTGAAACCCAGAGTGGAGGAGAGATGTGTCTTGTAAACACAAAAGGCTGCAGCCTGTCACGTCATTACTTAGAAAGCTCTGCGGTTAGGTTTGCAGTAAGGTAATTTATATAATAATGGAGGGTTTTTAATACTACTTTACATAGAGTCAAATTAATATTTTGCTTCATCACCATTGTTGTTTGTGTAGATATTAATTTACTGGCCATGCTCAGATCATTACTTACCTCAGTGCTGTATAGAAACTCATTTTGTTCCCACTTAACAAATAAACATGGGCTGAATAGTCGGCTTTTTCCCCATGCATGCATGCCGTCGTACACCACTAGGACTCATTTAAACTAAGTGTTTTTTTCTAAGCTAATTTTGTATTGTTGATAAAGCTCGTGTGTTTGATATTATAATGAGCTTCAGGAGATTGCAAGCTAATGCTCTCCCAGCACCGGACCCAATCCCAGATAAATGGGAGAGTTGCATCAGGGAGGGCATCCGGCATAAAATCTGTGCCAAATCAAACAAGCAGATCCATCCACTGTGGCGAAGCCTTGGGAGCTAAGAAAGCAGCTGAAAGTTATTATAGTTAAAGTTTTTTTAGTGATACAACAGCAGGCTAATAGTTTATTTGGATTTTTTTTAAAGTAAATTATCGTCTGAAAATGTGTGCACAACATGTTCTAAATGGGAACACTTCCCCAATCATGTAATACAAGTCCTTCATGTACAAAGCTCCCTAATTGTATATGTGTTTGCCCCCGGTTGTAGATTAAACTACTGAAACCACAAAAATCAAATCAAATCAAATCAAAATTTATTTATATAGCACATATTAAAAACAACAGTGTTGACCATAGTGCTTCACAGTCAATAAAAACATGAGACAGTTAAAACAAACAATAGAAGAGGACAACAAACAATAGGTAACAACGCAACAAGCTAAAACAGCCAACTAGACAGAATCAAAAGCCAAAGTAAAAAAATAAGTTTCAAGACGTAATTTAAAAGACAAGATAGACTCGGCAGTGCGAATATGAACGGGGAGGTTATTCCAGAGTCTGGGTGCCACAGATGCAAAGGCCCGGTCGCCTCTCGACTTCATTCGAGTCCTAGGTTGTGCTAGGAGCCTATGGTTGGATGATCTAAGTGCCCTGTTGGGATTGTATGAATGGAGTAAATCAGAAAGATAACTGGGCGCTAAATTATTCAAAATATTAAAAGTGAACAAAAGAATTTTAAAATCTATACGATATTTAACAGGGAGCCAATGTAATTTGGCTAAAATTGGAGTTATGTGTTCATGAATTCTTGTACCTGTTAAAAGACGCGCAGCTGCATTTTGAATTAACTGGAGCCGGCAAAGAGAGGAGTGTTGGAGGCCCGAGTAGAGGGAGTTACAGTAGTCCAATCTGGATGTAATAAATGCGTGGATAAGCTTTTCAAGATCTTTTAAAGGAAGGAACGGCTTTGCTTTGGAAATCTGACGCAACTGGTAAAAGCTGTTTTTTACCACAGTGGACACCTGTTTCTCGAGTTTAAAAGAGCCATCCAGGAACACTCCGAGGTTTCTTACAGTGGACGAAAGATGGCTAGCGAGAGGGCCTAGGGCGTCAGCTAACTGGTCTAGCGGAGTGTGACTACCAAAGACTATGATTTCGGTCTTATTCTCGTTCAATGTAAGAAAATTATGTGATAACCAAATTTTTACTTCATGCAAACAGTTGAACAGAGGTTGCAAAGGAGCAGTCACATCGGATTTCAAAGGTAAATAAATCTGGATATCATCGGCATAACAGTGAAAGGAGATGTTATGTTTTCTAAAAATTAATCCCAACGGCAACATGTACAAAGAGAAAAGAGCAGGACCGAGCAAAAAAGTATAATTAGTTTCAGTTTCAGCCGCTTCATCTATTATGTGTTATCATTTTTAATAGATAAAGAGCTAGTGGTGTGTTATTATCACATATCGTATCAGATTTTTCCACAGGGACTTCATTAAACGCGAATCTGTGAGCTGTTCATGTATGTTCACCTCACCTTCGTGTGCGTTTGTGTGTGTACGTGTGTGTTGTAGCGTGAACCCTGTGCGGACAATGACGAGGCAGGCGGCGAGTCGTGTTATATAACAGCAATTAGTTCTGACAGCTGCACACCTGTAGCGCACAGCTGATTACTCCGAACTGCATGTTGGTGTGAATGTTCGTGTGCGTGTCATTGTGTGTGTGTGTGTGTGTGTGTGTGTGTGTGTGTGTGTGTGTGTGTGTGTGTGTGTGTGTGTGTGTGTGTGTGTGTGTGTGTGTGTGTGTGTGTCCAATCATCCTTCATCATGGCCTCTAATGTGGAGTAACCTGCTAGCAGGGCCCACACTAGCTGAATCATTTCAGTCTTACAATCCATGTTGCATACCGGGCTTGCACTAATGGTGAGTTAGCTGGAAAATGTCCATCCCAAAGTTCCCTCTGCACCGTTTCATCAAGAGTCAAAAAGATGAATAGAAATATATTCAGTAAAAGGCAACAAGTCAAGTCAGAGCAGGTAAAATAAACTCTGTTGTACCTTAGGGGAAATTTGTCCTAGGATTATTGCCAAAGTATATTGAGTTAGATGTCATAAAAAAGAAGGAAGATCACAAGGACACCTGAGTATTAAACATCAAATCGTTGTTATACACGCAAGTAGAACTCAAAACTGGATTTTACTTCTAACTATACTTAAACCCAGTTGAACTTGGATACAAAGTGTTTTTGTGTGAACGTATGTTCCTGTAGGATGGGTGTGGCGAGTATGTGCTCTGAGCTGCAGCAGTTTAGGCAGTTCATGCCCTGCAGGGAGAAACTGGAGGATCCCAAAGTGCTGAGGTGTAGATTCACCGTCTAAGACAGAACATTGTGTCTGCGAGCTGCTGAGGACGGATTACCTGCAGATCGCACCGGCCTCACTCTGTCTGTCTGTTTGTCTCTCGCTCTGATTCAGGAAACCGAGTCCAGAATTAGGCTGTGAGGACTCATTGTGGCGGTTTAGGAACTTGGACTATTATAGTTTTATTGTCTTGTAAACTACATGATTAAGAGTTCTACTAGTGGCCTTTTCAGGCTGCAGTTATTATTACATCATGTTGAATTAAATGAAGAACACGTGGATGATTTTTCCTTTTAGTTAATCCACGAGATCCGGAAGCTACAGGAGACACCGTGGAGTCAATGAGGTTAAAGCTGCCTGCTGGGACACGCTGGATCTAAATTAAGAGCATAGCTTACACGTCCACATTAAATTATCGATATAAAAATGTGGAATGACACATTTTGAAAAGATTCACATTAATATGTTTGACACCAAGAGGAATCATTAGTATGCTCTGAATTTTTGAAATCTCACATTATGAAACATTTGTGTCACATTAAGCACTAAAGTGAGTTTATCAGAATATTCAAAGGATTTGAATCCTTCTTACATTTTAAGACTTTCCTGTATACCTCTCTGTTTTTTCTTTAGACCTTTCATAGTGCTGAATACTCAAAGAAAACATGTCCAAAGTTAGAAACAATCCCCATCATCATAATTATTATTATTGTTATTTTGTTCCTTGGCTCAGTATGTTGTCATAGACTGAAAGATATCGCTAATATGGGCATCCTGGCTGTGAGCACAGAAGCCCCGCCCACCTCTTGTTACAACCTTGATCTTGTGACAGCCAATTAGATTAAAGTAAACTACAACTGGGAAGATGAACTGAGGGGCCCAAAGGCCCAGTATAAGATGAATAAAGGTTATTTTAATTTGTGAGTTAGAGAAAGCTTTTTTGTTAGAGTCCAAGATTCAAAATATGGTGTTCTAAATTAGTATAATGTGTCCTCTTTATGAACGCGGTTGTCACCACAGATTGTCATCAAAACCATATCTGCAGCAGAAAGTTAATCAACATTAAACAAAGATGTTACACTGCTGTAACTGTGCAGTAGTTATCGAAGCCTGGAGTCTGCCTCCACAAACAAATTGCTTTAGTATAATCTGCATGTATGTGTATCATCAGGATGTATGTTCAAATGTTTGGGTCGTGATAATAAAATAAGAATAAAGGCTCACAAACACGTATGTGATGCATTGATTCAGCTATCTTTGTGTTAGTAAATCTAATGTGCAGTATGTCAGCATACCAGTTTTGTTATGAGCATTGGAGTTTTTGCACTCTGAAACTCAAAACTGAGCCAGAGCACATAGAAAACTCTGGAATTGTTCATGCAGAAGGACATTTGAATCTAGTTGTTGCAGTACAGAAAAAGTCCTCCGGGGACCACGAACAGCTTCATGGGAATTTGGCCAGTAGCTGTCAAAACCTTAATTTGGACAAAAATGTGGAACAGATGGAGAGACGAACAGGCGAGCAGGAGAAATAAATATCATTCTACAAAGCAGCGGGCTTTGGCAGTCGCAAAAATGCAGCCCACCGGGCAGGTAATTGCATTCACCTGACTGTCCTGGCAAAGATGAAAAGCAACCTCTGCTTGTCATGAGAATCGAGTTTGAGAACTGTTGCTATAAAACAAGAGTGCACTGTGGGAATGACCCTCGCTGTCAGGTGGCTTGGCTGCAGTTAGGATGCATGATGGTTATAATAATAATTTCCACAAAAGTCCAAAGTGAAAAGAAAAAGTTTAGTTCTTTTTTTTTTTCAGATGAAACAGTTACTTAACCTCGTGTTTTTGAAGCTTTGATGATTAAAGCAGGGCAGAGAAATATTATTACAGGCATGTAGATCCTGGAAGGCTGCATGTTAAAGCAGCCTGCAGTGTGTGTGTGTGTGTGTGTGTGTGTGTGTGTGTGTGTGTGTGTGTGTGTGTGTGTGTGTGTGTGTGTGTGTGTGTGTGTGTGTGTGTGTTGAATTGAGCAGCAGTGGAGTAGGAGGACAAGTGTAGAACAGAGTGCGTGTGAGCCTGTTGATAACAAATCAAGTCCAGATTGTGAAGTTCTCAGGCTGTTCAGGCCCATCTGCCAAAGCACGACACGAACGCTGCACACACACACACACACACACACACACACAAACGTTTGCTTGGCTATCTCTGTGAGGACATTCAATTATTCCAACACCCCTTACCTTTGAGTTAACCATAACATCGCAGCACGTCCCCTTTACCCCATCATCATTCTAACAAAGCTTCCAAGGACCAAACCAACCAGATCTGTAGATGCTCACATCATCTAAAAATGTAACACTGATAAAATTCCCACTAGTAAAAACTGCATTTTATTGTTTTTATTTTGTTTTATTCAAATACTTCATTTGCTAAAGAGGTTAAAAAATGCATGACAAATTAGAAATGCAGAGTTGTCGTGACTCCAGATACCGAGTTTGATAAATAATTAGTGAAACGCGTGCATCCATTAAAACAGTGCGTTCTCACAACATCTCCAATTAAAACTTTATTGGCTCATAATGTCAACGAAATTGGATGGTAGCAGTGCAAAACAAACCAATTAAACCAGTGACAATGATGAAGAACACAAATGAGTGCTTTAAAGAAGTAGATAGAAAGAAATCAACATTTCAAACAGAAACTGGCTGTTTTTTGAGTAGGACTCCACCTATTGAAAGAAGTGCACCACCTGACTCTGAGGCCAGGTGGGGAATGCTGGGAATGATGTTCGCTGTTAGCTCTGGGTGAGGCTGCAGATACTCTGTGCGCGGACTCATTTCTGTTAATGCCATGGCCGTTTTTCAGATCAGTTCCTCATTCATTTTTTTGTTTGCGGAGATGTTTTTTCCACACTGACTCATCATCTGTTTGTGTCGTCATTCAAAGGAGCTGCGTATTGATTTTCACGTAATGGTTAAATTAATGTGTATTAGTAAGTAGCCTTTTTGCTCAATTATAGCAAAATAACAGGCACGATTATAATCATTATTTTCTAATTCTGTAATTGTTTAACACAATTAGAAGAAAAGGAGCACTGTTTTGTTAAGTGTAACTGTAAATAACCAAATACATGGTGCCTCAAAGCACTGCAAACACACACAAATACACTTTCTGTTCCTTTAAACGCTATTGAACTTTCACACACACTCAGTCACTCTGATGGATGCATTGGGGGCAGATTGGGGTTTACTAACTTTCCCAAAGACTTATCGACAAGACCAATCATAACGCCAACCCGCCGACTGGAAAACACCCGACTCTACCGTCTGTGCCAAAAAAATGAAGTAATAACGCATTATTGGGAAGTGATTTAGGAGAACAACAAGTGATCGCTTTATCTCAATTATCCTGTTTTAATAATCTGTGGAAGCCAAAATTGTGTGAAATTTAAATGAGAATAAATGCACATTCCTCAATCCCTAATATGTAACTGTGTCGCCTAATAGAATATTATAAACAGAAAATGTTATAATTATAGATTTTATAGTATAAGTTGTGCCTGCCTGCTGGGGGGGAGGGCACGAAAACCATGCAGGCTCGTAAGCAGAGACTTTGCATAAAAAATGCAACAAGTGCACACGCACCCCAGGCAGCAATCTTTAAGAGTATAACAGGAACGAGCGCTGCGTTGCGGTGTCTCCAGCCATCCGTGTCCACGTCTGCATTAGAGGATAATCTAGGCGTTACTTTACAAACAAACAAGTTTGTGACACATTGTTCTTTCTTCGTACCTCTCAACAGAATCGTTGTCGTTTTCTCGCTGTTTGAATGTTGCATTTTATTGCGGTTATCGTGTTGTTTGAAGGCAGGGCGCTCCCCTAAAGTCTGTTTATAGAGGCAGGAGGTGTGTTTGAAATCTTTATAACTTACAAGCAAATTTTGAAGTGGTTTGTTTAGGTAGGAATTTTCTGATTGCCCATTTTAAAAATCTTGGAGACCAGTCTTCAGTTATTGATAATTCCGCAAAGAAGCAAATAGATAAAGAGATTTGACACAAGATGAAGAAATCTTTGTTGTTTCCTCCTTTGAGAGGTGAAACAATCTTTATCAGTTCTGGAGAATCTCCTAAAAAAAGAAAAGAAAAGAAAGGAAAACCAGATAGTGGGTGTCTGTGCGTTCTCATCAAAAACATCTGATAATGATGACAGCATCACTGAGCAGGCGCATGATAAAACTTTAACCAGTTTGATTCCAGTTCCAGCAGCCCTGATCACTGGGCCAAATGGGAACCCTGCATTGGAGGATGAAAACACACATTTAGAGGAAAAAAAACAGCGTGTGAAGCTCAGGCTGCCGCAGAGGAGAGGGCTCTTACACGCAGAGCTGCTGGGGGTGTATATTTAGAAACTGCTGGCTTTTTATACACATCTCCACAAAGACCCAGTTTGACCCAGAGAAGATGGCGAGTGATGAACCGCCATGCTCGCTTTCAGCAGATATTTATTTTTGTTAGCACACTGCGTGTAGGTATGTGTTAAAAATGCACATAAAAGTTTAATGATGTACTTTGATAGTAGATATCCTCCTTTGGTTTTGGTTTCTGACTACAGCTCAGAAGTATTTTCCTCCTCTTCCTGCAGCTTGCAGTTTGTTAGAATTTGGTTTTTGAGGTAATTCTTCTGGCCGAACGTGTGTGCTTCTTGTTGCATTGTTTCTTCCTTTGATAAAACAACAGTGCGTGACATTTAGGCTTTTATAGTGACTGCTCTCAGAGTGATTGGTGCTGACAGGCGAGGCCAGTTCAGATCATATCAGATTAAACCAAAAATTGGTTTCCGCACCTGTTTCGTCATCTGGACATGGAGGTTTACTTTGTCTACAATAAAGCTGGCCAGACTTTATTTTTCATTTCTTGGAAAAATGTCTGAGGAGTGTTTTTCTTCAGTGTTTGAGAGAATCACAGTGAATCATCAGATTGGCTGTGGAACTGAAAGTTACTGTGAAGGTTATGGTTTCGTTGATAATGAATGCACTTGCTGCAGAGAAGGCTTAAAATAGCTCCAATGTCCAAACATACTGAAGGAAATCAAATGAATCCCTCATATGCACTTTGAAACCGACCTTTTCTTTCCTTTTCCATTACCATGTAAGTTTTTTTTTCTTTATAGTTCATGCTTTGAACTATAAAGCTCTGCAGACATTTACCGGTTTGATAACTTCATAGCTAGTTTCTCATTTTATTGTTTTATTCCTTGTTTGTTATTCAAAAAACTCCCACCATGACAGTTTACATTTGACTTTCTCAGTTATTTACCGTTAAAGCCTCCACAGTCCACTGGTTAATGCACACCTGTATTTTTTACATATTTTAGTACTGGATTTGAACAAGGACACTCATTGACCTTAACCTATCTTATAGTACCGTTTTATTTCCCTAAATATAAAACCAGTATAACAGCTGCAGTAACAGATTATGAGGAAGTCATCTAAATAAATAAAACAGTGTTTTAGCACCACTGTATCCACTCTGTGACTGAATGAATGTGCACTGCAAATTTGTAGAAACATTGAATATTTAAAAGGTTTTCAACTCTTGTAACACTTAAGCATTTACACCATAATTATCAGTTATTTCATCACTTTCATTACATGTATGTGGACATTTTTGTAAAAGCCTGGCATACATGTGACCTCCAACTCTCTGTTAACAGTTTACTCTTGGAGTCAGATTTTTTTACCTTTACTTAACTTGGAAACAGAGATTCAGGATCTCTTTTCCTAAAGTGTCCTGAGCCAGAATAAGAGAGCTAGGAAGCTGATTGGTTGATGCTCCGAGCTGTTGGTCAGACTGTTTGACTATATAAGTTTCTTTACAAGAAAAAATATGTAAGAGGTTTGCAAAACTGCTGAGGTTCACCTTCAGTCTGTGTCGGTCATGCGTGCCAGTATCAGAAAGTCCACGCCACGTCTAATAATAATCATTAACATTTGATCTGTTTTGACTATAAAATGTAACCACTAAACTTTAGAATTGTTTATATCTTTAACAAAACATATTTAAATGATTTTGTTTTTTTTAAAAAAAAGCTTTTTGCATTTAAAATGCAGATACAATACAGGCCCGTATAATCAGTTGTGTTTTGCTTATGACCTGGAAACTCTGGGATCAGACCTTTCAGCTTAGCCCGGAGGAGCAGCTCCACAGACACGTCCCTCAGCCAGTCTGCTGAGCTGTGATTGATCAGCTTATCTGCTGCTCACGTGACTCCTGCGTCACACTCTTCCCACAGAGAACCACAGGTTTCAATATCCTGAACGGTGTGATGTTTACTGGGTCAACATATAGTGCATGTAAGCGTGTGTGCATGGGTCTATGTGTGTGTTAAAAGCTTATAAACTGGTGTTCATAATCACATTTGTTAACGCTAAGGCAATCAGAGATGCCGGTCAGCCATTTGCTGATAACAGAGAGAAAACCAATAAATGTCTGCACTGCTGAGGAGGAAGTGTGACCGTGCTTCCTGAGTCTTTTTAATTCACTTTATTGTCTGTTCCATTATCTCTAATGCCACATGACATTTCCAACCATGCCCAGCTCCATGGAGCTCATGGAGAGCTTCCAGGAGCTTTTAGTAGTTACAGAGAAACGCGTAGAAACACACAAATAAATCTGCAACGTGATAACACATCCAAGCTCACACAGCCTGCAATTGTAGTGAGAACATAATTACAATGGGTGTATTCAGATGGTGGTGTATGCTCACTTGTGTGTGTGTGCGCCTTGAACATAATTATCACGTTTAAGGTTGCGGCAGTTATTCAGACATATAGGTGATTAGATTGTGAGCTAGTGTATGTTCATTTACGGGTTTGAGTGTGACATTGTATACATGTTGTGTTTCTTTAATAGGCTTGTGGGGAGTTTTATGAGTTTGCATATCTGTGTTTTCCATAGACTGTACGCAAAAGATGGAAATACCCATCATGACAGCTCACGTTTTTTTTGGAAACCTCAGTATTAACATTTTTCTCAGTGCCAGAAGAGCTGGAAGTGATAATATTTAAGACAGTGAAGTGCTAAGTTACCACCTAATGCTAGCGAGGTTGTTTAGCAAGCTGATTTTATAAACTATATGAGTGCAAATCAGAGGGTTTTTTTCACCTATGTGCAAAAAAAGAAATAAAAAATCTAAGTCAGAGAACTACATAACAAAACAGCACATCATACATGATGAGAAATGCGATGGTCGTTGCAGATAGATAAATACAGCCCTTTAAAATGTACCGGTTTTCTTTTTCCTGTTGGGAATGGAGGGGGAGGGGCTATAGCATAATTCAGGCTCAGCAGACATCGTCAGAAGCTGTTTTGCTAGTTACTAGATTGTTATCGATGTCAACGGACTTTAGTATTGCAAAAAAACGTATTGTCTGTTGATCCAAGGACACTAGACCTGTTACTTGCAATATGTTTTCTTTTTTCTACATGAACAAAATGCTAATAAAAAGATCTATTTTAAAAAAGTTCCAGAGAAATCAGAGAGTTTTTGTCACTCGTTCTGTTTATAGACAGAAAAGTATTTAAATCCAATTTTTCCAAGCTCAGTGTAAACGAGAGGTATAGCTACCATTACAAACTCCTGCGACCTGAATCAATCCAGAAGAGGAGGGATTCTCTGTCTGTCGGTCAAGGCAGCCGTGCCACTAATTTTAAGCCTGAACACATTTTAATTGGCTGTGTTTAAAAGAAATTCACCGTTATTATGAAGGAAGAATCTAGTCTTAGAGCCCAAAAAGGCCGTAAACATGTTTGTTTCCGCATCGATCACGGGAGTCACGGGGAATTAATTCGTTTTTAGATGCCTCAAGTGGCCACTAGAGGAACTTCACGTGTAATCACTTCCATTCTGCTTTCATTTCTCAACCCTCCAGTTTGCCAATCTTTGTGTTGGATTTTATTGGGTGTAAAACTGTTTACCTGTGTGTTGGTATATACTGCAGTTACATTACTACTCTGCGTGTTTGTGTGCATGCGTTATTATCATTTTTCATTTATAGTGTGTGTGTGTGTGTGTGTTGTTGTTTTACAAGACTGAACATGTGAGTCCATGCTTTTTCATATCTGATGTTTAAGTATGAGTGTGTGTGTGTTTGTATATGTCTTTAGACAATAGGAAAAATTTACTTGTTTATGTGTGCCTGTGTGTAGTCTGAATGCATACGTGTTTCAACGTGTATTTGTACCTGCATTACAGCTAAAAAACATCTTTTGAGTGTGTGTGCCCGCGCGCAATCACATGTGTCTCGATGTGAATCCATTTAGCAGTTCATGCTCAGCTGCGTGTGTGTTTCTGTGTGTGCGTACATAAGTGCCAGAGCCACAGAGTGGGTCGCTGTTTGCCTCGCTCATAGTGAGCATTGCCATGGCAACGGCACTAGCAGCGCAGTGTGAAGTGGAGGAAGAGCTTGCGATGCTCAGCGTGATGGAGAGCGATAGAGAGACTGGTTTCACAAGGACACACCATTGGCCGGGCTGGATGATGATGTCATGGATTTAATTGGTGGCTTAACTCATCCAGATGTGTCCTGTTTAACCTCTCAATTATGGTTACTTAACACATACAGAAAAACATTTGATATCATTAATGTGCGTGTGTGTGTTTGTGGGTTTAAATGTAATTAGCACAGATAGATACTCGGTTCAGATTATCTAAGGAGTTAATGATCAGATCGAAACCCAGGAAGAGCAAAGCAGAGTCACAGAGACGGGGGGGGGGCGGGGGGGGGGGGGGGGGCGGGGGGAAGAGAGGTGTGTGTCATACTGAGCATGCTCTTTGTACTAACTTCCTGCTCTCTTCTTCCTGACAGAAAAAGAGCGTTCAGAGAAGCCGGTGCTCAACAAGAAGCAGAGGAGGGTGAACGGAGGAGACGCTCTGAATACAGCTCAAGAGAATCGGATGAAAACGGAGGAATTATTTCAACATTTGGACTGAGTCAGGCTCCCTGGATTCTTCTCTTATCTTTTTTTTTGCCCTGTCTGTTTTTGTTGGAGAGCAATTGATTGAAACTGACATTAATCTTTTGAGAGTCACACTAAAGTCGGACCTTAACATCTGCCTAAAAGATGAAAGGCTGGAGGCTTTTTTCTCTTCGCGAGTGCTTTGACTGCCAAGTTTGAAAAGTACTGTGGGAATCTAAGTGGATTTTTTTTTTCACTTTTCATATTCTGTTGTGGTTATCTGTTATCTCAGTCTCTGTTTTGCTGATAAGGTTTTGTTTCCAATCAAACAAAAAAGAGGAGGGAGACTGTTTCTCAAGTTTCTCAGCCTCAAACCGGAGTAGCATTTGCATTCCAGTTTGGCTTCACAAGTGGACAAATCCACCCTTGTGTGTCTGATAGAGTGTGTGTTTGAGTAGTTCAGAGTCCCTTGGTACAAGGGGACAATAACCGACCCTGTCTGTCTCTTCGAGGAAAAATGGGATCAGAAAAGGACTCAGAGTCACCTCACTCCTCAGTTAGTGGCGTTCCCAACCCTAAGTGCCGTGCGCCAGGCAAGCGCCCGGGCCGCATCTCCTTCCACAGCCTCTTCCACGGTAAACGGAGCTCTCGGGGAACCAGGGCCCCCAAAGGAGGAGCGGCCACCCCTTTATCTCATCATCACCACACGCAACAACAGCTGCATCCTTCCGCCTTGAGTTCTGCAGCTGCTGCAGCTGCTGCTAACCCCACCACAACCACCACGGCCACAACCGCCACGACCCCCCAGGATGCAGCCTCCGGCACCCCCTCAAAGCCACTCTCCTCCAGCCAGCCGTCTCTGGGTGGAGGCGCTTCCTCCGGGGAGACCAATCTCCTGGAGTGTCCCCTGTGCCTGGTGCGTCAGCCTGCTGACCAGCTCCCCGAGCTGCTGGGCTGCAGCCACCGATCCTGCCTCTGCTGCCTGCGCCAGTACCTCCGCATTGAAATCACAGAGAGCCGAGTCCAGCTCAGCTGCCCCGAGTGTGCCGAGAGGCTGGCCCCGCGGCAGGTGGCCGACATCTTGGATGATGCGGCCCTGATGGAGAAGTATGAGGAATTCCTACTGAGGAGGTGCCTCGCTTCTGATCCGGATTGCCGATGGTGCCCGGCGCCCGACTGCGGGTAAGAGCCTGCAAATTGTGTTTTCAGCCCCGTCTCACTGATAAAATCTGCATTTTTGCTCTGATGCTGCTGCTTGGTTCCACTTCTGGGTGCTTTTGTTTGACTGTTCATGTGATATTATCACCAGTTTCCTGCCTCTTTCACTTCATGAGCTCTATGTTCTTGTCGTAGACGGAAAAAATATCAGAAAATTGGTGACATAGTTAAGTGGCCTATTTTCTCTCTTGAATAAGCAAAAACCCAAAATATTTGTACAGTCATAAAGAAGCAGGGATCTTTAAACTGGGAATCAAAAACCAACAAATTAACAACCACAGTTTTCACTTATTAGTAAGTGGTTACCATTAATGCTCTGTCCCTCAACTAATCGCTCAGTCATGGTATTTTTTCAGCTATATGTCATTGTGGGTCACTGTGCCATCCTTTATAGTAAAATGCACCACGTTCTCCTGCCAGGCAGTCAAATACTACTGTCCTACAGATATGCATGACTTGTTTTTTGCTGTCACTGTCTGCAGCCCACATATAACGGTCCCTTTTGACAGAATAAAGTCCACATTGTAAAACCGGAGGAGTGGCAATAACATAACACCCAACTTTGTCAACCCGGAGACCACAATTTGCATCTAGTTTGGGACTTTTTTCCACTTTGCACACAAGTATCGTTTGTACTCGCTGTACTGTTATGTTTAGGCACTAAAATCTACTTGGTTAGGATGAGAAGAAGCTGAGTTTTGCATTCAAATGGATTTCTTAATGACATAATAGTGTTTTTAATGTTAGGAAATGGGAGTATGAGATGTAAAGCACTACTGTGATAACCCGGAGTGTGGCAGCACAGATGGCAAAGGATACCATGCGTATATCTCTGATACCAGTGGAAAGAAAAATGGGTTGGAAAACCAACATTTATAGCACTGAATGAATGAATGAATGACTCTTCTAATGGTTAGACTGAGCAGTTACAGTAAGGTGAAATTCCGGCTTCAGTTTCAGCTTTGTTTCCGTCTTCCTGTTTATGTAATATTATCAAGTTATCTGATTGGGGGATTAAGGCGATTATACAAATCAAGCTTTAGAGCCCTGGTCCGTTTGTGGTAAAGTCTGTGCGGCCTTTGGGGGAATTCACATTGCGTAATTTATAAAAAACAAACAAAGTCAGAGTGAGAAAGAGAAACTAGACTACGAGGCTGTGAGTGAGACTCAAAGTGAAAATGTAGTGAAGCCAGAGGCACTTCAGTTTACTGGTGAAGGTGCTTGAGTAATGCCAGAAGTCATTTTATATCTGAAAGAGAATAAATTGAAGATCAGTTTCTCCAAAGCTGGAAGCATAACGAAACTTAGGGAGTTTCAAGTTAACGTCTGGTTTTGAATGAAGAAGTCATCAGATAAGCATACATAAATATTAGTACGTTAGCATCTCCACCGAAAGGATTTCCGCTATAATTACCGGCCAACAGCTGACGTGCGAGATTGCCCAGTCGGTTACTGTTAAACGTTATTTGCTCACTCTTTCTTCTGCAATTTCAGATAAAGGGTGTTACTTCAGATTTCACGTCAGTTTTCTGTCTGGGTTAAACTAAACAGGAACTGCTTTGAGCCGACCAGTTTGAGGGAGAAGGAAAGACGCAGAGCGAGGGCTCAAATTTCAAAGTAGAGGAGAAGCTGTAAGTGGGTCAGAGGCCTGAGAGGTGGCCCTGTGGTCAGAGGAGGGGAGCGTCAGATGGGTTTAGAGGTAGCGTCGTTGCTCTGGTTAGGTTTCTGGAACAAATGAGAGGCGTTTGTTTCATCATAGAAAGCAGGAGTGATTCATTGTGTTTGTGTTTGTGTGCGTGAGTGCGTGTCTGTGTATGTGGGAAGACAGAACGCAGATTTTCAGTGATATTCTTCTGCTTTGGTTTTGTATAGTAACACAGGTATTGTTACAGAGGGAAGCCAAAGCTATATAAATCTCTGATTATATGGGCCTTTATGTGCATTTGTTTCTCTTTGGTTTTTGTTTATTAGTTACTGATTTTTGTCCCAATAAATGAAGATTTGGCACAATCTAAAAACAAAATGCAGTATTTTCACTCTTGTATTCATTTCAGTAGCTTTAGAAAGTCTGTGGGCTGTGAAAGTACAGCCGTGCATGGGAGTCATGAGTCATTTATATAAAACGAGTTTATTCTTTTGAAGGCAGAAATATTACATTTGTAACGATGAGGCATCTCGTGCTACGATTAATGCTTTTTTAATGTCCTTTTTTAGTTTGCAAATGCACATAATCTGTGTGTTTACGTGCATAAAGTTCAAGTATAGCATTGTTTCAAAGAGGTAAAATAATCAAGGATTAATGGCATATGTAAACTTCTTTTTCCAATTTTTTAAAAGTAGATTTTAAGCAGTTGCATGCACTTTCATCCAGACTTTGCAGCTTTTAGAGCAGTATGTGGTGGATTATATTATCAAGCACTTGTAGACTATTATAAATATATATATATTGTGCGTTCATCATGAAATCAGTCAGTTCACTGGCTGTTTCTTACATTTATATGTAATGTAATTGTATGTATTACAAAGCTGGGATAACATTTATCTTTAAAATCAATCTTTGTGGCGTTTAAAAGGATAATGAACTCATTTTCACCCTTTCTCTTCTCATTACGCTCTGTTTGCTTTACTTTTACAGTCAGGAATGACCTCATGACCATTACACACTGATGTTATTTACTTTAGTAAATCTATAGCTCATCTGTGCTGGTGCAGGAAGCAGATCCATGACTGCTGGCAGCCACACATTGTGCCTTTCAGCTCAGCATGATTTTACTTTTGCCCAGACAGGAAGTTATTAGAATATGAGATAAAAACCTGTGAGGACCATAAATGCAGAATAACACATTTTAACTCAAACTTGGGGAACTTTATAAAAGCTAAGAAAGCAGAAAACGTGTATGAATCACCCTCTGGTTATAATAAATATTCAAGGAAAGTTTTATCAGCCAAATGAAACACCGCTGCTTTGTGGGGAATTAATTGCTTTATAATTATATCGTGTCACAGCTCTGCTGTCACATCTTCACCACTTCAGGTTTTCAAAGCACCTTGTTTGCTCAACTCTGAGCCTGAATCCATGAGTGGGATGGTTTTACTCTCTATGGGGATGTAAATGAACCTCAACGGGCATTTTTTGATCGATATTGCAAATGTCTTTTTAAGCAGAGCTCTTTAATGAGTCTCCTGGCTCCCTCTGGGTCTGTTTGAAACATGCCTCTCCTGTTAGCTTAACCTGTTCAAACTGTGTCTCTGAAAGTAAAGGAGAGGCTGATGTCTCCTGTAGAAGACCTGCATAGACCTGTTAGTATCTCTGGATGCAGACAGCTGTGACAGAACACTTTGGCCTGCCCTGGTGGAAAAAAGAACAGCAGGAGCTAACGGAGGTTGGGACAGACGTAATTTAGTCCAGTTTGCTGGTAAAAATAAACCAAAACCAAAGTGTGTGTGTGTGTGTATTACCAGTATCACTAAAGGAGAGGTCGACTGCTGCTGACCTACATATTTACAGGGACAGTCCGCTGTCTGACGGCAGCAGTGACTCAGCCTCTTCTTTACATCAGACGAGATCAAATTGTTATTCACCACAAACAAGCAGGGCTGGAGAGAGGGGAGAAAGCAGCGCACACCCACACACACACACATGCAAACACACACCTGAGAGATAAAGGCAGTTTCAGACTGTTGCTCACTGGAGACGAGGCGTCAACCGAAAACGGTCAAAAAAAAAAGTGTGAAGTTCTTGAACGTAGCTGTTAATCGAGTGTTTATAACTGAGAATGGGCAACGTGTGTGTGAGAGAGAGTTTATGTCTTCAGGGAAAGTTATGTAAATGTGACCTGGTTTTTCTATCTTATCTTTTTCTCTATTGGACATTTGATCGGAGTTAACGGTCTAAGTGACAAGTGAACAAATAATCAGTGTGGATTGTGTAAATTATGCACCGTTACCCTTGTCAAAAGGGACAGTTGTTTGCAGCTAACACTTTCACAACCTCCCTCACCCCCCTGCAGGTGAGTAAAATGCTGGTAAATGTCACCATTGTGGTTAGAAGACCAACAAAGGAAAAAAAAAAAGAGCTTTCACTTTCGCTCTTCTCTTGGGCTAGAGGGGATTTTTCCGTTTTGTCTTTCTGAACTATTAAGGTAGTAAAACTAACTGCACTGATCAATACTTGCAAATGAAAGTGCATCAGATGACAGCGTGTAACAGGAAGGAGTATCAGTAGAGAAATTATAAGCCTACCCTGAATTTCTCCTCTCCTCTGAAGTGTTTCGGCAGCTTTAATGGAGCACTGATTTAACATCTTTTAATATCTTCTGTCTCGCAGCTCTCATCAGTGACGCTTTTGGCTGCGGGAGGCAGATGTTTGAGACAAACTTTTCTCGTTAGCGCGGGGAAACAGTGGTATATTTAGCAGCGAAGGAGCCAGATGTTTACCTCAGGAGGAATGGCATATAAATAGGCAACTGTTTATAGGAGGATAATGCGCGAGTGTCGCGTGTGCAGCTTGCTCTGCTGCCCTAATGTGGGCAGACCAGTCTTTACTGCTTTCAGTCTGTTTGTGTGATGAGCTTCGCGATGAAGCCGGGAGTTACAGAGAAAAACACCAGATAATTACTGTGTTTTTAAGCCTATCACACAATCTCATATGAATCTTGAAAGACGCTGTTGTCCTGAGGTGATGGAAAAGCTAAAAACCTCAAAATATCATAACACAGATAAGCATCAGGTATCAGGGGAACTTTAATAATCCTCACAGGGAAATTGTTTTGTCACAGTTTTAACATTTTAGCTTGAATTCTAGGTATGCTTTTAGTCATCATTAGTGACTTAAAGGCTTATTTGGGAAATGTAGGAGTTTTGTGTGGGTGCCATCCACAGACCGTGTGAAAAGTGGTTGCAACGAGGAAGTGACTTAAACCTGCACAATAAGAACAAGAAAGCATGCTGTGCTGAAGTCTCTTGAAAAATATCCCTACTTCTCACTCGATCTGTGACCTGTGTAAACACTTTCCTGATAGGTTTATGGTCTGAAGCCCTTATAAGCATGGTGCGATGTTAATTTAAAAAATGATGGTCCCATTTACAAAGCCGGGTACGCTTTCCTTTCTTAGGCGGATCCATCCTCCAGTGTCAGGTCCGGTTAATAAACTCCAAGATGGGGGTGACTATAATGCTGATGTTGAAGCTTTAAAATCAGTGGGTGATGTCATGGTGGCTACACCCGTCTGTTACACACAGTCTGTGGTTTTGAGTGAATCTTTTTTATTTTTAAATAACCGTCATATCACAGTGGGATACCTCTGACCCGCTCTTCTTATCTGGCCAATGAGGTCCCGACCCGTCTGATTGTCAGACCTCAGCATCCAGTGAGAACAAAGACTGTCCCTGGCTGTCAGTTGCCATGGTGACTATCGATGCGGCATAAAAGGAGCGTTGCCAAGGGTAACAGGAGTTGGGACTTAATTAAACCGATCAATACATAGTCGCCGGACTGAATTTCTGTGCCTTCGTCTCGGACTGAGATGTAACGAACACTCGTGTTTTTCGTGTATCTGTGTGAGTCAGACTGATGAGCCATGACTTCATGCTGGTGTCGGTTTATCC
Source organism: Rhamphochromis sp. 'chilingali' (assembly GCF_963969265.1). Taxonomy (NCBI): domain Eukaryota; kingdom Metazoa; phylum Chordata; class Actinopteri; order Cichliformes; family Cichlidae; genus Rhamphochromis; species Rhamphochromis sp. 'chilingali'. The sequence continues at coordinate 29,551,537 of NC_137944.1, forward strand.
CGGTTCCTGCTGTGCATGTGTCTGCGTGTGTGGTTAAGGGTTTCACTCCCAGGTGGTTCCCATTGAAGCCGAACACTGACAGGAGTGTCTGAGCACGTTTCCTTTCAGCATGTTAGCACTCCTATGACTCCCCCGCTTCTCCTCCCTCTCTTCCTCTGTTTCCGTCATGTGTTATTACAGATTTACATCTCAGCTCGTGATCTTACATGCCCCCTTTAACCTATCTCACGTCTCCTTTTTGTTTTACTTATTTTTGTCCCATTCTGTCTGTGGTTTCCCCCCAACCCCACCCAACCATTTTCCACCCTGGAAACATGAGTCCTTATTCGCTGACTGCGCTGCATCAGAATACACCAATAAAAAGCTGGCGTGGCATCTGTCCCATAAATGAAATTGCACTTTGTGCCACAGCCTGTCCAGAGTTAGCCAGAAAAAGAGCAGTTTTGCAGGCTTGTTTGAGTCAAGGACAGGTTCAGACTTGTGCTGTATTTAGCAGTTAAAGCACGAGATGTTTACCCGAGGACAAATTACTTGTAAAAAGAAACGCTTTATAGGCCGTGCACACACGCTCGCTGTGTTCAAAAGCTTTGGTGATGCTCTGCCTTCTACTGTAGCGCCATCATAAGGTTAATATTTCTCATTTTATGAAAAATCACAAGCCTCAAGCTACTAAAAAAAATCCGCACAACGCCTTTCTTTTGTAATCTAGTGCCAAAATGTAGTTTATCATCCAGAGTTCATGTAACCTCTGTACATGTGCCTTTCATGTACTGATAGGCAACAAAGTAACTTGCCACTGCAATTTTAGCCTGTTGCAATGGGTCTGTGGTGTGCAGGTTAATACACTTCCCTTACACGTGAAAGTTCCCTGGGAGGAGAGTATACTCCTGGTGCCGGATGCAAGCCTGGATAAATAGGAGCGTGCTGTCTGGAAGTGCCAAATGTAAACATGCGTCCATCTGCTGTGGTGACCCCTGCAAATAAGCGAGCAACCTTACTTCCTTCACTAATGTGAGCAAGTCTAAAGCTAGTTCAAGCAGTCAACTCAAGCGGCATAGCTTTGAACACACTCACTCTCCTCACATCAAATATCAAAACACACCTCTGGGCCGGCACAGCGGTTAGCACTGTTGCATTACAGGAAGACAATTCCTAGCTCAAACCTCCAGGCCTTTCCTTGTGGAGTTTGCACATTCTTGCTGAGCCTACGTGGGTTTCCTCCTGGTACTTCCTCCCACAGTCCGAACACTTGCATGTTGATTTCAAACAGTCTGTGGGTGTGAGCTAGATGACGTATTTCAAGAGCTGTGCGAGTGTACGGTTAAAGCCTTTTGAATGAGACTAGAAAATCGCTGCAATGCAATTCAAGTACATAACATTACATCACACCCCTCCAATTTGGCGATCCTTCCCCCTGCCTGCATTGCTGCCTGCTGTTTAAACTCCACCACCGCCCCACCATCCACCTGTTGGTTCTACAGGAATCGTTTCCCAGTTTCATCACGTTGCCTGAAAAAAAAAAATTTCCAAACTGGAATATTTTGTCCTTGTAAATACTTGCTAGCAGTAGCACTTAGGTGAAAGCAGGTCTTTGTTTCTGGACTGTTTGTCTTCCTGGAAACACGTCTCTGTGTATGACCACTGAAAATACACAGGAAAATTATAGAAGTGGTAGGAAGGTTCCCAGTGGAGGACAAATGGGGGGTTTTCATGCAGCAACTAGACTGAGTTATAAAAAATGTAAACAAATCAAGCTTGTTTATTACTCATGTGATTCTCTGCTGTTCTGCTGCTGTTTAGGAGACCTCGAACCAGAGTCCTGATGCTACTGAAAGAAATGCAAAATCAGCATGTCTGTGTTTTTATTTGCATCATTTAGATCCAAAGTTTATGCACTTGTTTAAACATTAAGCCAGTTAAGGGACCAGCATGAAATCAATGTGGGTAGTTTTTAAGATATTGCACTATTGTTATAGATGAACTCTGAATAATCTTTGTGGATAAATGTTTTGGAGATGGAAGCGTTGCCGACGTCTCAACAGATGCAGGCTGAAGTGTCTCTGCGGTTCTGCAGAAATGCCACTTCTTGTCTGATCTTGTCCGGGGAAGCGAGCTGTTGTCGGCTCAGATATCTGCTAATTTATTCAGTCCTGAGAGCAGGCCTGTCACACCGCTTGCAGAGGTGGTAACGAGGGACACGCTGAAGTTGGCGTGTTGGAGGCATGCCAAAACAATTACAAGTTTGTCGCATTATCGCTTCTTCCACGTTCTTCCTCTTCTTGATAGAGGGACGTAAAAGCACAGCTACCATGCGGAAAAGTGGCAGAACCTTTGTTTTTCTCAGGGAGGGAATTATTTTAAAATCCCTGCTTGCTTTTGTTTGCACTCCCCCAACATGTTTCTCTTCTCTGTTTGACAGTCTTTTATGACAGCCATCCTTTGTGATTTCTCCTGTGACTGACGCTCGCTCCTATCTCAGTATCTCACTCTTCTTTCATTTCCGTCCTCATCATCTCCAACGTGCCGTGCTTTGGCTATATTTAACATTATTTCCTTAAACGTGTGCTGCTTAACCGTCATTACATAAAAAGGGAAAGGTTAAGTTAGAATAAAGTGTTGAAGTGGTCTTGAATAACAATTCTCCAGGTTTTCTGAAAGTTTATCAAAGTATTTCTTTGTACATTGGCTACTTTTTCACTCATTTTCAGTCCAATCCTTGTACTTGACTGTTTTTAGAGGAATGTTTTATGATTCTTAAGCTTCCTTAAAACTAATCGATGAATCATTCAAATACAAAAAAGGCCCAAAACTCAACAAAAAGAAAAATATGTTCTAATTTCCTTAGTTGAATCTATATAAAATGCCAAAAAAAACAGTCTGACAGGCATAAAATAGTATTTTTGGACCAATGAGGTGCTGTTGGCTGAAAAGTAGGCATATCTCAGCAGGGTGTGCAGTGTGTCCTTAAGAAATTTGAGGAAACTAGACAAGTGGTGTAAAAAAGAAGAAGTAGCAGGTCTAAAAAACGACACAGCATCTGAGTGATATATCTCACTATTCAGTTAATATGATGTTCGGGGAGGTTAGCTGTTAGGAAGCCATTCTTAAGGAAAGGGAAGGAACAGAGAGAAAAGGCTGAGGTGTGCCAAACTGCACAAGAGCTGGGCTGAAAAATTTGCCTCATATACTGTATTTCCATTCATGTATTCACATTTTGATTCATCTCTGTACCATCTTTCCCATTTTTCTTAGCAAGATATAAAGAAATGAAGAGTGGTTTAAGTTTTCTGCACTGTGCTGTAGAAGTTAGGAGGTTTATTTCTACCTCACGTTCCGATCTTGATTAGCGCAAAGCAACGGCTGGTTTCCCAATCTGACCGCCTTACTGCGAAACACATTTGTGTCATTACTCCAATACAGCTGTATATTCCCAGTTAGCACTCTGCTGCTCTCCGTCTCTATTCTCACTATCGTACTTTGTGAAATCCGTATCGATTGACCTCATCCCATCTTTTTTCCCTTCTCTCTCAGTGATGTTAGTAAGTGATTGTTCTATTGATCAAATCTTCTCTCTCCTCTCAGTCTACAGAGGGCTTTTAGGCTACGTAATGTGTCCATTAGTCGCCGCTGCGAAATTGCAGCTTGATTTTTCTGCCAACTTCAATTTAAATATTTCAGAATAAAGGCAAAAGTTAAGCTCTTTTTGTTAAGAGATTAGATTTAAATTAGATCAATAAGACATAAAATCATCTTTGCAAAAATAAAATGCACCAATGGCTCGCGCATCAAGACCTCGGACTGTATTGAAAAGCCTGATGGCGATTCTGTGACAGTTAAATCTGCACTGCTTTCAATGGCCAGCAGGGGGCGACTACTTGTGTTGCAAAAAGTGTGATTCTTTAAGGTTTTTTTTATCCCCTTTCTACCCGTTTATGACCTCAGTTGCTAATCAGGAGTATTCTTTATTAAAGCCTAATGGTTTAAATTAGTGTCAAACAGACTCTTATGTGTGCAGTGTCTCTCAGTCAGAGTCCCCGTTTTTGTTTGTCACATCAGAAAGAGACAGAAAGAGCACAAACCGCATGTGACGTGTTACAATGGCCACATTTAGCACTTGTTACTGCTGACTGTAAAACACACTGTAATTCTTTTTTTAGCAAAGTTTAGCACCAAGTTTTCTATGTTCACAGATTGCACGAAGAGATGTTGTGAGCAGTCTGCAAAAGTTGAAGCGTCATTGAGTAACATCCTGTACCCCAAATAAACCTCAATGTGTTGTTGTGAGCGACAGATAAAGAGCTTAAAGTGTGGATGGGTGTGCGAAGGGATAAGTGTGGCTTGCAGTATTAATGTTGTGTTTTTGCAGATTTTGTGCTCTGCAGGTTATGCATGGCTGTTCAGTTATAGGTGTGGATGGTATGTGTGGGAATTGCTCAGACTCAAACATATGGCCCAGCATTTTGGGACATTAATTCTCAGTGGGATCAACAGCACCAGCAACCCATTTAATCAGTTTGAGCTTCTTAACACCGCCTTGAGCGTTATTATTTTCCAATTAGGGCCTCAAAACTTTTCTGACTTTGTCATTTGACTCATTTGTTTGAACGTCCCTCCTCCGTCTGTTCCTCTCAGGTTCGCCGTCATCGCCTCGGGCTGTGCCAGCTGTCCCCGGCTGGTTTGTCGCAGAGAAGGCTGCGGCGCGGAGTTTTGCTACCACTGCAAACAGGCCTGGCACCCCAACCAGACCTGCGACTCGGCCCGCCAGCAGAGGGCGCAATCTCTGCACACCCACAGCAACCACTCGCCCAGCTACACGCAGGAGCAAGGACCCGGTGAGTACCTGAAGCCTCACAAACCAGTGTCAATCACAGACACAACACAGAGTCAAAGAGGGACTAACCCTCGCCGTGCAGATGTCTGCGCGCTTTGTGCAGGCAGATAAAATCTTCTCACCAGCGTTTCCATCCTGAAAATACTTTCTCACCTCTGAGAACTTTCTGTCTCTGTCTGTCTCTGTCACATCTCTTCTCAGTCTGTCAAAGCGCTGAGTCAAACTCGTCTCACGTCAGTCGTACCAGGCTCTCAGTGTTCCCACCGCTGGAGGAAGTGTTCAGCGTTCAATCAAGCATGAGGCACTATTTATATCACAGTTTCTTCACTTGATAGTTTCAAGACTGCGGTGCTGTGCATCCTGTCAGCCTGCATTTGAAACAACACCAAAACATTTCTCAGTCTAAACTTTATTAGATCAAAGTTTTGGAATAATTTCTCTTTTAAGACTCAGAAACGGTTCAGCTGTAAGTTGAAGTAAGTTTTTTATCTTTAGGTTTTTTTATATTGTAGCCCAATGAAACTACAGTGTTGCCTAATACTAACATTATATAAAAAGACACACCTGTTTCCCTAGAGGTTTAACTACGCAATTATTCATTAATTCAAGGAAAAGTCTCAGTTTTTCTACATGATAAAACAAAATAGCTGTAGCAAAGAAATCCCAAGTTAAAATATACCGGCAGTTCATTTAATTCATAATTACTGTGAATAAAAACAGAACATGTCTCTTTTTTATATTTAAATAACTAAATATTGTAGCAATAGTGTTCTCCATTTCTTTTCCAGTTGTCACATTTCCTAAAACCGTCCAGTGGGACGATCTGTAGCCTTTGGCGAGCTTTTCGAAGCCCTTAGGACGTATGTTTGAAATGTGTACCTATGCCACAGGTGCAGCGTAACTCCTCTGCTGAACCGAATGTTCAGAGCAGCTTTTTCAGCCACATTTAGCTTGTTAAAGCATTGAAAGAATGGATGTTACTTGCGTATTTGGTCCTAAAAGGGAACTAGAAATGCTGAATGCTAGCTCATTTCCCATTCTATTTTTAGACTCACTTCTGCTGTTCTGTTTTACATGGAATAAAGAAATATTCCAACGAACATGCTAATTGGTCAATTTGAAGTTTCGGTGCTAAGCTAACTCCCGTTGCTGCTGCTGGTTCATATTTAACTGGTTTTCCCTCCTCTCATCCAGCTCTTAGCAAGAAAACTGTATATTTTGTCCCCTAACATACTTGTTGTAGTGATAATAGATACAATCATGAAAATCTCTACAGACAAACAACAGCCTTCGTGTGCAAACATTCTTACTTGCATGCGCGCCTTTAATCCTGTTTTGATTAAACATTTATTAGGGAAATCTCTCCAGCTGCCCTCATCTCTCTCTCTTTAATTCGCCACTTCCAGTTTCGCCTCTCTGTGCCAACGCTTCAGAAGGACGGACAACAATCCAAGCACCCGAAACTGACTCATAAAAAAAACTCCAGGCTTCTCCCTCTGTGTCAGCCTGTCTGTCTGTCTGCTGATACCTGCTGCTTAGTCAACGGGATTCAGACAAACACAGAGAGGAGGAGAAAAAGAAGATATGATAAGGAGGGAAATATATAGAGATAAGATGAAGAGAGAGGAGGGGAAGAAAGAGAGGACGAAAGCGAGATACCAGAGGGAGTGAGCAGCAGAGTGATGTCAGCAGAATACAGAGCGCAGCAATAACAACTACTCCTACACGCACACATCAACCACATCTGCCAGAGTCACTTCAAGTTAAAATGCCAAAATGCCCTTTAAAGAGCAGAGAGCGTTCCCTGCAACCAGAATTCAAACTCACAGCGAATTGACTCAAAATGCATTAGAGGACAAAGTGCTGCAGCGAGCCTAATGATCCATTACTCTAATGAGGTTTGAGCTTATTACCCTCAGGAAAAGACCCAAAGAGAGCACTTTTGGAGTTTTTCTGTTATTTAAGTTCTAATTCGATTTTTCTTTTTCATCAAGAAAAAGAAAGTTGAAAGATGTGAGAAACTAATGTGGAAAAGTGAGACTTGTTTAGACTGGTTTGGAAACTCCAGGGTTATGTATTAGTTTGGACAGGCAGAAATGAAGCAGACACCCACACAGGCTTCCTAGTTTGGCCTTATGATGAAATGAAGCCAGAATATTAAAGCCAAGCTCGAGTACCGTTTGTGATTTCCTGCTATTGTGTGGGTGCTTCTGTCCTACTGCTCTGGCTTTCTTTGATGATGGTCAGTAATCCCAGTGAGACTTATTTGCTTGGAGATGAAACAGGTCTGTGTTTTCCACCTCACATTTGCGTGTTACGTTCAGTTTGTCCCGTTTGCTGTTTTCCTCCCAGGGTGTTTTCCACAACAACACACCAGCTCCACTTCCTGTTAAAAACTGCACCTGACATTGTGTTAAAACGATTTACTGGAATTTTTGTTTTAATACAGACACTACCCACACCGTGGGTGTAGTGTCATTTCCTTCAGAGACAATAATAAGTAAAAACAAAGATCAAGAGTTTCACATCATTATTGGCGAAACATATATTGTGTTTTATTGTTTTAATCCTTCTATGCCTGTAATAGCTTCAAAAGACTGGCGACTGGAGGACACTTTGATACGCAGGATGGGTGTCCATCCAACTTATTTCTTAGCAGTTTAGTGGGATATGGACGGGGCTTACACAAAGAGACAGAGAACTGCTAACACTTGCATCCACACCTGTGGTGCCACAGTTTCTTCCCTTAAAGGTTAACTGATGGTTGAAGCGTTAGAAAAGGCTGAAATGCTTAGAAGCTCATCTTCTAATAAAAAAATTTCCTCTCGCAATAGACTGAATAAAAACACATTCTCACACTAAACAAAACGTCCCTGCACCTCTTAAGCTCATATTTCATCTCTTTGTCTCCAGCTGATGACATCAAGCCATGCCCCCGCTGTGGCGCCTACATCATCAAGATGAACGACGGGAGCTGCAATCACATGACCTGTGCCGTCTGCGGCTGCGAGTTCTGCTGGCTCTGCATGAAGGAGATCTCCGATCTGCACTACCTCAGGTACTCACACGTCCTGTTCGACTTTACACACCTGCGTCTGATCCTTCAAATGTAGATACCTAACTCTGTGCATTCTCTTCCCTCTTTCCCTCCATCAGTCCATCTGGCTGCACCTTCTGGGGCAAGAAGCCGTGGAGCAGGAAGAAGAAGATTTTGTGGCAGTTGGGAACTCTGATCGGCGCTCCGGTTGGCATCACTCTCATCGCAGGCATCGCTGTTCCCGCCATGGTCATCGGCATCCCAGTTTACGTCGGCCGTAAGGTGAGAAACCTGCAGAAATATGAATGAGGTCACTTTTCTTTAGATTTTTACTTTTTTGTGCTCGTTCAGCTTCACTGTGAAGAAGGTTTTTACACAGTGTATTTAACCTGAATTAATATATATATTTATATCAGCAGTGGCAGTCTTACAGAACCTGATTTTCAAGTATCAATGATATTAAATAAACAATAAATGTCCCAGAATCCAGAATAAAAAGGCAACATGAAGAACATAGTGAGTCATTTCAAGGGCTGATGACAGCTGGGACAGATGAGTTTCTAAGTCTGTTTGTTTTGCACGTTGGCAGCCAGACAGACGCAACTTGAACTCCTCAGACAGGGAGAGGCTAGGATCAGCCAGGACTAAGTGCTAACCTTACACAGCCCAGGAGGGTTCAGGCACGTGTGGCTGGCATTTTTCACTGTTCAGACACATGGTTAATTAGTTATCTGAGAAAATAATTACAGAGTATTTAACGTGTATTCTAATTTTAGATACTTTTTTAAAAGTTACAAAATAAAATTAATTTCCTGTTTATGTCTCACTCAGTTTTGAAGTATTTCATAGACGAGTCAATAAAAGGAAATAGAAGCTCTCTAAATGGAAACTTCAACATGTTGTGAAACTGTTTATAATCTAAAGCTGCACTTTGTCTACAAAGTGGATTTTTAAGTGTCTTTCACGCCAAGCGGCACCTTTTTTTTTTTTTTTAATCTGTAAGGTCTCGCCACTTGACGTTTATCAACCATCCGCACAGCTAAAGAAACCAGAAGCACAAACCACACAGATGTGGCGACACACTTAAACAGTTAGCAGCACTTCTGCAGTCACTCTTTCACAATCCTGCTTCAGTGACGATCTGGAATGTACAGCGTTGCAGAACCAAAATCTTTTCTAAGTTTCAGCGCGGCGTCAGAAGTTTTCTAGAAATGACGAAAAGCACTTTCAGATCCCATCAGAATCACCAGATACTTTCCATTCACACTGACCTCCACACAGACCTCGGTCCTGTCCCCGTCTGATAGATGTAGTTAAACTTAGGCTGCTGTGTGAAAGCGTCATACGATGTAAAACAGAAACACTGTGAATTTCATTTCCTTCTGCTTCCTATTTAGTTCAAAGCTTTCCCTCTTATGTAGAAAAACTCTGTTTCTTTTGTTTTTTCTTTCTATTCTAAGTAAAAACCTCATTCATTCTATATAAAAAAAAAAAAGAAAACAGCTTTTTTAAAGCCTCTAAAGTCTCCTTTTGTTCCTGTAAATCACAGCTGTGTCATGTTTTTTCACAGATGGCTATACTTTTCTATTGTCAGAGGAAAAAATTGTATTTAGTAAGAGACAACAGCCCCTCATTTAGAGTGAAGTAAACTGACAGTGGGCGTTTGTCAGGAGATTTGTGGTGCATTAACATACTACAGCGCTCTCTTGTGGATAACAATGAAACTGCAAACTTATGAAAGCCTGTTTGAGAGCTACGCAGCGGCTCACCCACTCTGTTTCTTTCCCTCGTGTTGAAATTTCTCCAGGCGTGCCATCTCAGGTAGTTAATAACCTTCCAGGAAGTCTTTGTTCCTCTACGACAAGTCGCGACACAGATTCAGTTCTTGAGAAGGAAACTTTGAAGTTTCAGAGTAATATATTACCTCTGTGGTAATTTGGGGCAAATCCCTGCAGGGAAAACTTGCTTTAATGTCACTCAATGAGGCCTAGCGAAATGGGCTCATAGTTGTTTTTCTGTGTTTGTGTTAGCAAGCAGCTGCAGATTGAAGTGTTTGTCCCACACGTCTGATATTTCATATACTTTGAATTTGCCTAAAATACAAAAGAGCCATGTCCTCGGTTACACCACCGACACTGAAAAAGCACGTAGATGTAGAAACATAAATCTGGGGGATTCTCGGGAAATTTGACTCGTAGCCGAGTTCCTGTGTGAGTTAGGAGGAACTAAAGATATCAAGTGAAAGGCAAAGATCGGCTTTTTTCAACATAATTTTGAAATAAGAGCTGCTTGTTTTGTATCCCAGTCAAGCAATGGCAACATAGACAATAAAGCTCTTCTATGAGCTAAAAATCAATTACAAATCTATTGAAACATAAAGAAAATAAGTAGGAAACAACAGAAACAGTGATAAATGAGCAGCACACATCCCAAAACATATTCACTGTTATTATAGTTGATCATAAAACCTGTAAATATGAAGTGCCTTGAGGCGACTTATGTTGTGATTTGGTGCTATATAAGAAAAAAATTGAATTGAATTGAAATTTAATTAAATAATCACAGTGAATTCGATAATTTCTGTGTTTACGTTCTTGTCATTTCGATTCACCAAAACGCCAGATATCCATTAACCACCACCTCCTCCTTTGTCATGAAGCGTTTGTGTTAAACAGCGTGCGTCCCTCTCCTCTCCCACAGATCCACGCCCACTACGAGCTGAAGAAGACGTCTCGTCACCGAAGGAATCTGGCCATCACGGGGGGCGTGGCCCTGTCAATCATCACCGCTCCTGTCATCGCAGCCGTCAGCGTGGGTAAGAAACCCGACGGGGCCGTCAGATATTATGTGTCACGATCGTTTGAAGATGATGGCCAAGAAAAAAAAAAAGGAAAGAGGACAGTTTGTCTAGACACATCACTGGTGATAGCCTCAAACAAGGAAAGAGCTTTGATGCGAAATGAAAAGTACTGCATGTTTCTGGATAATGAAAGGTGTTATTTCACCTTCTCTTTTTCTTTCTTTATTCTTGCATAAGTCATAATTCAAGCAACAAAACCACAACAAGCAAGAGCTGTTTTGAAGAAACCAACATAATCGGTGTCTTGCTGCAGTTTATACAGTTGATTCTTTGTGCCTCATCGTATGTGAAAGCAAAATAACAGCCAAGAAAAAGACACAATAAATCACATTTTTTTTGTTTTTTATTTCTGTGAAATTTTATACGTCGAGTGATATTAAAATTAGACAAACGGGTGTTAGACGTGTGTTTGCTTGGCTTTGCCCCTCTCACAGGCATCGGTGTGCCCATCATGTTGGCCTACGTGTACGGAGTCGTGCCCATCTCTCTGTGCAGAGGAGGTGGTTGTGGTGTGAGCAGAGGAAAAGGGCGTGGTGTGCGGATCGACTTTGATGAGGACGATGGGCCAATCACAGGTGGGTACGCTGAGCTGGTAACATTTTCAGCAAAGTGGATGTAGCTGCTGGCGTCTTTAAACTAAAGCTAATGTTTCCTGTACAATCACGCAGTGGCGGACGCCTGGCGAGCCCTCAAGTCTCCGAGCCTCGGTGAGAGCAGTCTGGAAGGGGCGGTCAGTGGTCTTAGCACCACCTCTCCCAGCGAGGGGCTCTCCGTAGCCCCAGGGACTCTGGGCGACACGCCACACTTTAACACCCTGGCCAGTGGCGCTCTGGGGACTCGCACAAGCAAGTACAGCAGGTGAGGATAAGGGATGAAGTAACTAAAGCTCAAGAGTTCAAGAGTACAAAGCTTGTTTTGGTACCAATGGATGTAATTTTTTATATTTATGCTGTGCAAATGCTGGTTGATGTTTAATGCTAATGTGGGCATTTTAATGCTTCAGGCTGGAGGTTCAAGCAGGGGAACTTGCCAAAGAATCAGCCCAGAGAGAGACGGGCAGCCTGGGAGCCGGGAGCGACTGTGCCAGCACCCGAGGAATGGCCGGATCCATCATCTCCTCCTACACTCTACCTGACAGGTAGGAGAGGAAACTTCTCTTCTCTCTCCTTCTGCTGCTCCAGCAGATGTGGGATTTGATGTGGTTGAGATAACAGCATTAAAACTAATCTGTGGACTTGGCAGTTTTACACCATGATATCATGCTGCCGTCTTCTAAAGCTGTGTCGATCTTTCTCTAGATTATATAGAGCTTTACTTTAACAGGCACTAACATGAAATGAATCATGACATCTTATCGCTTCAGAAAGGTCTGCAGCTGCTCTTAAAGAGAGTCAACGGTGTTCCTTTTGTTTCTAATCTTTCTCTTTAACAACCCATGCATGCAGGTTCTGTGAAATTGAGCTTTGCATTTATGTGCGGGCGTTTTTGTGTAGCTGGTGATGTAACCTGATGGATTTTGCCTCTAAAACATGGAAAATTACAGCAAGTTATTTGCAAAATTGTCTTTCATCTTAAGGCAGAAAAGAATAAAACTTTTTTTAACCTCATTGTTATTGAGCAACACTTTTCTTTCCTAGTGCATACCCTACTTTATCATCTGTTTCAATCATATTTTGATTTAATTTACCAGGTGAGATGTATTCATAAATTTTTTTTTACCAAGCTCATAAATCAACTGATAGGCGCAGCTAATTTCTCACATTTTTAAGAAACTGATTAGATGCCCCCTGCTGGCTGTTTAAAGAACTTCAGGTTCACCATACATCCATAAAGGGGCTTCATTTTTCAGAGGCTACTTCCATCTTATTTACAATCTACAGGTGAACCCTACCACTAGCTTCCTATTTGAGCTGAATCTGTGCAGTAGATGTTGTCTTATCTGATATTTCTTCTTTCACACCAACTGACGTGTTTTAAATCATGTGACTCTGCAGGGAGTGCACCAACCTGGAGATCCAGGTGGACATTGAGACCAAACCCAGCCATCTCTGCCTGACCAGCGAAGAGGACTTAACCCCGCATCCGGGCTGTGCTGCCATGGCGACCGCCTCAGGAGGGGAGGAGCCTCAGGACTGCAGCTCCAGAAGGGGCGGGGCGTTGTCTGGCTCGGCACTGGGGCTGTCACCGGGAACGTCAATCAGGGAGGGGCTCAGAGACGTCACCCTGGCTCAGCCGGAGAGCATCCGCAGCGACCTGGAGATGTCAGACACTCAGTCAGACGACATCGCAGAGCTGACGTCGGACGACTGTGACTCTCCTCACCCGAAAAGCTGTCACCCGGCGGCCGGCCAGCAGCCCCAGCCCCCCTCGTGCCGAGCTGTGAACCCCTCCGCCGAAGGCCTTCACTGTCCTGCAGACAGCAACGTCATCCTCTACGTCTGAGAGAAAAGCAGCTCTCAGGATTGCACAGAAACAACCCCGAACATTTACATTTAAACTTGTAACAGCTTTTTTTTTCCTCGTGTCATCTCTCGTTTGCTGCTTTTGCGACTCACAGACACCGTCTTAAACACAGACAGCATCTGTTTACGTTGGTCTGTCTTCTCTTTCTACCTGCCAATCTACTCTCTGAGCAAATTGTCAGGGTTCTACCTCTGAGATTTATAAGATGATGATTTATGTTTACTCCTTGGTGCAAAATGCCTTGGCTACTTAAGCAAAAAAAAGAAAAAAAAAAGAGAGAGAGCAAGAAAAAAAAACACAAGAGGTACAAATTTTCCACGAGAACTGAAATTATGAAATACGGTGAAACGTCACCAAGCACAGCAGAGAGATGGTGATTGCTGGGAAAGCAGAGGATGCTTGCCGAGGATGCTTGCCGAGGATGAGGAGGGTGTTTTTAAAAACGTGTGAATGAATGTGGACTTTGTACTCAGTTATTGTGGCTTTATTTTGACATTTTTCCTCTATTTATATTCGGACGACCTTGAAATTGTATTATTTGCAGTGTGCATGAGTCTGCATGAGCCATTCCTTGTGTGGACGGTCGTAAAAGGGCAGCAAGTTTCTGTAACACTTGTGAAAGTTAAAGTTTACTTTGGAGGATGAAGCTGCGCTTGAATCTCGCTTTCACTGCACAGAGGAGGAGGAGGAGGGGAATGGACATAGAGATTTTTAAAAAAGGGTCACTGTTACAGAAGTAAACGACAGAGTTCTGACAATGACATGACAGATCCTGGAAGGACTGTGAAAAGCACGGGCAGAAAAAAAGACAACCCAGAGTGAAGGTTTGTCTGCTTTCCACACATCAGCACTAAAGCATTGAGCATTTCATGAATAAAGCTCTGTGAAGCTTTTTTTTTTTTATAGGCAGGAATGTATCGGAAAAATGGAAAAACCAAAAAGTCCTGCTGGTTTCATTTTTTTTCAGTTACATTTATTTATAAGCTACATTAATGCAGAAAGCGATACAGTTGCCTCCAGGCTGCCTATTCAAAGATAAGTTGTCTCTAAGGTTACACATGCTAATGCAGCGACGCAAATCCAGCTAACAGTCTGCTAGCAGCTAGCTAACAGCAGAACGCTACAGTGTCAAAGCTAGCACAAAATAATATGAACTTTTTTTTTACCTAAAAATGATTAAATAACTTTATTAATCGGTAAGACTTCACCTTCACTTCAGACACTTGAAAAGGCGTTCTCCTGTCGTTGTCAGAACTCTGTCGGGTCTGAGGTATGTCACATGACCAAGTTAGTGTTTTACAATTGGCTGTCTGCCTGCCTTATCGACACTCGCTGACCAACACAACAGCACACACCCGTTTGGGAGGTTTTGGTTTCTGACGTGTTAACTGGCTGTCTGGCCCACTTGAACGTTGTGTGTTGTGCGTCTGTGTGAATGAACTCCCGATGAATGTATATGTGTGTCCCACTTTTATTTTAAATTTTATTTCTTTGAACGAGCACTTGTGCACTTTATCTGAATTATTGTATTTATCTTCTTTTTTGCTATTCATGATCTGTTGCGATAAAGTGAGTTTACTTCAGTCTGTGGTACAACCAAAATAAATCACCTACCAGAGGGCCTTTTATGTTGGATGTAACTAAAGAAGAGTTTGGCTCCAAAACATAAAAAAATCTATTCATTGTCTTATTTGTCATTCAGTATTTTTAACTTCAATGACATTTAAGGTGTTTTTAATCAATTTTGTGATGAAAATACTGTAGTTTTTTAGTTTCTTTTTTTTAATATTCTGTAATTTATGTTGTTCTAATCATTCATACAAGTCATTGTGACTTTTGGAGCCAAACACTTTAAATACTGATGCCGATAAGCTTTTCTTAATCATAGCTTGACTTGTTTCTTAGCTTTGTATCACCTCTGTGCTTCTGTTTTCTTAAAAAAGAAAAAAAAGAAAAAAAAAGGTTTCCCCACCAGGTTTTTCCTTGAACCTGTGAGGAATCAACCCGGGAGCCTTTTCATCTCAGAGTAGCTTTATGGATTTAGCTGCTTATGTGATTTGGCAGTGCTTTGTTTGGTCTACACTTATCACTAGTTTCTGCCTGCCTGCCTGTAAGAAACCACATGAATGTACCACGGATGGAAACCCCAACTTCCTGAAAGAGTCTGAATGAGTGTTAAAGGATGGATATAGGTGGTCCTGATCTTATTTGAAAAGGTTAGCATTTATAGATAGCAATATTTAAGTGTTATTATACTGTTTGTGTATTTCCTGTCACTGTTAAAAGCCCCGAAATTGTGTGGGGATCGACACGCAGGACTGTGAAAGACAACTTGTGGACCTTTGGGGACAAAATAAATAAACACAAACTGATGTTGCACCAATGCAGCGACTTGTTGTTGATCTGTTATGAATTAGAATCAATTAGAGCAAATTAACTTATTTTAAAAATGTGTCAGACGTGAAATCACTAAAGACGTTTTGTGGCAAGATTTACATATCAGACATAGTAAAATATAATCTGATCCTCAGCAGGTCTTAAAATCAATAAATACAACTTCAAACAAGCACCACATGACATAATATACCCTGTCATTATTTACTTTATACATTAATAAGCTCATGTTTGCTACTACCATGGGACTAAGATAAGCACCCAGGTGCTGCTATTCAAATGCACTTGACTCTCTAATTTTGTCTCTGATATACTTGTATCTAATCCTGTCCATTCTGATCAAGCCAACTATAATTTCACCATCTTCAGCTCTGGCTCGAGCTCCCCATCCTGCCTTTATATTGTCCAAATCGTACATCGAGGATGTCAAATATAAGGCCCGGGGGCCAGACTCGGCCCGGCAAAGACTCCAATCTGACCCACTGGACGGCTTTGAAAAATGTAAAGGAGGGCATAGATTTCAGCCTTTATTTGAAGTTTTACAGCTTTTCCTGTTTATAAGGAGACGTAACCCACGGCCATTCCTACTACACTAAAGTAATTAAGTAACAGATCATTATCGGCTATAAAAAGTTCTGTTTTTCCACAATGAGTCCAAAGTTTCAAAAACAAGGAAATCTTCTGTGAATTACCAGAAACTATAATTATAATTAAAGTGCAATCTGGGCAATGAGCCCCCATAACTATTTCTGTCATTTTATGCATTTATTTCTTACAATTTAAGCCTTAAGAGCTGTGCTGACACATTTCTTTCATTTACCACATTTCTTTATTATGTAGAAAAACTAAAAAATACTGTTATCCAGCATCTACTCATTCTCCCTGCATCTCCTGTTATATCTGTCTTCCTCTCATTCACAGACACGTATGCTGTCTTGCTTCTAATGGCTTTCACTCTTCTTCTTCTCTCCAGAGCATGCCTCCACCTCTCCAGGCTTTCTTCTACCTGCTCCCTACTCTCAGTCCACGGAGCCTCCTGCCTGATCTCATCTGTCAGCCTGTCCCTCACCACTGCAAACCAAAATCTCACCCCCACCTTGAACTCATCTGTTACTCTTACCGCTTATCTGACCACTGTCTCACTGTCCTCATTCACATCCTGCACCAGCCTCGCATACTTCTCTGCCACACCTTACTTCCTCATGCAGCTTCATTCTCTCTTGTAACCCTATCATATGCTTTATCTACAGCCACAGAAAAACAGTGCAACTCCTCATAATCTTCTCTATAGTTCTCTTAAAAGCAACATTGCATTAGGATTATTATATCTTATTATACTTTAATATTACACATTATCAAAATCATCGAATTTTTTCTGAAAATCGCTAAACTTTGGTGCTGCTTCAACACAGCTTTGTTAAATTGCTAAATAAAATGTAACTGTACTTTTGAGGCCACACCAGCAGATGGCGGTGGTGCAAAAGAAGGGCAGATGTGTTTCCACCCCAGTCGGTCACTTTACGGCAGTGTTTTTGTTCAGCAGCCGTAAAGCGGGGCGTGCAGAATCGGAGGAAGGTTAAAACGCCTTGAAGAAAACACGGTAAATACAAACATTTAACGGGAAATAGCGACACGTAAACAGGCTGTGGACGTGTTTGCTACACCGCAGATTTTAAATGAAGTTTGAAAATTGCGTCAGTGAGCAAATACTGTGAAATAAATGCGGTCCGTGATTAGCATGGGTGGCTGTCATTGAAGGGTGATTTCAGCAGCGGGTTATATTATCGTAATGTAACGGATTCATTTCAACAGCCATAACTACTTCATACATTTGTTAACTTTAATTACAGATACGAATATTTTCGTCTTTATGTGTTTTTCCTGTAATGTTTACGACGGGCTGTCTACGGTTAGCTGTTAGCAGACAGTTTGGCGTTTACTAAGAGTCCAGATTTTTTCCATGGCTCTGTGGAGATGTGAGGATGATTAGTCTGCTTGTAGTGTAGGCAGTGAGTCTGAGCATTTATATTTTTAAGGTGGGCAGGGTGGAGTGGGTGAAGACGAGTGTCGGGGGTTGATTTGTGATAGAAAGAGTGAAGAGGAAAGTTTGCAAGATGTAGTGAGACCTGCTGTGACTGGACGATGGTTGGTTAATCAAAAAGACAGGTGGTCGAGTTGAAGATTAGAAATGAGTATATCAGAGGGACAGATCAGTTCGAGCAGTTTGGAGACAAAGTTAGAGAAGCAAGGCTGAGATGGTTTGGGCATGTGCAGAGAAGAGAGAGGGGATATGCTGTCTGAAGACGGAGCTCGAATGTAGTAAAAGGAGGACATGTAGAGGGCTTGTATGAGAGAGAGAGACAGATGATCCAACAGCTGAAAGATAATGAAACACTAAAAGTTAAATAGCCAGCTTTTTATTTTGTTGTTGATATAGAAATAAAATACTTAAATTACTGTCCTCCTTTAAACTGGGTAGTGCTGTCATAGTAGCAGATTTTTAAAGATAACTGTGGCCAAAAGAATCAAACATACAAAATTTTGGGATTTAAATTTTTTGTTTTTTAATTTCTCCTTTAATTTATTCATTTTTCTGTATATATATTTTTTTTAACAGTTTGGCTGAGAGAAGTTGAAGAGAAGGGGGATGATGTCCAAAAGTATATAAAAAAGACTTTACAGGAGCTTGTTATTTACTATAGTTTATTCTTACATTTGAAATGTAATTGTAAGTTTCATCACTAATACCACTAAATCACAACCCCCTGATTTGGGCAGAATTTAGGTTGATTTAGTTGAACTCGTTTTTTATTGTATCACTTTGAGTTTTTGCTTTTTTTTTTGCTTGCTATATTTAAAAACTCATGAGTGCTTAGTTTTTATTAAAATCCCTACTTCTGCCTTTATAGATATAAAATACCGTAGATCCAAATACCTGTATACTTATACTGATATAAGTTATTCAGTGATTACAGTTACTGATATGTCTAGAGTTCAGTTAGACCAGCTTACAAATTCCAGTTTTAATTTGTTAAGTTTCATTTTAAATTAAAAGCATAAAATTTGCCCTGTCCTGCCTCACTTTAATCTCTCTCGGTCCTGTGCCTCTCCTCGTTCAGCATCATGCCGTTCGTGGATCTGCAGTCGCGGCTCGGTATCAACTTGGACCGCTGGCTGCTGCTGCAGAGCGGAGAGCAGCCCAACAAGCGGGCGGCACGCTGCCACGCCTTCGAGAAGGAGTGGATCGAATGTTCTCATGGCATCGGGCAGACCCGTGCCAAGAAGGAGTGCCAGCTGGAGTTTGAGGACTTCTATGAGTGCATGCACAGGCAGAAGACGGTAATCTGACTCCTCATACTCGACTGCTTCTGTGCAAATTGCACTGGTTTAATTAACGGCTGCTGCATTATCAGAAATAACGATTAGATACTAAAGTAATCTAATTATAGAGGATAGTTGTAATAAGCTAGAACCGTAAGTTATATCTAGTTCCATTAAGAGGATGAATCTTCTCTCAAACTGTTAAAAATTAACACATCACCCGAATCTCACCTCCTCCACACCACACTTGGCATGACAGCCCATGTGTTGTTGGACAGAGCACTTTCACTACAGTTTACAGTGGGGCAAAAAAGTATTTAGTCAGCCACCGATTGTGCAAGTTCCCCCACTTAAAATGATGACAGAGGTCAGTAATTTGCACCAGAGGTACACTTCAACTGTGAGAGACAGAATGTGAAAAAAAAAAAATCCATGAATCCACATGGTAGGATTTGTAAAGAATTTATTCGTAAATCAGGGTGGAAAATAAGTATTTGGTCAATAACAAAAATACAACTCAATACTTTGTAACATAACCTTTGTTGGCAATAACAGAGGTCAAACGTTTACTATAGGTCTTTACCAGGCTTGCACACACAGTAGCTGGTATTTTGGCCCATTCCTCCATGCAGATCTTCTCGAGAGCAGTGATGTTTTGGGGCTGTCGCCGAGCAACACGGACTTTCAACTCCCGCCACAGATTTTCTATGGGGTTGAGGTCTGGAGACTGGCTAGGCCACTCCAGGACTTTCAAATGCATCTTACGGAGCCACTCCTTTGTTGCCCGGGCGGTGTGTTTTGGATCATTGTCATGTTGGAAGACCCAGCCTCGTTTCATCTTCAAAGTTCTCACTGATGGAAGGAGGTTTTGGCTCAAAATCTCACGATACATGGCCCCATTCATTCTGTCCTTAACACGGATCAGTCGTCCTGTCCCCTTGGCAGAAAAACAGCCCCATAGCATGATGTTTCCACCCCCATGCTTCACAGTAGGTATGGTGTTCTTGGGATGCAACTCAGTATTCTTCGTCCTCCAAACACGACGAGTTGAGTTTATACCAAAAAGTTCTACTTTGGTTTCATCTGACCACATGACATTCTCCCAATCCTCTGCTGTATCATCCATGTGCTCTCTGGCAAACTTCAGACGGGCCTGGACACGCACTGGCTTCAGCAGCGGAACACGTCTGGCACTGCGGGATTTGATTCCCTGCCGTTGTAGTGTGTTACTGATGGTGACCTTTGTTACTTTGGTCCCAGCTCTCTGCAGGTCATTCACCAGGTCCCCCCGTGTGGTTCTGGGATCTTTGCTCACCGTTCTCATGATCATTTTGACCCCACGGGATGAGATCTTGCGTGGAGCCCCAGATCGTGGGAGATTATCAGTGGTCTTGTATGTCTTCCATTTTCTGATGATTGCTCCCACAGTTGATTTTTTCACACCAAGCTGCTTGCCTATTGTAGATTCACTCTTCCCAGTCTGGTGCAGGTCTACAATACTTTTCCTGGTGTCCTTCGAAAGCTCTTTGGTCTTGGCCATGGCGGAGTTTGGAGTCTGACTGTTTGAGGCTGTGGACAGGTGTCTTTTATACAGATGATGAGTTCAAACAGGTGCCATTCATACAGGTAACGAGTGGGGGACAAAAAAGCTTCTTACAGAAGACGTTACAGGTCTGTGAGAGCCAGAGATTTTCCATGTTTGAGGTGACCAAATACTTATTTTCCACCCTAATTTACGGATAAATTCTTTACAAATCCTACCATGTGAATTCATGGATTTTTTTTTCACATTCTGTCTCTCACAGTTGAAGTGTACCTCTGGTGCAAATTACTGACCTCTGTCATCATTTTAAGTGGGGGAACTTGCACAATCGGTGGCTGACTAAATACTTTTTTGCCCCACTGTATCTTTATATTGGGGGGGAAAAAATCAATGTGCTGTTAGTCAATTATGCTTGCAGTGACGTGGCCATCTGCTTTCTCATTATTTGTCCTCATTTTGACTCCTTTTGGAATATTAATATAAATCTCTGCGTAGGAGCAAAGACAGGAGATTGTCATTCATGCTTTCATTTCATCAAGACTGGACTGCTGTAATTCACTGTTTACATGTTTAAATAAAAACTCCCTGCAGCGTCTGCAGATTGTTCAAAATGCTTCAGCAAGACTTCTGACCGAAACATCGAAGTACTCACATGTGACACCGTTTTTAATACAGCTTCATTGGCTCCCCATCGAATTCAGGGTCCACTTCAAGATTCTAGTACTGACTTATAGAGCTCTTCATGGTCAAGCACCTTCCTACATCATTGAACTTCTACAGACTTATGTTCCTAGTAGGTCTCTTAGGTCATGTGACCAGGGTCTACTTATCATTCACCATACAAAGTGGAGAGTGAAGGGAGACAGAGCTTTTGCCACTGTGGCTCCCAGGCTGTGGAGCTCTCTCCCACTGAGCATAAGATCTGTGGACTCAGTAGCTTCTTTCAAAAAAACAACTAAAAACACATCTTTTTAGAATTGCATTTTGTTAACTGTTGTCTGTTTTGTTTTATACTTTGTTATCCTTGTGTGAAGCACTTTGTGATCTTTTATCTAGAAAGGTGCTATGTAAATAAAGTTCTACTTACTTACTTAATTCAACAAACCAGCCTATTTTGCCTGAGTATTTGACATGTTGGCATCTCTGTTAACCTTTGTGGCATTAAATGACTTGATTGTCATGCAGAGTTTGAATAATAAGAAAACTATTTAAAAAGTGAAAGAAAAACTAGCGTCCATTTCAAATCTGCAAAGTAATGTAGTTGAACTGAAGTCAGCCTATCTGACAGAGTGGAGGAGTCAGCAGAGGACAGACTGACAGCTCTGGGTGGAAGTGCAGCAGCAGCACAAAGTTCAGACTCTCGCTCTTTGCTTGTTAGCCGTGTGTCATCATTTGAAAACACGATGGAGCGGGATGAAGTGCTGATTCAAGATGCATGTCCGCTTCGGCCTCAAGGTTTCACGTCAGATTTGCTTCCACTGAGGACATGTTTTAAAGATTAACTGTGCGGCATCTTCATGCCAAATTTTAACATCAGCATTCATTAAAACAGGCCGTTTGAGATGTTAGAACATCACTCAGAGGAATCCCTGCATCTCTGCTGAGTGCATGTGGACAGGAAGATGCTGCTTTTACAGAACCGTGGTTGGGACTGTAGAGCCAATGGAGCTAAAGCTTGTGGTGTTTAACAGTGACGCATGTTGCAAGGAGTAAAAGATGGTGGCAGAAGAACAAATTTTTTTTACTTTGAACTGAAAGGTGATGCAGAACACCCTTTATTTTGAATTCCTGTTATATATCTCTCTCTTCTCCCCATCTTCCCTGCAGCACGAAAGGCTGCATGCCATCCGTCAGCAGCGCGACAAGCTGATTAAGGAGGGGAAATACACGCCGCCGAGCCACCACACAGGCAAGGCTGAACAGACTCCATGAAGGAACATCCAGCTGTCCGCAGTTCTGTTCTTGTGTATAGCCAATCAGATATCTCTTATTTCCTGTTCACCTGTACAAGTTTGCAAATAAATGTTATCACCCACTGTCGTCACCTTCTCATTTCCTGTTATCTTCCTTATAGTATTCTGAAATTTACACTATATATAAGGGTGTTTGAGGAGATGGATTCATCTTATTTCTCATCTTAATTCATTTGCAGTTTTAAATTTATTGGTTCTATTTACAGGCTCACAAAAAATGTACAAACTCAGTACTTTGTAATAAGAAAAAAACAGTCCAGTAAACTGACATTGTTGTGCATTTTCTTGATTTTAGCAAGATATTCAAATACAAACAAAACAACAGCAAACAAAAAAGACTAGAATTTGAGGTACTAAGTATTTCTATTTTACACTAATAGACAGAGCATCTATTATTACTATATGGAATATCTCCTTTGCAAAACTCACACAAGCAAAGTGTCTATTAAAAACACATTGCGAGCTGGTTAAGATTAATGAAACAACACTAAATGCTCCTAAAACATTTGAATGCAGCACAGTTTTTATTATTGTAAAAGTTACATAGCACATGCAGTTCTGTGTTTGCGGTTTGGCTACGTAGAGGAGGTATATGATCTCTTCAATGACTTCTGGGTCTGCTCCCAGTTGAGCTTCCTCAAAAACCTCCAGGAAGCTGTCAGACTTAATGGTTTGAAATGTGCACGTATAACAGCTGGTCTACCCTTCATCTTTTGTTATTGTAATTTTCCAAAGTGCTCTGTGTGTTTAGCCCTTAAACCCTAATGTTGAGCTGAATATTGGTTAAATCAGAATTTAATGTTTGCATTAAAAGTCAGGCCTGTGAGTGATGCAGTGAGTAAACCAACAGTTGTTGAATTTAATATCCTCACCACAGCTGCTTTATTGACTTATGATTTACTGCCCTTCCAGTTGTTGTAGTCAGCAGTCTGCGCTGCGGTGTCTTAATATAAGTGCAAGTTAAAGTGAAGTCTATTTTCTTAACCCACTGACCTAATTTTAGTAAAGTGTACTGTGGATCAGTGAGTGAGTGCTCCCGAGGGACAGCTCAACCACCCTGATGAGAGATAGATCTGAATGGATGCTCCCTGACATCCTTGAGTCAATAAGCAGCCTTTAAATCAGGCTGATGGGGTTAGGAGGCTTCATGAGCCACCACAAGATGGAGCAGGAGCACAGATAAAACACTCAGGTTCCTCAGATTTTACACCCAGGCACTTCTTCTTCAACCCACTCGAGTTTCATGGCTGCATTTATGGTAATTCTTTGTTTATTCGTCCTCTGGTTCTTTTATACATGCAGACTCCACCGTGAGATTTAATTATATGCATCCCTGTAGCCACCAGTGAGGACACAGAGGTCAGATCCTCTGCAAAATTAATGGTGGGGGGTTCATGGTTCATGACATGGAGATGAGTTTATCCTATATTTGTATGTTTTTTCACACACTGATTCTCAGATTTGTATACCAAAGCTGAGTGAGTTTAGTTTACCAGTGATCTGCCTATATTCCTGACATCAGGTCTTGTTTTTAAGGTCATTTGAAGGTCAAACATGGTAGATTTTTTTTTTGCAACAGAAAGAAATGTGACTCGTCACAATGATTGCTTGATACCTTCTGTATCCCTCTATCTTTTTGTTTCAGCTAAGTCCCCAGAGTGTTAAAGTCTCACCAACCTCCTCTGAGGTTTTGACTGTTTGTCCTCACGTGTGGGTGAATGTTTTTCCATGAGGACTGAGTCACACACTCTGAAAGCAGCTGGTCCCACTGTTTTCCAGTTCAAATCCAGATTGGCTTTATTAAACTGGAAATTAAAGATAATCCCGCCTGCGCTGCAAAAGATTTCCAGAAATGATTTATGCTTCCCATTATCACAACATTCCAGCTGTGAACAACGTTTTACACAATGTAACGATGATCAGTTCAGCATTGGTCAATAATTAACTGCAAGTGAAAGAATCTTGAGATCAGTGAACTTTACACTTTGTGTAGCTGGTGGTTCATGCGCTGTTTGGTGAAACTGGCAGCAGTGCAGATAATCCAGCTGTGCTTCTCCTTCTGTGACCGGGCTGATCAGCTGTGACGGAGGGAGGGTGAAAACTGGGATTATCCTGCAGCAGTGGCTGGACAACCCAACCTGCCATACATCCAGGTATTACAGTGGTACCGATTTAAACCAACGTCTTATCAGCCTGAGCGCCAAATACACTGATACCTTAAAAAACATCATTTTTACTCACTGCACTGAACATTACCACTACAGGTTGGTCAGTACGCTCCTTAATGAAACCCGCATATATCACCCCACTTCAGACTTTAGCTTTTATCATCACATGCAACCTGACGGTCAGTTTAGTGAAAAGAGAAGATTGAAACAGATCCCAGACCAGAGCGGTAAAAAGTTCCACAGAGCAATTTAAAAAGAGAAGCAGTGTTTAACATGATCGAGAGCTGCATGAGAAGATGATCTTGAAAGGGAGGATGGTGACATTTAAATCAGGTGAAGACTAATTTGTTTTAGAGGCCTTTTCCTGGAGCCTTTTTGTGTTTTTCTGGAGGCAAACTGGAGCATGATAGTGATTGGCAACCCCAAATCAGTGAGCTAAAAGACATGAAAATGCCACATGGGGCCAAAGTGATAACTGCATGAATCTGTGTTGATCTTCTGTGGTTTCATATTAGAGATACCTTCATATAATCCTTTTTTTTCCCTTTTATTTAATTAAATTATATATGTTTAGATACAGAGCGGTGAAGTCCGGTCTGTTCCAGGAGTCCAGTTTTCTCCAAATGAGTAATGCGGGACTCCAGCGTCAGCTCAGACTGTGAAGGATCTCCTCCCAGAAGACTGGGAGCGGCACCCCAAACTCTCCCAATGCTTTCCACTGCGCTCCCTTCCTCCAGCTGTAATCAATTGCTTTTTAAGATACTCCCTGCCTTCCTCCAGCTGTTTGGAGAAGGGAGAGGAGGGGTGGCGATGGTAGTATGGAGGGATTATAAAATCCCAGATTAATACGATCGCATGTGGCGTAAAAGCGCGGACCAGATCAAGCGCTGCTTCTTTTACATAATCCCGAAATATGTGAATGGAGCAAATGCACCACTGTGAACGCCTGTGGTTTCCCTATTCTCTAAGAGATTTAAGAGAAAGTGTGTGTGTGTGTGTGTGTGTGTGTGTGTGTGTGTGTGTGTGTGTGTGTGTGTGTGTGTGTGTCGGTCCAGGTTTGGCGGTGCTGCTGAGCCACAGATGACGCAGGAGTACACCCGAAATCTCAATTTCCGCGACACTTACACACTCAGTAGTCATGGGTTAAGTATCGTAGCCGTGAAAACTGCCTATTTAACAGAAAAGAGAGGTTGTGTGTGTGTGAAAGCGGACCGGGAGAGGAGGGCTGGTGGGGGGTTGCTGAAGGCGAGAGGAGCAGAGAGAGAGAGAGAAGCAGAGACTGAGAGAGGGGGGAAAGGAGGAGGAATAGGACAGCCATTACCATTCAGGATCACGTTGCCCGCTGTTCTCTCCAGCCTCATCCCACCGGCTGCGTGTCGGTTCGGTTTTGGAGCAAAAAACCTTGAATACAAAGCCAGAAAACATCCAAGCTTCCATCCACCCATCTACCCCCAGGAGGAGAGGGAGCAGCGGCGGCAGCATCCCCGGCCTCCCTCGCGCTGTGCTCGGATTCCAGGACCGCTGCTGCCCCGGGGAAGGTAAGCGCTCCGGAGCTCATGCAGGCAGGCAGCTCTTGTCTGTGCTTCACACTCTCGTGCGCGTTCAAACCATCGTGATCATGTGTTTTCACGAGCTGTCAGGCCCGCTGCTGTTATGGAGTGTTTACAGGGACAAAACACTGATGCTTATTAGCTCAAAACGGATCGCTGTTACTCACTTTAAAATAAATTTACAGACATGTTCAATAAGAACTGCAGACCAATCATAACTTGTGCACTGGTTATAATATATGGATGGAGTTGTTGTTTTTTTCCCCCAGACTCAACGTGTTGCTCATTAGCTCTGCGTTTATTGGCGTGATTTCCAGGAGATGCACTGCAAGTTTTAGTAATATCATACATCCGCCCTGTTTCTAAGCACACTGCTCATGATTTGTGTGCTGAAGGGCTGGGCTGGAAATAACCAGCGGACATTCACACTGAGAGAGATATAGAGGGGGTTTCTGGGTCGTGAGAAGGCTGCCGTGGCTGTTTCTCCTAATGAGACACTCAGCAGCAGCAGTATGGAAGCAGCATTTAGTCAACAGTGCCAACCACAAATGGATAAATGTAATTAGTTGGTGTTATCCATCCAAGCAGTGGCCGTGTGTTGGACAAAGAGCTCCCTGCTTTCCAGCCTTTCAGTGCGCGCACACAGCGTTTGGGCTCCATGTCTGATGTCCATTCATGCAAACACATTCCCTCCTCACAATCAAAGGGAAAGACAGACAGAGAGAGAGCGAGGCAAGCGTGCAACGCTGGTGACACGAAACACCAGCTGCAGCTATATCTCTGTTATATGTGCACCAACACGCCCCGTGAGAGGCTGCCATTATTGATCCGTGCATCCCTGCAGCCAATTATATCCAGAGACACCCCATCATCACCAGCAGCACCTCCATCTCTACCTGCTGCATGAATCCCAGTGGGCTCCATAACTGCAGGCTGTCTATCTGTCTGGAAAATACTGGATATAATGTGCAAGGTGCAGCCAGAGGGAGGGAAAAACAGGATTCAAGCAGGAGTCCCCTCCTGCCGTTCAGCACCAGATGGTCAAATATACATCTCCCTCTAGCCTTATGCTGGACATTCAGCTTTCAGACTACTACACTCCTAACACTCTCAAACCTTCATTTCCATTTAAATGGTCGTTTTAAATTGGTTTCTTCCATTTTTTCCTCTGCACTGCCACGACACACCTCCTTACTACTGCACGTTACAGTGCAGGAAAGCACCAACATGTCTGTGAGGATGGGGATAGAAGACAGGACTGTTATAGTGGGAGACGTGGTTGTTATTTAATTTGCAATGAATTGTGGAATGTCTGGTTTATTTCAATCAGATCATCCAATTTAGACTAACAGCAGTGGAAGCTGTTGTTGCTTACTGTCATAAACAAGTGAAAAGTGGACATTATAGGCGCCTAGAGCTCAAGGTGACGCCTCCAGGTTTCCTGTTTTTGTACGTCCAGCAGTTGAAAGCCAAGAGATGCTCAATTTATAATGAAATAAAATAAAAACAAAAGACTAATTAATCCATGCTGGAATATATAAATATATCTAAACTGCTCATTTTGATAAACTAAAAAACTAAAACAATAAAAGCAGCAAAATCTGAACATCTGAGACACTGGGAGCCAGCGGATGTTTGGATTTTTACTCATCTCTCCTTTTTTTTTTCTTTTTTTTTATACCAAACATGTAGTTTCCACCGTGCCTCATTTGCTTCATTACAGGTTATGGCTTTGGTGTGGACACAAGTCACTTTTTGGCTGATTATAACCTATCTTCTTTATTTTAAAAAGCCTGATGGTGAGGAAAAATGAAGACTTTCCAAGCATATAGTATGATCCTTGCCTCATTTCAGAGCTTTAAATCCTTCCTCTTCAAGTGGTTCTGGCTGTTATCAGGCTAGGATTACCCCCATTTGAGAACCAGTGGGCATGTTATCATTCATTTGGAGTGTGGTGTCCACCTGATGAATGAACTTCATTCACATTTTAGCTTTACTTTAGTCTCCGTCAGCTTCCGAGGGTAAACATCCAGCATTTTATCAACTATATTTTCCATCCTGTTCACTAGCTTGTTGCCAGTGTGATATTTTTATCCTGGGACTTGTTTGGGAACAAAGTGACTTATCCATTTAGTCATTCAGCATTGTTTTCATGGTGCTGAAATCGTCCCTCTGCTCTTTGTGAAATTCACGACTGGCACCTCCACCCTTCTGTCTGTCTGCCTGTCTGTCTGGCCAAGACTCTCTGTGTTGATTTTCTTCTCCCTGCAGCTTTCTGGTCTGCAGAGAGCATTTTTACCATGAGTGAATAAAGGTGGAACAAAGCCAGACACACTAACATTGCTTATCGCCACATCCTGGAGCAGTAAATATTGACGAGCGTATACAAGACAGGCATACGATGACAAACGATCAGGTCATTCAAATAAGAGATCCTGTTTCTTGTGTCATCCTTGCTCATCTATGCACATACTTTTCTTTCTTTTGTTTAGCTGTCCTTTTTTTTCACTCTCATGTTGATGGACTCCAGTACACTCATGCCAAGCAGCTTTGTTGGCAGTCCAGTCCCATTTGTGTATTTATGCATGCATACTTTCGTGTGTGTGTCTGCATGTGTATTAATGTATGTCTGTGTGTGCACGTGTGGGGGAGCTCAGTCTAGCCATTCATTTATCCAGTCAGTCAGTCGTTGGTGTGTTACTCATCATAGCTGGCAGCTGCAGTTTAAAGGGAGGCATTTCTCATTCATTCTTATATTACACTGACTAGTTACACTTTTAATAACTGACGTAAGGAACACGCTTTAGATATGCTTATTACATTTATGCATGGGAGGGAAAGAAGTTGCATCACTTACATTGTCCTACCTTTCTCCATTTTTTCTGACTTATCTTATTCAAATATGTCCTTTAGAAGCGTGGAAGTGTTGAAATGCTACATCCTATATAAGACAAAATGGGAAAAGGTTTTGCTTTGGAAACTATAGATATGGCTCTCCTTATTTCCCAGATTCTCACAGTGAGACGGTGATGCAACACAGATGTAAACATGCCCCTTTGCTAACCTTTTTTTTTTTTAAACAAACATAAACTTTAAGCAGGTTTTTTTTAACAATAAATCTTATTTCCAGCATATGATATATTATCTTTGTTTTGTTTCCAGGAGCTTTACTGATTTTTAGATCATTACATCAGGTTTTATTTGCATTTTACACAGAATCTCAGCTTTTTGGACACAGGGTTGTACCCTTCAGCTCAGTGACATGCTGATCTTTCTTACTTAATATGTAATTTATCTAATTTATACACAAAGAAACAAAAACAAACAATAATCTTGTCAACCTTTATATGTTAAATACAGACATGGGAGCAAGTATCATCTTTTTATGCAATATTTTTTTTAAAAGCAAAAGAAAAATGAATTAAATTGAAGTTTTACAGTTAGTAATGTTAGCCTTTTTTCCTTATGCTAAGCTAAGCACTGATTGCTGACTCTAGTTTTTTATATACATATATTTCCAAACTTATATTGTTTATCTGTAATCTAATAAATGTAAGTATGATCTAAAGGGATTTAAGCCAACTTAAACTGGAAAACCTTAAAACTAAAAGCATAAAATATGGCAGGTCCTTTTTCAATAAGCTAGACTAGTTAGCTTTTAGCTTTTAAGTTGCGTATGTTTATCTGGGATTCCCCCCCCCCCCCCTTTGACTGGATTTTGCAGCACCACATAAATCAGGTCAGTCAACCAAATAATAAATTCAATGTATTTAATTTTAATCATCAGAAATAGAAACAGTGGGTAAGCTAGCATTTGCTAAAGCTACTTGCATTACTGAATAAAGCTAATCAGTGCATCCTTATAAAAAGGAAATAGAAAAATGTAGTTTGTATAAATGTGACTATATTAAACCACAGTATAAGACATGTACAGCTACAGGAAAAACTAAGCTTATCTCATAATTCAGCAGCTTTAGTAGCAGTATCCTGTGTGCCTCTGTCAGTATTTCATATTGTTGAGCTAAACTTGCTAAACTTTCTTCGTTTTCTTCACACTCTTTTATGCATAGCTCTCATAAGGTCCCACCACAGTATTTCTGGCTAAGGTCTGTACTTTCACTGCGTCATTGCTGTACTTTGATTCTTGATTCTAAAAAATTAACATATTTTATTTGTTAATTTTTTCACTAATTGGACTGTCATTAACTTTAACATGCTAACTGAAGCCTGTAGAGTCTGAGATGTAGCTCTTAGTTTTTTACAGTTTCTCTGAGCATTGCACGGTCTGACCTCAGGGGGAATTTGGTGGGACATCCACTCCTGGGAAGATTGTGACGTTGTGAATCACTTACGTGCACACTTACGTGACCAGCACACTGTCAAAACATCTGCTTTTATAGAGGTGGCCATACTTACTGATAATCAGCTGTTTAAGTGCATTTGATTAGCAGCACACCAGAGAGTGTACATTAGTCTTCACAATACTCAGCGTAGTCTGTGAAAGTTTTCATTTGCACTTGACACTAAGTTTTAAGGGTTTACAAGTGAAAACAATGATCAATGTTTTTCGTACTTTTCCATAAGTGCAATCAAAGCAGTTTGAATGCTCTTTTTTGAATTTTTTTGTGTATATTTCGATGTCATTATAATATTTAGAATATATAGAATACAAAAAAAGGTCAGGTTAAGGTAATAACTTAGTTTCAATCAACTACAGTTTGTAGTTTCTTTGTCAGACTTCATATCTCAGTCTATTTTGGGGGGTTGTTTCAGGTTTTACTGGGTTAGTTGGGAGCATGCAGGTTCCCAGATTTTGCAGGATGTACACAATGAGTCACATGTTAATCAGTTGTGTTTTCTTGTTTGGTGGCTTCATGTTACGGTGTGTGTCAGGGATTGTTTTTGTCCAATGAGCATGAATGTCAGTGAAACTCTCATCAGTGGCTGTTACCATGCTGGAATGCTGCCCTGAAGAGACTAGAGTTTCACCGGCAGTTACGACCGTTAGTCTGCAAATGTCTGGATTTCTCTCGCTCCTCAAATCTCTTTTCCTGTCTTCCCTCGTCGCTCTTTCTCACTCTACATCTCTGTCACAGTCTCTCTCTGTTTTATGTTACTTTTGTTTCCTGCAGCACACACACACACACATTCAGACACACACACGCTGCTGAAACTAAGCTGTGGGAACAGACCGTGTCCATGTAAATCCTGGCTGCGAGTTATAAATCAGGCCAGTCAACCATCCAGTACCTTTGTTTGGTTTGATTGAACTGCTACAGTCTGTCACAGGAAGAGGCCAAAAGCTCTGCGTGTATATATGTCCTATATATACAAATACGCCTGTATTACAATATTATTGTTTGATAGAAAACCTAAGCAACAGCAGTGTTGTTTAACCTTTCAGTGCTTTTCTCCCTTTTGTAAATGGGATGTTTTTGACTTTTGTTAAACCAGGCAAATAATTTAAAGACATTTATTCAGGCTCGAAGAACATTTGTGGGTCATTTCAGAGTCGCGTGATACCTCTTAGATCTATCAGTTAGTAGATTTGTAAAATTAATAACAAAAATCATCTAACAAATAGTTTCAATCTGGGGCACATTTTTATATTGATTGTCTAAAAATGTTTAACTGAAAGTCTAAAATCAAATCAAGAGGAACAGGGTTAGTTTTTATGAACCACAGTCATGTGTTGGTTAGTGCCAAACACCAAGAAGGTTCTGGGTTTGAACCCGCTGGCCTCTCTGTGTTTGGATTGCATGTTGCTGGTCATTTGCTTTTTTAAGTCATAATTAATAGGATATAATAAGTTTAATAGGAAGGAGGAAAGGCCCAAGGGCACAGAGGCAGAAATGCAGAGGAATGGATGTTCCTGCAGGGATTTGGAGCAGATTACCCAGAGCTGAGTGCAGTGGCAGGGACTCATCACTGACCTGTGCTTCTCATGGAGTGACGACTCATAGACCAGTGATTAATGACAGCAACAATCATGGCAGCACATCACCTGAGTACCTTGGACTGAAGGTACTGATTAGAATTTGGTGAGCGGAGGTTAAAGGTCACTGTCACTTTACAAAAAAACCTCAATATTTAACCATAAATCACACATTTCTCCAATAATTCTAGCAGACTGTACACAAATGTCTCACTGGAAAAAATCTGAAGTGATATTTATTTCTAAAAGTTCAATAGTTATCTTTACCATGACGAAATAATACGACATAAAACTCTGACTTTTATTAAGAAGTGCCAAGTGTGAGCATGTTTGGTCAGATATTAAATTGGTGACTCAAATCTTTTCTGGCCACCAATTAAATTCCTTCAAAATCTTCCATATAAATAGATATGTGAGTGTGAACAGGAAGAGAGGCAACCTGTAACTTCACTGGTTGGTTAAGGTGTACACCCGAAAGGTGGTAATTCTTCTGTAGACATGAAGCAAAGATTAAACAGTTGGTGTGTCAGAAAGCAATGATTAAGTTAAGCACTTTTGAGAAACTAGGGCTCAAATTAACCTGTGATGGCCCCTTTTCAGTGTATATTTTAAAGTGTAATGGCTGGAATTCACCAAACTGTGTGTGTGCTTTTGTTTGATGGTCTTATTGAGGAAAGCTGTGCCTGTGAGTAAAAACGCCTTGGTGAGGGTCTCATCACAGAAGGAGTGAGCTCGCTCTTGCTCGCGTTTCTCCTCCTGGTAGTTTCTTTTTCTTCAAAGTTCTCATTCTGTCTTCACGGAGCTGTAATGACACGGTGCGGCTTTGAAGCCTCAGTTCTGGCTCTATTTATAAAACCGCTTGTTGCAGTGGCACTGACTCACTGTCAGAAAGCGGCAGGGAACCAGACTTACACACACAGCTATACACCAGTGAGGTCGCTGAGAATTCTGGGAAGGCATTTAACCTCTTCCTCGCGGCGTTGCTGGGGAGACGGAGGGATTCAGGAAGTGGGGTTTTGCCAGCGGTTTAGCCAGAGGCCAGTCAGCGGAGGTGGAGGAGGAGGAGGAGGATTTTTGGCAGCAGCGGAGCAGATGGAAATCTCAGCCGTTGTGTTGGACTCACACGTCGTGCAGTGAATCATTCCCACTCTGTGACCACCTCTCAGGTCATTCCACAGTGTAGTCTGCTACAGCATGGAGGGGGTAAACACAGATCTACTGTGACGAAGTCTTTGGCAGCCAGCAGAAGTTATTCAGCGACAATCTGCAACACTTTGAGGGTTAAGCCGATTGTTTGCTGAGGAGAATTTCTCAGAGGTCGCAGTGTTCGCTTTTAGCTCTAACTGTCGGTGGATGAACTGTAGAACAAACAGTATCCCCGTCTAGTGAAGTTGGCGGGCTTTTGAAAACAAGGAAATAAAAGTAATATGTCATCTCTAATTATTTAAAGATTATAACTTATTCTACTCTTGTTTAAAATAAACACTGACATAAACAAGAAAAACATAATTTATTTGTGCATTCAAATACAACAGCTCTGCCATAATTTATACTTTGTGCTGAGTCCACTTTATAGTTACTGCTGAGGTCAAAGTCTGCATATTTTACCCACTGCACTGATTTAAATGGGGAGGAAATGTCATAAATGATGACGTTAATCAAGGCTGAATTCCATTTAGCTGCTTTCAGTTTCAGGGTTCTGCTTTTATGCACAGGCCACAGACTCATTTGATTAGAACAAAGCAGCTGTTAGTGCTGTTAGTAACACCTGTACTTTTATGTACTTTTTCACAATAACAAGCTAGCATCCTGCTGCTCTCTCATGCATTCAGCTGCATTTGATATTATTGTCCCCCGTTTTTAAACCTCAGCACAGAACTGCTGGGACTCCCTGTGGAGCTGAAATATAAGAGCTGATATAAGGCAATTCATTCTCTCAGAATAGAGGTGCTGAGTTTAGAGTTATTGATGTATTGATCCTGAGATGGACGGATCAGTTCATCGGGTCTCCAGAGTCCTACAAACACACACACACACTTCCTTCTTGTGTGTGTGACGCCTGCAGCCCCTAAATCGCTTTAGAGAGGTAGGTTAAAGAGTGGAGATGAGCAACAGATAGAAGTGTAGAAACGTGAGAAGGTATAAGGAGTGAAAGCGAGACGAAGACAAAGGGAAAAGCTCTCTTCTGTCTTCCTGCATATTGACTCTTCTTTAAAAATAGAAACGCTACTCAGACTTTTAAATCTCATCTCGCTGCTCCTTTTTCATCACTGCCTCTGCTCAGCCTGCTGAACTGTTTCCCATCCCCCCACCTCAGCTCAGAGATTACTTTCTTCCATCACACCTGGAATCTTCCATATATCTATAAAAACTGGTGTGTGTCCAAACTGGAGCAGTTACACCAGCTTCTATCTCTTTTTATGCCTTAAAAGTTTGCATGATCTTTGTGTTTGTCCGGGGGCTGTAAATGTAGCTGTAACCTTACAGCTCAGCTGAGGGAGGACAGCGTCAGTGTTTACGCTGTCAGGAGCATGACCCCCCTCATCACGGATAGATGCTTCAGCGCTGTGATGTAGCTGGCAGTCTAATTCAGCCAAAGGGAAACAGTGTGAGTCTGCTCACGACAAGCTTGCAGACTTGTTTGTGCAATCTGGTTGTGATTTTTGGAAAGAAATATTACTGTGGAGTTTATCAAAAGTTTGAGCACCACGAAGCGAGTGTCATTGAGTTCCACTGTAATTAGGAAAACGCAGACATCTATCTGGATGTCTAAAGAGCACACTAAGATAGAGGAAAAATATAAATAAATAACAGTTTGGAATGAGTTCCCATTTGAGCAATTTGTCAGTGCACCCACAACTTCGAAGAAAATTGTGTTTTTAAAAAGCTTGAAAGATGTTTTTTTTAAATAATAGATGTTGCAAAAATGCCATGTGGGGTAAAGAAATCCACAAAATGTACAAAATAAGAAGCTTTTTCAGTAATGTAGGAACATGGACCACATCTATTTTAGAAGCATCCATCCGAGAGGTGATGTACAGGTCAACAGTGTTAGGACTGTGATTGGATAACTACATCTATGGCCAGTTTAGACAGTTAATGTCACATGATGCCATCTTTGGCCTCTGAGAGGAAGCCAGAGTGCTGAAACCCATGCAGGCACAGGGAGAACATGTAAACACATAGAAAAGCATCAGCTAATCACAAGGTTTGAACACAGAGCCTTCTTGCTGTGAGGCACAGTTCAAACCACCGCGCCTCCGTGTTGCAGAAGCAGTCTGTGCATTATTTATGTGTCGGTCCGAGCACATAAATAGCGATTTAAGAGGGTAAAGCAAGCGGTCCGCTTTATGCGTTCTGATCAACTGAAGCTAAGGATGAAATTTCATCTGTGTCTCAAAGTTACATCTTTCATGTTTTGTTTATTCGAGCAAGCCTCAGACATTTCCAGTGCGATGTGTGTCGTCTTCTTCTCTGAGCCGCTGTTTCGCTTCCATCCAGCTGTCGCTGCACATCTGCAGCTTCCTGAACACTGAAGCTATCATCTGGACACAATGATTAGTTTAACCCAGTTCATTCTCCTTCCTCATTTCTCTCATCCGTCTTGCTACATTACTACTGTTGTTATGTTACAACTTTGCATCATTCATGACCCCTGCGTGATCACACTTTAAGCAAGCAATAAATTATCGAGTGTTTCCACGTTGTCCTTCTTTTCTGACCTCTTTTCTCTTCCCACCCTTCCCACATCCCTTTTTCCTCCTACCATCCTTCCTCTCCTTCCTTCTCCTCCTTGCAGCCCTAAGCAGAGATGGAGTCTTCGGATGATGATACTCTGAGTGAGCGCTCCTGCGTCAGCGAGCCGTCATTCCGTAGCGAGCGTTCAGGGGGGTCGTTATCCCCGTGTACATCA
Source organism: Rhamphochromis sp. 'chilingali' (assembly GCF_963969265.1). Taxonomy (NCBI): domain Eukaryota; kingdom Metazoa; phylum Chordata; class Actinopteri; order Cichliformes; family Cichlidae; genus Rhamphochromis; species Rhamphochromis sp. 'chilingali'. Next base: position 29,587,525 of record NC_137944.1, read on the forward strand.
GGACTTGTGGGCCCACCGGGAGACACTTTGCCATGGAACCTGTCTAAGCATGAGAGGAAGAAGAGGAAGAGCCAAGATTCAGTGTTGGACCCAGCAGAGAGGGCGGTGGTTCGGGTCGCAGGTGAGTTGATAAATGTAATACTTTATCTTTCTGCCTTTGAGCAACACTCAAGGGAAGCTTCCAGGAGATGGTGAAGAGGCAGAATTTTGCTGATTGAACTCTATAAAAGCAGAGTGGGGCTTTCAGGCACAACTTTACCTGCTTTCATGAAGGAGGGAAACTATACAGAGAGGTCTTCAGAAGCTTCATGGGTCATTGCCATCACAGGGTCGTTTGTGAGGCATTGCCTCCCAACATCCTGTGAGCTATTACACTTACATGGGTCAAGATGTGACCCATGTAATTGTGCCATGTGTCTGTGGAGTGGTTGTTTGGTTCTTCCTGTGTAAAGGTCCGAGCACTCCTCACTGCATTGCACACACACTACCTGCTTTGTTTATTTTTGTCTGAGGGTGTTGCTGGGTCTGAAATGTGCTGGGACGTCATGCTCTGAGAAAAATCTTCTGAGTTTCTATGAAAAACCTGCTGCATAAGAGACGACAGTGTTACTGTCTCTCTTCTGCCTTTTCCTGGTTCTGTCCGAGTTCTTCCTTTTGCCTTTTTTGTGAGTCAATGAAGGCTGAGTTTGGATAACCACAGTTTTAAGTCCTCTTTAAATATATGTGTCTGGTTTGTAGCGTTAGTGCTACAAGGGGAAAACTGCTGAAAAATGCACTCTGATGTAACATTAAAACTGACAGGAGCAAAGCACAGTTGCTGCACATCAAAGGTTCTTAGTTTGAACGTTCCTGGTCAGCTGGATCCTGACGTGAGATTGGTTGGACATTTCAAAGCTGACTGCAAGGTGTGTGGATGTGAGCATGAATGATTGTCTGTATTTAGCCCTGCCTTTGTCACGGATTAGGTGTTTGCTGCCTCTTTCCCTGTGTCAGCTGGGATTAGGGTGCAGCGCAGCCCCCTGATGTCATGGTTGGATAAGAAGTTTAGAAAATGGATGTAGTGTGTCATTTTCAATCAAAATGAAGCTTTATACAAAACATAAAATATAAGCAACGTCAGCAGCATGGGGACATTCAGGTTGCTTTGCTCAGGAAATGCTTTTGCACCAATTAATAAAGAAATATACAAGTAATAGAGGTTGTTCAGGTATCTGATCAGGACGCCTCCTGGATGCTGAAGAGATTATATCTCTCAGCTGGCTTTGGAACGACTCAGCGTCCCCCAGTGGAACATTTGGCTGGGGTGAAGGAAGTCTTCTGCCCAGTGACTCAGACTCAAATGGATGGATATATGTATCAAAGGAAATGAATAAACAACCAAAACGGTTAAGAGTTCCAGAGTTTTTGGTTACTTTTTGTTCCCCATTTTAGTTTGAAAATATTTCATAAGTTAAGTGTTCTCAGCGTATTTACTTCCTGTCAGTGTGACATCCCACTGTTCATAATTATTGCCAGAAACCAAGTGTTTCCACACTTCTGTAGTTTAGTTTACCCACTGTGCCTACATCTACCTGCCCTTGTGATGAGTTCCTTGACTTTAGGTTTTCAGTCATGTGTAGTTTCTCCTCCTGTTTGTATCTTTGTTGAGAACATCCCGTGTCACCCCCAGGCCATCCATCGGTGGTAAGTTGAGTATAACTGATATAGGCTTTACAGTCCCTTATATTAACAGACTTGAATCAATAAGTAATAAGAATTGCATAGGCAGGGCATCTACAGCTCTAATGTAGAAAAGCTGACATTGGACCAACCTTTTGCTCCTGAAAAGAGTCTTTAAAAGGAAACACGTCGCTCTCATATTATTTGTCTTTTTATCACCAAATATCTCTGCAAAAAGGTTTTTTTCTTCTTGTCGTGAATTATTCCTCATGCATCCACTCTCACATGCACACTGACATTTTCACTAATCACAGGGCTTCTTTCAAACAGTCATTAAGCATCCTCTGAAAAAAGCCTCATCTCCTTAAATGTCAAAGAAATGAGAAGAAATTTCTAGTCTTTTATTTATGGGATGGATAAAGACGTCTGCGGCTTGTTATTAAAAGTGTTATCGTGTAACACTCAGATGTAATAATCACTGTTTTCTTAGTTATCGGTTTTAATAATGGTGGTTAGCAAATGTCAATAAAGAGCTGTGAGCAACATGAACCTTGAATACAAGAAAACGCTTAGTTTCATTGTGAAGGCAGCAGAGATGAGCTTTATCTCATTTTTATTGTGTACATTCCTACGTGCAGGGATCACATGTCAAAGTCAGGAGCCAGTATCATCCTCTCGTATTTGTGGTAACAGAAGATGGAGGAGAAATGTAGGTTACTCAGTTCTCTAGAGAGACCGGGGCTCCCCTGCTCATGTAATGGATCACTGGCAGCACGCCTTTTTTTAAATACAGAGAAGAGGGGACCTCGAGTTTGATAATTGAGGGAAATGAAGTAAAAGCAGGCTCATGTGTGGCTTTCCCCTCTGATGGCGTCTAATAGTTGTGCTTATTTTTTCAGTTTGAGGCTTTTATATAAATGCGCTTCAGTGGATGGACAGTAAGGCCTCCAGCGTCGTCAGCATGCTCTATAACTCTGCTGGCCTACAGCTGATCCAGCAGTAGAGGAAACTCTGATCATAGCACATCATATAGCAGCTTAACAGCTCTCCAATGAGGCAACAACCACAGCATCTTATCAACAACAGGACGGCTGCCAATAACAAGCAATTTTTAGATTATTTGGCAACCTACATCTTTGTTCAGCATTTTTTCTCTTATCACACTTTTCTTAATCTTATGTTTCCCTTAAATTACTTTTAGTTCAATCAATATAGAAGGTATATTTGATTTTTTTTTCAATATTTATTTTGACATCAGAATATTGATTACCACTCAGGAGGTTTCTTCTCAAAGTGAATTATACTTTCTTAATGCCTTCACTTTGCACTCTCCTTGTTTTTTTGAGACTATAATTGAAACCCAAAAAGGCGGGCGCTCCAGAAACCTCGAGGAGCCAGATTTATTGCTTCTATAATCAGCGCACCAATTTTAAGCTGTCTGACATCATCAATAACCCTTTCAGCATTGCTAACTTGCATTAGGCAACACACAGTGCTTCTGTCCCACTGAGGATTTAAATGATTTATCATTATTATTAGTCTGTTATTCATTTGTTGTGATTTCTACATTTATGTTCAATTTAATGACATCATCAAATCACCTTCTTTCATAAATACCTTAAATTTTTTAAGAGAACCAAAAGTGTTACATGCACACCCCTGCTATTTGTTTACATTCTTCCAGTGAGGTTTGCTCTTGTTCTGTGAGGAAATATGTTGGTTGGGATGTTGAAGCAGGGAAGCGATAAGAGGCAGTGAAAGTCTACGTTTCAGACATGGAAACAGCATGTAGGTCAGGGCCGGGTGAAGGAGTTCATATCATCAGCACAATCAGGTCAAGAGAGATGGCTCACTCTGCGTGTGTGTGTGTGTGTCTTGTATTTGTATCTCAGTGCTGATTCTCTTACAACATAGACATGGAGAAAGTTTGGGATATTTCCTGCCCTGGAACCATTTCAAGGCCTCCCATATTAATGTTTTAGACTCTCTTCCATTCACAGGAGAAGCCCGTCAGATACTTTTATGGCTGTTTTTAGAGAAGCTTTCACTTTCTTGTCCTTCCTAAATCTGTCAGCAAATGTTTGGAGAAAGGAATCTGTTGCCTGACGCTGCAGTAGAGCTCCCATTAAAGACCTTTTATGTTTTATTAATGTACTTAATTCACTTATGTTAGTTTCACAGAACAGAGGACCATGTGTGTGTTTACTTGTTTTTATGTTAGTGTGAAGACAGTGAGTGTCTGTATGTATATAATGAGTTTATCTGAACAAGCCCGGTGTTTCCTGCCAAGTAAAAATAAAGTTAGATGTGCAAGCTTTGTGGAGGAAAGGAAGATGACAAAGAGCAAAAGGGGAATTCAATTTGTACACTAGGTAAGTGAGAGTGCGTGTAAGACTGGCTCTCACATGCACACATCTACACATGCATGGCTTTTGAAATAAGGATAATAGATCAAAAGGAGGTGAAATGAAGGCAGCGTGTGGTTAAAGGATAAACCTGTGAATAATGTCATGTGAAATACAATTTGACACAATCATGAAAACAGCTGGAACCAACTGATAAGTAAAGGTGAAACAAGAAAATAAATAAATCCATTTATAGATATTTACGGACTTTACTAGACTAGCTTTGTATGAGTCACAGCTCAAAATCATCCTGATTTCCCTGAGCCTGAGAACAGTTTATCCACTGTCTGAAACTGTTTTAGCTCCTCCCCTTTTAAGGCAACATCCTTCTGATTGGCTGCCCTACATAAACAGAAGGTTTGAACAACAGGTGGCATCTGTGCTCACAGCCACAGCAGTGTGACGGAGATGACCATATAAGGGATATCCCGTCTCTGACATCATACAGAGCCAAGAGTAGAAAAAATATCTGTGTGTGAGTGTGAAACACAGATATTCCTTGGACGTACACTGACCTCATTGTTTGCAGATTAGACATGTCTAATATTAGCAGCTCCTAAAACACATGTCCACTTTAAGTAAAATCCACTGTGTTCAGCTTTACTGCAAAACTGTGATATTAAAAAGTCCAAAAATACAGAACTAAAACCTTCAAGAATCACTTATTGAGCCTTAATAACAATATAACATAACAGATATAAGCGTTCTCCTTTTTGTTACTGTTACACATCTAATTACAACCAGATCTGAGGACAGATGTGGAATCTTCATTATTGCTGGAGTCTGGTTTAAGAGATCTGGCGTCACTTTTATGTTCTCTGGTCATCGTTTTATTACAGATGATCAAAACTACATGCAGTAAAGTCACACAATGTTTAAATGTTAGTTACACCATCATCATCATCATCATCATCATCATCATCATCATCATCATCATCATCATCACAGTTCTTCTTTTAAAGCAGAGAAAATGAAGGAAAAAATGTCTCTGTAAGTCCGACTTGCTCACACTGTAAATTTAGTTTATGGTTAATTTTATGTGCATCTTTTACATTTTGAGGCCACTTTTCTCTCAGATTTATTTCTGCTCTCAGGTGTGAGGAAGAAAATACAAATGATCTCATATGTTCTTAATGAGCACTTGACGAGGATGGCTTTTTCCACTTTTTCATGCCTTTTGGATAAACATGCATCATGTCGTTGAAATTCACAGCTGTGCAGACGGTTGTTTAGAGTGCATGCATGTGTGCGCGTAGAGAGAAGAGCTGGGAAAGGTGAAAAACATTTAAGGATTATTATCTCCAGTTATTAAACCAAACACTTAGACCTGGAGCTTTCCTGGCAGCGCCTTGCGGGTGAGTCAGCGAGTCAGACTCGATTGCGTGGAGATCATTCAGTTCTGGCGGCAGCAGGTCGCAGTCGAGTAAATGTTGGCGTCGCCACAAACCACCCTGGGGCTGAAACACAGGCAACACCTAACTAACACTGCCAAAGTCTGCTGTGTGGCATTTTTCTCTCCACCTGCCAACGAAACATTTGACTTTATGTCCAGACTCACTGTGAATTTACAGCAATGCAACAAATAGCAACTGATCCTATGAACTCAACCATTACATCTAACTCAACACAACTCTTTTCTTTTTGTTTTAAACCCCAAGAAGGTTAAAGGAGATCCAAAGACATTTTGCCACAGCTAAATAAAAACATATAGAGTGGGTGTGGGGGACAAAAAGTAGTTGTAAGCCTCTTTTAATGCAGTACAGAGCAGTACAGTTACCTCACAACTGCCTGTTACCAGTCTGTAAAGTGTGTACCCATACTGTGTTCCAGAAGTACAGACAATAAAGAGCTTTACTGTGGAACAAAAAAATCACAGGACTACAGGGTCCTGATATAAGATGGGCCGATGATTCAGTAATATGTAAGACTGTAAATTAAAAATAGATATAACCAACAAGATTTCACTGACAGGTTAGTGAAGTCCCAGTTTGAAGCTGTGTCTATGTTTTCTGCTATGCTTCTGCACATGGTCCTGATTTTGTGTTATTTGAGATTTTGTCCAGTTTTTGTTTTTACCCCTTGAGTTCATCATTTATTTATTTTTATCTATCAGTTTGGAGATTTTAGTATTCTTCTTGTGTCTCTCTTATCCTGCTATATTTAGATTATTATTAGTGGTAGTTTCCCTGTATGTTCTTCTTATTGTCGTTCTTTCTGCATCTCTTCTTGTCTTGATTAGTGTGACTTTTAGTTTTTTCCTGTTTTACATTGTTTTTGTTTTTTGATTCATGATTATGTGAATTTAAATGGTTTTACTTGTGCAAAATACTTTCTCCTCTGTCTTGATCCACAGTTGTTTCCTTTTGCACCCTATGTTGAGTCCTGCATTAAAATATTTTAAAGGAGAAATCATTTAGATCAGAAATCATGTGACTAACTGAAGCTTCTTCAGTCCATTCAAATGATATAGTGGAAATACATGGTGGTAAGTGCTCAGAAAGGAGGTTCTGGGTTCAAACCTGGCGTCCATCCAGAGATGTAAATGTCAGATTAACTGGTCATCCAACATAGTTATAGGTTTAAATGTTAATGGTTGTCTGTGTTTGCGCTATGAGGTGCAACCTTGCACTTGCCCCTTGTCAGCTTTGATAAGTTCTTGTTGCTGAGTAAAGCATGCTGTACATTTTTATATCCTGTCTGCTAAATGGTTTGATGTGACAAGCAGAGCACGAGTGTCTCTGTAATACTGACGCTGTCGAATTCACTCTGCAGAGGCTTTCATTTAAAGCTCATGCTTCTGGTAACATCCTGTATCTCCCAGGCTTGTTCAGTGCTCGCTCAGGCGTGTGCAGCCTATTGTGATGATTTTACATTTTAAATAATCTGTACGGCGTGTTTACACTGACCTCAATTTCCAGTCAAACAGAGGTCAGAATGTGAATATATTAGCCTGCTTATAAGCCACACAGTTTAGCCCCATGATAACATATTCATACAGACTAAGGACACGTAGCACAGAGATGTAGTGCTAGGAAGAAGGTATTCTTTTCTCTCGGAAAATATCTATTTTTATTTTGGCAAAAGTTGCATCCTTACACATCTGAAGAAAGAGCAGGCAGAAGAAGTGGAGGACGAGGGGAGGAAACACTGGGAGCTTTGTGAATACTGGAGAGGATAAAGAGAGACACTGCTGTAGTGACTGGACTCTGTTATTCAGACACTTTGGGTTGCACTGCCTGTCTGCTGAATCTGAATGTCAATGAAACCGACCAACAGCTGCTAGTTTTTCTGTGTACGTGAGTGAAAATTCAGTATTTTCGCACCAAATTACATTTTGAACTAATTGGGGGCTGTAAACACAGACCAGAATAAAAATATTCTGGTAGTTTGTTAGTCTTAGACTTAGACTGTATATAAAAGATGGTCATAGCTAATGCGATATCTCCCATCTTTGTGTTGCAATTTTGTTTTTGATGAGCATTAACCTCAGGGCACTGCATACCCATAGTGTGCTGACTTTTCAATCATAAGGTGGCTTTAACATCTTTTTTACTCTTCATTGGACCATAAATTAAAAAACTAAACGTCAAGTTGCATTAAGTAAGACTTAAAACCATAAACTGAAATTTTTTTACTGAGGTCACAAATTAGGTTAGAAATGGGATAATTTTCTTATATATTTCTGTAACTAGAAGGATGTTTTTGTGCATATTTTTACAAGAGTTGCTACTCTTCTTCAGGTTTTGGTTGTGACGTAATTACATCACATCCAATTAAATCACAAAAAAGGCTTTCTGACTTCAAAATTCCTCATGAATGCTGAACATTTAGGTTTTCTTGTTTTACTTACATGGAGATGCAGTAATGGAGAGACACAACAAATAAAAGATTGTTTGGAAATTATTTGTACAACAAAATAAGAAAGGAAATGACACAGTGTGATACATTTGCTCAGTGTGAGTGAGGCAGCAGCAGTGATAATTTATGCATATGAGCATCAGGACCTCAGATGTCTTTGCCTGCATGTAACTTAGGCGTCCGCCATCCTGCCTGCTGCATTTTTTTTTTTTTTTTTGCAGGCAAACTGAAAGGAAGCCTCGGCTCAAGGCCCTGGCTATTACCCTGTTGCCATGGTGACGTGGTCTACTCTGTTTCCATGGTTATGCAAGGCTAGGAGAAGCAATGGCGGCAGGGGTGAGAGAGACTGACACTGGATATAAAAGGGGCGCAAAACAAATAGCGAAGGAGTGAGAGAGTGTCCGAATTTTAATTTGGAGTGGAGAAAGGAGGGAGAGAGAGACCGAGGAGTGAATGATCGTGTGAGTTTAGAAAGTAATGAAGAGAGGAGAGAAATGGAGTCGGAGAGAGAGGGGGAGAATTTAAAGAGGGGAAAGAAAGGGTGACTCTGTGAATAGATGTGAGGGTGAAGGAGGTCATAACACAGAGAAGAGAATGATTAACAGGAGGATGAAGACAAGCACTGACAACTTAAAAAAAGAACTTGGAAAGAGAAATGAGCTCGAGGAACAAGACGGAAAAACAAAAGGAGAACGACTGCTATGAATAAGAAAGAAGTAAAGATGAGAGGAAACAGTAGAAGAGCTTAAAACAGAAAGAGATGGGCAAGATAGGATTGTAAAGAAAGAAGGAAGGGAATAAAGCAAGGAGACTAAAGGGAAATAAAAGTGATTGTGTGGTGAAAAGGAAACTTTGAAAGCAAGAGAAACATAAAGTTTAAAAAAAGAAAAAAGCACCACCCAACAAACTTTTTTCGGTTGGCCGTGATGTGCCAGTAGGCTACATTCTCTAAGCACTATAAAGTTTTACAGGTTCTTTTTTCCTTTTTTGGGAGGAAAGCAAGTAGATAGTGTCTTTGGTATAAACTGTTCATGACCTGCCAATGCTCAAATGCCTTAAACCTGTACTTCTTCCAGTGTCCAGCAGGGGGCGAAACCTGGCTGCAAAGAGAGGTCAAACTGTACAGAAATATAGCGGAAACTAGTTCTATTTCTATCTTATTCTGTGACCACAGTAAACATTTTTCTGTTAAATTTATGGTCTCAGTCACCAGTTTAAAGTCATGTTTATTACAACATGATGTTCATTTTGTCAGTGATGGGTTAATTTAGAGTAAAATGGGCAGCAAAGAAGGGTATACTTTAAGATGCACCAAGAGCTCGTAATGTATGATTTCTAAAGACAAAATATGTTTTAGAGTGTGATTGTGATAGATCTGTGATGACATGTACTGTAAGATACCTGCTGGTCTGGAAATCAACTGAATATAAAACTAAAAATAAACTTGACAGACGTTTTTAGCAGTGTCATATCCTGGGATTAATTTCTCAACTTATGGGGCTAAAGGTTCAGAACTAACAAAGATTTTTACAGCAGAGTGTTAAATGTGTTTTCAATTAAGACACTAAATCTATTCATTTACAGAAAAATATTATGGACACATTTAAATCTGTTCTTTTTTAAATTTTATGTTACAATGAAACTGAAACATAAGAAAACCAGGACAATTTTAAATAATCACATTTTGGACTAACAGTCTTTATAAATTAATAAGAGGTAAGCTAAAGTGGTTACTAGTATGAATCTACAAGTATTTGGATCAAAGCTAAAGCACTTACCCAAATTAGATGCATTAAACTGCTTCTCATGCCATTCATATTTTCTCATTGCATGATTGGAAACATCTGATTGCAGACATCACCGACTACACTTGAACCAGTTAAGAGTTTATACTCAGGCTTTGTTGTTATAATCTTTTAAGTGCATTTTTATCTATGATTGAATTTGTTTATTTGTGAAAGTCAAAACAGTAGAGCAAAGGTCAGACCCTGTAAAGAGTTTTAACTTAAATCCAAGTCACTCACAATAGATTTGATTTAATCTCTCAGCTGGTTATTAAGGGCGCTCAGCTGCATTATTAGGAAGTAATTTACACAAAAATGCAGGCGTGGATAATGAGATCAGACTGTTTGATGTTAGCTTTCATTTTTTAGATGTTTCATGAGTAGGCACGTAAGCAGCAGAGAGGTTTCTGTGTGAAATGTTTGTGGCTGACGTTAAAGTTAGAAGCCAAGGTGGAGCTCTGCAGCTGAAGTGTTTGGTCATGCTGTTGTGTTGAGGACTTTGTGTACTTTTGGCACATTCACAGTGCAGCTGGACTCTGCATGTAGCACAGACACACAACAATACACATGCTAACAAACACATGCAGAAGACTCGCACTGCGGGAAGAAAACAGTGAAAAATACACTTGAACACATATTTTACTACTTTTATTTAAGTTCACGCTTATGTATTTACTATTAATACACATCATGACATGAAGATGAAAACATACAAGTGGAGAAACATAAACAAGAGGTCATTCAGGCCAACTCTGACTCATCTGTAATTTCCGTTCTCCACCACTAGACGGAGATATAATGGTTTCACACACCGACAGGTTCATTTTTAGGAGGAATCACCTGCTTTTCCTCATTTTATCAGTGAAACTCTGTCTGGACTTTATAGAGTGAAAGATGTTTTTCTCTGGCTGTTCAATGCTGTAAAGTACAATAGAAACGACTGGACCATGAGACCAGAGTCACATTAGCCCGAGTTTATTTGTTTTTTAAGACAAAAACATCTGTTGGAATGTTTTTCTTTCAGTTCTCGCATTTTGGATTCATCTTCCTTGACTTCCTGTAGATACAGAGGGTGCCAGATCTGTATCCCTAAAGTGTCTGTTTGTGTTTACATCACTGGGGTAATGTTAATGTGATGTGTGTCGGTCCTGTAATGAGGGAGAGGCAGAGTGAGGAGACACAAACAGGATGTTAGAGTAATGAAAGATGGGGTCAGATCTCTGCAGAGAGACGAATCTAATCATTCACTTTGAAACTGATAATATCTTTGTGTAATTATTATAAAGAAATTAGTCTTTTCTAAATCGCTTAAGGTGTTTTAAGCCAGACTAGTGATGCTTTTATAATTAACCAACATTTCCTTTGGTGCGGGAAAGCTCCTGAACGTTTTCCTTTTTGCACAAATAGGATGTTTTTTTATTGAACCTGTGACCTCCTACTTATTCTGCTACCTTCAGAAATGAGCTCTTGCAATGCAGCAAAGCAGTATATTTCTGCAGAGACTGCCAGTTTGTTGGTGTTGGCCTTGCTCACTGATGATGTGTTGAGATTAAAGGCTTCAAGGAAGGAAGGAAAAGAGGGTCACAGTAAGATGTATGAATGGCTCCTGGGTCATTGAACCGCTGATATGATAAATGTTGTATGAGCTTGTGAGGCTGGTTTATTTACTGCCACTTTCACTCTTTCCTTTTATCTTTTGTCATGTTACATGGTTTAAATTCATCTGAGTACACATGTGTGCATGCATGACGTAAATGATGATATGCAGCTACTTCCAGACCCGTTACAGCAGCCGTGACCCACACATGACAGACGGACAGTAAATACCCGTTCCAACACACTTCAGTATTCAGTACATACATATATTCTTCCTGTTTGCATTAATTTGATTAGAAAAGGGGCAAAATGAAAAGGCTAAAATACATGAAATATCCTCTTTATATATTTAGAGAAAGATGAATTTCTAAATTTACTTGAAAAGGTTAGGGATCTTAAAAATGTTCCTTATAGGCCCTTATAAGGCCCCATTACATTTCCAAATGATATCCATATATTAAGCTAAGGACGTAATCTAGAATTTATAGGGTAAGAAGGGAGGATACTTTCCATGTGCACACCCAAATCCATAAAATCTTGCAAATTGAAGATATTTAAATGCATTATATTCACAGGCTGCATCGTAAATTAATGATGTGCATACTGAACTTATCAACAATAATGCTGATATTTTAATTTCTATTTATTTGTGCATAAGTATGGCTGCCCTGCTTCTGTGTTATCCACTCTCCTGTTGACTTTATTCCTGTAAGTAATAACTGAGACCACCAACAGCTCCAGCAGCAAAGCTCTGAATTTCACATTCAGTGAATGTAAGCTTCTTTGCTGTTCCTCTCATTGCCATCTGAATAACCTGGTGGTGTAAACACAGTTTTTTATGTGATTTACTTTCCATTCATGGCTGCAGACATGAGTGGAAATATGCTGCATTCCTGCCCTTTTATGTATCTGGCTCTTGATTTCCCAGTCACTGGTCATCTGCCTTGTGGGGCCACTCATGAATCTTTTATTTGTGTTTCGATCTAATATTGACTTCAGACAGACATCTACAATCTACACCTGCCTCCACTCTTGACATCTCCACCTCTTTTACTCTGTGGACTCTAGTTTCCAACCACATAAATGTATGTTTTTCTTCTGACAGAATGGAGATGGTATTGTGATTTACATAAAGGTTATCTTTATGTGTCTTTGTGGGATTAAATGACATAATCTCTGCACCAATGATGCTGCTTTATGGACTGTGACCTTACTGGCATTGAGAGATTATCCACAGCAGGACAGGGCAGACACACAGATTACTTAACATAAAATACATATTTAATGGCGTCAAATACAGAACAATAAGATGTGCCTGTTTTTCAATTAAATATAATCGCCTAGTTTTACTGTTTCCTGTGTCTGGAGAAGCTTATAAGTTTTGGTTTAAAAGCTTGTTAACAAGGTGTTGTTTAAAATTTTATTATTTCGCCAGAGCTCCTGGTTTTGTATGTTTACTTAGCCTTTAGATTGCACTGTGCTCCATTCATTCAGTCCACTCCTTTAAACATTCTTGAGTTTATTTAGTGTGTTTTACAAGTTGTTTGCAGAATTTTTCAGAAATAATAAATCAAAATGCATCTACTTGTTACTACAGTGACTACCTGCCATGGCAAAAATGCAATGTGGTTGCAAATCCTCATGCATGATCAATTAGTTGGGGGTTGACAATTGTAGAAAAATGACTTAACAAGCCTGCAGGGACCACAAGGGATCAGGGAGCTTTTGAGACAGACCTTCTGTTAATATTAGCTTATGGGGGTGAAATCAGGGAACTGCAAAAAGACACAAATGACAAACAGACTGAAGTGATTCAAATATGACAGTCTGAAAACAACGATTTATATGCTTGTGAGATGCATCTCAAAAAGGTTAAAACTGAAAAAACCACCTATAGAGAATTAAAATGATTACACAGAGAAGGATGACTTCTGAAAGTAAGCTCAAAGCAATCACAAAGAAACACAAAATAACTGGGGGGAAAACTACAGCCAAAAGGAAACAAAAAATGATTCAAAACAAGGAACAGAAATAAAATATGACTATTGAAGGAAAAATTAAAACCACCAAAAAGACAAAAAAAGATTTCTAAAATATACAAAATGACTCAAACAAAGTTCAAAGTTATGCTGAAAAATTAACAGAGAGAGACATAAAATTACAAAAGGACTTCTCTTGAGTTGTGGGGGACTTTAACATGTACGTGCCTTTTGCAAAACAAACAAAAAATGTTAAAAACTGACAAATTTAATTAGTCACAAGTGTCAAACATAAGGCCCAGGGGCCAGAATCGGCCCACCGAAGACCATGGAGCCCGCTGAACTATTTTGGAAATTGTGAATGAGCTCATAGATTTTTTACTTTTAACTGTATTTGCATTGGTTTTACAGCTTTTTCCTACATATAAAGACTGCCACCATGGCTCTTCATGGCACACCAAAGTAAATAGATAAACAATAAGAATTAAAATGGAGAAAATGTCCTGTTTTTTCCGCTATGTGAATAAATGTGAATTACTCTCCTGGGCAATGAGGTACTAAAATAACAAAGTACTAGAACTTTGTTATTTTACACATTAGTTAATTGTGCCGACAAATTTCTTTCATTTACTGAAGCAGAATTTCTTCATCTTGGAGTAAAAATGAAAAAAGAAGAAATTCCACTTTAATCACATTAAATGGGGGTTAAATGTATTTAGTCTGGGGTTTTATGTGGCCCACGATACAAAATGAGTTTGACATCCCTGGTATAGATTTTCAGTTCAGCAGTTTAACGGAAAATAACGTTAAGTGTTAGCATGCTACATGTAGTTTTCAATCAGGGGGTTATTGCTTTAGTAAGCTGGTTTAATATCCGTCACAGTGGGAAATGATAAACAATATTTTAAAACACCTGAACAAGATTTGTCACTGAGCCACTACCTCCGTCTGAGGGCGCTCCAGCTCCATTTTCCACCTGTTCAGCTAGGCTAGCTAGCTCTTCCCCGGCTCTACAAATTCCTGTGGCGGAGGTTCCTGGCGCGGCCGGTAGAGAGGGATGGAAGACAGCCACTGCAGGAAGGACCGAGAAACCTGAGCATAGGAGGGAGAGAGACACACGCACACACATTCACACGGACCCAGGGGCCGCAAAGCCTCGGACAGAAGCAGCCATTACGACTGGGAAGCATGCCGGGAGCTCGCCCGGCTCTTTTCGGATCCACAGGACGCTGCCGACTCAGCCTCGGATAGAAAGCCCGAGCCCGGATACGGTTTGGAGCTCCGGACGGAAAGAGACACACGGCCCCCTCCCGTCACTAGGATATACTCCCTCCCTCCCTCTCTCTCTCTCACACACACGCACAGGAGGCACAAAAAGCAGCAGTCACCGGGTGGAAGGCGATATTTAAGGAGGGACTGGCTGGAGGAAACGCACCGAGCGATGCGACCGTGTGGCCCCGCACCCACACGTACACTGACGGCTGTCATGGATAGATAGCGTTTATGTAACCTTCATTTTAGTAGTTTTCACAGATAGACGCTCACTGAGGCTTTTTGTTGTCCTTTATATTCTCTCAAGTGTCCCTGAGGATTATCTAACCGCGCTCCAAAAGTGAGCTGCGGGGCTTTTGGTGTGCGCCAATGCATCATATTCACTAGTTTCACGCACCGTGGTGTTTGTATTGGACACCGGAGGAGGGAGAAGGAAGCACAGGGAGCCGGAGCTGGGGTCCGGACGGGCAGCAGAAGCAGCAGCAACACCAGCGGAACGGGTTACTGCGGTAGTCCGCAGGCCGACCCCTCTCTTCTTCACAAGCCGGCTTGTGAGCCACCATGGCCGGTTTCGTACCGGGTCTGCTCCCTTCAAACCACTCACAGGAGAAGGAGTTCGCCCAGGCGTATGAAGATGTGCTGGAGAGATATAAAGGTAAATGTACAGAGATCTTCAGCAGGATGCAAGAGGATAATATGAAAAAAAGCTATCCCACGGGGAATAGTTAAGGCGTTTGTTTGTATTGTCAGGGAATGAAAGGGAAAATGATGAAAGAAACTCCGAGATTATGTCTGAAAGTGTAAGTGGGTTTTTAGGCACGCAGCCAGCACCACTCTGCCAGTTTCATAATCTGGATTTTTTCCTTGTATTTTGGATAAGCAAAGCAGGACTTCTAGCCTTGCCACATTGTTGGCCTCCACAGTGCATGCCCTGACTCCCTCCTAATCACTTGTGTGCTTTTGAGACACCAGAGGAAGCAGTTTTATGAAGTTCTCCCAGCCCACTCCTGTAAGGAGTTTTCCCCACATGGCCTCGGGTTTCGCCTTGTTTGCTGTTTAGCCTGTAAATATCAAAGCTGCTGCTGTGCAGGGCACTGGGATGGTTCGAGTTTGCTGTGATGTGGCTTTAAAACACTTTAAGGTGAAGAAAACAATCATTATATTTATTTTTCTGTGTGTGTATGTGTGTCTGCCCTGCAGCAGAGGTCTTACAACCAGGGCTGAGACTTGCTATTTTATAATACCGGCGACAGGGGCGCTTTAAAAATGAATGCCTCTGCTGAACTTGACTGTTGGGAGGAGGTGTGTGTGTGTGTGTGTGTGTGTGTGTGTGTGTGTGTGTGTGTGTGTGTGTGTGTGTGTGTGTGTGTGTGTGTGTGTGTGTGTGTGTGTGTGCGTGCGTGCGTGCGTGCGTGCGTTACAGAGGGACAGAATGGGGATGCAGACAGCCAATAGACTTGGGTCACATCTGTGATGCTGGCACTGATGAAAAGGAGGTGGTTTTGAATTATTGATTGTTATAATGAAACTAAACTCCTCTGGGTTTGGGACATAGCCTCCATGTGCTGCTGTCAAATATGTGAGAGGAGGAGGGAGGTTGAGATGAGGAGTTTCGTATCCGAGCCTCCAACATAAAGTATGTGTTCAACACACCTGTCTAAGCACAAAGAAAGAAGCCCTTTGGGAGGTTTCACTAACAGTTTGCAATATCTTTTCTATGCCAACACTTTGCTTAACTTATCTCTCACTCCGTGCAATAACCTGTCTACAGAAGGAAATATGCAGACTTTATCTACTTGAGCCATAATATGTAACCGTCTCCTCTTGTAAACGACACATCAGTGAAGCTTTGCTGCAAATATTGGTCTTTCTTTCTTGTAGATGCACTCATTCAGGCTCATATCATGCAATAAAAAGCAGAAAATTCAGTTACATTTAGTTTGCACATGTATATTATTATTTTTAGCCTTTCTAGCACTCAGACTATATTGTTCAACAAAACCCACTTATAACTCAAACTGCTTAGAACAGCTTAACTTTCTTAGTGTTATATTTTATATATGCGCAGGGTTTTCTGTTTTTCTGTCTGGCATTAATGGCTGCTTTAGTGCTAAAATAAATCCACATATTATAGGTGTTAGACTTCCTCGGGAGCCAATGGGGCTTCTATTAAATCTGCCTCGCTCTCACTCACAGAGAACAGTTCATTCGGGATGGATTCGACAGTCCATTTCTCATCCTGAAGAGAGCAATTGCTCTCCGTTTAAGTGCTTCACGTTGATCGCAGCCGTCGTCCAGTTTTATCTGCGAGCAGGATGGCTTTACTTTGATAAACAAATAAGGTGCATCAGAGCTGTTTTTTTTCCCATGTGAATGGGACCGTGGCGACCGTGGCTCAGGGGGTTGGGAATCGCATCTGTAACCAGGACAGAGAGCCCGGTTCGATCCCTGGGCTCTCTGTCCTGGTCATTGTGTCCTTGGGCAAGACACTTTACCCTACTTGCCTACTGGTGTTGGCCAGAGGGGCCGATGGCGCGATATGGCAGCCTCGCTTCTGTCAGTCTGCCCCAGGGCAGCTGTGGCTACAACCGTAGCTTGCCTCCACCAGTGTGTGAATGCGAGAGTGAATGAATAGTGGTATTGTAAAGCGCTTTGGGTGCCTTGAAAAGCGCTATATAAATCCAATCCATTATTATTATTATTATTATGTGAGATTAAAAGGAAGGGAACGTGAGCACATTGATTAAAGTGGAGCTGAACGTGGGTCTCTGAGGGCTCTTTCCCCCCCATTGGAAATATCAATGCATAATAGCCCAACAGCTCCATCATATGTCAGTCCCCTCCAAATGTGGTATTGATATAACCACATGCCTGCTGTTAGCCCTTTATCTGACAGGAGCAAGCAGTGACCTGGGAGCTGTTTTGGTAAATGTAGAGGTAAAGTCCAGGATGTTTAATTAGTATCTGCACAAGCACGATCTCAGCTCACCTCCTTCATCAGTGAGAGGATCACTCCAGCTATGCTGTGTGTAGAAATCCAGAAGCTGCAAAGCAAAACATCTGAATTTTAATATTTCCTTGAAAAACTGTTTATGCTCTTATTTTGATACAAGCAAAGCAGCTTTGCATAATTTGGAGGTTTTTTTTGTTTTTTGTTTGGCTGCTATTCCTGCAGCCATGATCAGTTGATGCATTTAATGCTGCAAAACATTTTATTAATGCAAAATAGTTAGCCATCACATTCACGCCCATCACCTCGATTAATGTTATTAAACAAAACAAAGCAAAAAGAGGCAAAAGCACGTGTGGAGAACTGTGCAGCTAGTGTTGATGGAGGAGAGAGACCACCCCCCCCCCCCCCCCCCACACACACACACACACACACCCTTACTTTATATTCATGCAGGTGACCCTCTGCAGCCAATCAGCGCTAGTGATAAACCAGAACAGCCAGAGGATAAATGTGCAGGTGCACTGAGGTGTGCCTAACACGTTGTCTCCATGTAGATGCGTTGTAATTTCCCACAGGTACAGTAACAGAAATTGGTGTTGATACAGTTTGTTACGCTCTCTGTTTCCACTTGGATGCCTTATCTTACAGGGCTGCCCTTAGCCAGCATTGCTATCATGGTTTTACTGCACTGCTCCTGGTTTCAGAATCGTTTTTCTCCTAATAACAAAAAGTCCAGTGATGCCAAGTGTGCTTGTCCTGAGTGTTGGTTTCAAACGCTACATAAACAGGGAGTGCAGTCCTGACAGAGAATGTGAGCATCAGGTTCAAAAACATTTTGCCACACACTTGATAAGTTGATAATGTTAATCACAGTACACATAGTCTCTATTATTCTGATATATATTCACTCCACTCCACAAACAATCTCTAAACACAACAGCTCCACGTGGGGATCGCGGTACTGTAGTAATGTGGACGTTTTCGACCTGTTTCTGGGTTATAGCACTCCTGTTAGACTGAGGTCTGTTTTCTGGCCCTGTGAGGCTGCAGGTTTTCAACCCTTCCAAGCGTCGCAGTCCCAGCTCGCCTCCCTCATCAGTGCTATAATGAGGCTGTAACCCTATAGGCTAAACCCTGTGTCCTCTGCACTCACTCCACCACAATAGGACCTGTGCTGCTGCTCCTGCTGCTGTGTGTCACTGCCTAATCACGTTTTGCTCTTTGAGGTGTCAGCATGTCTACTGTCTTGAGCGATATCAAGTTTCCCCCTGTCATTTACCCTTTTACGTTGTCATGCATTGTCCTGCCTGTTCCCCTCTGTCCCCTGATAGCTGGGATTATAGTGGTTTCTATGATCTGCTGATCCTGTAAACAGCGTTCCCGTATGTATGTAAGTGTTCGTTACTCTGTCACCTGTGACTGAGTCACTCAGAGCTATATAGGGAGAAATGGGAACTTGGCGTCCTGCTCGCTGTAGCATCACGTCACTAAAACTGGAGGTCGACATGTGATAGGGTTTAAATCATTCACAGGCAGCGGGTGCGGTGTTTGTGTGTGTTTGTATTTTTCTTGGCATTTGTGTTCGCAGCCATGAGTGTAACTGCTGTGTAACAATGACAGGATATCTAAAGCAAGAGTGACAAGGTCATACATGGAAAAATACTGGAACACTCAGAAACACTCATAGACGTACTGTGAGTCAGTGGCAAAGCAGATGGTTTCAGGCACATTGACACCAACATTTGAGCATTATGTTTACTCAAATAGCTCTGTAATTACCACATATGAAGCAGCACTCTATGGATTTCTGCTTCTCTGCTTTTTTTTTCACTCTAATAATCCTAATTAGACATGTATAATAACACTTATGTAAGCTTAAGAGCAGCTTAAAAGCAAAAAGTGTTCATTAAAACATGACGGGTCAGGTAGAGTGTCACGAAAATCCTTTCAGAGCCGAATATAAGCCAGGAAACCTGGAAGGAAGCAGAACAATTTCAGAGCTTAGAAGAAGAAGATTGTCAGGAAACCCGCTGACTTAAATATAGATGGTAGGAAATGTGTGTTTCTGACCTACAAATCTACTTAAAATTCAATTCAGATGCTGCTTTTGTGTAGATAAACTCCATGTTTTTCCACATTAAGGCTTTTATGTAATATGTCGAGTGTGTGTGGTCCTCTGCGTCTATCACGATATCCGCTCTGTACTGTATACTTACCACCTCTAATTCATCCGTCTACAGGCAGTGCCAACTTCTGGCAGCTCAGTGCTACTGCTGCCCTCTGTGTTTGTGTGCGTGTGGTAGAGAAGCAAACATTCAGTGTCATTTTTCCACCCCTCAGGATTAATGTTTTACTGTACTGTTTGTAAGTCATGCAGGGTCACACACACGAGTTCACTGATACTTTTTTTTTTCTTTTCTAAATGTCATCAGCGCTGACATTCACACAAGAGAAATCAAAGGTGATGAATTTTGTCAACAAATGTAGCAGCCTTTCACTCCCCAAAAGCTCAGGATTTCTCCTTTTTATGTGACCTATTCACATATATAAACCGTATTCCCTGCTCTTCAGGATACATGTTGCTACCTCAATATGTGTGTGAAAAGTGCTCATTTTCCTGAGCTAAATGTGGCAACATTGATCAATACTGAAAGACCAAGTAATATGATACTAATATTACTGCAATATTAAGTCATATAAAGCACAAGAAAGTTGATAATATACAAATTCACAAGCATTTTTCTTCATTTTCCTGTTTCTAAATGGACTTCTTGACTGTGACTGTGCATAGAAAGATTGCTCTGTATATAGCTGGGGCAGTGAAATTTGGATATGGTGCTATAGTCGGTGCCTTTAATTGAAAAATAAATAAAACAAAGCACCAAAGTTTAAAGCACTTTTTGCTTGAAATGATTAGTCTGGACGACACAATTTTCAAACACTATAAAACAAAATTGGATGTAATAATAGTGACTTATTACCCAGCCCCACTGGAGCCTGTAAAATTACAGTATTTCCATCCCTGGTCATGTAGTCTGGCTTCATTCTTACACAGGTCAAGGGCTTAGACAGAAAGACACAGGAAGTGCACAGAGTAACAGGAAGGGTTTGGAGTTGAGTGTTTGCTGACGTCCTACATTTTCATTGAGTTCAGGAAGTGTTGGGGCAGCTCTTCCCTTCTTTCCAGATCTCTCTTAGTGCCGCCCTCTCTACTCCTCCACACACATGTGCTTTGCCATCTTGTGAATCCTATTAAACTGTATCTGTTCCTGCTTTGAATATGCCATCAGCTCGGTCTGTTTGCTTTCTCTGTGCCTCTCAGAGAAATGTTCTGCTCCTGGAATAATGAGATCCCATTTAAGGTAAAATCAGAGTTTGAAATGTCGAGATTAGACTGTGGAAAAAGTCAGAGGAAAATTATTCTTTACTTCCGCGGACTGGTAATTAGACGATTGATCTCTGACACTGGAGGAAGTACAGGATCCATTAGAGAAGCAAGAGAGGAAAAGCAGTCAAAAACATAGAGATGGAGACAAACAGCTGCAGCCTCAGGAGAGGAAGAAGGACAGAGCAGTTTAACAGAAGACCACAGATGATGGACAGATAGACAGGAGGAGAGGCAGACATGGGAGCTATGCGCTGGTCCCAGAGTTGGATCATTGCAGCTGGATTTTTCCATGTGGCCTAGTTTTTGCTTTCCAGCTCCCTCAGTCCTGGTCTCCTCTCACAGTAGATCTCTGCCCCCAAGAACACAACCTCCTCCTCCTCTTCGTCCTCCTTCAGTTCTCTCTTGTTTCTCTCAGTCATTGAGCACAGTCTCCGTCCTTCAGATCTTACTGTGCCCTAACCAGATCATCAATTACTCTGCTGCACTAAAGCAGCTTTTCTTCACATTTTAATATTAAACATCTCGTGGCTGCTCTGCTCTTCTTGGTATTGATTTTTTTTTTTCCTTCTCCCGTCTCGCATTCAGCCTCCTCCTTGTCTGCCTTTTCCTCGCATTCTCACTTGCTTATTTCATTACCTCCTAATTATTCTGCTCTGTCTCTATCCTTCTGTTCTTTCTCTTTCCCCGCCTCCTCCCCTCTCTGCTCCACCCTCCCATCCTTTCCCACATTACTTCCTGTTTAGTCACATTCTCCAGCAGCACCTGATCGTGTCGGCAGGAAAACCAAGCGCTGCCAGAGCTGCGGCAGGCAGAACCAAACGCTGGCCGAGCTAGAAAGCCTGCACTGCTAACTGCAGATGGAGAGCGAAGGGAGGCCGGGTGGAGGGGGGCTTCGGGGACATCTCCTGGGCCTTTCTGCCCCGCTGTGTTGTTGTTAATGCAGTGAGGTTGAACCTCAGAAATGTGGGAAACTGTTTACACTCTGCAATCTTTTGGATGCTCATAACTGAGGGAACATTTAGGATGCTTTGAAGAATATTAAAGCACATAAATTAAGAAGAGAATATGAAGGAAAACGGAAATGAAATCCAGCACCAGAGGAGATAAATTCCAGGCATATCAGTGGCAGCAAAAGTAATTAAGCGATAAAACCATGCACTTCTTCTGTTTTTCAGTCCCTTTTATAGTAACATGCAAAACTTGGAGGGAACGATTCTTCTTTGTAGCTTTAGTAGTATCATATTTACAGTAAGCGCATGCAAAAAAAATGAGTGTATAACATAAACACAATAATAACGGCGTTTTAGTGAAGCTGCTGAAAGAAAAATACTGCAGTGTCAAAATGTGATCCCTCTGGCACTCAGTCTCTCCTGCATTCTCCACATTTTCTATTCGCATGCAATAAATCTGCCACAGTGACGTCTCTCCTCCCCGTTCTTCGTGTTTTTCCACCTTTTTTTTTTTAAATCCCCTCTTTTCTTACTGTTTGCAGCAGTTCTCCCCTCGGGGTTCTTACATAACCAGCACCCAGCTGATTTCTAGTCAAATAATCAATGAGGTTCATTGTGATTGTGCGTTAGGGGAGGAAATCGAGTTGAATAGTCGTGAGGGGAGCAGCTAGCGAGTGTGAAATATTTGCGTTGATGCATAAATGTGGGCATATTTGTGTGGTAACAGTGGCCGTCTCTCTTAGCAGCACACAGGGCCTGTATTCATGACAGACAGGGAAGGCTGTGTGGCACATCTCTGAAAACCTTTCTCCGGGGTTGCATGGCGGTTGTCAAAGCTCTCGTAGTTTTTGCTCTGATATAGTAGAGCGATGTGCATCCCATCTCTGTCGGCTGCTTCCTGGGCGCTCGGTGTAATCACAGAAAAGTGGGGGGAGGAATCTCTGGCTGCTGTGTGTCAGCGTGCACACTAACTTGATGGGGGGGAAAAATGGGTCAGGAATACCAGTAGATGTTGCCTTGCATGATATCAAGGCGTGTGTGTGGGTTGAATTGGTAAAAAGGCTGCAAAAAGCAACCAAGAGGTTAGGGAAGCACATGGATGCAGATGCCCTGATTGGCAAAGCGTGCTTTCCAACCTTTCCTGTCCAGGGACAGAAATGCTGTGTTTCAGCCAAAGACATAAAAATTCTCAAAATAATCTAGAAAAAGATCCCCCAAAAGGAAACGGACAGAGGAAACCAGTGCTGCTGCTGCTTTGACCTCTGTGAGACGCAATCTCACACACACGGTCACGTCCCGGCTCAGACTGTGTCTGCTCGCAGCTGGTGTAATTTAAAAAGTCATCTTTTCTCTCTGTGTTGACCTTCAGTCCTCACTTGGCAAGCATTTTTCAGAAACGCTGTCAGCAGTGGATACGTTCACCCTTCCACTTTAAGATGGAGAGCCTTTCTAACCCCCCACAGCTTGGCTGGAAATAACGAGCAGAAGGGACATAAGAGATATTTACGCTGCGCAGACTGCAGCAGGGCTGTGGCTGTCTCACTTGTCACCAGGTGTTTCCTCTGAAGCTGGTTTTGTTTGGAGATTCTGCTGTTTTTCAAATTTAGCAAGCTTTTTGTGAATGAAGCCTTGTGTCTTCTCTGTTCCTGGATGCTTCTTTTTGCTAGAAGAACGCGAGGGCTGTAAGACGCAGCAGAGATGTCGAGATGAAGTGAGATGGGAGAGAAGCGGTTAATGAATAAATCATGGTGGCTGCTCTAAAAGCAATATAGGGGACAGCGGTTAGCGTGCATCGATTGCACACTGCTGCACTGGGGCTGAGACGCACACACAGCTGGTCCTGCAGCTCTGTCCCCTATAGTTCATCATCTCTGTGAAGCATACACTGAATCCTTCCTCTCGTTTTTCCTCTTTAATCCGTCACCTTTGTATCTTTATTTCTCCGCCCCCACTATCTGATTTGTCTTTTGGGAAATGCAGACATTTAGTTTTAGCGCTAATTCAGTTGGCAGGGCTAAGCAGTTGATGCCACTTCTCTCCTTCATGTCTTTTCCTGCTCTTTTTTTTCCCCTTCCTGTGTCATCCTCTTGATGTCTGTTCATATCTATCACCTTATACACAAGGCTTATAGTTTCTTCTTAATCTTCATCATCTTCTCCTTTGCGCCCCCCTTGTTAATTATCTAGAGTGGGCAGGAAGCTTCTGGTAGCTGAAAGGTAGATCTATACCTCCTCTTGTCTCTCCATCATCCTGTCAGTCAGATCGATTTTATTTGTAGAGCCCGCTATCACATGTAGAGGTTCAAAGGGCTTCACAACCATAAAACATAATAAAGAGAAGAAAGCTGAAAGAACAAACTTGGGTATAAGGGAATAATTTTCTCTAGATCCATCTGATTACTTCTAGTGAGGTAGAAATATTCAAAGGTTAGGGTCATAGATGGGAAAAGCTCATCCCGGATTTTTCTCCGGGAGGAGTACTGGATGTCTAACAGTTTGGCAGTGAAGGATCAGATGTAAGATCATATCAGGCTTCATATACGAGAGAGTATTTTAAAATCAAATCTGGAAGCCTTGGTAGCTCCAGTAACAGATAAATGATTCTCAATAAATCTTCATGCTGGTCAGTTTGAGGCTGAGTGATAAGATGCTAGAAGAGAGTGTAGAGGGATGTGAGGTGCGGTGCCTCTATTCTTAAATTTCATATAGGTATGAAATGATTTCACATGGCTGATTCTGGAGACGTGATACTTAAAATCAGGCTTATGCATAAACATAGTAAAAATCCAGCTGTAGGCAGGTGAATAAAAATGAGACATTTGGAGCCACACTGATGTGCGGCAGAGTGAACCACTGTATGATATCTGGATATGATTTGACGTGTATATGTTCAGCAAGAGTCTGAAAAGCGTCAGCGCCTTGGGCAATAAATGTTAGAGCAGAGGTGTTTCTTTTTAAGTCATGCCAAGTTGTTGAAACATGAAAAAGTTTGAACAAATGTTTCTTTTAGAAAGGGAGATTAGATGGGGACTGCTGCGGAGGAACTAAGTAGCTGGTGGGTTTTTTAAAAATCCTGTTTACATCCAGTTGTAGCACAATGGAAGCAAAGTGTTTTAAATCTGCAGATTGGTGTGTGCGTGTAATCTACGGTAGCTCGTCTAAGAACAGTATCTTGTTGCTAAGATGAGAAGGAAGTTTATTTTATTAACTGAGGCGAGAAACTTATACTTTATACACATTACTCTTAATAACTGTGTGAACTGTCAGTCCCATCCTGTCGGACGTGTGCGCTTTGTTTAAATCCCGTGAGATGAAAGGACGCGCAGAGCGGCTCTGAGTGTCAAGCCCGGCTTGTGACCGCGAGAGAGGCAGGGTGACTTTTAATCTGCTCCAATTCCTTCAGCCTGTGACTCTCAGCTGACTGCGCAACACGCATACACACCGGAACAGGTTCACACACCGTAAACACAACAAAGGAAGGTGGACAGAGTCAGAATGAAGTGTGTGACGTACATGAATCACTGCAGGTACATCACACGTATGCTTGCGTTTCCTACCTTGAGAAATGCTAATTCTCCCACTCTGTGACTGACTTGATCATAACCCACAGATTGGAAAAAGTTTGACCTTTAAATATGTGGGTCAGTCATGATTGGGTGCACAGGGTGATTGATTTTAAGCCTAGATAAACCTCAGTAAGTTGATTGAATAGCAATTAATTCCCAATAATTTCATCCATCCATCCTTCCACCCTCTTATCTTTATCAGGGTCACAGGGGAGCTGGCTCCTATCCCAGCTACCATAAGGCGAGAAGGAGTGTACACACTGGACTGGTTGCCAGTCTGTCACAGGGCTAACCCATTCATGCTCACATTCACACCTATGGGCAATTTAGAATGACCAGTTAACCTAACCCCACTAACTGCATGTCTTTGGACTGTGGGAGGAAGCCAGAGAGAACCCACGCACACATGGGAAGAACACGCAAACTTCACACAGAATACCAATTTGATAATCTGTGAATTTCATACTAATGTTTAAAACAGAATAACAGACTTTCCTTGTTTCCCTTTTTCACATCGAAGAATTTGAGCTTTCCTGACCTTGTATATCTTTTATTATTAATTATTTTTAATTTTAGTACCTTTGGACTATTGGTTGACTAAGACAAGCAGTTTAACAGTATTTTCATTCAATTTTCAAAGATATTTATAGATTCGTTTTGTTTTTAATGTCTGATGAATTTGAGCTAATTTCCATGAATTAAGGCCATTTATTTCTCTGCCCAGTGTTGATGGTGTTGCAGTGTATTGCTTACAGTCCACGCTCCATTAGCCTCATACATTACTGTGTGCGTTTGCGTGTGTGCTCGTGCATGCGAGGTGGTGTGAGGATTTGCCATGCAAATGAGGCTGTGAGGGTAATCTGGTTGGTCCTGGCGGGATGTCACACAGACAGCCCCCCAGCAGGGGCCCGAGCCCTAATCCCATTCATCTACTTTACTATGCCAACGCGGAGGCGAGGAAACTGGACACCCCCGTCACTGTGCACTGGTCCATTCTCTCACATGTCTTCAGTGTAAGGCCTGTACCAAGAGGGCTCAGCTACAGGGGGTTCACTGTGGTTCTTATGTAATTCATTGTGGCACTGACATCATGGAGTAGCCTGGCCTTTGATTGGATTCCTGGATGAATGTAATACTGATTGTCTTTCAGAGAGATAATGTGGCTATTTAACAGATCCTGTTGGGATGGATCAAAGTGAGTTGAGTCGTATTACCACAGTCTTCTCCCTCTTTGCCGTAATGTCTCTGACAGCATGGCGGCCGCAGTTGCGATTTGTTCACATTAAACACTGAACTGCAGCACTGCACTCCTCCGCAGGAGCTGCAATCAGGATGCACTATTTTAAATGCTGTTCTTTTTAGTGCAGAGCTATTCAAAATCCCAGCAATCCCTCTGTAAGCTTCTTGCCTTTTTATGTGTCAGCAGCATTGTCCTTTCCCTCCTCCCACCTCTACAGAGACCATTTTTTAAGGTGGTGTGGATAATGGGTTGTAAATTCTCTCTTAAATCATGGCTTCCAAAGACAAAACTATAGTACGTTTATCCCAGATTTTTACATTTGAAGAAGTATTTGTGTTTCTTTTAATGCATTCAACTTTAGTTATTTTCTGTTTTAAACACAAATCAAATTTGGCAAAATTTGGCCTGTTGATTTTAGTTACTTGATCTGGTTGACTCACTGGTCATGTCATTGGTTATCTTGCTAGTACTGGGTGGTTAGACCCGCTTTTGCCTTAAGTCTTCATGGTGTTGAACAAGGTGTGGGAAACATTCGTCAAAGACTTTGGTCTATGTTGATGTGATAGAGTCTCACGGTCGCTGCAGATTGGTGCACATCAGTGATGCAAATCTCCCATTGCACCAGATCACAAATGTGCTCTGTTAGATTGAGATCTGGTGACTGTGGAGGCTATTTGGGTACAGCAGCTCCTTGTCATTGAATGAAGAAGAAACCAGTTTGAGCTAATTTTAGCTTTGGGACATGGCACATTATTCTGCTGGAACCAGCCATCAAAAGATGTTTACATTGTGCTCATAAAGGGATAGTCATGTTTACCAACAATGCTCACTAGGCTGTAACATTAATTCATGCCCAGTTGGTAAAAAGGGCTCAGAGTTTGCCAAGAAAATATTCCACACACCATTACACCACCAGCAGCAGTCTGGATCGTTGATACAAGGGAGGATGGATCCATGCTTTTGTTGTTTACGCTAAATTCTGATCCTACTGTCCAGTATTACAGCAGAAATTGTGACTCATCAGGTCTGGCAACATTTCTCCAATCTGTTGCCACACTTGGTGAACCCCTCAGTTTCCTGTTCTTAGACATGAATGACTCCCAGTGTGCTCTTCTGCTGCTGTGGCCCATCAGCTCAGAGATGCTCTCCTATATACCTCGATGGTAACGAGTGGTTACTGGAGTTATTGTTTCTTTCTTATCAGTTTGAAGCAGTGGACACATTCTCCTGTGACCTCTAGTGTGCCCTCAGGGTGTTTTCTCCTAGCTGACTGCTGCTTAGTGGGTATTTTCTCACTATTCCCTGTGTGGGGAAAATCCAAGTTTGTACTAAAATACTCGGAGAAACCTGTCTGACACCAACAACCATATCACGTTGAAATCAATCACCTTTATTCCCCATTGTGAAACTCAGTTTAAACGTGACCATGTCTACATGCCTAAATGCACTGATTCCCTGCTATGTGATTAGCTGATTAGATAACATTGAGTGCTTGAAAAGGTGTACCAAATTAAGTGGCTGGTAATTACATAATATGATAACTTTATTTGCTAAAATCGCCTGGTCACTTTAGGGTTAATGAAACTGTACGTAAAAAGGAAAATGTGAGAAATGTAGTTTTGGACAGTTCAAATGAATTGACCAGAGTTGTGAAACGGTCTGGTTCTCACTGCAGTAACACACACCGCTAATGTTTTGCGACACTGAGTTAAAGGTGTGTGTGTGTGTGTGTGTGTGTGTGTGTGTGTGTGTGTGTGTGTGGTCTTGTGAGCGTGAAGACTTCTGATTCATCATCTTATTTTTATCTGTCCTTGATAAAACCCTCATCATACCATCGTCATGAGACGCTCCTCTCTTTTACTTCCCCCATCCCTCTGTCCTTTCATGAGTTTACCTTTTACAGACATCATGTTTTTGTTTTTCACGTTCATCCTGTTTTTGTACTGTCATGTTTTACTTTCATCCCAGATTTTAGTGATCACCATCGCTCTCTCTTCTTATCGCCATGTTGTTTTTCTTACTGTCTTTTCCTTTCTCATTTCCTCCACTGTCTGTCTTTACTAGGTCAGTAGTCAGAGCTGTTGTTAATCTCGTATAGCTCCAGCTACTTCTCCTAAAAGGCTTTGCTCCTAATTGAGAATCTCTAAAATTACCATCCTGCGGGCATGGATGAGTATGACTGTCACTCAGGGTGTGTGTGTTTCATTTACTGCCTCACTTTCTTAGCACCAGAGTGAGTGCTTTTTAGCACATGGACCGTCCCTGTTCAGATAACAGATGATCAATATAGAATATATATTATAGATCAACTGTTGTGTGTCATCAGTTTCCAATTAATAATTTCCTCTTTAATGGCACGCTTGCTCACTTCATCAGCATCGACCACAAGAACATTATCATTGCGCTGTCCTCATTAAGGACATGCTCTCATTTGCTATTCATATCCAGCTAGGATCAGATCACAAGTGTATTGATTCTGCTGAGTGTGTGTGCCTTTGGTTGTAGGATTTATCCTGAATAGTTTGAAGTCAGAGCTGATTGCTCCGGGGCCTGACGGGTCAGATCATTAGCCATTGCAGATATGAGAAGCTTGACTAATTTTAACTTAAATAATCTGCTTTATCTCATAGAAGAGAGTAGAAACTGAATAGACCTAGAGATGCAAGGACAGTTTGGATTGTGTCTACTGCTGTGTTTCAGCTGACATAATTATTTGCTTTTTAAATATACCACGCAGTGTTGTGTAATTTTAATTCTAGACTGAAAGTGTGTCAGTTGAATGCCTTCATAGCTTTAGATTAATTCTTCACCTTATTTTTTTTACCTCCTATATTTCCAATCCAACCAACATGTAATTCCCCCTCTGTTCTCTGAGCATTGTTTGGTGTTTCGACAGGAAGCCTGTTGATGTATAACGAGGCTTGAGGCTCTCTAAATGGCGTTTCATTAGTTTAAATGCCAGCGGGGTCCTGTGCTGCTTTATTTAATGAAGGCTACACAGTTTTGTTATGTCTGCGTATTTTAGGAGAAAGGTTTAAAATGCTGACTGACAGATCATTTGTGTTTTGTACCTGCACTCTGACTACCTGCCTGCCTATACCTGCTTTTGAGCTCGGACTTTGATTCTTGCCCTTGTTCAGTAACAGCTGTGCCCTTGGAGGTCTGTTTTTCATGCAGCCACTTGCTTACATATAGTATGGATGCTTGTGTGTGTGTGTGGGTGGGTGCATGTGAAAGAGCGAGATTATGCATGTAAATGCACACATGAATTTGTGCTGTGTGTGCCTTTCTGTGCGACCTGAAACGTCCCCCACTCGGTGACCTGCTCCATCTGTCAGAGGGTCTTTGCATCCTTTAATCACCAGACATCACCCACGGAGCCCTAAGACCTGCCTGGCTGGAGACCCCTGCTCTGTTTGACGGCCAGTGTGGACATCTTTCTTCTTCTGTAGTCACAGTTCAGATTGTGACTTTGTGGAGTTTGATATCTTTTTCTTTTTTGTGTGTTTTTTAGCAGCCTTATGGTACACTCATTTTCATCATCTGATGGCTCACAAATCCACATCTGCATGGAATATGTCAGAAAGTTGATTCAGGATAAAATGTTTTCAGAGAAAGGGGAAAGAGTCTACAGAAATATCGTGTTTTTGGAACCAAAGCAACCCCTTTAAGATTCAGAGCGGTCTCATTTGGCATTAGAGCATGCCACCATCCAAACACTGACGGATAATAAGAGGGGGAGGGTATCTCTCCTGCTCTCTTCCACGTTAGCAGGTCTTACCGGATTTCCCGTCTGTCACCCCTCTTTTGCTAATCCTCACCCCTCCCTCTGCCCATTCCTCCACCCCAGCCTCGACGTTCCCTCACTTTGCTTCCTCTCTTTGATTATAATCTGAGAATTTAATCTAACATTCCTGAAGGGGGATGGATGAACGGATGTATGGATGAATACATGGATAGAAGCAGGGAGGGGAGATGGCGGCTGGCTGTTAGAGGTGTGAAGGTGTTCAGAGGTGGGGGTGGGGGACAATGAGAACATGTGAATATAATAGGTCAGCTGAGTGCACTGTGTCAGTTTCCAATGAGAGGACTACCGGCAATGTTTTGACACAAATGTGAACAAAACCGATGCTCAAAAAGCGTCAAATATATTTGGTCGTATTGATCAGTTGTCGCTTATGAAGGTAAACAATGAAACTGTCTTTTTAATAATATCAATCTGACAATTTTGACGATTTGATAACTGTGAAGGTTTAACAAAGAGCTTCTTCTGTGCAATAAATGAATGCGATTAAGTGTTTTTCTGCTATTGAGAAAAAGCAGCGCTGATATAAGAGAAGCCATCAAACATGTGACCCTGAGGATTGTACCACAATTACAGATTCAAATAGGGCTCGGCTATGAATCACATTTTAATTTAAGTCACAAATTTGGCCTCGGACATTTATTAAAATGAGAAAATCGAGATAAAGCAGTTAATATGCGGCATTCTGTTTTGCAATAAATCTCTCTTGTGCCTTTACTTTTTCCCCCACAGAGCCCAACACCCCACCGAAGCCCATTTAGAGCCAGGAAAATCAATAATTGGCAACAGTTTTCAGTAATATGACAAACTAAAAGCCAAACTTTCACCGGATTGTTCCAGTTATTTATTTTGATTATCCAGTTAAATTATAATTAATACAAATCTGTTTAAATGAAAAGGACATAAACCTTTTTTATGTTAAATAATTGTGTCATTGAGGAAGGAATAATTGCAAATGTGGCTTTTGCTCTAATCCAGCAGCCGTGCTCTCAGGTCGTGAATTGTCAGGTTTTTCTGTCGTCATTATGTTTTGGCAGACGCACAGCTCAGGATAACACTCCAAACTATCAGTTACACCTGTCACATGGCTGGCTGAAGGTGTTATTGACCTATTCAGACATTTAATGAGAAACTGTGCAAGTCGCAACTAGCAGCAGAGTGATTTGTGCTGCAGACCGCACAAAAACAAATGCTTTGCTCGATGAAAATGAGACTTACCGGCGCTAATACAACTACGATTAATCGCAACGGTTTCATCACAATGAGTACATTGTCCAGTCTGCTCGGCACGTTTGCGCAAGAAATCCCGAAGGCACGGTTCATTACAACTTTAAACGTTACTTTCAAGTCCTACGAGTAAAACGAGACGAGGGAGCGAAGTCGCTCTCGTGTATCATTGTTTGCTGATTGGCGCCCTGAGGGGACAGCTGTTATGACAGTCCTGCCTTACAATCTTTTTCAAGGCTGCTCTTTAGCTGCGTGTGTGCTTTAGAGCTGCAGGAGCCACGTTTTCTGCTTTAAGCGCACAATATTTTCACATTATTTGAGTGCAAACACTCATCTGTGCACTCTCAGGTGGAAGCATTTAATTTAATATAAACACCTGAGAGAGGGCAACTGGTTAGCGTGAGGTTTTTCTGCGTTTCTGTGCCAGACAGCAGTGACACAGCAGAACAGGGGGAGAACATTCCTGAAATAACAAACATGATGGAAGGAGGAGAGAGGAAGTTGGGACTGTTTTCTTTTACTGTTCTTAAAGAGGCAGCCAGAAGTCGAGGGTGGGAAAAGATCCGCACGCAGATATATAAAGTTTTATGATGATGCGATGGGCATTAAAGATGACAGATAATTCACTCTTTTTACTTTTTAAAGACGTCCATCCTTTAACTTTGCAAGTACATCTTAATGAGAGCAGAAATTTAAGAATGGATGCCAGCAGTCTGGTCCAATCCTTTCTAAACATTTTATCCCCAGATGGTCTCTGGTTATGTTTCATGTTTATAGATGCCAGCAGTTGGTAAATGATCCTCTGCTCAGCATTTGTCTGCTTTCTCGAGCTCATGTTAGCCATCTGAGACCTGTGCCAGTTTTTCCGATGACCTGATGTACATACATACAACACACTAGATTAAGTCGGACAGAAACTGATTTATTTAAACTGCTGTTCATCCTGCCTTTTTAAACTATGTGCCTAAGATAAAGCATTCACATCTGGACATAATTTAGTTTGTCAGCATTAATTATATTTTCTTGTGGTTCATATTTCCACCATTTCCTGCCCCTTTGCTGTTTATTGACCTCTCTTCCTGTATTTTCTGTCCTGGCATCTTGTCTGCATCCCCGATCATGCTGTATGTATTCATATGCACATCTGTTTTATTCTTCTTGTTGTTGCTTTGACCCACATCCTGATCTTCCCTTGAGAAGCAGCCTTCATTTCCTTTGATGTATACGTAATGATGTGGCGGCTCAGTTTTATGGCAGCTGGCCCTCACTGGAGTGTCTGTCAGTCATCGGCGTTTGTTTCTGCTGCTGACTCTGCTGTTTCTCAGTTCTCTGAATATTTTATGCACACGATTAATAGCCGTAAGCATGAAACAGAGCTGTATTTGCCAGGAATGCACCCTTCCAACTTTCTAAATTCCCACCTTTGCTTTTATGTGCCTGCTGATGCTGAGTAGCTATTCAGTATCAGTGTTATTTAATAAGCTGTGTTGCTCAGTGAGAGGCTGGAAACATCTGTAAGGCAGCATCAGGCTTGACTTTAAACAGGCTCTCCAAACTTTGCAAAACACAGTGAAATAAATGTATCAGAAAAATGATGCATAGCAATAGAAAATGATCAAATTGTTTTATTCAACTAATTTATTTGCACCCCATTCAATTTCAGGCCATTTTGAGAGTGAGCTGCTGCCAGTTATGGTCTCACTGGTTTCTCTCATAGACTGTATATAAAAGATGGAACATCTGGACTACACATTTGAGGCTTCAGTGTTTGCGCTAAACTTGTGCATCTCCAAACACACAGTGGGGTCAATATTGGACCTATATCGAATACAAACACCACATCATTGGATCACTAAATTTCAAATAATGACAGTTGGCCAAACCAAGTCTTTGATCTTCTGTAATATCACCAGATTTGTGTATGATTATAACATGCTGCATAGGAAACTTAAAATAACATGAATGTAGCTTAGCATCAGTGATAACAGGGTGCGCTCGTATGGAAGAGGTCCTCGTGGTGTTCCTGCGGTTGGCCTTGCTATTGTACTTCAGTGATTAATTTTGCATGATGTTCACAAGAGACAGAGGAAGGTCTAGTCTTACAGGACAGAACAGGATCAGAGGCTGGAAAAGATGATTTAAACCTGTCCTGTCCACATTATAGTTGATTAGTTTTAGAAAATTTGTTGCAGCATCTCTCAAACACAGAATTTCCTTAGTTGTCCGTTTAATACTGTTAAACTAATTCGTTACACACCCTTCATCATATGCTCATCTATCATGCATTTTCAGAACTGAATTTGTCCCGAAATGTGATTTTGATATATGTTTATTCTCTTTTCTCTGCCGGTTTCTTTTAACGTGAACAACAGGATGTTTCATCTGCTTGTTAGAAGCTAATTGCAAACAGCCTCTGCTCTCTGTTTCCTGAAAATGTTTGGTTTTTTTTTTTTAAATAAAGTTATGAATATTGAATTAGCACAGCAAAAAAGCACAGACTGTCCTTTTTTCTCCTGTTTTTGTGGGTGTATGCACATCTTGTGGTTCTCTGAAATCAGGTCACTCTGTGGGTGAGTGGGTGCATGCGTGTCAGAGCCTGTAGGGTTTACTCAGCCATTGATGCTGTTCATGTGTTAAACTGGCATCAGTGGGCTGTTTGCATGACATTTTTAGTGGCCATGATTTTTATTTCGGCAAGAAAGTCAAATAGTTTGTGGTTTTGATTTGTCATTTGTTATGGCGGGTTTCTTCCTTGAGTAGCGTGCTAGTTGGCAGACTGTTACTAATACCAAAAACTGTCTAACCGCTGCCACAAAGAAACAAAATGAATTTATTTCCTTGGATGTTAAAGATAAGATGGTATGTGTGGGTGTGCAGAAATGGTTGGTGTGGGTTCAGAGTTGCTGGAGGTCATGGTCCAGAAGCTGGGGGATGTATTATGTACCATTACACTTATATTTATCAGTGTTTATCTGTAAACTTGGCGCCATCTGGCTCTACCTGCCGCAGCAGTTACACAGGTCCAGTTGCGGCATGTCCCCTTGCAGGGTTTTCTGTGTTTAAAAGATTAGACATGCCTGACTTTGTAGAGCAAATACCATCATCCTGTATGGAGGGAACACACACACACACACACCCAGACGCAGACACACAAACATTTGTGTGTGAGCGCGCTGGCCCCCCTGTCTGTCCACAGCCGTGTCTGTTTATTAATCTGTCTGCCTCTGATGAAGACGTCCACTCGTTCTCAGTCGGATACTCGCCTTCCTGCTTGTTTTGCAGCCCGATGATTTGATAACATGACCAGTAAATTTAAACGTACACTCCTACGTTTACCTTTCGAGTATTTAAACTCACTGTTTGCTCGAGATACTCGTGACCTGCCTCACCGTTTTTACTGAGGACACAGACATGGCGTCTCATAGCTCTTGAAAGTGCAGTCTGTAGGGTCTTATGTAGCTTTATAACACGTGTATGTGCCTTTAAGTGTGCCAAAATCTGACCTGCAAGGCTCACCTTGCTTTCAAGAAGGCATTTAGACTTTGTGGTGTACTTGTGTTTGCTATGGCTGATTGGAACAACATTAGAAAACAAGAGTAAACCTTTTAAAAATACTCATAAATATGCATTGCTTTCTATGAGTAACTGTCCAAAGCCATATTTTACCCTTCAAGTTTTTGGAGCTTACATATATTTTTATTTCTTAAATGTATAGAGGTGACATTAACATGAACAGGTTTCTTTAAAGGTAATACAATAGAATGAAGGCTTAAAGAAGCCTGATTGTGGATACGAAACATAACATTTTAAAATGTACCGAAAATGGCTTTTATTTCAGCTTCCTCATCAAAAATTCTTAAAATGAGTCGGTGACATTGATGTGATTCAAACTGTTCTAAAATATTTCAAATGCAACTCAACTGAATTTGTAACAGAAACAAAACGCAACAAAATATTATTTTATTCCCACATTAGGACTAAAATGCTGACTGGGCCGTACTTGACAGCATTTGAAATGAGAGGGGGGAAAAAGCCAATTTAGCATTTTTTATTTATTTATTTATTTAAATTTTAATAGCACAAAAATCCTGATCCTGCTGCTGCAGAGATCTCTGGGGTCCTTTTTATTTTATTTTATTGTTTTTAATGGATTTCATTAGAAATGAAGACTTTGTGCTCCGTTGCTTCGGGCTCAGTCAGAATATTGATGTGTGGCAATAATCTCCTTTGAAGAGCCGTTCCCGGAGAGATGCTGGGCAATCATTTAACGAAATGTCTCTTCAGGTATTCAGATAATTTGCATCATAGACAACACTTTGCTCTTGAGGTAGGGGTGTGTGTGTGTGTGTGTGTGTGTGTGTGTGTGTGTGTGTGTGTGTGTGTGTGTGTGTGAGACACCAAGTAAGCTGGGGCGTCCTTGTATTTTTCTTTATGTGTAACTTTCTGGTATTTTTTGGTTTATGTGACCTCGGGAAGTCCCAGCTAGCCATCTGATCTACAGGGAGGTTTCAGGCTGACGGTCCTCTGAGCTGTCACACATGCTCTCCTCACTCTCCCTTCACAGTTTAGTGTTTGTATTTTCACATGCGTCTGATTCTTTGAGCTCTCTTTCACTTACATTTCCTCTTTTGAGTGCTTTCTCTTTCCTTGAAAACATAACAGAGCTCTCTCTCCCCCTCTCTCTTTTCTCCCAGTCATCGTCACCGCTTCCTTCATGGTATTTCCCTGCACAATCGTCTTTCTGTTTCTCAGCCCTCCGGAGTCGTCCACATTTGCATGTCCCATCTTTCAGTCTGTTTGGCTGTTGACTTTTTTAAAGCTTCCCGTTTGGAGACCATAAATATTGTTTGGTTTTGTCTAATTGCACAATGATTCTGGGAAGCCTCAGTTCATTTAAAATATTTCATTTGACTGGAGCTGTAAATAGACGACAACTGTACGTTTATGATTAAATGAGAGCATTTACAGGCCCGTGTAAACCAATGATGATTTTAATGCAGTAAAGAAGTGCTGCTGCTGTTGCACCGACTGTTTACATGTGTGTGGGGTTTTTTTTGGTTTTCTTTAGGGTTGTACACAAAGCTAACCACTTATAGTTACTGACCACCTCCACAACAACAGAGGAAATTGGTGACGTAAATATCCCCAGTATATCCTCTGCTCTTGAACTACGGCTAAATAAAACTGTCTTCAGATTAAATGCCTGTTTACATGTTCTGTTATTGTAAAGTTTCCTAATTAAGGCCTGACTTTCCCTTCCCTGTGCTTGCTAACAAGGAGATACCAAAGACCTGAGCTGCTCAGTCAAGTCAAACTGTGGTGACACTGATATGATTTCTGTGTTAATATGAATGTCTTTTGTTTTGTTTTTTAACTATTAACTGATAAAACATGAAGCAAGTTATTGAACACTCTGTTTAGTCAATTTAAATGCTCATAATGACAACAGCCTTATTGGTAGTTAACTGATAAGATATTTCTCATGTTAACTTACAACTGATGCAACTAACAAGTAGGAAACTGATTCTGTATCAGTCAATTCATTGGAACCATGTACCTCAAATAACGAGTTTTCTACTACTTCTCTCAAAAATCCAGGCAGTTCAGACTGTTTACTCACTTTATGCACTCAGGCTCAGAATCAGATCTAAACATAAAACTTCTTTAGGCCTGTTCATACACAGATGAGTCTATAAAGGAATCGGTAAAGAATCAACACTAAAAGATTCAGTAATGGATCAAATATTAATACAGTTTTTATCAATATTCACCCCCTTTGTAACCAGACAGTTTGAATCGTGACATTAAACATGGTGAAAGTGTATGATAAGAAAGTTATTTTGTTTTTTGTTTTTCTACGCTAGAAACTTTATGATGTCAGAGAGAGCCTTTATCCTTGATACTGTTATCTGAAGCATACAGCTGCTGGTCAGACTTTCTGTTTTTGAGAGGAAACCAGTCAGAACAAAGCTGAATTAATGGGGGAGGAGCTACAACTTTCCCCCCCAGACAGTAGGTGAACTGTTACACCAGTTCTGCAAGTCATGTAAAACTACTCTGGTAAAGTCCAAGAATAGGAATATGAAGCTTTGCTCATCAGCAGATTGCTGGAATGTGTTCCACTTTACAGATTTGTCTTTTCATCTGCTCCCTATAAGGAGAACAGAGGTCAGACTATGCTGCAGAGTCATGCTTTAGGACTTTTCAGCAGTAGCTTATGATTCAGATGCATGAAGTTCCTCCAATTGTCCAGTTAAAGGATGTTTTCCCCACTCCTAGATGCATGCTTATGATCATGGTTAAATCATCAGCATCTGACACTCGGTTTCTTTCTTTTTCCACAGCTTCAGGGGTCCAATTTAACCTAACAGTAGCTGTAGTGTGTGTGTGTGTGTGTGTGTGTGTGTGTGAGATGTTTGGTCGTCTTACTGGGCTCCTTCGGGTCTCAGGGATGAGTGAACATATCAGCTCTGGCTTCTACACTTGCATCATTCATTTATTCTAATAAGATACTGTTCAGTGTGAAGTTAACTTCACCCTGTGGCTCCTCCAGAGACTCAGATCTGCCCGTCAGAACCTCTGTTGGTCTCAGGAGGTTCACGGTTCTGGGCCTCAGCAGTGCCGCAGTGGTTTGTTTCCCCTCCCGTCAGTACTGGGAAGGGGTGTGACTTGTCTGCATCAAGGCTCCGGCGTGCTTCTCGCTCTGCTGGCTCCCTCTGAGAACTGTAGAGTGGGTGGGTGTGAGCAGAACGAGATCACAGCCCTGCACCAGGCGATTTCCCTTTCACTTTGTTCACATCAATAGGATGGAGAAGCAGGGCAAAAGAGAGAGGGAGAGAGAGAAGCACAACAAAGGCCAAGAGAAGGGAACGGAGAGGAGGTGGGGAGAGTAGGGCACAGAGTGTTGGTGTTTGTCCGAGGCCAATGAATGAAATCTTTATCTCTGATGCAAAGGAGGCACGGTTGCTCTCACATTTCATCTCCTCACACATTTCCTCACGTATTTGTCTTTCTCCTGAACTTTTGCTTCTATTCACGCTGTCCTCCTCGTTCTTTCTCTTTCTCTCTGACATTTACTGTAACTCCCTGCTCCTTATCTCTCCCTGTATCTCTCCTCGCCCCTTCCCTGTCCCTCCCTTCTCCATCCTTTCTGAACTCAGCCCCCTGGTGGAGGTCGGACAGCGCTTTCTTTTTTATCTCCCTGGCTTTTCCTTTCCTGCCTTTTTGCCCCTGGAGAAAACAGGAAATTACAAACCAATAACTTTTTTTTTTTTCAATACGCCCACAACTTCCAACTATTTGTGTAGCAGAATGTCAAATAGAAACTCTGTTTGTGTTTCAGCTAATTTAACAAGACTGACACCATTAATCCGTTAAGAAAACGACTATTGTTGTAGAAAAATGCACAAACTCAAGCCTGTTATTTATTCCTTAGCGCTGTTCTGTTAAGATGTAGGGGAAAAGAAACCGCTTATCACCTAATCAATCCTGTAATTAGGTTGGTTTTTTTTTTTTTTATAAAAAAGTAGATGATTTTGATAGGACGGGACGGGAAGTTACACAAAACACCATCAAATGTTGTTTTGTGTAACTTCCCTTGTTAAAGAAACCTGCTTTAAATAGTAACTGAAAGTGAGCAATTGAAAGGTCTT
The DNA here is from genome assembly GCF_963969265.1 of Rhamphochromis sp. 'chilingali'. Classification (NCBI taxonomy): domain Eukaryota; kingdom Metazoa; phylum Chordata; class Actinopteri; order Cichliformes; family Cichlidae; genus Rhamphochromis; species Rhamphochromis sp. 'chilingali'. The sequence continues at coordinate 29,626,858 of NC_137944.1, forward strand.
GTTTAATTGTGCATTTATGTGCAATCCTGCATGAACTTCAATTCACACTTGTTTTCCGTCCAGCTCTCAATGCTGAATGCATTTTGCTGCACTCGGGGTCGACCCTTAAATAAATTCTCACCCTGTGGGAAACCTCAGAGTCCCACTTGAACTGACGCCTGAATGACTGTTGGCATTGAGGGCTTGCTGTAAAGTAAGAACTTGTTCATTAGTGTTACATAATGCACACTTAACAGTGTCTGAACCTGCATGGGAAAAGAGCATTGCTGGAGATGAGCATCTTGTTTGCTTTTATTGCCGACACAAAGTATCCATAAACACAACAGTTAGCTTTGAAATGGAAAAATGTGCAGTTTTATAGGATTAGTTGCAGGTGGAAATTTGGATTAGAAACGCCTGCTTCCCAGATGCATGGAGAAGAGCTTGAGCAAAACTCCCAGTTTACAAACCAGTTTTATTGTTGGACTTGTGGCCTTCATCAGGCTTCTGTTCTCAGATCACTTGCTCCTGTACTTAAGTCACTATTTTGAGTGCAGAGATGCTCTCACATGCTGTAACTACACGTATTTGAATGAGTCTAAAAGCTGAGTATGAACACGTCTCACGCTCAAAGGTTGCCATCTTGGCTGCATAGTGGGTGGGAAGACTAAAGGTCCATCTTTCAAATCGGGCTGTGAAAAAATGTGTTTTAGTTTCACGCTTGTTGATTATATTTGCGTTTATTTCTGCAGGAGTCAGCTAAGCAGAATGGTGCATGGGAACTTATTGACATTTTTCACCAGTTATTAAGTTTCAGTGTTCAGGTCTTCAAGAAATGTGTGAAAAAACCCATTTAAACATTAATAAATTGAATAATTTTACATGAGGATGGATTATGTTGATCCACATCCTGCTAGTAGTTAATGTTCATGACCAAATGGTGTCATGACTAAGCAACTTGCTGGTGATTTCTGAGGAGAAGGTGTCAGCAGGACTGCACTGGAAACGGCAGCTGTTATTTCAGGCATTCCAGATAAAACCACTTGTGTGTAATGTTCTCAAAATAAAGGAGCACTAGCATGTTGGAATTCTCACACTAGCACTCTGACACTCAGCTGAGTACTCTTTTCACCTGCTGTAACGTTTTTCTCCCCTTGTGTTGTGTATTTGCACGCCTGTAATACAAAACTACATGCTGCGCCTCCAAAGAGATTTAATGAGCCGGGCGAGAAGGCTGTGTGTTGGCATTACTGCAGGAATGCAGAGAGGTGTTGTGAGCAAAAACGTTTGTGTAATGAGAGCTGCTGACAGAAGGAGAAAAGACGTGTGGAGGAATGCAGTCTAATTGTTTTTAACCTGTAATGTATATAAACTTTACTACCCAGGGTTTTGAAGGATAGCACAGAGGAAATTTAAAGAGAGCTTGATAGATATGAGAGGTGATATAAGAAGGCAGGATGGAGTGGTGGATGAAGAGAAATGAGGATAAGGACAGAGGGAGGTGGCTCTGTGGGCTGAACGGATCAGAAGAGGGAGGTAGCGAGCTGGAAGTTGAACAAAGGCCTATTTTTGCACCATCCGTTTTGCAGCCATGTGTAGCTCTCCGCTCCAGCAGCCGTCTTTGTTTTTGTCTGAGACTGAAAAGCGTCGCCCATGACTCTGCTGCCTCGCAGCCACGCTGACGCAATGGTTCTGCATTATTACTTTAACACGGCAGTTTTCACAGTCGCATGTTTCAGCTGCTTTTTGTCCTCTGCATAAGAGGTCGATTCACTGTTTGAGGTTAAGTCACATGGTGGAATGTAGTGGTGTGGCTCCAGAGGAGACTTCTTCTCATTTTCATGCAGCTTTCAAATTCCTGTTTGCACTCAAAGCTACTGAATTGCCCCCATGGCTCCCTTTCTGTATGAGCAGAGTTTCCTGGATGGCACGTACAGTATATTAATAGTGCCCTTGGATATGTCTGAAAGTGCACATTTTGTGCTGCACAGCAAAGAAAGAAAAGGAAACTATCATTTATAGGTGCTCTCTAATGATGCACTTTCTTAAAATTAGGTTTCCAAAAAAAGTTTAATGTCAGTAGAAGAGAAGGAAATGCTGATTTTTATTGTCTGTCAGGAGTCAAGCTGGATGTTAGACTTTCCTTAAAGGCTTTTACAGACGCACAATCTTAAAAGGTCTTGCAAACCAGTGCGATGTGATGTTGTACTGGGGTTTACGTATCGGCTTTTTGCATGACCACATGACACTTCATTCAGACAGTCTTCTGCTTCTTTGTTGGAATCCCTGACATTTAATTTATAGGTTTTGCTTATCTCTAATAAGTAGCAGTATGAGAGACGGTATACAAGGAGGGGACATGGCAGGGAAATGTACAGGATAGTTCTGTAAAGGTAAAGATGGCAGTATTCCTGCTCCTGTCACCAAAGAGCCAATCAACAGCTGAACCAGGAAACCTGTGGGCCAATCGTGTTGTTTCATTGCTGCATGTGAACAGCAGAGGTTCATTATAGTTTCAACAGACCTAACCACTCATTAAAGATTAAGTTAGGTGTTCAGTTACACACTGCTATGGACAGAGCCACACATTTTAAGCCACAGGTCTTTCAGCTGGACATATTTGGCGTCCTTTGGCGCACCGTGCTTACTCACTTAATGCAACTCCTTCAGTTTTCTTCCTTTCTGCCTGTTCAGTACTCTTCCAAATTCAATGCCCTGCACTGGATTTCTTTAAAAACAGCTGATGTGTGAATGAGAAGCTTCCCTGTGCTTAAATGAGTGATGAGCAGAAGTCCACGTCTGTATTCTGACAGAAAGCAGAGGAGCTTAAGTGAGAGAGAGGTCTTAACAGGTGTGTCCAGCCTAAATTCTTCCTCACGCCTGGAAACAAACCACGGCAACAACTGACAAATGCCCAGCCCTTCCCCAAAACGTCCTTCGACGCATCGAGTGGAAACCGATAGAGAGCGAAAGGCACGATGATTGATGTGATGTGAGTGATTGATGAAGAGGGTGTGGGGTGAATGTGATATATGTGTGTCATATGTTTTCCCCAGTTGTTACAGTCTCTTGAAGCCCACCTGTCTCTCTTGGCACCCTCGGGCTGCTGGGAGTTTCCCTGCTCCTGCTGTATGAAACATATACTACTGCTCACTGTCAGAGCCCCTCAAACACGTCTTTCACCATCTTTCCACTGATGAGAAATAACAGCTTGTGCTTCATGGGGACCTCTTACCCTTGTCCTTTTTTGTCAGATAGATTGTTAAAGTGATAGATGCCCATATTAAACCTCTGAGACTGCTCTTATCACCCAGGTTCAGATATTTTTTTCAGATTAAACATGGGTAAATATTTTTTAAAGAAAATACTGGAGTGGCATAAAGCACAACAGTCAGTATGAGCAGTTCTTAGATTTACTGTAAATTTAACATAATGCAGAAAACTGAGGCTGGTACACAAACACAGAAACTGGATCTGAAGTTAAATGCATCCGTTTATATACCGTTTCACTCCCCAGAGTCCCATAAATCTAAGAAACCTGCATATACCCCCTCATAATGATCTGCTCTCAACCAACAACACCAACTCTCTCATCTGACTGTGATTCACTGAGTTTAAAATAAATAGATCATCTCAGGCACACAGCTTGAGCTGTGAACACTGCAGTCCAACCCAACTGGTGTCAAAACATTTCTTTGCAAGGGGCAGCCAATAACTTTTGCCCTAAAGCAGGAGTGGGGGAACTCCAGGCCTCGAGGGCCGGTGTCCTGCAGGTTTTAGATGTGTCCTTGATCCAACACCGTTGATTTAAATGGCTAAATTGCCTCCTCAACATGTCTTGAAGTTCTCCAGAGGCCTGGTAATGAACTAATCATTTGATTCAGGTGTGTTGACCCAGGGTGAGATCTAAAACCTGCAGGACACCGGCCCTCGAGGCCTGGAGTTCCCCACCCTGTCCTAAAGGGAGAGGAGCTGAAACACCAAGCTTCAGTATAAATAAAGATGAATGAATAATAAATTACATTTTATATAAGTCACTCATAGCTACTTGTATATAGATATAAATATGAAACTGAGAATTTAAGCCCAGTTTTAGCTGAGATGATTCCTTTTAAATCCACTAAAGCTGTCGCTATCACAGGAAGTGATGATTCAGAAATGTTCCTCGTAACTGTTCCCCGATCAGCCGCAAATGCCTCCTATCACATAAAGCTGGTGAGGGTTTGAGACACACCCCTTTCTGGCTGTTGAACTCATCCAAATGCACATAGCTCAGGGATGCCAAGCCAAAGATGGCTTTTTACATACTGAGCTCTTCCTCTTTTTACTAGCCCACATTCTGATGGTGTCAGACTCCTCCTGTGCTATGCTGACATGGCCTCAGCCACAGACCCCCTCACGCCACAGCTGTTTGTGGTTACAGGGTGTGTCAGGGGTCCGCCGGCTGCATTCAGATCAGTATTTGCATGTTGTGCGTTATGACTGACTGCTGTAACATTACAGGGCGTGGATGCTTACTGATACTGATAATAACATAAGGGACAGCACAGAAGAAACCGTGCTGTTAGATTAGTTTTCTCTATCTGCTTTTGTTTGTCTTGTAAAGCATAAAATCATGAAGTTATTACAGGATGTTATCAGATTTGTGTATCAGCCCAGTCGAATGTTTTTACAGTTAAAATATTTTCATTGTCTTCTACATGCAGCTTTGGTTTAGAGATTAAATAGAAATATGTGTAATTCAATTTGAGGTGGTTATATGAGACTGAATTAGAATAACTTTAATAACTAAATAATACAGTAAGATTAAAGGAGTATGTTTAAGTTCAGTGTAGCTAGAATAGTTTGGAAGAGAATATTCAAGGAGTTCAAAGTAATCACGGGAGTAGATTAAAGATCAGTGCCTGAGATATTTAAAGTGTAGCTGAAGTGAAGGTCTGAGACGAGCGTGATGTCAAAGGCAAAAGTTGCATTTGTGATTTCAGCCTGTGTAGTTGACAGAGTGCTTGCTCTTTCACACAGCCTGGAAATAGCTGCCTCTTAGGGTGTCAGTTTAGACAGAGGTGACTAATAAAGCAGAGAGGGCGACTTTGAGGTTATTTTTCCTGCAGTTGGCAGTGATGAGATCCCAGCTTCTCTCACCTAATGTATACTCTACTGATTTATCCCGGTCAGATCAGGAGATTACCGCGAGCAAATACTTTTAAAGTGTTGGTAACTTCATCAACTTGACCTGCAGCTGCGATCTTTAGAGAACCGTTTATGCTTTAGCGGTGTTAATGTTGACCAGATGAAGGCTAATATTAGCTCTCAGATCCAGTTTCCATCTGAATCAAAGATGAAGGTGTAATGAATGAGGCAGATGGAGATGCTCAAAAAGAAAACGGCTGTTAATGAGTAAATAACTCAGACTGTCGTGAAGTTGCAACATTTCTTTACTATGAATAACGTTAAAGCAACAAGTGGATGACTTAATAGATGACTGTGAGTCAGCTGTCATCTTCTCCTCCTTCATGCGTGTTTGTTTTCCTCTCTTTTAAATCTGATCTCTGCGTCCTTTTGCTTCTCTTCTCTTCTTTCTCTCCAGCTGTTCATCCTGGCTTTTTTGCTACTGGTTATTAATTGCACTGTAATGAAATGAGAGGCTTTCAGCTGGCTACTAGCTGGCACTCTGCAGTCTCCGAGTATTCATGTTGCAGAAATCCTCTTTAAGCATGACCAGAGTTAATGGTTTCTCTGGGCACGGATTTACGCTTTTTACAAAGTCATTTTTAGGAGAAAGCGACTGCGTCACCCTCCTCCTCCTCCTCCTCCTCTCTTGTCTCTTTTAGTTCTTTGATGTGAAACAGTTTTTCTTGCCAGATGGACTCACACTGACCCTTTTGTTAATTTTTAATTTTTTGGCATTTTTATAAGTCTGTTGCTAAAATGTGTCACTTTGTTCCTTAACGAGAGGAACACTGTAGGAAACCGTATCTGCAAAAATCCTTTTGGTCCATTTATTTGATCCTCCTAACCAGCAAGATGGTTAATAATAACACTGTGTACACCCCAAGGACATCCATTATGTTTGACGTTTGCATGAGCTGTAGGTGTGATAGGAAAAATAATCCGGTGTTGGATGGACACGGGTGAGTCACTACCCCAGAGGCTGGACACACCTGTCAATCAAACACCATTAATCATTTTAAAGCCTTGATATCCTCCTCAAGATAACGGGACGTCCTGGTTTTGTCGGATAAAGCATGACTCAATGAACACTGAACTTAAATGATTAAAAATGTAAATTATCGGGAGTTTCAGGTCAGAGTGTATGTGTGGCTTGATCTTGACTTGTAAACACTGGTGTTGGGGTGCTGATATCACAGAAGAGTCACGGGGACAAGAGGAATCAGAGCCGCCAAACTGAAGACAGAGCAGACGATGAGAATTACAAAACGCGATGTGAAATAGGAAAAAGATAACCTGAGACCTGAAGAAATTGCCAGTGTATAGATTCCCACTATTAAGCACTTCCCTCATTAGAAGGAAAGAAGCCTTTGAAACACAGCATTTCTTAAGGAGACTTCTTTTTCTCCTAATGAAGCTTCCACTAAAAAAAGCCTGAAATGTGTTTCCCCCCAAAGCATGGCCTCTCATAACACAACATAAAAGTGCAGAGTGATTCCCCCTGATGCTCATTTTTTGCTGACTGTGTTTCTTTGAAGACTTAAAAACATGAATGTATGAATATTTAATAAAATGTGCTCTCTGTGTGTGAACTCCTGCTGACAGGGGAGTCTACCGAGGCAGCGTCACTGAAGTTTAATCTTTCAGCTTATTGGACTCGTGGACTCCATTCAAATCGCACCTGTCTCTCTCTGACTCTCACAGTCATCCACTCGCCCACCGCACACTGGCCTTCTGTTATCACTCTGTTAAACGCACACAAACGCACAGTCGGCTGTAAACTACAGCCTCTGCTCATTGTGGTGTGGCCAAAAGCTGATATATGATAATGGTGAATGCACAGAGTAAGAAATGAACCAAACTAATTTCTCAGCGTTTTAAATTAACTGCCAGTCAATAAGTGAGAGAATGTGAGACTGTAGGGTTATCGTGCATTACAGTCATGTGACACACACAGACCTGCGGTATAGAGATGTGATCCAGTGTGCACATCGACGTAACTTTGTGCTGAACATTTGGGGGGGGGGGGGGGGGGGTCCAAGATCTGTCTGAATAAATAAATCTGGGTAAATTCCCAGATGATTAACCATGCAACTATTTGCATGGTTAATCATGCAACCCGTGCAGCCACAACCCCCCCTAACCCCCCTGGAAATTACGCCCCTGAGTGTGCATGAGGTACAACTTTATCTCTGAGTCTTTTAAACAACCGTGTAATTTAATGTGAAGTTGGAGACAAACTGTGGATCTCCAGATATTTGTTTGACTATTTATCAGAGCTGAAAATTTCCATATGTCATAATCTAAAGATAAAATCTTTTTTTAAACTGTGGCCGACTTTGAGCATCAGTATCATGGATTACATTGTAGCTTCAGTAGTAATAAAATACCTCTGATGTTAAGAATACCCTGGATGTTTGATAATATTTTGATAACACTACAGACCTGCGTGCATTTTGCATAAACCTTTAAAAGTCATAGCTCCACATGGGATAGGTGGCTGGTTTAAAAACAAATGACAGCATCTAAATTGTGTCCTTTTTATCTAAATTTTGACACCAGGTTTGTTTTCCAGCTCTGATTCTTTGTGTGTCTGCATGTTTTCCTCATATAGTCATTGAGTTTTTCTGCTGTTAATATGTCCAAGTATCAGTTACCCGTGCAAACAATTCGAACCATATGAACATCAGTGTGAATATAATTTATTATTATTGACACATGTGGGAGATTTTCTTTCTGCAGTCTTTAAGGAGGTCACAGCTCAATAATGATACCAACACTGAAGAAAATGATCAGAAAACTACATGACATTTGTCACGGTGGCTTTGTGTGTGTGTGTGTGTGTGTGTGTGTGTGTGTGTGTGTGTGTGTGTGTGTGTGTTTAATGTTATTGTGGGGCTCTGATTTGTCTCCCTCCAAAGTAAAAGTCTGTTTCTTTGTTTCCTCTGGAGCCTTGGTCTCATTTGTCTCTTTCTGTCACAGAGCAGTATGTTTTGCTTTCTCTCATCTCTCTAACATCATTCCTTTTCCCAGCCACTCAATCTACCCACTCATTCTCTGTCTCTCATGCACATTATTAACTCCATTTCAACTTTTCGCCCCCTTTCTCTTCTCTCTCCAGCCCTCCATTGATATTCAGACCTGTGGTTTTATTTTAGAACCACCTCTTCTTTCATTCCCACCTCTGGTCTGCTTGTCTGCACAGCTGCATCACTCAGAGCTTTCATTGCAACGATGCACTATTATTATTTGCATTTACAAGAATTCTAAAGTAAGCTGTCAGTTTGTGAAGTAAAGCTCAGCAGCGGCTTGATTACCTTGGTGTAACTGATTGTTCCTGCCTGTTTGTGAGTCAGTGTGCTGCTCTCTACTTTATCTGTTCAGCCGTTGTAGCTTGCCCCATATATATTATGAGAAGCGTGGTCTGCTTAAAAAAAACAACCACTAAATGATTTTGCAGGGAGCTGAACAGATGTAGCTTTTAACGAGACATCTAGTGTATCATGCTTTCTTTGAATTTTCATCTCTAAAGACCACGTTAAAGAGAAATGACAATGAACATACACTGTCTGTAGCCTGCAGCCCCTGTCATGCTGTACTTGTAATGTAATGGTTTGTCGGTGGGCTTGTTGAGGCCTGTGTGTTTGGGTTCTCATGTGTTTTAGTGCCAGCCCCTCCCTGACAGTCATTGTGTGCACGTCAACATATGCACACTTAATTATTTGTAGATGTGCAAACACTGAAATGCGTTTGTGTGACTCAGGAATTACATGCAGCGTTTTGTGTAGTTTCATAGGTAACATGTACAACAAGAAGTGAACTGTGGATGTTCATTTGTTTATATGCATATATGCAAAATGCACATATCTACTTCACAGGCTCTACTTGGATAAATTTGAAATTTTGAGTGTTGATTCCTGCTTAAAAATTTAGAAAACGTCAGTTTTCAGTGAGAGTAAGAAGGTTTGTTACGCCTGTGGAGGCCAGAGCGTTTTACCTACTTATAGAAACAAAGGCTCTGAGCTTTTTATGGACATTCACAGAGACGTAAGGGGATTTTATGTTGGAGCCATAATCACAGCCCTGCTTTCTTCCTGTGTGACCTCTCCTTTCTATTGTGTCAGCTTATCTCTGTGTTTACCTCCCTCGTGACTGTATGTGTGTCTGCACTCTGTTTGGGACCTCGTCCACTTTATTTTTTATATCTTTTTTCTTTTTTCTGCATTGTTTTTCATTTCTGCCTCCAAGCCTTTTATTCCTTTGTTTGTCATCTGTTTCTCTTAATTTTTTGCCCTTCCTTTCTCTCTCAGACCACCAAATAGGGAGCACAAGTCTGACATAACATGTGTTGCACTGCAGTGGAATAGTGGTGATTTTTGTGTAGCGAACCATGAGATCATGAATATTGCTGACATCCCGGCTCCTCTTTTAGCAGAGTTTCGTAACAGCTTTCTAACAGGACTCGGAGCACATTAGCACAGGCAGGATTTCCAGCTACAGGCACATAATAATCCTGAATTATTAGATGAAGTGTCCGTCATGAAAGTGAAAAGAAAAGGTGACTTAATCACAGGTGACTGTGCTTTTCTTTGGACAGAGAGGTTACACATGGTAAAACAAAGGCTGGGAATCACTTTCATCTGGCGTGAGATGACAAATCGGGTGATATGACTTGGAAGTGGATCAAATGAACAACACATACACACAGACACACACACTCAGTGTCAGTGAGAGAGTCGGTTTAGACATGAATGGACAAAAGGTTGCTTTCTAAATTGCCCCCAAATGATTAGAGGAGATTAAGAGAGGAGCATGGGAACCGCGCTGCGTGTAATGATGTTTATTTAATACGGCATGAAAAGAGTACTTAACCAGCAAATATTTCGACATTGAATAACCGTCTTCTCATGAGTCTTTCTGCAGTCTTTTTTGCAAAGGAGCTCCCTTGGCCTGTCCTTTACAACTATGTATTTTCACCCTTCTCTAAAACCCCAGTCTCACTCCTGTGTGGGCTGTGGTAACTTTAGGTCAACTCAAGCCATGATGACAGGATCAGTGACTGTTATTACCCAAAACCGATTCAGCCATTTGGAAACACTGGCTATAATTTGATGAATATTTTACTTAAAGGTTCAACAACTTAATGATTTTCAAGTTCCGGTACCTGTGGATACCGGTAACCAATCCTCTGGCAGCTTCTGGTTGCTAGGGGAAAATGTGTATTCCTCAGCAGGTCTTATAATTTCATTTTTTTTAGTCAGTGGTAGGTTGCCGGGATCTTTTACTTTTTCCAGAGGTTAACTGGTCTGCGTTTCCAATTTGTCACACTTTGCATAGTTTCACAGCTGCTTAGCGAGTAGTTTGCGAGTGTTTCCAGACAAGTTGGTGCCTTTCACACACAATATGTGCAGCTGTAGCAACCAAAGCAGTGGCAAGGAGATTTCTGATGACCTTTTTTTTTTTTTTTTTTTTTTTTTTTTTATTCACAGAAACTGGTGGTTGCCAACTGGTCTCTAGACTTGTGTGACTGTCTTAAATAATCTTGGTCTCAGTACCCACCTACATGCTCAAGTAGCCCAGCAGAGGAGTTCTGCCTCATTGAACACCGTGTTATTGTTTCCTGTAACCTTTAACTTTACTTTGAACCTTACTTTGATTAATCCTGCAGTCATTCATTAATTTATGAGATTATACATGAAATATATGGTCTGGGCTATTTTTTCCTGTGTAGACGTACATGTTGTTTTGTAGCTGTTTTCTGTTTCCTGTCAGTGCTCATTATTGTTCTTCCTGCAGTTCACTGGACTATCTCCGCTCGAGCTGACCTACATGTATCTGCAGATACAGACTTCCACTCTAAGGCCGCCTAATCTCATATCTCATCTTCCCCCATTTGGTTGAGAAGATGAGATATGTAGAAACTAAAAGCTTGGCCAACTCTATAGAAAATTATACATCCTTAGCTTCTGCCTAGTCTATTCTCTTACTCACTCTCGCATTTCTCCCTCAGTGAAGTTGAGTTTGTCCTTTTCTCTCTGGTGACAGAGCTAACCAGCTCTCTCTGCTCTGCGGCTTCCGATGAATGCCTCTTTGTTTCATAGCTGAGAGTGTACAGAGATGCAGTTATCAGAGGCTGCAGTTGTTTCACCTCCTCACCCTCTGACACATCACTCTGTCCACATCCATCCACTCAACGTGCCACCTTCTCTTATTTTCGCCTTTCCTTCTGCTTAATGACTTTGTGTTTAATGAGGCCGTGCTTGGATTTAGACTCCACTTCCCCCGGAGAGGCAATTTGTGTTGATGCGAGGCACATCAAAAGATGTGAAATACTGATGTCTGTCTTCCTCCTGCATTTTCTCCTGTTTTGGACAAAAAGAGAGTGCAGAAATGTGGAGAGTGTAGAAATATGACAGAAAAGGAAAGAGCCAGAGGATCTGATGGAATCCAGCAATGTCAGCACGATTAAACTAATAACAACCTGACTTCAAGGGGTTTAGGCTTTTCTTCAGTGTGCTGAAGTACAGAAGCAAGAAGACTGTGGTCTTGTTATGAATTTGAATTACATTTGTCTTGCATGAAAACGGTTTAAGAAGCAGTATTTATTAATAATATTAGTAAAATTCTAAAATTCCTGAATTTTAGTCTACAAACTACCACAGTGCCAGCGATTCTACCACAGAATCAGCTAGCACCGTTAATATTGTTGCATTGTTGTGGTGCTCTTTTACCTCCTGCACCGCTGTCTCCGTGCTGGCTGTGGCATATTTATTTCTGCTGTATTAGCATTTAGATTGCGCGTGCATGCGCCTGCATGCTGATGCTGCCCCATCAGCCAGCTGACAGAGGAGGCTGAACACAGTCTCTGATTAGTGCTGCGCGTGGTTTCACTTTAGCTGCTCAACCAGAAAGTGCTTGGCATTTTAGAGAATCTGTATCACACGCACACGCGCTCAATATCGAAGAAAGCGATACAAGATAACACAAACTCGCAAAAAACAATCAATTTGTGTTTAGATGCCGTGATTTCTTTTGTGTCTCGGCTCTTAGGCGGCCTTAGAGTGGAAGTCTAAAGCACAAAGAGGGTGAATACTAAACAGCATGGACCCATTTTGTGTTTAGAGTACAACTAAAATGTTTATTTCTTCCTCAGTGTTGCTGCAAGCAATGCAGTGGTAAATAAAAACATTTTAACTCTGAACCCACTTCACTCATGCATGGAGTGGTTTAGATGGGGCAACAAGTAATATGAAGATGCTTGAGTTCATATTTATATGTAATATAAATATGAACTCAAGCAGGATATTAATCACTATGTTTTCCCACTAATCTGGATATTAGCCCTTCACTTTGCCTGTATTGAAATTAATGTAAACGTTACTGCTGTAACTGTCACAGAATACTCTATCAGATCAAGTGTTGCTCTTTTCTAGAGCCGTCGACCACATCTGATCTCACAATGTGTGGAATTAGCTTAACATGTCATCACATGGCCAAAGATTTGAGTTTCTGCTCACATGATGAAATTGAAGTTTCTGCGATGACGCTGAGAGCTCCAGAAAGTTGGTTAAGCAGACCTGAATTTGAACTCGTAATAGCAGCCGAGTCCTAAATCACTGAGGTGTTGGCGGTAACTTTATACTTGCTCTGCATTTGTTTTGATCCTGACTCGTGTTTTATATATTGTACAATCTCGAGACTAACCAATCTGTTCTTGTCCTGTTTTCTCTTCCATGTCGCTGCTGTTCTTCCTGCTGACTTTCTCCAACAAAGGTAAATACATCAGATTCTTGTTTTTAATTTTTTGTTTTGTTTTTTGGCTGAGACCACTGGCTCTGTGGCCAAATGGTGATAAAAACCTGTTTCTTTTTTTTCTTTTGGAACAAAAGCTCCTCAGCTGCTTTTGTTCTCTTCCCAGAGGTTCATCTTTTTATGTGCTAGCTTGAGGTTTTAAGTACATTTCTGTCCTCTTGAGTCTTGGAGAGGACACATTTGATGGGCTGAATTTGATGATTTAACGTGTGCTGTTTGTGTGCACTTGATTCAGTCAGATGTTTCCCAGTATATTTGTTGTTAGTTGTTAACACCTCTCAACAGGGTTGTAGTGTGCTATGCAGCCCCGGGCCCTTTAATCCAAAGGAACTGGTGGAGAAGGTGGAAAAAAAGACACCAGCAGCTAGCCCCTGTCCTGTTGCCATGGTTCCCAGTCACACCACCTCCTCGCCTGTCCCGGTGTGTGACGGTCTAAGGAGGAGTGTGTGTGAGTCGGTGTTTGTGTGCGTGTCCAGGCCGGCCTTTGATGATGCTGGCTGCTGTTGACGGGGTCATGTGAAAGAGGAGACTCCCAGGCGAGCGTTCAGGATCGCTGAGCAGTTTTCAGCATTTCTGTGTCAGGATTTCTAAACTTAAGAGTTGTTGAATAGAGCATGTTGGCTTTGAACCGCACCGCCTCGTGGTCCATGCGTGGTTTTGAGCTGCATGTGCGTGTGTGTTGTGGATGATGTTTTCATATGGCCTCCAGCTTTTGCATACATGAAGTGTTTATAGAAATAGTTTTCATATCTGTTCAAGAAAGAGCAGCACTGGGAAAACAAACAATACCATGTGAGTTTAAATACACCCAGAAATGCGTATGCCCTCTAGTTTCACTAGTGCGTGGAGAAATTCATTCATGGAGAGAAATCTTCAGCCGTCACCTCTGTGCTTCTTGCTGCTTTGTATCTGAGGCCATTTCAAATCCCGCTGAAACACACCCTCCATTTATCTGTTCTGATATTGATTTGTAAATGCAAAACAGAAATGCTATTGGCTGTCCTGACCTCAGCTATTAGAAGCCAGTGAGCTCTTTTTCTTTGTGTGTGTGCGTTTGTGTGTTTACTTGTAACCTTTCACACACTAAGAAGTTCGTTTGATGGTACAGTGTTTGTTGTGACTCTAACGGAGCTGGAGAGAGAAGGAGGAAGGTGAATTTAAAACGTGACAAGATCATTTCTAGTAATCTGATTTATGAGAAAGAACGCTCAGATTCCTGTCAGGCCTGACTTTTATAGAGCATTTCAGATCTATTCTAATGTCTTTATTTTGTACATGACCCCAAAGCAGTGAGCTCACACTTCGATGTAACAACAATAGAATTTATAGACAATAGAAAACATGAAACCTGCTTCCATTGCTGATGTAAGGTAAGACTAAACAACTTAACAGCCTCACCCAATGCAAACTTCACTTTGTTTATGCTCTAGAAAATGTAAAAATGAGAAAGTAAACACTAAATATAAATAGTTTAGCTAAAAATTGATTAAACTTTGGAGAGACACGCCTTTTAGAAGTGGGATGTGCATAAAAAAATAGAGAACTGGTTAACAGTTGATCAACAAGATCCCTGTCTTTATTAACACCTACCAGGTCATAAAGTGTAAGGAATCACCAGTCAGATCTGTAAAAGTGCTGAAAAGTTTGGCGACTTCATGGATGCACAGCAGACTTTTTATAGAGTTACACGTACACTTCCAGCTCAGACAGACAGAATCGGCATTTCTGGCTTCTCCCACCTTTAATTCACTAAAGATGGTAAGCCAAGAGAAACACTAAGCACATTTACTTCTTTTTGACATGTAGATATGTCCACCAGTAGCATTTCTGATGTTATAAGTAGCTTGTGTTACATCATAGTAAAATGACATTATGTTAATCAGTATGGTTCATTGAGTCGTTTTTTCATGGCAGACTGTTTCTGCGTAGCGTTAGCGGACTTTGTGGTTCAACAGTTCCTACTGGTTGAACATCATGGATTAGATATTGAATGTTAAGGCCTCTGCAGCTTTGAGCTTGTGAATTTGAGCAGTTGTCGATTTCCTTATCCAGGGCTTCCTGCAGTTATTAGAGCGCTTGTTTAAATACACTAATGTGAAGCGAGGTGTTTAATGGCACTGCCTTTGTTGCTCTGTTTGCACTTCTGGTGTTTATAAGTTCTGACGTGAAGGAAACCATTGAGAGGTGTTTGAAGGCCGGCTGCTAGTTGTCATGACAGTAGACCTCATCGTGCCCACTCCGCCCTGCCTGAGTTTTAGTGCGTGTACATGTTATAAACCAGGTAAGTATTTACCATGTGGTGTTTAGCATTTCATGAGGTGGAATAAAAACGACGGGGGAGCACTGAGGGATAAAGATTATTCACATAGAAATATAATATTTGATCAGTCAGTCCTGGGCCATTAAAATATAGTTGTAAACAATGTTCAATTAATCACATGCGGCGGGGTTTTTTTGGGCTTATGATAATTGTTTTTAATGGGCCGTCCTTTGGCTTCTCAAACTGGTGCTGAAAGTATTAATGGAGCTTTTGATTATCATGAAAGTTAAAATCATTCCTACTTAATCCCACGTATTTGTGGCTTCAGCCTTGGCCTGATTTTTGTTGTTCATTACCATTAGTCATTAGTTAGTTGTTAGTTAGTTTCTCCAAAGACTTAGAAGACTGGTTGTATCTCATGAAACTGTGACAATAGGCCAAAATATAAATTAAATACAGAATTGTGTGCTTTGATTATACTTAATGGGCCGCAGCTCCCTCCTGTTGGAGCTAAACTGACAGTTTTAGGGTGTTTTTTGAGGTGTTTTATTATGTTTTACACAAAGCCTCAAAGACTTGGTGCAACTAAACTAAAAGAAATAGGGGAAAAAAGGACCAGAAAACATTTACCTTCATTTGTTTGGCTGTTATCCATCCACTCAAGTTAGAAAAAATGACGTCAGGCTAAATCATTTACCTCTAACTCTCACTTGCACCAACAGAGGTGTGTCTGAAGTCAGGAGAAAGATATGTATATGGTCACACAGCAAAATGTGAGATAGGAGCAAAGTGATTGTGGGTTTTTCAGTTTTCTACACAATGTTTGCCCCATGTCTGTCTGAACCCTCTGATCTCCGCTCGTACACTCGTGCCTCCAGTCGAGTGGGTTTAAAAGGTTAAGGAGGTCAAAAAAACAGTCCACACGATCAACAACTGTGAGCATAAACCGAGGGTAAGAACTGAACCTGGGCCTACGCCACAGAGGTGGTCTGACTTTGACACACAGGAAGTGATTTTTCAGGTGGAAGGAACTTTGTCAACCACAGCATCCATCCATCTATCCAGTCATTTTCTTCTACTTATCCAGTTTAGGGTCGCAGGTGAGCTAGACCATCTCACAGCTGTCATTGGGTGACGGGTGGAGGAAGTCATGGACAGGTCTTTAAGCTTTTTTTTTTTTTTGTTGTGTTATTCAATTCAATACAATTTTATTTATACAGTGCCAAATCACAACAACAGTCGCCTCAAGTTGCTTTGTATTTCAAGGTAGACCCTACAATAATACATACAGAGAAAAACCCAACCAACATATGACCCCCTATGAGCAATCACTTTGGCAACAGTGGGAAGGAAAAACTCCCTTTTAACAGGAAGAAACCTCCGGCAGAACCAGGCTCAGGGAGGGGCGGGGCCATCTGCCGCCACCGGTTGGGGTGAGAGAAGGAAGACGGGATAAAAGACATGCTGTGGAAGAAACACAGATTATTACTATACTATAGTAGTGTATATACTACATCCAATATACTAATAAGTTTTCACCTGAAATTGCTTTAGACTTGCGATGACTTCATTCTCCAGACTTGCATCAGTGAACAGTGACAGTTGGGCTTTGTGACAGATAATATGAGAGGCTAAATGTCAGCTAAAATATCAGCGCAGGAGCACACGCCTGAGAACAGAGAAAGTGATTGAGCGGTGAAATTAGACATAGGGTGAAAAGTGGGCGTGTGAGAGGCTTTTTCATGTCTGCTGCTCTGTTATCGGCTCCAGTTGGTTCACCCGGCACGGCAGTTACTGTACACACACATTGTGAAGCAGAATGAATGACACATGTGGTATTTCTTGAATAAACCTCACGGCCAACATACCATACTGCTGAGTAGGAAAAAAAGAGCACAGCTGAGCAGTGACTAATAAAACCACGCCTCCTTTTTTTTTTTTTTTTTTTTTTTTTATTATTTCCTTCTGTGACACACTCATATGCACTCACTACAGACGCACATGTCTCTAGCGCTGGCAGTGACATCACCCACCTTGTGGTCAAAGTCCAGTTCCTCTATCCGGCTTAGAGCTGTTAACACACAGCCACACTCGCAGCTACCCTAACCACAGACGCACACACGCCAGACAGAAGACGTGTAGAAGAAGAAGAAAAGAAGCGAGTGGGAGATGAGGGATTATCTACGTGATTAAGGATGCCTCTCCTTTGACAAACTGGATCCTGCGTGGCGAACAGCTCAGCTAAACTCTCCCCCTTCCTCCTCCTCCTCCTCCTCTTTTACTCATTTACTGTCGCCTTTTCATTCACCTTTTTTCACAAACTGACTTCTGTTAATTTCCTTGAGGTTTCTCGAACCCTTTCCCTCCCTTTTTGCTGCTTGTCACCAGTTTCCTTCACTTCCTTTTCACTTCTTCTAATCATTTCTCGCTTTTATCACTTCTTTACCTCCCTCTTTTCACCGCTTTTCTGGGAGGGAGGGATGAGCGCCACGGCTGCTTACAGGCAGTTCCTCCAGGATTTAGAGGAGAAAAGAGGTTGGTACCCCACCCCACCCTCACCTTCTTCCTTGTCACCTGTCCTTTTAAAGCATGTGATAATGATTAAAAAAAGAGAATGATTATACTTTACAGGGGCTGTCTTAGTGTTATAATGTTTTAATGAGAGCAGTTTCCTATCTCTTATCTTTTTGTGGGATTGGCACATATCAACAGAGTGACATGTTGCACGTGTGGGTCGCTCAACAGGGCTTTGAATCAACATAAACCAAAACTGTGGGTTGGGCTGCAGGTGTAATACCTGCTCCTCAGGGATCCTTATGCAATCAGAAACTGCACTGTGTTTTTTCAACCTTCGGCCTCACAGTAATGTTGAGATTTTACTTTTGTTCGGAGACTTCGTGCGGATTGAACACCCATTTGCTTTAAGGTATTACAGGGGGGGAAACAATCAGTGGTCGCCCAGATCGTGCTGGGTTTAAATCCTTCAGTTTGCTTCAGAGGAGCAGAGATGGAAAAAAAAAATAAGCCATTGGTCTTTATTTACATTCATTTAAACCGTGCAGCACAACCATCTGCTGGTTTATTTTCTTGGGTCTTTTTGCTTCAACTTCATGCATTTATCTGTGCGTGTTTAGTTACTGCGTGGTGTCCAGATAAGCCGTGGGTCAGTGAAGGACAAATGGCTGCTTGCTTTCATATTGGCTAACAGCGCAGGTGTCTGCTATCACCCTGAATGCATTAACAGCACCCTGGGGGTCTCTAAGCTCTTAATTAGCTTCTGTGGCTAATTTTCTGTTGTTGCTAATTGTTTGTTATTGTTTCGTTGTTGCGTCAGGACGTCTCTGCTTTTTGTCTTTCGCTGACACTCGAGCTCGGTGGGAGCAAAAGTCAGACGCCGAACGGAAAAGCCGGCCGTGGGATGGTTGGAAGTGTCAGGTGACGTGTGGGAGCAGGCAGGGATGCTTCGCTCCAGCAGCTGTTATCACACATAGCACAAAGCAAGCCTCGAGTTTCTGACCTGAGTCAAGTTCCTCTTGAAATATTTATTTTCTTTATACTTTGCATTTGGCTTTTTCATCACAGTTGGATTTTCTTTTACTACACTGGTGGAGATACTCGCGTCAGAGACTGGAGCTTAAACCTTTTCAGACTTTGTCTCCACTCGACCAAATACAGACGTCAGCTTTTCAAATCCAAACAATGTCTGAATAGTTTCACAACACCTGTTTTCCAACAACCTCTTCATCCCTATCTGCTCTTTGCCCACCTTCTTTTGGCATGCAAATGTGCTTTGTTTAAAGAGGAAAGGGGGCACTCGCTCGTTGGTCTGCGGTGAATTGTGGTGCAGTTTTTGAAGAACTATTTAAACCAATCCTGTAGTGCGAACCATGGACTGCTCACCTCCTCGACTGAAACCTTTTCTAAGTCTGACCCCACAGCTTTGTCTTTTTGTCTTTTCCCCGATAGCATTAGAGCAGCCATGGCCACACCTGCTGCTCCTTGTGGTTCGGTGATATTAGGCAGCACAGTAGGCAGCCCCTCCCCAACGAAAACAGCTGCTCCGTCTGAGGTCTTACAGTGCTGCATGTCAGACTGGCTTACAATCACTTACAATCTCCTTTAACCCCCTAAATTATAGTTGAGGTTAAACTCCTTAACCACTTTTAAAGCCAGTGGGGAAATGTAACCATCAGGAATGTAATTAATGCATCAAACACTGACAGGCATGAGAACAAACACATAATCATGTGCAAACACATTACGTCACAAGGATGTCGTGGAAGCCAAAAACCAAGTTAATCTATCTCGCCACTAAATTTTGAATGAATACAAAGATATTTGAGATTTTAGTGACGCATAGTTGTCACAAGGATAAACATAAATCTGTCTGAAAGTTGGTGTTACTCTCGAGAATACAGGTTTTTTTTTTTACTTTTCTTTGTGTGACCACTCATCGTGGAGCTGCAGCCCCTTTCTTTTCCCCTTTAACCTCAGTGACGGGGCCCGGGACAGTGTTTTCTCTAGTAGTAGTTCTTTGTTTCAGATCATGATTATCTGCCCATCACCTGTCACAGGAGAGCGCTGGTACAAATATCTCTGTGGCAGGGACGTTTGAGCTGTCTGAGTGTCTGCTCACCATTTGTTTAGGAAGGAGTAGCTGTCACTTTCTGCTCTCGCTCCTTCTGTCTGCTCACTGAGGTTATGTGACATGTGCTCCAGCCTCATGTTGGCCATGTTTATCTGCATGAGCTTCACTTTTCTTTTCTGTTTACCTTTGTTTCTGTGTCAGACCAAATTTGTGTCAATGTCCCCAGTGCTGACAGCAAGGTTATGTTTTCAAGTTTATGCACAAAGGTCCAAAGGTCTCCAATATACCTGATTGTCTTTTAGCTTTTAAAACGCTAATAAAAATCTGTTACTTTGGAACATTTGCAGCCTGCAACATTTGATCAAATTGCCAAAAAGCTTTTTGACCAATGCCTGACTGAAGCTCCTCACATTCACAAATCTGTTGATTTTATAATTATTTTGTAAATTTAGGAGTAGCTTGGTCTATAAAACATAAGGAAATGCTAGAAAGAGGATATTACATTTACTATACAGTACATCAAGTTAACTTAGAAGTCACTTAAATAATTAAGTTTAATAATTTCAGGCTTCAATAAAGAAGTTGTGTAACTTCTTTATTGATTCTTTGACTTTATGAATGGAAAAGTAACGCGAGCATGTGTGCATGTGTGTGCATGTGTGTGTGTGACACTGAGTCACCCATTATTTTAGTGCATATTTATCCATTATCTGTGTTTCCTATGCGACTCTTGTTCTCCCCTTGCTGCTTTTAGCTGCTATATCTGAGTCACTGTTCCTCTTCATTCATCCGTTAAAACACAAACTTTTTCGGTTATTATGTAATTTTTGAAAAATGTGAAATACACTTTAGTTTAATTGTGTCTTATCAAAGAAAAAACAATAAACGTCCTTTTCTGTATTCCTCACCCTTCCCCTTTGTTGCTATTTGGAAACAAAAACATGGTCTGATTCGAGATAAATAGAAATGCTTATGCAGTGTTTCCTGTTAGTCAGATAATTTTGTTCAGGCATGTGGTTCACGTGGCTGAAGTGCTGCTGAGAAGGTTAGAGGGCGGTTTAACCACAGGAGGGGTAGCGCAGTAATGCACTTTTTTTTTTTAACACTTTTGCCTCACAAGGTTCTGTTTTGAATTTCTAAATGCTTAAAGTGTGTCAAATAAAGTAACTATATAGTAGGTACATGCACTCTTTAAGTGATCAGTAAGACTTAAAAGCCCTGCCAGTCCATGTTCCAGGGTCAGAGGTCAAATGTCCTCCATATCACTTAGATATCTCAATAGGTTTTAACCTGCTTAGTTGTAGCTACAGTTTGCATAATGGTCAATGCATTGTATATTAGACCAGAGGTCCCCAATGCCTGGGCCACAGGGTACCAGTCCGTGAGTCGTTTGGTACTCAGCCACGAGAGTTTTAATCGTTAACTCGGTTTCTCTGGGTCTTTACCTGTGTGTTATGAATAAATTTTCTATATATTTCATGTACTTTATATTTGTTTAGTAGTTGTGTCTTATTTTGAAAGAAATATTTAGGTGTTACCATAGCGACCAGACAGCATTAAGGGGAAGAAAGGAGGATGTTGCTCTGAATGTTGACGGCCCATTTCAGGAGGACGCTGCTAATAAAGTTACACAATTACAAAGAGTGAATTCGCGTTTATTATTATATTTACAAAACACCACAGTTTTTGTCTTGGTCGTTACATTTTATTTTGTTGTATTTATCCACAACACCTCAAAGGCCGGTCCATGAAAATATTATCTGACATTAAACCGGTCGCTGGTGCAAAAAAGGTTGGGGACCGCTGTATTAGACGACACCTCTACACCACCTTTAAGCTAACACGCCAACAAACAGACGCGGATACATTTGATGCTAAAGGCTGACAGTTTTAAGAGAAATGAGGTAACCTTACCGAATCTCAGGAACAGATTGCAGAACTGGGCATCAGATGATTTATCTTTCTGTGCATCATCATCATTCTGAATCACCATCAGAGATGCGGAACGATGGACGGGAAGCCTGGACTTTGGAAAGTCACTGGGGGAATGTAACTACAGCAAAGCATGTCTCAAAGTGTTTACTATTGTAATTGGTCAGTAACAATCAGATAGTGAAACAGCACCAACAGTTTTGCTGCTTGTGCACATATCTATATGCAGATACGTGTTTATCGAGATTACAGTGGACCAAACCCTCGGCCAACATCACATTCACATACAGGTTGTCTTTGTTTCAGCAGCTCACACCCTGTTAAAAAGCAGCATGCTGGCCTGTGTGGCTCAGTTTATAATAATCCAGTCATATGAGTGGTTTTTAACTCTGTTTTAAACTCAACATTAGCTCCATTGTGTCTCTGCTGTCATGAGTTTTTATCTTTCGCCCTCAGTCATGTGTGGAAACTTAATTTTTCCCCCCCTCCAAAGTAGATTAATTTGGATTAAAGGAATACATTTGTGGATTATAAATACCTTATTTGCTTTTTTCTTTGACTTGATGAAAAAACAAGTTGAGGTTTGAAAACATGTTTTTTGTTTTTTTTCCCCCAAAGGGAATCGTCTGATGTGATTACGTGAATGACATCAGACGCCAGTGGAGCGGTGCCATGCTGTGAAAATTACCTTAATGGGAGGGAGATGCTGGGGCATGTGTGTTTTTCAAAGGTGGAGACAAAGGTCAGGGCTGTTCAGACATGAGGTCGAAGAGTGTAAAGTGTTGGGTGTTTGGATCTGTGTTTGGTGGCCTCAAGAAAAGTACAGGGAGTAGATGAAGCTAATATACAACCCTCTCAAGTGTTTGTGTGTCTGAACAGCCCATTTAGCTTAAACCTCTTGTTCACAACATCCATAAAAGTAGCCCAAACCTGCCTGTTGCTTATTATTAATCCTCACAAAAAAACTGTACAATCACACAAATCTTACAATGCGAGAAACTGAACCAAAGAAATGTTTTTGCCTAGTAAATAAGTTACACAATTTACTGTCAGGCCTTTAATCAGCTTTGTGAGCTCTAGTTGGATGCGCTCCTACACACACACGGACACACCTCCCTCTCCACCTCCCCTGTGTGTACGTGTGCGTGTAAGCTGCATTTCCTGCGAGGCCGCTGCTGTCAATCTCAGATCAGCTGGATGTTTGAATGGAGACGGGAACGGGCCCGTTTCAGCATCCTCCTCCAAACCGCTGGTTAGTTTGGCTTGGATTTTTCAAGTTCCATCTCCATTACAGCATTTGTATTTATAAAGTCCCAAACGCCCCAAATAAAGACAGACAAAACACACTCTGCTCCAGCAGCTCTGTGGTCTGTGTGGATATTCAGCTGGCTGCGTGGCCTGTCTTTCATCTGGAGCAATTTATGCAGGAAAAACATGAGGTTGACTTTAATGCTGAACTTAATATTATTATTTATTGTTTTTACCCAAGTCTGTGAAGGAAATTGCTGTGCGAGTAAAGCTTCAAAAATACCCTAATATAACTAAAATGATAAAAATATCAGTGAGTCAACGCTAAAATCATTCGGTGAGAAACGACTGCCTTTCTGGGAAGTGTTTGGTTATAATTAGTGGAGCCCTTGCCAAGACTAAGTGTCTTTAATCTTGCCATTTATATAATTTAGTAGATAAATAATTAGGTCCCACATTTGGCACATGCTCAGCTCAGTCTAAAAGATAATTGAATTCACTGACCTTCTCTTTAAGAGATCTCAACCACAAAACCACAGGTTTTATTACACTGAAGAAAAGCTGAAAACATTGTTGCCTGAAGCTGTTTTTGTTTTTTCCCTGAATTCAAATGTCACAGTGCTCACATATGGCAGCTAAAGAAATCAAATCATATGACAATTAATGATTAATTTATACCTGTTTTGAGCAAATGCTTCAGATCAGCGTTGAAAGAACAAACTGTTACTGAGCGAGTCAATAGCTTAGCATTGTTTTGTGTCACAAGCAGACAAAGTCGCCCGACTGAACTTAAAAGCCTGTTGATCGGGTTACATAAACGTCTGGGGGCTGTTTCCATGTTAATATGAGACCGGCTAGACTGCCAGAATTAGCACAGGAAGACTTACTGTAGCAGCCGGGCTTTAAACACAGAACGCACGGGCTTGTGTGAAACGTTCAAACGTGGCGGTAAAGTCATTTCAAGACATGTCAGTAAAGCATTTTTGCAGGTAGCAGGCGTATTACTACACTTTCAGCATGGCGCTGATGTCAGTGGGACCAACTGGAGTCATGTTAAGCAGATTTCAGTAAAAATGGCCAGAGCTGCCATTAAAGTGGTGTCGGACTTACCTGATCGTTATTTAGGATTTTATTTTGGCATTAAAGCATTGTGACAGATTGAACGATTAAAAATCAGTGTTGTACAAGAAGCAGTTGATGTATAAATATGTATTTAATCATCCAGGAATATCCATTTAACAGCAGCATATTGTGTCCTTGATGTGTTGTCCTTTTACAAACGAAGACCGGACCATAAAATATCTAAATGAATCTGCCTGTAGCCACTGGTGCTAATAATAGCTTTTTATTGAGTTTTTCCTTTTCCTTTTTTTTATGGCAGCAGAATGAGGAAAGAGAGAAACCATGATGTGTGGTTTATCTGCCTGTGTGTGAAGCAGAGACGGATACGCCAAAGAGATGAGATTACTCAAATCCTCTCAGCTCCAGCCAAATTTTTAAATTGGACCCAGTCATCACGACTCTGGATGCTTTCAGATCCCGATTATGTAGTTTTGTGCCAAAAATCAAGGTTAGATTGAAAATAAAAATGTATTGTCTGTACAACACAATTTCAGAGTGCTGTATGTGAAGGTGCTTTGAGTTAAAGCACAATTAAATGGACACTATGAAAGCAAAGATGTAACAAAAACAGAAAGCTGCTAAAAACTCTTATTCACCTAAATGTGCTCGATCAGTTCCTTTTTTTTTAAATGTTTGTTATAAATAACGGCACTTTTTGCAGTCCATGAGACGTCTTTAAAATGTCACAGACAGCTGACGTGTCTCTGCTGGCGTATGACAGAGCATGAATGTACTGTAGTTTTTGGGTGGATAGTAACAGCTCCCAGAATCATCCCAGGAGCTGGTGCAGAGGCTTCAGCAGGGTGAATCCTTATCTGCGTCTCCTATTTTTATTCATTTATTTTTTTCTTTAGTGTTTGATCGTCACCCTGCTGCCCGGTGTCACATTGACACTCATACATGTCTCCAGTAGCAGCCACCCAGATGTACTCAGTGTGATAAGCGCTCTTAGCATTTATCAGCATCAACCGAGATGGGTGCGGCTCCACTGTTGCCTCTCGGAGCTTCAGTGTTTGCTTCCAGGCATGTGAACTGGTCCGTTAGTGTGACACCAGCTCCTAACCAGCCTTCCAAGCCCCTGACTGTGGCCGGTGAGGCTGTAGCGCCCTCCATTGGATGGATTTTTTGACCAGTCGTCGAGTTTTTTGGGGTCAGGGGAAACTAAACCTCCAGTCACTTGTTAATCAGACAATTAGCTTCTTTAAAATTTGCTTTGAGAGATGTTGGAATCGTTTTAATGCATCCACACGTGGCCGTTGACCATTTTGTTAACACTTTATCACCACCTCTCTCTGCGCCGTCCTTTTGCAGCCTCGACTTTCTAACCGCAGCCCTCTGCCTGCTCTGACAGGGCTGTAATCACATAGGATAACACACAGTTAGTTCATGTAATTACTGTGTGTGTGTGAGAGGTGATGTGTGCTGGCTGACACTGTCTGTGTGGGCGAGGGAACAAGGCGGTAAAAAGGGAGAGGAGGAGCAGTGGGAGGAGATGGATGGAGGGAGATAAAGAGAATATTGAGGGAGAGAAGTGTCTTTTTGGAAAAGTGAAAGGTGAAATGTCAAAGAAGCACTACTTGTTTTCCCAGCACTGCAGGGATGCTAGTAGATCTTTTATTAATATTCACCTTTCACGATTGGAGGCTATGTCTGTCTTTTGTACTGTATAAGACTGGCTGCAGGTCTTGGCTTCATATACAGGAGAAAGATGCATGCTGGTTGTGTGTTAAAGGCTTTTGAGTAAGTCAGTAACACAAAGATAAAAGCAGTCTCTTCTCAATTCATTTTCACCTAAATAATGACTATAAAAGCTTGATTAGTGTGAGAGAACAATGTTTGGTTCATCAAGCCCCCATCAACACTCCCTACTTCTCATTCAAGACTTGAAATGCTCCTCAGTCGAGCCCCGAAATGTCAAGGCACCACGGAGAATGGCTGGAAATGTCACAGAGCTTCACTGTGGCTCTGTCGAGTTTCAGCTTGTTTTCCACTGGTGCTGTTTGCTGGCCCTGCATTGTGCGTTTTGGGCCCGGTCTCGGGTTTTAAATTACTTTTGCCGAATCGGGCGGAAGGAATGAGATGATCTCGGCACCAGAATGGATGGATGTTTTATTAGCTCGCTGACCTGAAGTTAATCAGGTTTTTAAGCCACCAATTGTCTTCTGGTCATTAATTCCTCTTCCTTGGCTCAGCAAATGTTCCTCTGTTTGCTTGTGGACAGTTAATTTGTTTAGATCCATTGAATTCGTTATTTTGTTTACCTGAACGTCTGGAGTTTGGTCTAATTCAATCTGGCTCGGCCGTTCACCGCAGGACTTTCACCATCAGCAGGCCCTGAATGCTAATGATTTATCAGCCTTAACCACAGCTGTATTGTAGTCTGTGATCCAGGCTCCCACATGAATGTTGAAGTGCAGTTATGGCTCAATGTTAATCCGGCGTTCACATGCTTCGACCTGCGCGCCAGCACTTGGAGGTGTGTCTGTTACGTATGCTTGAATCTCATCAGCAGATGTGACACTTTGCAAACAAAGTTTAAAGTTTTCAATAAAGAAAAGATAAAGTCCCTCAAATGTCTAGACACTTCTTCGTGTTAATGATTTATGATCTGAGGAATAGGAAACGAGAGGTGGTTAAGCGCAGTTTTTATTTTTACGTTTGGATCCTGTCTCCAAAAACTCGATGAACGTCTAAGGATCCAAAATGTTTCCACTGTTTTAAATGGGCGTTTCAGTAAGAACTAGACAGACTTGGAGTCTCTCTTTAAATCATTCAACACTCTGCTCCTTCAGCGTCACAGTCGTGCATTTTCTTTGTTTTGTTTTTTTAAAAGCATAATTTTTGACTCTAGGGCACTAAATCGCACTGCAGCTTATTTATGGCTCATAAATACTTACAGAACGATGATATTTGAATATATTCTGTGTCTCAAGTTATATCCAGTGCCCTGAGGAAGTCTTACTTGGCTCATTTGCCAACTCAGCTGTCAGAGTTTAATGCAAATTCTCTTAAACTGTCAGAATACGAAAATGTTTTGAAAACATTAAATGCAGTTTAATACTTCAAATAGTCTAATTCTAGCCAAGTATCTTATTTATAGATCCATTAGCATGTTCTGTTCCCATTGGATGTAGATGATTTCCCAGACAAAATGGCAAACTTTTTCCCTGAGCTGTGTTTTTGTCTCAGCTGTCTTAGAGGGGCAGATCGCTGTCTGTTCCTTGCTTCTGCTTCCTGTTTGCTTCCCGTTGCCCCCAGACTCGATCAGGGGCTACAAGCGCTACCTCAAAGAGCTCAGCTGGCTCCACTTCCTGGAGACAACAGACAGCGTGGGAAACCTGGTGTTATCTCTGTGTGATAGTGAGCCGGCTGCTCTCCGCTCTGTGATTTACACAGTTTGAGCGAAGCTCGGGAAGGTTGTGAGGATGCATTTCGACCTGCTTTGCTTTGCCCTCTGGTTCATTTCCGAGATAGAAATGGTTCTATTTAGAATTATTTTCCGAGCTTTTGAAGTTGGAGAAACACGCTGTGGCGCTTCAAGGGCTGCGTCAACACTTGAAATGGGACACAGGGATTTGTTTCCTGTTTGTGTTTGGTCACAGAGAAAAGCGGGTAATCTCAGCAGAGTTTACTGTGTGCAGAGCGCTTGTGGTTGCATTTCTGCGGATGGAAGTAAAATATAATTGCTTTCTATTGTGCTCTCGATTATGCATATGATCTCATTAATTCCTCTTTCCGTCCTGTGTGTTCTTCACTCATTTCAGTCTTTAAGTTGAGCATTTTTGGCAGGTTCCTGACCTCAGCCCACTTTTTCTTCACACAGTCTCATCATGCTTCGATCTCTTTTATAAAGTGTTGTTTGTGTTTTATTGAAAGCCTTCAGTCCACGTTTTTCCACAGGCAATAAGAACAGACAGTTTTGGATTATCTGATTCATCTCCCCTCGACGTTCCAATAAAATAGCTTTTTTGCGTCAATCCATCCATTTTAATGATCGATTATTTGTTTGTCACGTTTTATTAATCTAACAGATTACAGATTAGACACCTCATAAACTGAAATAGCTGAACATTGCTTCAAATATTGTACTATGGAGGAATAACTCATGGTCTTATTAGAACCTGTGACTGACCAGTTTTCATGCAAATTCATTCAAAAATTGAGAGTACACAGCTGTTCTAAGCAAATATGAGAGAGTGTTACACAAAACCGTGATAATAGAACTCAAATTTGAATCGGCTACAGCTTCCCTTAAAATAGGAAGTTCACATCGACTTCATTTGTTTAGTTTTTAGCGTAGTGTTGACCTAAAGTCACATTCAACCCCCTCATCGCTGGACTCTGTGCTTTAAAACAAAATGCCAGTTTTCTTAAAATTGTTCAAATACTGTCTTTTGTCTCCTCTCTGTGGGAGCTCATTAAAAGAGGATTACTGTCTGTGCTTGTAAAAAGACTGAGCATTAACATACCTGACTCCTTAATGAACCTGTGCAATGCAAAGCAATTAAGGCTGCCATTGATCACTTTCTATGTTTTTGTGCTTGTCGGGCACAATTCACATTCCTGCTGTCTCCAAGATTCCCACTCAGGACCATTCATTTCCTGATCTGCCACCACATTAAAACCACCGCTATAATAGCTGGTGTAACCACAACACACATGATGTCATGTGGTGTCTTGGACCAGGATTTTGTAAGCGGGTCCATTGGGTCGTGCAGTTTGGATCCTGTGTCGATCAGGTTTTTTGACACCACATATTATTAATCGTCGACTGGATTCTGAGGTTGGAGGCTGGGCTAACTTACTCTTTCTTTGGATACCTTAACCCAGTGTGCTATAAGACAAGTCAGGGTGGGCTGAGGTTTAGTGTCAATCAAAGAGTATTGTTTTAATTGCTCAAAAGTAATTTGTTTAATTTGAAACCTCAAGAAAAAGAGGAATATTTGTACACTTTTGAGTAGGGTAACATTTGTGAGAACATAAAACCGATCACTTTTTTGCAGATAAAATCAAACAAAGATGGGGAAAAATTGAGACATTACTGTGAGAGCCACTGCTTTGATTCTTCAGCTGAAGTGGGGATGTTAACGGCCTTCAGCCTGTGTGCATCATTTGTTGGAGGGGATTAAACTGAAGTGAACATCATGCCAAGAAAGCTAAAGAGGCACTTAAAAACTTTAAGCATCCCTTCTGAGAGAAACACTGTGTACTAGAAAGCACTGGATCTGAACCAGAGGGAGTAAGAACATTTATTGGGTTGTGTGTCGAATAATTGGATGGGGGCAAGTTATGGTTGTGGAGCTTTTTGCAAAGTAAAAACGTGGAGCTTTTTGCAAAGTAAAAACGTGTAGCTGTCATGCTCCAAAGTGTCTTCAACATTGATGTATTTCAAGGTAATATCAGAAAGAAAAACACTAAGGTATTCGTGAGCAGTTTTCATGTAATTATCATTGGAGGATAAACTGTTGCCACAGTGGTTGTGCTTGGTGCTACTGGTTTGGGTAGGTGCTTCGTGTCAAACTGACACGTTTCCATGTGGAAGGTTGTATTGTACTTGGAAAATCAGTGGTGATGGAATTACTCCGTGTTGGCTGTTGTTGGTTTTAATGGTGTCCGTTTGGTGTAGGTGTTTGTGTGTGGTGATCTTTGCAGAAAGGAGCTTCGGTTTGTCTCTGATGTGCGAGCACTCCTCCCCTCCCCTCGTGTTCGATGGTCAGCCTAGGTGGTCTTTGGCTTTACGTCAGTGAGATTAACACTCACGCACACAAACACAATAATCCACTGTCTCTCGATTGCGCTCTCTCTCACACTCGTAAGCCTATCTTGCCGAATGCTACAGTGACACAGCCTGAATTCGGCGTGCACACACACCTGCCTGTGTGCAACACACACGTGAAATCAGAGCCATAAAACAGAAGTGAAAGTCTTCCGTGAGTGAGAGGGATTTGTGTTTAGCTTTCCAGGCTACTTGATTCATTTAACAAGCTGCATTCAAGACAGTTTTACTACCGAAACCATTAGGAAGTCAAACTGAACCAAACGAGCACCAGCTGATAAAAATGCAGCTTTTAGTGGAAGGCCGTACACTTAGTGAGTCTCTTCTTATTTATTATATTTTGAACAATAAGGAGGCCATGGTCATCATTTTTATATGTCTAATTTTTGCTCACATAAATATTTTATCCTGCTTTATGTCAAATAGAAAGTATATTAGAAATTGAAGGTGACTCCTGAGTCTGTGCTGTGTTAATGTTTCATCCTAACATATTGGATTAAATAACTAATTGGGGAAGAAAAGAACATTTTTAAAGAGTGACTGGGCGTAAACGTTGACGTCCTGGTGGCGTGGACGCCGCAGATGCCTTTGACAGTCTGATAATTACAGCTATTTCAGGAGGTCAGGTCAAGTGCCTGAATGAAAGGCCAGAGGATGGGATAGGGTGGAGGAAGGGTCCTAATTGAGAGGTGTCCATGGCGACGGGAACAGCTGGGGTTAAAGGCCCGGTTACCGTGGTTATGTGGTAGGGTCCCCTGTATTTGTGTACACTCTTCACATTCTTTGCCCCTGGCCCTGTCATCGCCTCACCTTTTGTCTTTCTCGCTGTGCCCCGTCTTTTCCCATCAGCTGACCTCATCATCAAAGTGTTTTTCTTCTTCAGCTTCATCTCTCTCACGGTTCCTTCATAGATGTCTCACTCTTTCCTCTCGGCTCTCGCAAACACACCTGCCCTTGCTCCTGCTTTAGTCTCTCGTTGTTTCTCGGCTCTGAACCTGTTTGGATAAAGGAGGAGCCAACGTAGCACCGGTGCTTGTTGCTAACTGTTGTTAGCAGTCTGTGGCTTTGTCACTCGGTCCACTTGACCCAAAATGTTTTCATTAGACCAAAGCAATGCTGGTACTGGTACAGAACCAGTTATATGCCAGTGCCTTTGGAGAAACAGCCCACATATTTTTCATGTTTCAG
This sequence comes from Rhamphochromis sp. 'chilingali', assembly GCF_963969265.1. Taxonomy (NCBI): domain Eukaryota; kingdom Metazoa; phylum Chordata; class Actinopteri; order Cichliformes; family Cichlidae; genus Rhamphochromis; species Rhamphochromis sp. 'chilingali'. Next base: position 29,657,932 of record NC_137944.1, read on the forward strand.
AACCAATTATTACATAATGCTGTTATGAGAAGTTGAGGTAACGTCCGTGGGAAGAAAACTGGGGCAGACGGATCCTGTGGGATCCCAAATATTGCTTAGCCCCTCCCATAGCCATGAAAGTCGGTCTCCATGGATCAGAAATTATTGATTGTGCACGGGTATTGTCCTAGTATGAAAGGGGTATTAGGCGTCCATGGCTCCAAGGACTTTGGTGATCACCAAACTTTTCACGTAGCGCCATCAGGTCATCTTTTCAGTCCCTATTTAGACAGTTTTCAGACACAGGTCTGTTTCCTTGTACTGTTCCTGATTTTCTGAACATGCATTTAATAATAACTGCGTTTCATACCAAGCTTTTTTAATTAATAGATTACTGGTACAAAGTAGTTCTATTAAAGTTTTTGCACTTTTTCGTCATGCAGCAGTGCAAAATGGAAAAACTGACTGCATAGTGAAAGGTGAGTGATGTGGATGTGAGTACGTGGACAGCTTGACATTGACTTTCCCATCAGCCTCAGCTCCACAGCACAGTAAATGATAAACAGAGTACATGATAAAAATCAATAGCTTTAATGTTATGTGCGTTTGGCTTAAAGCTCTTTAACATTAATAGTGCCTCACTGGGCTGCTAGCACACTATATTCTTTTATGTCCAGTTACAAATTAAAACCTAATAACATAACAGTAAGGAAACATGTTTCAGCTTCTGGAAATGATTCCGCTTTGAGTCATCTGCTGTTGTTGCTGTTTTTTTCCCCCCTTTTATTTCACTTTCACCTGTCTTCACTTTCCCATTTATCTCATGTTTGTTCCTCCTGGACTTTGATCTTTTATCTTTCCTTATCTTGTCCTCGTCATCCCATGCTCTTCTGCATAATCTTCCCACCCTATTCCTTTAGTGAACGCTGCTTACTCCATCTGTCTCCATTTAAATAGTTTTTATTCCTCTTCCTCGTTCAACTCTTATTCTTTGTGTTTCTCTGTTTTCTTCTGCCCTTCCCTCTCCTGCTCATTAACCTGTGATTAACCAAGACCCTAAAACCAAATGATAAATGAAGCTTCTCTTTTCTTACAAGGTCATAAATCTACTGCTCTATATGCCCCCCTCCCTCCTTTCCCACCATCTATCCATGCAGGGCTGACAGCTCTGTTTCTCTGCTGTAGCTGTGAAGAACCATATTTAAGCAGCCATGTCAGAGCGATGGTTTGAAATGTTTACCTACAAACTGTGTGATAAGATTAGCTGGGTGATTTTCTTGCACTCATGTCAGCACATGCACACCCCATGATCCCTGGCCTATAATCTGAGGAGGGCTTTGACCCAGCATTTAATGATCCAGAGGTCAACATCACTGTTTTCATGGACCTCCTGAGCCTGAAGGGTGAGAATGAGGCGGCGTCAGAGTCGGGTCACGTAGGTCACGCAGGCTTCCTGCTTCCACCCGGGCTCAGTCAAGCTTCATTGCAATCCATCGATCATGTAACAAATTGCAATGTGTATTGCTGAACATGTGTATTCTATTCTGAGAGGCTCAACCTACTACAAGTCCCTTTTGCATAGTTTGATTTTGCCAAAGTGAAGATAACATGAACAGCATGCTCTGAAAATGCTACGTCCAGATGAACAGAATCAGTTTTTTGGAGATGGTTAGTAGTTACTGTAGCTACATTCATACATACATCAGTGGACGCCTTTCTGTGCCAAAGGTCTGATTTGTAAAGTGTGTGTGGCAGTGTGGGACTAACTGCTAATCTTGGATTGATACCAGTGTTTAAAAAATAATTTTGTCTGATTTCAATTCTGATTTTTATTTTTACCATGATAGATACAATAGAATAGGAGATCTCCTTTAAAAGAGGTCGGTTTTTCCCGTTGTTGAATGTAGGTAAATGAAATGAAGTCGTGTCTATGAAGCAACACAGTTACAAGTCAAAGATCTGGGTTTTAAATGTCTGTGTAAATGCTTTTAAAATAGCAAGTAGACATATTGAAGTTTATTTTAGACTCTGACAACATGATTTTTATGTTAAACTGAGCCAGCAGTTTCCTGGCTGAAGCTTCCTTTTTCATATAAGAGCAGTGTTGATTGTATCACCTGCTACTACCAAGAAAGAAGATTAGCATGTTTTCCTTTTCCTCTCACATGTGCTTCATGTTGCCTAAAGCTACTGTAGATGCATAGGTTAGCCTTTGTGACAGCAGGAAGGGGAACGTCATATTCATCAGTACTAGTTATCACTGTGGCCCGAGGACCTTTAGATTTCATATTTAAACCTGGATGTGCTTCTGACAGCCGGAGGTGCTTTCATCAGGCTCAGTGAATTTCTTACTGGCAGGAAAACTCAGTTCATGTTGATGTTGTCTCGCTCTTTGTGCCACTCATAGCTCAGCTAACTGCTTGTTAGTAGTTGCATCTGTATGTTGTGTTGATGTAGCTTCTTGTTATAAGCTTTGCATCCTATTGATATTAGTTATATGCTAAAAAAGATCTGCTGTGTGTGTCGGCGTGGCCCAAAGGGAGTAGAGCAGAGATGTTAATGTTCACATCCTTGTTCTTTTATATGCAGGGTGAAAGAGAGGACAGGGGTAATTGGGCTTTGTTTGCTGAAAACAAAAACTTTCACACGTGTGTATGTGTCTGTATTTCTGCGTGTGCAGGCCCAGAAACGTTTCCTGTTTTCTCAGCCATATAATTAAATTTTGCTATGCAGGAATTCCAGAAAAAGAGTTGTATGCTCTCCTGACATTTATTCAGACTCAGCAGCAAGGCTGCAGGGCTAATGACCCAGTTTGACTCCTTTAGTGTTTAAGCACAGTCGCCTGAAGAGTTTTTCCTCATTTTTCTCATATCATGAGATGGCCTCATATCTTAGAAAACCCCAGGTCACTTCCTGAAACACAGTAAGCTTTTTGGGAAATGTTCTAATAACAACCTGTGTTTAACCAACACAGATGAAAGCCTTTATCAGAGGAAGGGAGCTTCCGCGTGATTCCACCGGCTGAAGCTTTTAGCTGGGAAACTTTAGTTTTTCACCTCTTGCTGGTCTCCAGGTGGGTCAGCTTCCCGTCTGTCATCACTCGTTTTTCTCCTCCATCCCTGTGTTTTGTGTGCGTCCTCCTGTTAATCCATCCTTGTTGGTTCATCTGGGGAACCACCCTCGTCCTCTCCCCCCTCCTGTGTTATCCTTTACCTCTCTCCTGTACTTTAATCTCGTAATGGCATCTCGAGGTATCGCTGTCTGCGTCTCTCTCTCTCTCTCTCTCTCTGTCTGATGACTCCTGGCTCTGTTCCCGTCATCTTTGGAATGGGTGCAGCGATCCGCTTAGTTCTCATGTCAAAACGAAACTTACTTGATGTGTTCATCTCGCACTAAGAGACGCTTGTATAGCCAGCACAGTAGACACAGTGCTCCCTGTCAAGCTGGATGTAAGAGTAAATTACTAATCATTAAAAATGCATTACCTCCATGCTTGTGAAATAAATACCAGTATATTACTTCACCAGTATGTGATTTGTAGATTGTGAGATGAACTAACTAAAACAAATTAAAAATGCAGTTTTACATGTTGTCTGATGTGTAAATAAATAAAACAGTCAGTCAAGATTCCTGTAACTCTTCCAACCTGGAAAGAATGATGTTAGATAAAATCTTTAGTAGCTCAAGGTTGAATACCAACAAAGAAACGTGTACTTCCTGTAAATGTCGCACATGATTTTTCTTTAATGCCTCTTTAAATAACCGTAATGTAGCATTAATGCTAAACTAATGCTTCTGAAGCTTTTGTGCGGAACAAAAGGTTCAGATGGGTTTGAACCCAGGGCACTCCTACTTTGACGTAACACTAACAACGTATGTGCAACATAGAAATGCATACCTGAATAAAAAGGCTTTTTGTTTTGTTTTTTACACAGAGATGAAGGTGGAAGTGAAACAAAGTTCTCTAGTTTATAAAGAGGACCGCAAAGAAACTTACCAGTGTTTCTAACCTGATGAAAATAGTACTGTAGTTAAAGGGGACCTATTGAGGTTTTCTTTATTTTCTGTCATAAATGTACGGTTACAGTGGGTGATGCTCCTGTTAAGCACAGTTAAAGTTTCAAATATTTAGGTCAGTAAATTCCCAGCAGTCAAAAGCTCAGATTTCAGACGGCTCTGAACACTCTTTGCTTCTTATGATTTCATAGAGAGGTGATATCATTAATCTCATGAATACAGCCCTGGATGTGAGCACAGACAGCACACGGCTCTGATGTTTAAACACTCCGACTGTGAGGGGCAGCCAATCAGAAGAAAGCTGGCTTAAAGGTAGACGAGTTAAAACCGCTAATTTCAGACAGCAAATGAACTGAAGAGTCACAGCATGAGCATCAGATAACTGGTCTGTCTATGAAGTCTCAATCAACTCTAGTGAACTTCATGTTCACTTCTCTAAGTTTAAGTCTTCAGGAAGAACTGAAGTTCACTGTTTTACGTATGTGGCTAAACTTTGTTTTCAGCTGAATAAGATGTTTGAGAATAAATGCTGAAACACTGGGAACGAGTGGAGCTGTGCTGCTCTGTAACTGGACCCAGTCTGCCCCCTAACTGCAGGGTTCAGTGCTGCAGAGGGAAGCAGCGTCCCTCTGAGGTCATCTCGAAGTTTGGCTCTATGTCAACATAGCTCCAACTTTGCCTGCAGGCCATACATCATCTGTTTGTCATTGCAGTGCAAACAGAATTACAGCTTAATCACTCTTCAGGATCACAGGGACAATTTTACTGTGTGATTTAGTGACACGAGAAAGTCCGGTGCCTCTGCAGAGCACGCTGCTGGTGGAAATATATTTCATCAAAACATGTACAAGTGTTTTCTTCCTCTCGTCAGTATCCACCTCCTGAGTCTGAATCCTCGTGGTATTTTTGTCTGAATCGTCAGCCTCAGACTGGCAGGTCGGGACTGTGGCTGCCGGCTCAGTTTCCAGACGGGAAGAGTTTCTGCGGCATGTTGCCAGTAGAGATGTCAGAGGTCACGCAGCTGCCGGGGAACAGTGTGGGAGGCTGACAGTCAGTTGTGATGTTTTCATGGTCACACAACATGCAGCTGTGCAATGACTGGACTCTGAAAATAGCTGCTTTATTCAGATATAAAAGAAATAGTTTACAGCAGCTCTTTCAGAACAGTTTCTCTTCACTGTTATCTTTTTATAAAGATAACAGAGGCATTGGGCTCATAAGGGAGGACAGTTTCCATTTTTCATCTTTTATATAGCTAATTCTCAACACAAAACTATTACATTTTGGTTTAGCACTGTTTGATAGGGGATGCTTGCACAAGTAGAAGCTGGTTTAGATGCAGAGGTAATTGAGTTCATTCTGGCACATGGGATTTGGATTCAGAAGGACTAAAAGGAGCCAGAGAGGAGGAGGAGGAGGAAGGGGGAGATGGGAAGTTTTTGTCACCATGAAATCTGGACATGAAAGTCCAAGGCTAGAGGATTCATCACTGTGATGTGATCGTCATTTTCCTCATCCTGCTCCCTGCTGCTCATCCTCCCCTCTGCCCTCTGTGTTTCCTCCTGCAGTTGGCATTGGCTCTCAAACAGCTGGGATGCTGCACTTCGTTGTTAAATATTGCCAAAACACTATCTTAGTAATTCATCCCTGCTATTGCTACCATAAACCAGCTATCATAAAATGAAGGTTTTTACGGTGCCCATATGTGATAGAAATGTCCTTTTGTTTTTTTAGGGTAAGTTTATTATTAAATATATGTGTAAGTATACCTCTATATGTGTAAGCAACAGCTTAAACTGCTCTCAATGCCCTGTTTCTGAGATGTTTTGCCACTTTAGGCGCTGTATGATCTCATGGCATGCAGATATCTTTATATGGTCAGCTGAGGCACTCGGCTCTGTTTGTTAACACAGACGCTGTGAGGGGCAGCCAATCAGAGCATAAAACACTACAAAAGACAAATTTAGCCAATGACATGACAAAATAACTTCGTAGTTTATTCACTATGACCTGAAACCAGCAGTTGAGCTCATAAATCCATCAGGACAGTGTTTACAGTGCAAGGGAGTCTTCCCATAGGCTTTGATATATGTAGATTTTTTTAATCGCCCTCTGCTGGCCGTTAGAAATATTACTAGATTAAGGCCTGGGAGTGTGTTTCACTTCACTGAGGTCCTGCACAAAATAAATAAGGCTTATATTGCAAAGAGGCTTTAATGGAGTCTAAGAGTAAAATATATTGAACTATAAATGTGCATAATAGATCCACTTTGATGGTGAAATATACCGCAGGAACAAATTATGGTTATGGCTTATGGTCATTTACTGCAGCCACTTGTGCAGCAATGCACCTGCGATTGCACATGCTCTTAGGTGTGCTCGGCCTGCAGGGTATTTGCATATGCAGATGCAGTTTATGGCTCGGCCTCTGTGTGTGTGTGTGTGTGTGTGTGTGTGTGTGTGTGTGTGTGTGTGTGTGTGTCTCTTTGTGGGAGTGAGGAGAGAAATTTGTTTGTGGAGTATTATCATGTGCTGGCCCAAGGCAGTAATAGGTGCGCACAAAGGTACGGCATATTTCTGGGAGATGTGGAGCGTGTGTGCCCGCGTACTTCTGTGTGTCAGGGTGACCTTGGTACTGACTGCAAGGATTGAGTTTTACTGGGGGAGGGAGAGACGGGAAGACGTGACAGGCTGTTGCGAGCATCGTATAGACCTGTCACGTAAAGGGAGATATTTACATTATTTAATTGTTTGTGTCATTTGAGGGTTTTCTGAGTTTCTGGAGGGATTTAATTATGCTAATATAGTCAGCAGTGAAGCTGACGGTCACAAAAGGCTTTCTGTGTGTGTGTGTGTGTGTGTGTGTGTGTGTGTGTGTGTGTGTGTGTGTGTGTGTGTGTGTGTGTGTGTGTGTGTGTGTGTGTGTGTGTGTGTGTGTGTGTGTGTGTGTGTGTGTCAGTGACTGTGAGATTTCTCCCTCTGATATCAGAAAGAAAAGAGTCTTTCACTCTCCGGCACAGAGCCTTGTAATAACACTGTAGCTTTCCTCCATCTCTCCTCTCAATGCTTCCTGTACTCTTCCATCTTTATCCCTCCATCTTTCTTCTTCTCCTGTTTCCTGCTTATACTGTAGTCTCACATCATCCCTGGGTTTTGTTGTAAATCTTCCATTTGTAAAACTTTTTGCGTGACGCAGATCCCTGACCTCTTGACCCTGACAGCATGCACACACAAGCAAAAACAGCAGCCTTTAATTCATTGAAGGTCCTGGGAGTGTAAGTGGTGTTATACTGTTGAAGTGCATTTATGCATGTGAATTATTGATGTTTTTGCAGGTGTGAATTAAGTGTGCGTGAAGATGATGTGAAAATTAGCTTAGAGGAGGCGTTTTGTGTGCAGAGGGGCGATATAAAAGCAGATGTAACTGTAATTTTCCTCCTTAAAGACCTGATATTAAGCAGTGAAGGATTCTTAAAGATGGTTTAAGTGTGTAAACAACAACATAAAAAGATTCTTTCAGAGATGGTTGGTTTCAGGCTGCTGAGTGTAACACCCGACTTGTGTGTTCTCAGTGGGTGTGAGTGTTATGTCATCTAGCCTAACACACACATGTTGGTCTCTTCTGCCCCACAGTGGTAGCAACAAACTTTCCCACACAAGACATGTCTGCTTCACACAGTTTCTTTTCTCACTTTTTTTCTGTTTTAGTTAATCTATTATTGTAATTTCCTTTTCGCAACTGTGAGAAACTATAAATAAGTAAACGCAACATCCAGTTTCTGCTTTTCTGCAAACTAAAGTGCTCCATTCCCATTAAAGTGGGAAGCTGGAAATCCCAAACAGGCTTTTATTTCAGGTTTTATCTCAGCTTTGTCAAGTTTTAAGGTTCCCATTTACATATGCTCATCCTCTCAATACTTTGAAATAATAGGTCACTTAATTTCCTCCCTGTGAAAACAATCGTGTTAAACTGTCCATTACTTTCCTTTTGTGGTACTTTGGTGTTTCGTGTTTAACGTTGTCAGAAACTATCAGCAACATCTCAAAGAGCACGGCACTGACAAATTAAAACCTGGCTTTTATATAATCATGTTATTATATAACTACTATATAACTGCACAGAAAATCTTGATGATAATTCAAGTAAAGGAACATATTTTGCATTTCATCAGTGTCTGTAAAGTTTGTGAAGTTGTTCTGTGGACAAGTCATCGTGATGATAAATGTAAAGTTGTTCATAATTATTGTTTGTTGAATCACTTTGTCAAACTCTTGGCAATATTAGCATGTTTTTGCTGAATTTGTAGCACAGAACATCACAACTCCCATGTCTGTGCGTGTGTAGTAGCTTTAATTAACTTGGAAAATGTACAAACCTTAAATTTTCAGTGAATTTTCTTGTTCAGTGTTGAAACTGTCAGTCTGACTCTCATCTGAGTGCAGGCCATAATCTTGGGACAAAAAGGACTCTGGGTAACGTAGTCAGTGCATAGCACTAACTAAACTACAGTGGAAAGTACCGGACAGTTAGTCGGGATCTTGAACACACGTCCATCACCTCATGTTATCTGGTAATTGTGATGTTCAGGAAATGACAAACAAAGAAAGACTCACTCCTCGTCTTTAAATCAGTGTGTTAAATCACATGAACTCAAATCAACACGACAGTCAGAACAGTCTGAGGCGGTGAAGTTTTTCACCCCACAAATAGAGCATCAGATTTGTTGTGGTTGTGTGTTGTTTTGTCTCGAGGTTGCTAGGACCAAAAACCTCAGCAGCTTTTTCAGAGGTGACATGATAACTTGACCACAGAGTCAGACGCACAGACACTCACACAGACACTCAGGCACAGACACACAATTCTCTGCGAGGTGAGAGCAGCTGTGGGACCCCCTGCCTTTTAGTGTGCAGCCTGAATCATGCTGAATCACTCTGTAATGTCTCTTACACACACACACACACACACACACACACACACACACACACACACACACACACACACACACACACACACACACACACACACACACACACACACACACACACACACACACACTCTCCCCTTGTGTCCAAAGCTTTTGAACGCACCGTCACAGTCAGCAGACATCACTCAAAGATAGCCGTTAATAAATATCACAGACAGGATGCATTGCTCACTCATGGCAACAGAGGTAAACACGCATACACACTCACCTTCTCAACAGGGGTGCACACTCGCACTCACAGACACACTCACATCATCATCATCATCAACAAATTCTGCCAGCGTGTGCACCCACTTAGAAAGTTATATGCATGTGTGCATACTAATATATATACATACAAAAATCTATTTTAACATGCTAAAATGGTAATGCAGAGAATGCACACAGGAAGATGGTATGGTATCTCCCATGTGGTTTCCTTCTGAGTGTGAGGCAACCACACACACACACGTGGCATACACACATTTCCGTCCTTTTAGTCCCATTTCTTTTATTTACTGCTTTTCTAACGGCGCACTGAGCAACGGCTACAGTCTGGTCGCTTGTTTCAGGGGAATGGAATTCACTGTTAGAGTGTCAGAGAGCGAGTGAGGTTAAAACGCAGCGAGAGAGAGAGAGGCATAGGGGGGAGAGGGAGGGCATCTGAATGGAGAGAGGGACTCAGAAGTTTGTAGCTGCAGGAGTTTGTGTAGGAAGTTGAGAGATGCTGCTGGAGGAAGGAAGGGAAGAAGTGAAAGCAGGCCAAGGATCGTCATGATTCTGTGCGCGGACCTTAGAAGGCTTGTGTGAATCTGCGTGGATGCTGCTAGCGTTGGGACGTAACCTGGAGGGATTCAGTTGTTGGACTTTCAGGAACTTCACTTGGTTGTTATTTAAGTGGTATTTTGTGGAAGTTCAGACAGACTAGGAGCACTTTGTCATCGCTCGGTACGACAAGATGGATTTTCTGTCAGACCCTGATGTCATAACGCCAATCCTGGTGGTGGCTTTTCACTTTCTGACTGCAGCTGGGTTTTGGTACTACCGCCGCCGCCGCCGTCAGATGCCCATCACTGACGCAGGTAAATGGTCACTGTCGACTACAGTTTTCCTCCTCCTCACTGCTTCAGTTCTGACTTATATGTCAAGATCCATGTGCTTCCTGTTTAGGCTCCGCCTCTTCTGCTTCTTTGTTAGCATGTCAGTGTCTTTTCCCCCCCTTTATATTAGTACCTTTAGTGTTTTCTTGGCTTGTAATGGGTGTTTGTATTAACCGTGCAGTTTTTCTATTTTAGCTTTACTGGAATGTAAAGCAGCTTGTGCTGTAAGAGCATGAAGGTTCCTCCTGTTTCATCTCCTGTTACACTGAGACACTTCATGCTTTTGTGCTGCAGGGACTTTATTGTTGTATCTACATGAGTCAGTGGAGGAGAATCCATGAAAAAGATGTTATATCGTCGCATTTATGTGCATCTTCAGCTGCTTGCATGAGCTATGCTCTGTGTTTAAATCTTCATACTCTACAGTAAACAATGAAACGCTGTGCTGCCAGTAAGCTGCTAAGTTTGGTCATGTGTCCAATTATTCATACCTTTGTCTTGCATTAGGGAAATTCCTTTTGTGTTTTGTAATGTAGCCTTGGTGCTAACGCTCCTTTAAAGCCTGCTCGAGTTGCATAATTAATACTGTACCTGTCTAAAGTCTGGGATGACTACATCGTTTTGACATATTGATGGTAACCTTTACACTCACGCTCAGTAGCTGCTGTTCTGTCAAAGCTTGTGTCTCATGAGCGGAAAAACTGAACCAATTTCTATGTTTGGTTTTGGGACTGTGGCTAATTTTATCTGACTGCGGTGACTGACTGGGATTCACAAGCAGAGCAGTATCTGCCATGATGTCACAGTGTGAATCAATGAGGTCGATCGGTACTGGGGGGGTGAGGCCAGATCATCTCTGATCACGATTGAGTTGTGGTAAGAGAGAAAAGCGGGCAGTGAAAAGGCCGGCGGGAAACATGGCCGCTATGAAGATAATTAGTGATGGAAGGTGGCCAGAATATGGTTGAACTCATTTGCTTAATGTAGGATTTCACTTTGGTTTAGCACAGGGGTCGGCGACTCCAGGCCTCGAGTGCCGGTGTCCTGCAGATTTTAGATGTGTCTCGATCCAACACAGTTGATTCAAATTGCTAAATTACCTCCCCAACATGTCTTGAAGTTCTCCAGAGGCCTCAAAATCAACTAATCATTTGATTCAGGTGTGCACTCCAGGCCTGGAGTTGCCTACCCCTGGCTTAGCATATGTGGTCTGGCATTTACCTACTGAAATAAGCAAAGTTTTTACTGAAAAAAAGCCCTGGATGGTTATTGATAGACACAAAAATATGAGGTGTGGTTAGATAATTAATGCTGCTAAATAAACAAGATGCAAGATATGTTTCCTTACACATATGTAATATTTCCTTTGAGTGCACTCACCCTCTGTATGGCTGCAAGGCGGTGAAAGTGTGACTTTCTCACCGTGATTTGATCTTTTTGAAGCTCATTCAAAGATGGATGTGAGTGGAATTAGGTGTAAGTGTCACTAACAGATAATACGTCTCATAATACATAAAAGGAGTGTGAACACTTGGCTGTCTGCGTTTAGGTGCGTGCAGTAATTCGGTTACATGTGGGTGTCACAATGACTGTGCACTTGTAGGAATGCAACTACTTTAGTCATTTGGAGATGTTGGGTGTGGTTGGACGTTATGAAGCATCATATTTGACTTTCATGTTGATTTACTTGTTGTTTCCAGTTTATAGAGGAGCTGCTACTGTGTAACACAGCTGCTGTGTGTGTGTGTGTGTGTGTGTGTGTGTGTGTGTGTGTGTGTGTGTGTGTGTGTGTGTGTGTGTGTGTGTGTGTGACTTGTGACAGGAAACTCAGCATTTCACAGTGATAGGCCAAGCATGCCAGGGTGTGTGGATGCATGGGTTTTTATATAGAAAGTACATGATGTGGTAAAAGTTGACATACTACTTAAATGTCAGTGGTTTATGCTTTCTTTGAAATTACTACGCTTTTTATTGAGCACAGGGTTTGTTGTTTACGCGTACAGCCTGTCCAACAGCGCAACATCAGTAAATAATAAATAAGGCTTCAGTAGATTTAAAAACCTGCACCAAGGAGAAGTTAATAATCTGTCTGTTTGTTAGGATTACTCTGGGTTGAATGAAAAAGAATTAAAGTGTTACCAAAGTTGTTTAGTAGTAGTATTTTACTAGTAATAGTTTAGCTTAACTTATATTCAATTTAATTATTTTGAATATATCAGGATTTAGAAGCTTTTAGAAGGATTCTTTGTGAGAATGGGGCAAACTGTTGTTGTTCTCAGGACAAAATGACAAAGGGACTCAACGCATTTATGATTTGGAGGGAATTTTCTGTGAGATGAAGAGTCAGGTCTTTTGTGGAAAATCTTCCAAAAAGTTTGAACTTTCACTAAACTGCTTGGCTTGTAATTATATGACCGATCTGTCTGTCACCATCTACCAGAGGCAAATTTTAACCAGTTAGATCTGAATCTACAAGCTCTGTAAGCACACAAACAATGTGTCTAGATAAAAGTGAAAATGTGTGCATAAGTCACCGTAAAAATAACTAAATATCTAAAACCTCCCATGGCTGCAGCCATATTGGACTGTAGTTCTTCATAGTTAGCTAACTGGTCTGAATCAGCTCTGCTTTGCTTGTAAATGCTGAAGCCTGCTGGAGTGATTTCCAGTTGTCAGAAAAAAAGAAAATTCAATCGTCTCACTGTAAAAAGAAAACGTACTAAATTGAAAACAAGTTAAAGCAATGTCTGCTTTAATGTCATGACCACTGAACAGGATGATGAAGTCTTTATTTAGATGTGGGTCGATAACAAAGCCACAGTGACCCTGAATCAGCTTCACTTCCTAACAGGGTTTTACAAACTGTATCACTCTGACCCGAGCAGAAACAGTTTGTAAAACTAATTTGAATTGATTAAAGTCACGTGTAGAAACGTTGAAGGTGCTGATCTAACACGCATCTGTGTAGTATTTAATGCACAGTAGGAGTCCAGGAGTCTGCATTTAAGCCCTCAGGTGTCTGTCGTCTGTGGCCACAGGAGGGCAAATTGAATGTGATCTTAATCTGCTGAAGGGGCGAACTGGACAGCTTGTTAGTGTGCAATTGGGACATCTTAGCCACCCAGCAGGGAAAGTTTAGATTTGAAAATTGAAGAAAATGACAAACTGCCAAATATTTAACATGCAGTGTTTGTAGCTGCCAATGAAAGAGACAGAAATGGGATGAGAAGCGGAAGAGAAGAAAGAATAAAATGAAAGAGAAGGGACAGAGTGGTGCCAGGCTTCAAGTGTCACCAGAAATGGGCTAAATGAGCCCTGGGAAACAGGCCGGCTGCAAGAAAAATGGAAAATGAAAGAGAAAGTGAAAGAAGTGACAGACAACCAGGCAGGCTAGAAGAGGAAAAGCAGGACACTTGGAAGCATCCTTCACTTCCACATTTAATTTAAATTGAATCAGAGGAGGAGAACGCCAGACCACCGGAAGACCGGGCAGAAGAGAGAGTGTGTTAGAGATTAGTGGCGATAACGGCAGAGAAGGAGGGAGCGAGGGATAAGCATGCTGCGTGGTATTAGAGGCGTAAGCTCCGTCTGGTATTTTTAGTGTGGATGGTCCCTTAGTGACAGAAAGAGAGAACCACTGTGAAGACTGAGGAGGAGAAGAATACCAGAGAGGAAGAGGACACGACATGAGGAGGGATGGAGCTGAAGGAATAAGGCTGCTGTTGGAGGGAAAGGGGGGGAAGGGGAGGAGCTTGTGTGGCTCTGTCTGAGCTTGTTGTGACTATAAGAGTGTTTGTGAGTCACTGCCTCGCCTGGATAAGTGTGTGTACCTGTACTGTACAACACTGTCCACAGTACACATCCTGCAAGCATCAGGAGCTCGCTTTAACGTCCGCCCTTCCTCACCGCCTGGGTCCGGGTCACATGACCTGTCGGTGGATATTGTTTGACTCAGAGCTTTTAGCCAGAGCGGTGCAGACTCATTGCTTCCACACAGCTGAGATTATTCAAACCTGCGTTGGCGCTGTCTGGCACAGCTGAGCTATTTTAAGAGACGGCAAAGAACAAGCGAAGAGGCTTCATAAAAATGTGCGTTTAGTCTGTCAGCTGTGAGGACGCAAGCAGGACACTCTTTTATTTTTTTTTGTATTTGTTGGTTTTTTATTGCCGGGATGTGTAATCTTATGTCACATGTCGAATACCAGCCAGTTGAGAGCTAAAGAGCAGCTAGTGGGCTCTTATTAAGCACTCACCTGGATCTGAGCTTCAGCTGTGATCCAGGCCTGGCTCAGTTGGGCTCGTCATCTCATGGCTGTTACACGAACAGACTCGTGCACTAATGAGATGACTGATTCCACTCAAGCTGGTTTTCCTGTCAGTATTTAATTAAAGTCCACCTCAGCTCAAGTCCTGGCCTTCTCCTCAGTTTTCTTCTAGCTAGCAGGATTGTTTTTACAAAAGCCAGCTGTGAAGTTTGTGTGTGCATCTTTGGGGAAGGAAACCTGTGATATCAGTAAGCTGGTGGCACTGCTGGAAAGCAAAAGAATGCATGGGTGTTTGCAAAGCGTGGCAGAACAAGCCTTGATTGTATGAGTGCTTTTGTTTTCGAAACATTCAGGGAGTGGATTACATCATCCTAAATGGACGTGGCTGGAGCGAAAAAAGACATTTTTATTCTAAGAAATGACATCACTGTGGGACACATGCATATACTTCCCTTCTAAAAATTTCCTTTAAAGGAGTCAGCTTTACGAGAAACACAATTTGTCCCTCCAGGATTTTCCTTGAGAGGTTCCTGCGTACGCATTGAAGAGGAAAGGCAGAAATAAAAGAGAGAAAACAGAGGAGATGAACACGACAGCACCCCTGCAGCTCTGCAGAGCCACCGTCAGCTGCAGTCGGAGAACACACCGTCTGTTGTGGCCTGCAAACAGAGGGCGAGTGAGCTACAGAATAAGTGACACAGAGAGAGAGAGTCGTAGCTTAGTGAGGAAGTGAGATTAGGGAGTGAAGGAGGCTGTCCTTTTCATACTCAGGGGAGGAGCTGCCAGCTGACTTTGACACACACGTGTGTGAGAGCAACTGCGCTTGGGAAAGAGTGACTGTAGGCCGGAGACATGGCAGCGACGGCAGGGATCAAGGGAAGAGGGAACGGGTGAACCATAGAGAGGGGGAGAGAGCGGCGCTGAGACTGAAACTGGTGGTACCGTCCAGTGCGCTCCTGTCGGCCACGGCTTTCAGTTTCGGATACATGGGGACAGCTTGTTACCAAAAAGACGTCTCACTGCTATCATTATCTGACTTCTGTCTCGGATTATGCGTCACTGACATCAATTCAAGGTCTGAGTAGAGGCGGAGGAGTGAAACAGTAGAACATGTGGCCCGACTACAGGAATGAGTGTAACCTCAACGCTCACCTGTACTCGCTCATGTGCTGTGCAGGTCAGTGTGAGCCCCTACCTGTGTGTGTGTGTGTTTGTGTGTGTGTGTGTGTGTACAGTTCATGTCAACAGGGAAGCTGTAGAGTGTGTGCAGTGCATGTTTACATGTTGCAGAGAGTCTCCTGTGAGCACGTGTTTATGTGTGTGTTTGAACAGTTCCCATTTGTGCACATGCCGGTGACAGCAGTTATGCTAAAGGTTGTCTCTATTAATCATTGTTCGTCTGAACGCAAAGGGTGAAGTGTGTGCACTTCCTGTGTTTAGAGAGCCTGGAAGGGGGTGTGTACGGCTTAACAATGCACTCTGCTGTGCATGTGTGTTTGCCTTTCTGTGGCTGCCACTCACACATCTCCACATGTCTCTGGTTTTTAAATCCTATAACCCGCATATCTGGGATTACTAACCCCAGCTGCCACGCCTGGATGAACCTGATGAATCATTACACGATCATTAAGGACTTTAGGTTTGTAACCTAAGTTTTTCCTCTGGGTTAACAAGCCGGACTACCCGGGCAGGTTTGGGAATCAAGGCGTGTGGCAGTGGTGAAACTATTTTGCAAGAGATGTTGAAATTTGCGCTCTTTGCTGAGAGGCTCTTCCGTCTATGTAAACTCCTTAGAGGGGTCACTCTGTGCGAGTCTGGGTGGGTGTGTTTTTCAGGGTTTAGGGCATCTTTGACTTTTATCCAGTTGAGATGTTTGAACCTAAAGCCTAAATCAGACTTTCTCTTTTTGAAATCTCCACAATGCTGTCGGAGCTGTTCGACAGCATTGTGGAGGTCTGAGAGGGTGTGTGTGTCCCTGAGTGTGTGTTTGCATAGGTGTGGGTGTCAGACAGAGAGATAACAAGATGCTTAAGAAGGAAGTGATACTCTTTCCCCATGGTCGCGCTCTCACATGGTGGCAGCACGTAAACAGCAGATGAAGAAGTGAGGTACCTGGAGCAACCTTTTTTCTGATTGGCTGATGCAAATTCATTCAATATAGTAGAGGGAAAAAAACTCTTCAGCTCTAATTTGTTCTCATATGATAAAGTATAATATATAAAATTAATGTAAGCATATTTTTATCTCTTTATATGGGAATTGTTTCTACTTAATTACTTTATTTCATTCCCTAATTTCTTGGTAGATTAGCTTCATCCATCTGGTCTCGTTGTTGTTTTCGGAATAAGGCGGACGTAATCAACCAGTAGTTACCGAGCAGAAACTTATAAAATGTTTTGTTTGTTTTTTTAAAATGAGAAGAGTGGGATGCAAGAAAGATGCTAAAATGTATTAATAAATAAAAAGGAAAGAAAGAAAAAGATTAACACAGAAATATCAGTTCATCGGTGATTCCCATTTTTAATATTTTAAAACTTGAAACTACTTTCTACTTTTAACTTTGACCAGAATTATAATGGATTTTTAAATTCTACATTCACATGTATCCAAATCCATGTGAACTGAAAGGATGTGGTGCTGTTTTTCCATCAGGAAGTCAGATATTTAACTGAAAGGCGGGAAGGGTCTGTGTTTCCTCCCAGACAGGCTGATATGAACAGAGGAAAGCTGAAGAGGCTCCGCGAGTCCGTATAAAAACCAGGAGGCTGTGGTTGCGGTGAGGAGATAATGAGTTGTGGGTCAGCATCAGGCTCTATTCCTGGTCTGGCTGCCTCACTCCTCTGGCCTGGGGAGGCCTGGAGCTGTGCCTGGCTGCAGGTCACACAGAAAGAGACTGAATCAGAGAGGCGGAAAAACCTCTGCAGAAATGTAACGAAGAGAGAAGGAAGCATAAAGTTTGCACTCAAAAATAACAAGTGGGGCAGAAAAGTGAAATGTTTTTTGAGCATCAGGAAAACATCTTATTTTATTAAGGGTGATGTAATCCAGATAAAATATGCAGTAAAGATGTTGCAATCATGTTCGTGGACGTTTAACGAGGCTCTTATCAACAGGACCTCCAGCTGTTCTCCATGAACTTGAAGACTGAGTCCTTTTGTTCGGTTCCATGTGCAGCTTTATAAAATGAGTGTGTGTAACCAAAAGCCACTACCAGTTTGACTGTGGGAGGTTTGAGCAGCACCTGCTTGTCATCCCATTGACAAAATTCAGATTGAAATTAAAGTATTCAGTCATTTAACAGAAGATTTTCGTTTTTTGTATAAAACACATAATCATTGCAGACACAAACACAGTGTGACCTCTTCATCTACGTAATGCACTAAATAATCGCAGTGGCTGCAGCATCTTTGCAAGATTTGGATTATGTAATTTACCTCTCTCTCTTTCTCTCCTTTTATTTCTCTTTGTGCAGATGAGCGGGACAGGGTGCAGAAGAAAACCTTCACAAAATGGGTCAACAAACATCTCATCAAGGTATGTATCACTAACTTTTACTGCTGGGATTGCTCAGCTGGGATTTCCAGGTTATTTTTGAATGAATGGTAATAGTTCTGAGAAAAGATCTTCAATAGAAATCACACTATAAATTGTAACAACTTACATCAATCACGTTTCAATGGTTGTTTGTGTACTGTGTATGAAATTAGTGCTCCGCACTCTGACCTCGTGTACCATCCCAGACAACATTTATTTGATAATCAATGAAGTGAGCAGTCTCGGGTCATAAAGCAGCTGGACTGTACATCTTCAGTCCAGCGGGAGCAGAGTAATAGCTTCAGAAAAAGCTCCTCTAGATGTTCCGCCTGATTTACTCCTTCTGAAATTGTCCTGCAGCTCTTCATCTCGTTCTCACGTTTCCTGTCTTCTGGCATAAAACTAACAATATATATTTTTTCCACTAAGACTTCCTGCTGGTCCCATTCTTCTCCATCCTTTTATCTGAGCTGTCAGTGCTGTTGCATCAGGCTGGTGTGTAATGATCAGCGTTAATGTGACTGTGCGAGCGGCACTGCTCCATCGATGGATGAGCATCTGTCTGCATCATTTAGCCCCTGTTTTATCACCGTTAGCGGCTCTGAAACTACAGCTTGTTAAATGCCTTCCCTCCCTAATGTTTAACAGAGAAAACACAGTTGAGAATGAACTGAACAAGAGTCCTAAATGAATATTTGAATGCGGTTGTGTATTTACAAATGCTTAGAGGAAGGCAGATATTTAATTATTTATGGCTAAGTTTTTGAATATGTTTGTTGATTTTTAGGGCATTAGAAAAAACATCCCATTTTAATAAATCTGAATGAGCAGCTGTGAGAGCCAACATTCATGTAAATGATATTCACTGTTCTTCTTTCACAATGCACAAACCAAGGTGCCATAACACCCTGGAGACTAAATCCTCCATGACTGGATGCCTGGAGACTTTCAGTCATGCTCAAATATGAAATTAAGCTGAACGTAAGACATTTGTCGCTTAAATATATATATATATATATATATATATATATATATATATATATATATATATATATATATATATATATATATATATATATATATATATATATATATATATATATTTATTTTTTTTTTAGTGTGTGTATATATATGTCTTTCTATAGGCCACAAACAGCTGCCCGTTCTGTCTGCATAGCATCACATCAGCGTTCATTCACACGGTTTCTGTCACATCCATAAAGTACAGTGTGTACGCCATGTGTCACACAGGCCGTAAGGAGAATGCAGAGCATTTCTGTCACATGACCCGGGCAGGGAAACGTCTGTCTGACCCCATAACTCTGGAGCAACTGTCGTCAGAGCTGCCCAGCCTGAAAATGTAACTCTGTATCAGCTGGCGCTGCCAGGCCAACGCCGACTGTGAATGTAGGTCAGAGATGAAGAGACAGAGCGGCCGCGAGAGATGTTAATGATTTTTTTTTTTCTTCTCTTTTTGAGAGCTCGAAATTCAGCTTATATTTTCTAATGGGAGGTCACGTCATCTGTGCAGTCATACAAGTTTAAAGTGTTGTTCAAATGTTGAATTAATCAGTTATTAACGTCACAGAGTATTAAACTGCCAATGTGAATGAGCCGGTTTTAGTTGAGCGATGATCCGGTCTGTCACATTTTCTTGAATCTTATCGGTTCATTTTAATCAGTGATGGTGTCTGCACAACAGTTTTGGTTTCAAAATAAGCTGAAACTCTATGTCGGGCCTTTAGGCAGAATTGATAATGAGTTGCAGCATCTCTGTTCTCTGTGACAGGAAAAATTACATTTATTTAGGCTGTTTGTTGTTTTGTTATTATCTGTTTTCTAATTCAGCGGTCCCCAACCTTTTTTGCGCCACGGACCGGTTTGTGCCCGACAATATTTTCACGGACCGGCCTTTAAGGTGTCGCGGATAAATACAACAAAATAAAACTAGTACCGGTACCGAAAAAAAGAAGATTTACTCATAACACACGTGAAAAGACCCAGGAAAATAGAGTTAACGAAAAAAAACCGATAACAAAATAACGCTAAAAACCCTTAAAACCATACATTTCACACCCGAGTCTCACCCTCGCGGCCCGGTACCAAATGAGTCACGTACTGGTCCGTGGCCCGGGGGTTGGGGACCACTGTTCTAATTGATCAAAACACATAATGACCGATTAATCAGTTGAAATGTGTATTTTTGTATGCTTGCACAGTGCGAGCCATTACATTGGACAGTTTATTTTGAGTTGTATTAGTAAAGTGAGTTCTGACTTATTGTTTTGGTGAATTTTGTTCAATCAAAACTTACCCATAAGGACGTAAGACCTAAGAAAATGTATTGGAAACAATGCTGTGCGCTTGAATAGACAGAAGTGTGAAATAGTTGTGTGCTTTGCGTCATATATCGACTCTCAGCCAGCACTGTTAAACCTACAAACCTCCGCCCTGTCAGCTGGGAGAAATGCAGAGAAAACAAGGCTGAGCGAGACAAAAGATGAAGAACGGAAGGCAGAATCAAAACTAAACTCTGGAGATAAAAACAAAGAGCCTGTTAAAGAAAAGATAAAGGGACGTTAGGTAGCATAATGGCTCTTCACTTCCTGTTTGTTGTTGATGTCTGTGTATGTGCGCCAAGTCTGGTTTATTTCTGGCTGCTGAGGTGTGCTCAGGTATTCTGGTGTATACAGTGCACACAGGGGCCAATGTAAACACTGTCCTCCAGGCTACCTGCTGGCATGCAGTGACACACTTTGACCCAGCAGTTTGTTGACACAGTGAAGACAAATACGGCAGCTATGGATTAAGAAGTCATGCAGTCTGTCTCCTGTCCATGTTAAGGGAAACTTAAGTTTTAACATCAGAAAAAACTACCCAAGAAGCTGCTGTCGGAGGAAGTCTCATTTCATACTTCCAAAGATATAAAGACGTTGGCTGAAACTGGTAATTGACTGGCACTTGGTGCTTTTCTATTCTTAATGTGCACTCAGAGTGGAAAAAAAGAGCTTTATTTTACAACTTTTAATTTACCAATCGTACACGTGTGTTTAGTTTCTTGCAGAAAAAACACTTAAGCATGCTGATTGGAGGAGCAGGGGTCAAACTACCAACCCTCTAACTCCTGAACTAGAGTACAAATTCTAGACACATGTTTTAGAAGAATGGATTAAAAAAACTGTTTATCTGTTACTAGGGTTGAAAGGTTGAGAAGAGGACTTGTGTAGTTTACTTAAAACGTAAAATATGAGGTCCTGAGGCGACAGATGTTGTGTTTCATGGACTCAAACATAGCAGCAAGCTTGTTTATGCTTCTCTCAAAAAAACTTTGGGCTCATCACTCATCGATTAGTGCAGTGTGTCGTCACCCACTCAAATCTCTGTCTGAGCTTGAAGAAAACACTGAAATGATCACGGACTGCGCCCAAGGCAAAGACTGAACTGCCACCTTATAGCACAGGTTATCCATTTCTGTGACCCTTGTGTGGCAACACACGGATTTTGTTTGTTTTGGCTGATCATGCAAGTCCTATCACATTAAACGGCATGTCAGTCCACGAAACACGTTTATAACTGGCAT
Source organism: Rhamphochromis sp. 'chilingali' (assembly GCF_963969265.1). Lineage (NCBI taxonomy): Eukaryota > Metazoa > Chordata > Actinopteri > Cichliformes > Cichlidae > Rhamphochromis > Rhamphochromis sp. 'chilingali'. The sequence goes on from NC_137944.1 coordinate 29,679,371, forward strand.
CAAATAATTTCCATCATCTATTCTGTTGTCTTACTATAGCTTTCAATCCAAATGTATCCAAATGTGACAAAATGCTGTTTGAACTGATAGGTCTTGTATTTTTGTCCAAAATCAGTGTGACCTACATTTGTGTTCACTGTGCCGGAAGCTCCAGGTGCTGTCAGGCAGCCTGGGGTATTTTAACATTGGCTCTGTATGACAGTATGCTTTAGTGCCAGAAGCATCTGCTGTCACTGCACATCAGGCACAGCTGGCTTAGGGAGCGGCGTCCCTTAAAACAGCTGATCAAAAGATCAATTTGGGTTTAAATTGCAGTTTTAAATTCAGTGACAGTGGCATAGCGCTGAGCTCTGTTGCATCTTATAGCAGCTAATTTCATTTTCAATGAGAAGTAATTCCAACAATGTGAATAGTTTTACATTTTAGCCCAAAAAGTCAGGCTGAATGTTCATTTTTTTATCCACTAATTGCTGAGACTTTGTTTTAAAATATTTTCTGAGCTCATACGGTCAACAGCACCTTCAATGACTCTGTGGAGCTGAACTCAAATAATGTCTTTGTTTCCCCTGACAAACAGAAGAACGAGGAACCGAATTTAAACTTTGTTAGCCAAGATTTGGTTCATGCACTGCTGTATTATAATATACAAAAGGCGGTTAAACTCAGTGTTAAGCTCAAAATAACAGTCCTTTCTGAGCAGAAGTCAATTTCAGATACAGATTTGTTGTAGTTATTTATGGTCTAAAAAGCTGCTGAAGAAGGTGAAGTTGTTGCAGTGTTGCTGCAGCAGCTAGCATGTCCATCTGAATTACTGAAAGTGACTGAAGGTATTAGGATGATGGTTTATTGGCAGTGACATGCAGAGCTTACAGTAAACTGAGGATGAGGGCTATGAACTGTGTGCCATGTTGAGCCTGTGACACACTCGGGCACTATTAGACAATAAACTGCACCTCATTTCCAGGCACTGGTGGATACACCATGTCTTCCTGTCATCTAATTAACACTCGTTACATCAGCGTGCCTCCGAAGCAGCTCGTGTCACCCTTCCACAGAGACGCGGAGGCAGCGAGAGGAGGGTGAGGAAGTGACACAGATGAGCGAGGGAGAGAAAAATAGACAGTGAAATGAGGTTTAGGAGAAGAGGTTATTGAGGACAAAGGGTGGAGTGCTGCTACTTCTGTGACTGCTGATTAAAACTGAAGCCCTCGGGGTATCTTATCTTTAACAAGAATGGGTGATAAGTTATGTAATGATACTCTGCATTAACTTAAAGGTGATGTTATTTATTTTAGATTATATCTTTATCATTTGTACCTGATTCGGTGAGTCTGCAGTCATGTTCCGGCAGCCTACTCTTGTGCCTGTCTTGCCCTCTTCTGGAAACACATGGCAGTGCATTTTCCAGGAATGCAGCAAACCCGAGTTCCTGCTGGTGCTGCGCGAAGCAGTAAAAATCCCTCTAATGCAGGTGGACGTTTGTCCTTGCTTACATAAGTGGGTCTGCATTTTTGAAGCACTTCGGTCGACCTTTGCCGCCTGCCAGTTTTTCTCACTTTCCTCGCTCTTTCTGATGAAGAACGCTCGCACTGAAATGTTTTATTTACAAAAGAAAAGCTTTTGTTCTTGTTTGGCTGTGCCTTTTAAGAGTCTGTCTAGTGCCTGTATTTCAAACTGGAGATTTAGAAAGGAGGTCTATGCTGGGGAAACAACCTAGTTTTAGACATGGTTAGTTCATGTCAGGTTCACGTCTGCTCGCTAAATTCTAATGTGCAGGGCAGGATGCCGTAATTAATATTTCACAGGTGAGAGACAAAGTTGCCACTTGTCTGTCTTTTAGAAACAGAAGCATCAAAGCAAAAATATGTAGATTTCATTCCATGTTGACAGTAATTACACTGTAAATTGTTACATCATTACAAAGTTTATCAGTGGCAGATGGGACTGTAAGTAAAACACTTTTAACCAATTTAAGAGCTAATAAACTGTATATGAAAGATGGATGCCTCATGACATCACCTGTTAGTTGATGGGATCCGCATTTAAAGCTTCAGCATTAGCATATTAGCAATCACAATGTTTTTTAATGCTGCTTTTTAATGCCGTTCAGCTGGGCACTTTAACGTGGGTATCTGTGGGGATTTGAGGCTCTAGAGGAACTGGACACCTGTTTTTGTTTCCTGCATTGAATTTTTTTTCTGCCTCGGAGGTTTCAGCATGGTGCAGCTGTCGTATTAGTCTCTTTTTTCCTCTTTCCCGTAAAGCTTTGCTCACTCTTCGCTGCTTGATCCAGTTTTCCCTCTCTGCTGAGCCTCAAACAGTCTCCGTTTGTCTGTCCGTCCATCCGTCCCACTGAGTGTCCCACTTTCACACAAAACCGCCACTGATGCTGATCGCTCTGCTCGGCCCGCTCGCTGAGTCACTGTGTCAGTGACCGCCAGCAGTGACGACCCGCTGCCACCCTGGTTTATTTCAAGGCAACATCATGGCAACGGAGACAAGAGGGCACAGCTGGTGCTTCATCTCTGTTGGCCAGGCAACCGCTGTCACCAGGCCTGTCAGCTGTGGGGCAATCGGCCTGACAGATGTCAACAGAGGACTGCAGTGTAAAATTAACTTTTTTTTTTTCTTTCTCCCTTTTCTTCCTCCTCCCTGTTCATTTCCTGTCTGTCCCTGCTCCCTCTCTCCTTCCTTTACATCCCTGCCTCTCTCTTAGGTGAGGAAGCACATCACAGACCTGTATGAGGACCTGAGAGATGGACACAACCTGATTTCCTTGCTGGAAGTCCTCTCTGGAGTCACCCTGGTAAGGGATTTTTATCTCTGACACACACATTCATCTCGTATCTCACTGCGATATTTTCCATCACGCACACGCTGTTGTTCCAATTCCAAGCATACAAATCCAGTGACTGTTATGTAAGCCGGTTTCACACATGACTTCTTGGGCAATTTTGGGACAATGATGTCGGGACATTGTCCTCAGTTTCCCTCCTGTTTTTGATGATGATGCAAGAATCTACGAGTCAGTCTCTGAATGGTCTAGTTGCAGACAGGTAGATTAATGTAAAGGGACTGCTGACTCAGGTCTGCAGGAGCACACGCACACAGGGGACAGTGTCACCTGACGACGTCACCTTCAGGACATCAGATCGGATTGAGGGAGACTGACAGCGCAACAGTCAGACATAATAAGTGTTTCATAGAGAAGAGGACAAACTGTGATGAGGCCATCACCATTTCCTCACTGTTGTAGAGTCTCACTGATTAGGGCTTTACCCACTGCCCTTTTTTTGAGCCTCAGAGCTGCTGTGGGGGCATTAAGTTGTATAATTTCCTAACTGCAACAAAATTAGCTTCAGCATAACTTTGGCATTTACCTGTAAAATTATTTCTTATAGAGAAAATTGGAAGCAGACGCAGGTCTTACTTTTCCCCCCTCACACTTTCCAAGGCCTCGCCCAATAAACACAACAGCAAGAGAGAGCTGTTCCTGTACCTGTAGAGCAAGATGTAACACAGAAGGAGGATACTGTCCATAGCTTCTTTGCTAGCCCTAATTTAATAATAAAAATCTGTTAGAGGTGTAAAAAGAGGCTAAAGTTAGCAGCGATGAGGTGAACTGAAGCATAATAATCACTTCTGTGATAGAGAGGGATGTTCAACAAGTAGGCTATCCAAATCAACTACATATGAAACAAATATTCAATACTAGACTATTTGTATGCAGGCTTAGCTGTGATGGAATTAGATATTAAAATTCCTGTTTTTCCATATCCAGACATTTCTGCCCGTGTGCATTTACAGGTGAACTTTCCAGGATGAAGTGCACTGCTTTTTTGCTTGTTTCATCTCTTAACCTTTGGTGTAGAGAGAGCTTAGTTGTTGCATCACACCAAACCACAGCTGTCACTGTGTCCTGGCGTCCGTGTCAAACCACCAGAGGTTAACACGACGGTTTCACGTGGTGTGCTGCAACTATTTGAGGTTCATGCATGAATGTGTAAAGAGTCATTGACTAAACAGTCCTACCACAGAGTTTGTTTTGTAGGCTTCAGTAGATGGACGTGGGCCTGTCAGCAGACGGATGTGCCCAGCTGATTTGAATTGTCTGTTTATGCTGAGTGATCCTTTTGAGCCATTTATATTCTTTCCTTAATTTACAGCTACTGAGCTTTTATGTTTCATCCTCATTCTGTTCTGTTATTCAGCCGTTCTCATCCTGCATCTCTTCTTCCTCTGTTTTTTTTTTTTTTTTCCCCCTTTCCTCTTCTTGTGCATTTCCACCCTTCTGTTACCATAGCAACAGAAGAGCGGCCCTCCATTGAAAAGGGCATACGCCTCGCGGGCCCCCCCTCTCATCTCGCTCGGAGGGGAGGATGAGGAGGAGGAAGGAGCTCAGGGAGTATGTTCGAACTCGAAGCCCTCTGCACCTCCACCCGCCACCGCTCACACTCTCACTCCTGACCTTTGACCCCTTCAGCTTCACCCTCTGCTCCCATAGGCGGAGCTGCGAGGCCGCATGAGAGTGCTGTGCCACTGACTTTTGACCTACAAAACTGTACATGGCACGAGTCAGTGCTGCATTACTGTGTCACTACAGGGCGTCGCCGTTTCTGTTGGGTGATAGCATCGATACTCCTAGTTAAATTTTCCACTTTCTTCTCTTTGACTGTTAGATTGATAAATATATAAATAAATATAAAACGAAATATCATAAACTTTCAAAAACAGCGTTATTAAAGTGTGTTTTCACTCAACAGATAGCTGCTATTTTGCATGTCACAGCAAAATGTAGCGTATGCGGAAGTGCCTGTACCTGCATTGTTTCTAATGGCCAGCAGGTGGCGGCGACTGTGATAGCAAAAAGAAGTCAGATTGTGTTGAAGTCTATGGGAAGGTTAGCCTACTTCTCATTGGATTTATGGGCACTGTAAACAATTTCCTGGTTAGTTTATGATGTCAGTCGATTGTTTTAAATCTTAGGGAAGACAAGATGATGATCATTTTCTAAATTATGGTCCGACTGAGAGTAAAATAGAAGATAAAAAGGAGTATGGTGCAGCGCGTGGTTGCCTCATGGTTAAGAACTCATTTTTGTAAGAAGTTTCTCTGTGAGATCCACACTGCATATGATACCTAGTTTTTAAAAAAAACTGCATCCATCTTTTATGTATAGCCTGTGATATGACACAAATATTTCTTACTTCTATTTAATTTATAAAGCAAATCTGTTTCCTTTGAAGAGTAAAGATGAAAATGATCAAAACTGAGTCCAGGAACTCAAATGTTACACAAATTGTGAATAATTATAAAACTAATTAAAAGTATTTCTTTCTCATTGGGCAAATGGTGTTAAATTCTGGGCGCATTATAAATTTTCCATTAGCAGTTGATTTATTTTAATTCCAGTTTTCCTCGTGATGTCTTTGTACTGGCCAGTAAATAAGCGCATCCCTGTTTAATCCTGATTGAATTTTACATACATTAGAAATGTAGCTTTGTACAGGTGGAAAAAAGGTAAAATGTAAGATTTATTATATGTCAGTTAAATAATACAAACACAGTAATGAATAAAGTGGAAAAAACTCTCCTCTCCTTTCAGTCTGTAATGATTAATCCTGAGTGAACCTTCTCTTTACCAGCACGGTGTGAACCATATCTGCATCCCGCACTTTACTCGTCTACTCCTTACAGCCAAAGTGTGTGTGTGTGATTGTGTGTGTGATTTTCTGTCTTTCTTTCTCTTAAACTCAGTCTTTTCTCCATCTGAACTTCAACTTGGATGTTTGTTTGTGAAAATCTGTTTACGATTAAAGAAAAGACGGTCTGATGTGAAGTCTGCATTTTTCATGCTAAACCAGCATGGTTTGAGCCTCCACAACGTTGGCATGTCTTTAACGGCTCCTGTTGAAGACAGCGCCCTCCAGAGGATCATTTCACGTCAATAAAACTGCTCTGTGTTTTGACCTCACTGCACTGTTGATTGAGATCGGCTTTATTTGCACTCACTGCTGCCTCCTTTGTGTTTTCTCTGTCTTGAAAAACACTGAATTTAATTTCCTGTTTCACCATCTTTACGATTCTTATCTCTGCTCTCTTGTTGCAGCCCAGAGAAAAGGGCCGAATGAGATTTCATCGACTACAGAATGTCCAAATAGCGCTGGACTTCCTCAAACAGAGACAGGTAAGCTCACATGTGGACACACACAGCATTTGTCTTCATCACCCTTCTGAATGATAAATATTTTTATTATTGGCTTGATAACCCTTTTATAAAACAGTACTGTCCTTAATTTGAGCACATGAGTTAATTCATTTCTATATAACAGCTGATCAGGGGAAAAAAGTAGTGTTCGATTCCAGGAAGAGACACAAGTCTTCTTTTAGGGTTAGCGGCTGAAAGTAGCTTCAGATATGCTTCAAATTGTCTCTTTTTTTGCAAAACTTAACATCAGTACATTCTACATACTAGTATATTCTCGCAGCACGACAGCTATCTTAAACCACTGGAAGGTTATTTTGAATTTTGAATAATTGTTTTTCCCTCACAAGTTTTTCTTCCGCTATTTATGCACAAATTTCGTCACGTTGCATCTTCATTAGCAGCTCAGAGAAACGGCACAGTGACAGACTCATCCCACGAGAGTACTGAACAAATGTCCATGCTAACTCTCAGTACATGAAAAACATGCAATTATCTTTGCTTTCACTGAGATAATGATTCAAAAGATCATTTCCCCACCCCACAGCTGACACGATCATGAATCTCCACTGTGCTCATGTGTCTACGTAGTAACATGGTTAGCTAATGTGTTACACATTAAGCTCTCAGGGGACACAAGTGGGATAGCTGCTGGTTTTAATGTCCCTTTTAATGCCATATATTTCAATAATAATGTATACCAAGGTAAAACTTCACCTTTGAACAGTGAAGTTCAAAGGTGTTTTAATGTATGTGGCAGCGCAGGCTTGAAGTAAAAATGGTTAACCTGCAGTGCCATATCTCCTCCTCGTGCTGTCTTATCACACAGCATCATCTTTTTTTATCTGCTCCTCTCTGCTTTCATCTTTTCCATTGTTTCCTTCCTCCCTCTCTTGCTGCCTCAAATTAATCTCTCACTGTTTTGCTGCCAAACTGCAGCTCTTCCTCCTCCTTATCTGAACAGTCCCCATCTTTCTTAAACCGCCTCCCTTGTCTCCATCTCATTCCCCAGAGAGAGGAGGACTGACCTTTTCTTCTTAGTTTCATCGCAGGTCTAATTATGCAGACCGGATAGCTGAGCTTAGGCGGAGCTACATGATTTAATAAGATCTCAGAGAGCTTTGTACAATTAATGAGCATGATAGGTGAAGGGGAGACTGTTCTTAATACTTGCAAGGAAAAAAGAATAAGTTATGTTTTCTCTTGTCTTGAATCCAGTCAGGTGCCTTTGTGTCAGAAACAAATACTCTGGTCTGTTTTCTAGGTCAAACTTGTGAATATCAGGAACGATGACATCACTGATGGGAACCCCAAACTGACATTAGGACTCATCTGGACCATCATCCTTCACTTCCAGGTCTGTGTCCTTCACTTGGCATCTTTGTTTCTGGCGCTCTGTGTTCTCCTCTGATTTGTAGCCGATGTGGTCAAACCAGCATCTGCAAAGTCCTTAAAGTCAGCATTAGAGGGACGTAATGGGCAGGAAGGCTTTAGAATGATGTAATACCACTAATTAATTACATAATAACCAAGTTATGGTTTGCATCATTACTGCTAACTGGGGTTTAAATGGATTGGTCCAAATATCGGCATTACTCTGAGTCAGGATTAGAGTTTTATTGCTGCCATGTTGAGCTTGGCTGGACATTTGCATCCTGGCAAACTGGTTTGTAGTTATGAAACTGAAGAATTGTTTGAGTGGTTAAAACAAAGTGTGTTTGTGTGTGTATTCATGGTCTGCTGTGGAATCTGATCAAGATGCATTCTGGGTATTAACTGCATTCTAGTTTTCTTTAGTGCCTCAGTAATCATCGAGCAGATTCATATACATTATATTGTTTTGCCCCAATCTGAACAAGGCCAGGTGCACTAAGGCTTATGTGTGACTTATGTATAACTGATGTTGTTGCCCTAAGTATATGTAAGCTCTGAGCCGGGCCTTGCCCGAGTGCTTCATCTTAAACCCAACATAAGGATTTACTTTGGAGCACACAAAGCAACATGTTAAGGTTCCATCAGGGCCCTTATCCTTTGCTATCTGTAATATTATGTCAAAGGTAGCTTCAAAGTTAGACCACGAGTCACTGTGTGAGAAGAAGCAATAAATAAATTGCAGTGTGTGCCCTTTTCTCTGGTGTTGGATCAGGAGTTGATGTTATTAGCTAATGATATATTTAGTTTTAGGGGTTAGTTCAAATCACAGATGTTTTACACTGAAGCAGTTTTGGCTAAGATTGCTAGACATTCTTTGCATTGCTATCAAAAACATTCAAAGTGAATATAAATGTCTAAAGTTTGGACCGCAGAGCTCAACAGTGTGCAACTCGTGACTGAATGTTGTCTCAAGGACAGCTTGTTTAGTCTAGACAGCCGGCTCTTGGGATCCTGACGTAGAATCATGTCCACCAAATGTTTCTGCACCAGTTTTGCCTGCAGACAGCGTTGTTCTCTATTAAATCATTACTGTGGGTTGCCTTGTACCGCTGGGCCCGAGTCATGCGTGACAACAAAGCTAGAAACCAAAGCAAGACTTTTGAAATCGATCAAAACTTTTTCCGTGTCCCTGTTTCTTATTTTCATGGCGTGGACTCAACTCTTTGCTTTTGTCATATTCAGTACTGGACAGAAAGGAGAAGCTGCAGTTGTCTCAGTCGGCCACTAGGTTGTGCTGTAATATGACCCTCAGCAGGGTGACATTGCCAGCTGGTTGCCATAGAAACAGCAATGCACGACACCCCTGCATGACTCAGCAAGACATCAATGAGTTTGGTAAAGAGATGAAGGGTGAAAGAGTGCTGGAGGACAGGACGGGGATGTGAAGCGGACTGCAGGAGCTCCGGACGGAAGAAATGAACGAGTGCTAAAAATGAATCAGTGGGAAGGAGGGAATTGGCTCACAGCAGCAGATAGTTTGAGTTTCAGGAGTTCAGCGAGTTCACTAGATGAGGACAGTTTTTAGAGCTGGTGTGGGAAACTCCAGTCACATGGCTCTGCTGCTGGACTCGGACTAGCTGGACTTGATTTAGTGCTTGTCAAATAAACAGAAAGTGTTACCACAAGGCCCTAGAAATTTCAAGGTTACCAATATTATAAAAACTATCCTAACAAAAGGAGACATGGGACGAAATGGATGCACATTAAAATGTTTTGCTTTGCGTAATTTTTTGTCTTCATAGAGCTGTTTTGGGGGGATTTTTTTTTTTTTAGATTTTAGACAGTTTCTTTTCCTACTGTTGGCTCTATGTGATGTCACTGAGAGCAGGTATAACACGGTCATTTTAGGCATGCAGTTCTAGATGTAAGCATAGAAGCCCCACCCACTTGCTGCTCAAACCTTCTGTTTGTGAGGAGCAGCCAATCGGAAGAAGTAGCCTTAAAGGGGGGGGGGGCTAATGCTCTTTGTTTCAGATGCAGGATGAACGGAGTGCTTGGAAGTAGCCTTAAAGGGGGAGGAGCTAATGCTTGATGCAGGATGAACTGAGTGCTTGCATCAAAACCCAATATGAGAAATGAAATCTGTGAGCCATGCAAAGCAACTTAATAGAGCTTAAGACAGAAAACAAAGAGCTGATATTAATTCTGCTTATGAATATCAAAATTTTGGAGGGGGGAAAATAAGCTCAACTCTGCCCTGAAGCTTCTTGCGTGGCCAGAGTGCACTATCAGGAGCATATCCCACGAAACAGCATTTACTGTAGAGGAGTGTTAATCATGGCAGCTGTTAAACAGTGACAGAGTAGGTAGGAGGTTTAGCCTAATGTTGCTCAGTCCTTAGGCTCAATTAAAGCCAAGAAATCAGATCATAATGTACAACAGTTACAAAAAATATCTTCATGCAAGGATTGAGATGGTTTTTTAATGAGCCACTCATCATAACAACATGAAAACAGAAAATGAAAGAAGTGTGGTCCACAGAAGGGAAATGTGTAACGTTTACATTATTTCCACTGGTCGTTTTGGACTGATGATGATTATAATGAAGATGAAGAAGTCGTTTTTGGAAAGAAGCCCTGCAGGTCTTTGAGACCAGGACGTGTGCAAATGAGTGACTCAGCACATCGGCTAATTATAGGAACTCTCACCGGGCTATCATTTTAGCAATTAGCAATTTAAGTTACTTTACTAGCACATACAAGATACAAATGAGCCTCAGTCTGTTTTATCTCAGAAAACCTCAACTGTCCAGCTTTAGACACATCTTCTCAGTGTTTATACGCTAATGTGTGGCTTCCTTTTTGTTCTCTTGAATGTCCAGATGAGGACTTTGTTAGTCCTTCTTCTCTGAGATGGGGATAAAAGTTTTTTTTTTAACTTGTTTTCTCATATCTGTTGTACTGGGATTGTAGAAACATCCAAAAACACCTCTTAAACAATTATCAACAGAAAATGATCCTAAAACTAATTATTAGAATTTCTGATTTGCACTAGTGAGTCTTGGTTGTAGTTACCCTGCCAGACCACTAGATGTCACAGTTAAGCTCCGTATCGCAGATGGTTGTGTTTGTTATGGATCCTCCTCCAGCTGCACTGTGTCTGGCTGTGATTGGCCAAAGCAGCTTTGTGTGACTGCCAGTGAGTTCATTTTCAAGAAATTTTTAGTTTCATTGCCCTGCTACAAGACAGGTGAGCAAGCGGGCTCAGTTTGTTGTGTCCTCAGAGGTAGTCATGGTTTTATTGAACAGGTTGATCACCATTTGTGTCGGATAAATCTGACGGCCGTGTGAGCTGCAGTTTAATTCTCTAAAGTAAAAAATGATCTTCTGTTGGTTTAAAAGGGCTTGCATAGCTCCTGGCTTGACCCATCTATTTACATTATTCTGATTATTATTCTGATTGTTCTGTGCAATCATAATAATAATACACAAGCTGACATTTAGAGTTTCAGAATACCAAAGAAAGGGATTTGGGCAAAATCGTCAACACAAAAATCTCTTTGTCTCTTTAGCTGTGCTTTGCAGCATAATGTGGCAACAGCTGGTCACGAGTCTTCCAGTATTTTATAAACATTTATCATTAAGGGTCAACATCTTAAAACATCTTCAAATCTCTGTTTAAGAGGGCGTCATCGTCTAAAGAGCTGCTAAATATATTATTAGAGCTTCTGAGATTTGTATGTAAAGCTGGGTTCAGCAGGCAACGCTTGCGGCCTGAGATTTCCAGGGCTCACGATGGCATGTCGCCACCACGAAGGGATGAAAGCCTCTGGGACTTGATTAGTGCTTTCCTCCTATTGGTTCATGAATTTTCCATGTGCGTTTGTGTGTTCGCTTATGCTTGTGGTTAATGAGTGAAGATGGATTACCGCTGGCCTCACCGCCACTCGGGAGTATTGCATTTTTGGAGGTCTCCATCCATATGTGTCTCTGTGAAAGCATTCACCATAGATCAGGCGAATGTTGTGTGTTCAGACGTCTGCAGTGTTGGTGCCAGTGACTGATGAATCTTTCTCCTGCAGAGTTATTGCCATGCTGTACTGTACAGAATCACGTGCATAAGCGGTTTTATTCAACTTATGTGGAGAGATGGTGGGTGGAAGTGGCCTATAGAGGCTTAAAAACTGTAGGTGGGGGGGATAAATGTGTGCGTTTGAATTAGAGCGATTGATGACTGTTTTGGGTTGGAAATATGGATCCGATTTCAGTGGAATTTTATATTGAGGGCTAACGCTGAGTATTTTCTGTCAGTTATAAAATAAGATGCATATCGAAATTTCCCAAAACTCCAAAAATACATCTGATAATCAAAGAGATTAAAGCTGTTGCAGTCTGTGTGTGCACGTTTTTCGTTGCTGAAACAATCATTTGTGTCAAAGCATTAACTGTTTATGGGTTTTAACAGCCAGATTGAAAAGGAGGATTTTCCAGCAAATCCACTGGATTAACTGCCCTTTAAATCCAGGTACTTCATCACTTTAATGCAAAAATGCTGCAGCTTCCATATGGCTGTAATTGTGCACAGACTGACCTGATACAGCTATTGATATTGAAGGCTTTGCTCGGTCTGAATTGTGCAGAAGTATCTCTGTTATCAGTCTGTGCCTCCATTTCACTCCCCTCTTGGATTTTGCTTCCTCCCTGCATCCTTATCGTTCTCTCTTTTTTAGCTCTCCCCTGATTCCTTTAAATTTCTCTCCTCACTCCTTCCCTCTTCCCCTTCTATGACATTTTTCCCACACCATTCATAACCTGTAGCTTCACAGGCAGGTGGAGATTGAAGGGAATAGATGGAGAGAGAGAAATTGAAATGCTTACCAGCTCCTCATTTATTATCACAGATGCGACTGTCTGATTCCGATTTGATTTCTCTCCTGTCTGCCTGGATGGCTGTTTTTTGTCTCTGTCCCTGTTGCAGCCTGTCATTCAGGAAAGCTTTTGGGTCAAGTGTGTGTGTGTGTGTGTGTGTGTGTGTGTGTGTGTCTGTGTGTGTGTGTTTGTAGCATGGAAAGCTGCTCACTAACAGCCAAGAGAGAGAGCTAGAGAGAGAGAGAGAGAGAGAGTGACGGGAGTAACGAGGAAGCGGATAGGAGGAGGAGGAGAGCCAAGGAGGGAGGGGTGGACTGTGAGAGTGAGAGATCGCGCAGAAGAGAGTGTGAAGCTGCAGCAGCCGGGAGATAAAAGCTTTTCTCTCCCTCTGTCGGTGTCTGCCAGCGAAGGATAAAGCGGAGGAGCAGAGGCAGTCGAGGGAGAGACCGATCCAGGCTGCCTGCTGTCACTGGAGCTCCCGGCTTCCCCTGATCAGCAGGCCTCAGACCACAAATACACAGCAGGACAAGACACACTCGTGGACACGTATGCAGAAAGAGCTCACACAGCTGACCGGGGGGACCGCCCAACCTGGCGGGCACTAAACATACATTCGTACTCCCTTTTGGACAGTTGCTCCACGGTATCAATCGGATCAGTCCAGCCATGCTTGTCTGAGGGAGCCACAGTTTCATTTTAACTGGAGACGCCCTGTGTTTCTTTTTTTTCCTCTCCCCTCTTGTCGGTCTTTTAAGGGGACATGGGCTGCGTACTCTTTTGTCCTAACCTCTGGCGCTGTGCTGTGTGATGTTTGGGACTGCCCTTTACTGGATGCTATATCCCTCTGGCTCTCTTCCAGGTGCAGTACACATCTGCACATGAACTAGGTCCGCTACTAGATCTTGATCTTTGCAAGACCTCACCTAAGCCGACAGAGGACCCACGTCTTCTTCAGCCTCAGAGTGCAAGCTCCACTTCCCACACCACATGCCTAAATTCTAATTAGACCTGGTGGATGTGAGAAGCTATTAAAAGGAGAAAAAGGCACCCGAGAGGAGAAACAGTGAGAGGCTTTTTAGTTTTTTAGGGTAAGACCTGATCTAAATACCCCCAACCATTACTCCTGCAAAGTGTGGATGGTGTCAGGCTGTTGCATCGTCGCACTGCACCACCTGATGAAGGGGACGCTTGGCAGACTGACAGCAGGACACAGCAGCATGATTGGATAGTACTGAAGCACAAGTCAACTTTGATCCTCGGGGAATCTAACATCAATTGGGGACAGTCTGTGCCCAGGTATTCAAAGCAGAGATAGACACGATGCTGAGCTGTCTGGGGAGCTCAAGGTGGAGTCTGCCTGTATTTGTCTGCTTCCAGATTTAGACAGATGCTCTGCTGAGGCTAACAGCTGCATTTACATTGGTCACCCCAGATAATCACTAGAAAAACTGTCAACTTTCCTGCCAATCCTGTCAGTAGGAGAAATTAATGCCAGCAGTTTTGAATCCTGACATATTGACAGCAGCAGCTCGAGGTGTGGATGTTGAACAGACACATGGCAGAAGGATTGACACATCATGTGAGAAACCAGCTCATTGAACAGCGTAAGTCGTGGGAGGATGACGAGAAGCATCGAGGCGGAAGCTGATGCTCTGATTTGAGTATTTAGGAAGCTGTCAGTGTATTGGCTGATTCTTCCTGCAATCTGCAGTGGCATTGGCTGACTACACACTCTGTCCGCCACAACCAGTCTGGACAGTGCGCTGCCTCGACAGAATGAGACTCTGAGCGTGCCATTACTACGAGGGATATCGACAGTATCACCATTAATACTGCTTCCGCTAGGAGCAAATTGACGGGATTCCCACTGATCTTACTTCTCTTATCTTGCACTGTATCAACATTACCAGGGAAGGAGAGGGCATCATTAATTCATGAGCTCAGATAGATACTAGAGCTCCTGGATAACACCAGCACCTGTACCTGACATTAAATCTGTTTTTGGGTTGTTGATGATGGAAGTATCGCGGTGAAACTGAAGCTGACGAAAGTGTTTTTCCTCACATCATCTCTTATATTTCGAATCACAACACTGAACTGAGAAGTGAGATGAGACCCAGAAATTCTGCCATTCTTTTGCTTGTCACCTGCAGGTGCATACAGTGTGTGTGAGACCTCTGGATTATCACTAATGGGCTGAGCAGCACTGGACTGTACTATATTTTTCTCTCTCCAGCAACTCATCATCCTGCCTGACAGCTTCCCTTACACCAGGTTATAGCTCACCTGCCAGAGGACCCGTGATAAATCAGACATCTGACCCAAACTGAATTTATTTTCCTCTCTCGTGTGGCTCTGCTGACACAACTGTGTCCTCATGTCCTTGACTCCGACCACAAGTCTTTTCAGATTGAGAAAACAGGAAGAGTAAACCTGTGTTCTTAGAGAGTGAGTGTCTGGCGACTACACTACCCGAGTCTGAGTCAGGACAGGCAGAGGAAAGATAAAGGACGCCGAGGTCCTTTGACACAACAGCCTGCCACGTGATTGGACCAATAACTGCCTGAGGAAAAGACTGACTTTTTCTCTTCTTCCACCTTTATTTTCAACGGGTTAAATTTAAGACAGTGCCACAGAAAATGGAGCAAAGCCTCCTCGTCTTAACTTGAAACTACCCTCATAGGTCAGATTAACGAGGGAGCCTTACAGTTCCTCTTTTTGTAAACAAGTGGAATAAACCTAAATGAGCATCACTTTAGGTCTTATAAAATAACTGCCTTTCTTTTTTTTTTCTACGCTCTTCTTCATCGACATTGAAGTCATGGGGAACTCCATGGGCTGTGTTCGGCCTCCTCGGGAGGGAGAGCTTGGTGGAGCCCCCCCACTTTCACCAAAGAAGCGTCTGCGTTTCAGACGTAAGCACAAGGGCAAGAAGACCAGGAAAGGCGAGGCAGAGCTAGAGGACAGTGAGCGGCAGAGAAGCCTCGAGCCTGATGAAAAAGAGGAGGAGGAGGAGGAAGACGAGGAGGAAAAAGCTGCTGTCAGAGAAACATTTGGTTCAGATTTTAACAGCAGAGCTAGGACTCAAATATCAGTGCCTGATACACATTATTCCAAAACGAATCCCCACAGCAATACTCTTTCCCCCGGCTCTGTGAGCACCAGCGCTGGGGGGCTTTTGGGCAACATATTACTTGAAGGGACCCCCAAACCCAGCCCAGCCTGGAAAGGGGTCTTCTGCTTTCCAGGGGAGGAAGACACCGTCAGTGCAATCATAGATGTCTCCAGTATCCCGAGCCAAACCACCACTACCACCCCAGTCAACACAGCCCCAGCTCTGGGGAGCACCACTCCGGGCGGAGGGAGGGTCTATCGTGTTAGGGAGAAAGTCCAAGGGGTCCTGGAGAAGCCTTGGATACTCCGGCAGAAGAAGGAGAAAAAAGACAAGGGCAGGAGAGAGGATAAAAATGAAAGGGAGCATGGAGGGGAAAAAGGTGGAGGAGAAGGGGCTGTACAGGTGGTGAAGACGCCTTCAGACAGGGACAGAAAAGGTGTGGTCCACATCAAGGAGGTGGACGGTAAACTCTGTGTGGTGAGGACGGTGTACCCCAGTGACTATGGCTCTCCAGTGTGGAGGGGTGAAAGTGATGGAGAGGTGGAGGTCCACAAAGAGTCTCCAACGCCATCTCCAGTTACAGAGAATATTCTCAAAGTCCAACTGTCTGAGCAGGACAAAAGCAGAACCAAAATATCTGCAGGGGATTTCCCCACGTCCTCAAGCTACTTGCAGATTCAGGAGACGTCGGCTGTCAAAGGATTTCGATTGGACTCTCCAGCGTGGGCACAAGAGAGGGCGTCTCTTTTGGAGTCAGGCTATGCCAGCGACCTGCCGCTGACCTCTCCGGAAACAGCGGGCACCACTCCCAGTCAGACAGACTGGGGAGGGCTGACCAGCAGCTCGTCCGAGAGGCTGGACTCCATGATTGAGAGCCCGCTGTCCCTACAGCATCAGGCAACTAGGAAATGCCTGCCACAGGTTTGTGTCCTGACCACAATCCAAATCCTCAAGCCAAGAAAAACAAAGATCCGAGACAGCTAGTGTGAACAAGAGTTTCATACATGTGCAAATACCATCCTTGGTAGTGCAGGGTTTCAGGAAGGCAGGATGACTGATCCAAAGGTGCAAAAAGTACAGAGCCCCTACATTAAGAAGTTAGCAGATTAAGGAAACATGCTCACTAATTAGATCATAATTATTATATTGGTTTTAAAGTATCAGAATTTGTCAGATATTTCACAGACTAACAGTAATTTATGTAAACACTGTTAGTTTTAGCCCTAATTGTGACATCTACTGTGTCCGAACTTCCCACCGCTCCTAAGGAAAAGGGAATAGTTTTACTTTTGGACTCTAGTCACTGACCGCAGATGTTTGCTTCCAGGACTGAGCAGTGTTTTTGAGTTGAACAGCATTTTTCAAACTGGTGTTCTGTAGCGCTAAGAGAGCCATTTACAGCACTTGATATCTTTCTTTCCTTTTTTTTAAGGGTGCTTTTGTTGTCATGTGTGCACCATGTTTGCAGCCGTGAAGGTTTATGTGTGCGCGCCGTTATCGGCTCTAGAAAAGCACTATAAGTCTCTCCGTTCTTTCCGCCTTTGTTCCTGCAGCCTAATCAGCGCAGCACAGACTGTGCCCCTCAGTCTCAGGATCCGTCTCTGCGCCCTCCCTTTCTTATTTTTCTCACAGCACACATACTCGCTCATTGCTGACGTCTGTCAGAGTGTGAGAGGCGCACAAGCTGTGTGTGTGTGTGTGAGACAGAGAAGGAGGGTCATTGCTTCAAATGACAGGGTTTCCTCTTAATGTAAACTGAAACTTGTCATTTTAAATAGCACACAGCACATCTGTGTTTGGGTCTAGCTCCAATGATTTTAGCTGGAAGCGGTTATTCAGGGTTAATCAGAAAAGTGAGATCAGTTAACTTCAGCTTCATTGAAATATTAGATGTCCACGCTTTTATCATATCATTTTGTAATTTCTAGACTCGCTCTTTCCTACCAGCATGTCTAACTATTGTTTATGAGGTTTAAATGCAGCGGTTAATAAAATGCAAGTTGTATTCCTCAATCAGTTAAACTTTGAATGCACTGGTCTAAAATTTTGCCCGTTCATATCCTCAGTTGTTTGATTACTGCCCACAGCTTGTGGCTGGAGCACAGAGCAGGACCATAGTGGGACCAGTGAATCACCCTGGAGGGGTTCAGAGATCTGACTATCATGTCTCTAAGAGGAGGTGTTTCATTTTGTCCAACTGAGCGGAAGCTCCAGGGTAGACCCAAGGCACTCTGATGAGATTAAGTCTCTTAGCTGGTTTGGGAACTCCTTGGCGTTCCCCCAGAATAGCTGAAGGAGGTGGCTGGGGAGAGGAAGGTCTGGGCACCTCTGCTTTGTCTGCTGACTCCACCCAGATAAGCAGTAGAAAATGTGTGGCTGGAACTTTAATTTCAGTCAGTTCCTAATATGCATCTTACTCAGTATTGGCTGGGTAAGAGACTTTGGGGACAGGCTTTTTCCTGCCTACAGGAAGTTTTGGCACCTCATTAAAGAAGTTTTAACCAGAGCCAGAGAAAAATCCAAAGCAGTGAAATAAATTGTATTTTTTTAACCAGTTTTGTTAATTTGATATTCCTTTTAATCTTGCTAAATTAGCTATAAAGTAGCCAGAAGTAACAGGAAAATGCACAGATTTCTTTATTATACAGTAACAGACAAACTTTTCTGTGCTCAGGGATTACTCTTAATGCCACAACCCAAAAACCCATTCTGAGCCAGGATTGTTTACTACTGCAAACACATAGTAGGTCCTAAAAGTTCAGAACCATGAAGGTTATTTACTTTTACTGCCACAATATGATATCTCAAAAATAAATCTGCCTCTAAACCAGAGTGTCATACTCTTTTTAGGTCATGGACCGCATACAGGCCATGTTGGTCTCAAGTGTGATGGACCAGTAAAGCTACTGGATAATATTTAATCATAGTATGTCCAGTTCCATTTACAGATCAGAGTACGACACTTTTAATATATAAAGTATTTGGGAATTTAACAACATGGTATTAAATGTGATTCAAACAAGTTTGAAGTTAAGATCTAGAAATAACTTAAATTTTACTTTAATTTTCCACTTCTGTGTAAAAATGCTTGCGTCACCACACCAGGAATAGCCGTGCTTTTTATCGAAATATGTGAAATTTTAATGAATTCTCTGCAATTTCTTAGACTTTGCAAAACCATCCGGTGGGCCGGTTCTGCTCTAAATCTTTTGCATAATCCAGCCATAGTGCAGATGCTGAGATCTGAGTGCTAAGTGTGTTGTTTTCTGATAGCAGACCAGCAATCCCATTAACATGTGATCAGATATAACTGAGAAATAACAAGAGCTTCTAGAGGAGAATCAATCTATAAAACATTAGTCTCCAAAAGTCGATGATGCAATAGCGACTTAATGTGTTGAAAAGCAAACATGCAGGTTGTTGCTCAGGCCTCGGCTTATTACAGCACACACTTGCAGGAGGGATCCAAAACAGAAAGAGGGAGGCTTCCTCTGCTAGCTTACAGCTGCTCAGCTCTCCTTAACCTTGAAAATAAGAGAGCCTGCTGCAGCCACTGCAGTAATACAGCTTAAAGATGATGGGCACTTTTTTACCACGGCTGCTGTGGTTTGTTCACTTCTCCATCACATGCTGAAGGCGGTACAGTAAGGGGATGCTGTCGGGTTGTGTTAGGCTGTACGTGATCTCATTTGGTGCACAGCTGCTGCTGAGTCATGAGAAACACGCGTTTGCTATAGATCCTGGCTCTGCAGAGTTCCCCGGTTTAAAATGCTGCTTTACTGGGCAGCGATAATCAATACTCGTGTGTCAAGCGTGCTCCTGCGTCATGTCACGGTAGGTGAGTGTCAGGATGTGTCTGTGTTCAGTTTAAAGTGCAGCTGTCCTTTGTGTGTGGGTGTGTGTTGCCCTTGTCTGCATAAAAAAAGGGATTTGAAATGTGCATTCATCAGTGAGACGGCTGCTTCATTGAGCCCAGAGGGGATTCCTACCGCACACTGAAAACACCACCCAAATTTACCCGTTTACCCCCATCCTGCTGTGTCTGAAGCTATCCATCCAACATTTATCTTTCTGGCCTTCATGCACCCATCCATCTTTTCAGCCTTTAAACATGATTTTGCAGAGGTGCTTCATGTTTAAGTCAAATAAATCAATTAATCCATCTTTTATTCTTTTTTTATTTTTCCTATCCAGCACTCACCCCTCCCTCTCCTCCCTCCTCTCCCTGCAAACTTCAAAGAGGCCATGTTTCTAAAAGAGGGCTGGTCCAGAGCCCCAGGGGGCTGCTAGTGGATCATGGATGCTTGTGACTGGATCATAGCTGCACTGAGCACTGCTGCTACCTGATCTAATCTCTAGTCTGTGTGCGTCTGTTTATACTTTAGCTGGAGTAACGTTCACACGGCTGGGTCACGCATGAGCGTCACATCTTCACAAGTTCATACCCGCACTTCACACCTGCACATACCGTGAAGATAAACTGTGTTTAGTGAACATATAATCAGGCCTTTAGCTCAACTGGAGAAGCCATACATGTCATGTGACCTGACATTAACCTGTACTTTATCTTAACTTTACTCACTGTGCGTAGAAATTAGCGAGTATCTTGTTCACACGTTCAAATTTGTTGTTTCAAATCCCTTTATTTCGTTTAATCTCTGTTAAGATCCACGCTGATGTCACCATGTCACGCAGTCATTCGTGTTTTCACGGTTATTATGGAGGCAGAAAGTTTGAGTTTTTAGTTTGAGTTTGTTTACTTATGATTGGAAAAGAAGAAAACCGTATTAAATGATTACATTGAAGTTGCGTTGACAGGGGACATTTTTAGACTCTGAGCTTCAGGAGACTCGGTCGAGTTAATTAAACAGTTGTAAAGTTGAACGGTTTTGTCTTCGTTCGTTAGCCGAATACCCAACAGACTAATTTAGGAAAGCTAAATGTTAAGCCGACATGGTTTAATGACTGCGGAGACTGTTCGCAAAAGACATAAACTACTGGGCTAAGCAGACTTGTTTACAGCGAGATAGCAGTAATAAACTTATAGTTTTTTTTTTTTTTTTTGGATCATTGAGGAGCAAAACTTTGAAAATCAAAATTTCAGAATAAGCATTAATTTTATAAAATGTGTCTCTCTTTTTTTTAAGTCGCATTACTGTAGGCGTCTCAGCCATTTCTGCTGTGAGCTGGCATTTTGAGTCAGCTGACAATATGACATGCTTTAAATGACAACCTTTTCCTCTGCACACTAAAGAAGGAGAGCATAAAGAGATGCAGAAGTAAGAGGTTAGGGAAATAAATAGGCAGAAAAGCAAGAGAGATTTAATGATTTAGTGAATCATTTTTATAAAATTATTTTGTGATTTTTGGTACCTCTGATCCTCCGTAGGTTAAAGCAAACGCATTTATGAAGCGTGGGCCGACTTGAAGGACACTCTTGTTCTGCTGTTCATGCTTCACGCAGCCTCATTCATATCGTAAACTCAAGGTTCACCTGCTTTATCAGGCGCTGTCGCCCGTATCTCTGCAGCAAATGGCCTGACAGAAATTGTACTGCAGCTCACAAAATAACAAGCTGTGTTTGAAAGCTTCTGAAACTTACTAATTCACCTGATGCATGAGGGAACGGCAGACGTGCACAATGGGGAAAAGAGGATGAAGTGCTGTAGCAGTGGGAGTGCAGGCTCTGTGCACAGATGCAGACCTCACACAGAGTGCAGTGTCAATATTAAGATGGAGGAGTCGATGCTCTGCATTTCCCTGCAAAGGAGGCTGCATGTGCACGAAACACATATTTGTTGATTGCTGTTTGAGTGACAGTGTAGTCATGGAGTAACTGTAAGAAATGCTAACCTGCTCGCTGTAGCCCCCACGTCTCAGTGCAGGCATGTGTGGTGTGAATAATGACGAGTTGTCATGTAGCAGAAGCGTTTGTTCGTCTCAGTTTTGTGTTTACATCGTGGTCGAGAGGCTCCTTTAGTGATGCAGAATCTTTGGCATATGTCATTTTCACTGAGTGAATGAGGACTCAATAGATGTTACTTTACGAGAAGCTGGAAGCTATACATGCACAGTGCTGTTGCCGACCTTGCTCATCTTCATCACGTTTCCTTCTCTCTCCTCTCCCTCCCGTTCCTCGTCTTTTTGGCTGTTGCTGCAGTCTCCTGGCACGCGCTGGACTTTCATACTGCTCTGTATTAGCAGCAGTGAGAGAAAAACTGAAAGACTGAGAGAGGGTGGAGTGTCGGACTGTAGCTGAGTTAGGGAAAGAGAGATGACAGAAGAATACAGATGACAGTAGCGGCAGCCTAGCACTGACAGTAACCGCCTATACGTCACTCTGCCTTTGTTGCTCTGGGCAGATGGATCCAAAGAGCTCCAACTGAGAGGAAGGGGGTAAATGGCTGAGTGGTCGTGTAGCTAAGTGAACCGAACCAAGCGTTAGGAAGCCGTCAGTCTTTGTGGAAGACTTTCTTTTAGATCCACCCCTAATAAGCATGCACGTCGTTAGAAGAGCTTTCAGGAGCCGTGTGCTGCTGCATCTGTGGTGTTTAGAGGCGTTTGCACACACAGACTCCTGAAATGTTAGTAGAAAATGCATGCTCACACACAGCTGGTTTTTCATTTTTACGCAGTAGAGCACACTCACTCTGCTTTATCATCCATTCAGACAACAAATTGAACTGTAATGTAGAAAATTAACTTCTTGTTCTATTCAGTAAGACTTGAAACCAGAAACTGAGATTATGAACCCATCAGAACAGTGTTTAAAGAGAGTTGACACCTGTGAATGTCTGTACGGTACTTATGTGGTTTTAAACACTTTTATACTGGTGTCACTTTTCAGAACTGGAAGCTGTGTTCATAGTTTATATACAGTTTGTAGGCAGGAGTTTATCTGAAGCTGTCATTACAGACGGTAGTTGGCATGAGTCGTGCTCTCCCATTTGAAAATTCTTGCTAATGTAATTCAGGGAGCTCCTTAGTGGAGGACGACAACCTCTGGCTCGCTGTGAATACACGAGACTGAAAACTCTTATGGGTTTTGTGCTCCGGAGCTGGCTGGTTAAAGGCTGTTAAATGTCTTCTTTTGTTTGTGAAAATTATTAGTGTTTAGGCTTCTTAGTTGTTTTTTGCCCCCAAATTATTAAAAAATAATTAATTTTTTTCTTAATGTGTTAATGTGTTAGTTACTACAAGCGCAATTTAAGGATCCCCAATGTTTTAAAAAGAAACGAGCTTAATCAATTAAACAATTACTGGTAAAGGCCCACTGACGATGCAAAAATCAAACCTATTTGTGGCCAAGTGCATTTTGTTTAACATATCTAACCGTCAGATCGTGTGCATTTGACGTCGTCTCTGAACTCCGTGAAACAAACAGCAGGGGAGACGATACGAGGACTCTGAGTTTATGTAGAGGAGGAAGAGGATGAGAAGGAAGAGCAGATTGATCAGAATAAGAAGCAGAGCAGATGAAAGGACATGAAAAACTGAAGAGACAGATCGAGGTTGGGCGGGGGGGCATGAGACAGATGAACAGGGTTGGGGGGTAGGGGGTGTACGTGAGCTAATGAGCAGGATAGACTGTAGACGCTGCAGACGGGAAATGGGAGAAGGCATTAATAAACATTAATAAAAACGCCTCTGAAACGAACACATCCAGATATCACACATGCACTCAGTCATTAAGTGTCAGGAAAGTGATGGTCTGAAAAGAGCGAGCGGGTTGAATAAAAGGAAATAAAATCTCTGCAGTGAGTTAGTTTCATACAGAGAGGGAGAGAGAACGTTTCTGCCAACTCACTGTAGCTGCGTCTGTGTGTCTGCAATGAAGCTGATGGAGAGAGGCTGAATGCATCAGTGCACAGAAAATAATGAGAAAAGTCCCCACATGCTGGATCCTGATTAGATTTGTTTTTGTGAGTCTGAATATTGTTTTAATGTGTTTCAGTACATTTGGCAACGAAGCCCGAAACATTTTGACTCTCAGATCACAGCTCTGCAGAGGTGAGGGGGGGGTGGCGAATACCAGTCGTAACCCCGTCTCTCTCTCTCTCCCTCAGATTTCAGAAATCTACGTGTGCGGCGAGTCAGCTGACCTCACAGCCAAAGAGAAGCTGCTGTTATGGAGCCAGCAGGCGATAGAAGGCTACCCCGGCCTCCGCTGCGTCAACTTCACCTCATCGTGGAGCGACGGACGCATGTTCAACGCTCTGCTGCACAGATACAGGTTAGACGACGAAGGGCGTGATTAAAATGTCCTTCTGAGAGACACACAGACTGACTTCAACACACAAAATATTAATTGGTGATGTCAAAATGGTTAATATAGTTTCAACAAATACTTGTAACAATGTATCTGGTTGTGTGATTGAAGTGGTTTGATCTTAATCTGATCTGAAATCATCAGACAAGGACAGTAATTCATGATCTCATGCTAGTGTTGGGTGATATTTTCACAGCAGACGCAGCAGAAATGATCTGTAAAATCTGATAAACATAAACAGAGTCTGACGACCACAAACAAACAGGAAAAAAGCAAAACAAAGCTTTTTTTTGTTCCAACTCCTTTTTCAGGCCCGACCTGATCGACATGGAGGTGGTGTCACGGCAGAGTAACCGTGAGAACCTGGAGCAGGCCTTCGAGATCGCTGAGTCGTTAGGTGTGACCAGACTGCTGGATGCTGAGGGTGAGACTGTTGATCCACTGTTGAGTAATCTGGCCAGCTTGTTCATGGCCGAGCACAGACAGGTCTTCAGTGTTTTACTAACTGAGCTTCTTATATTTAATGAAAGTTGTAAACTTGAAATTCAAATTAGGCTGTCCTATTGTCTTCCAGCTTTTATTTTGAAAGCTTGCCAACCTCCCAGTCAACCAGTAATGACCCACAAGCATACACTTTCATATTTACAACTGTATCTTTAATGGCTCTAGCTCCAGACCTTGGCTCTGTGTGGAAAACCCTTTTATATATTTAGGTCTGTTTCCCCTGAAGAAAAAAACGCCTCAAAGACTCATCATAGACCAGTCATTCCAGGAAAAGCTGCTGAAGACCTCCAGAGACCTTAGAGAAGTGTTTGTTGGCACAAACAATACAGGCTGTTTCTACAGCCTGTATTTTTTCCTGTTGTATTTATAAGGCTTATATTAAGTGATTACTTTTGCTTTAATTGACAGTTTGGTTTTTTAATCCACACCACCACAACAGATCTGAATAGACGGCCTGTTTCACTTGGAAGGGCTCTTTTGACCCCGTGTTTTGATTTCACATCAAGTTTCCAGATACAACTGCAGGACCTGGACTTATTCCCAAACCTTTGATCTGCTTAATTTATCAATAAAATCATGAAAAATGCTACATGCCTGACCAAGAAACGGCTACATTTGAGCATCAGAAAATAGACTAAGTAATGCTTTTCGTCAGTCTCTCAAACAGTTCAAGACTGAAAGTCGGTACTTCAGATGCAACTTAATTGTTCCTTTTATCTTGTTACAGACGGACACAGCTGTGAAAATGTTCATATAAACACTGAGCCTTCCTAAATCTTACTGGCTGCTTGATTTATGGTTACAGTTCATTAACTGATTCACGTGTGGGTTTGGGTTTAACACTGAGCCAAATATCTGAAAACCTCAGAGGCTGTTTTTTCTCTCTCTCTAACTGATAATGTAACAAGCACCAAACTATCTGCATAATTCCCGCAGCTTTTCACTTCATCCCCTCTCATTTTCTCCCCAGACGTTGATGTTCCCTCTCCAGATGAGAAGTCAGTCATCACTTATGTATCCTCAATCTACGATGCCTTCCCTAAAATCCCCGAGGGTGGAGAGGGCATCGGCGCACACGTACGTCACGGTCTTGTTTACCATTCATGCCTTTATTTATTTATTTATAATTTGTTCAGTTTAAAGCATGCACTACACTTCCCAGGACTGCATGTGATTTGTTAGCATGCATGCCGTGCAGTTCGTAGCACATTCCTGCAGTACTGTTCCTCCATATCCTGTTAACATTAAAACATGAATACATTTAGGCAGGTTATTATTAGTTCACTGTGGACCTTTTTGAGTAATGAGCCAAAACCTTTAAATAATCATGCAGTTAATTTAAAACTGTTCCAGCCATTCATTATGAGCCAGCCTACCTGTTGCCAGGCAGTGTGTGAATGTGTGATGCATGATTTCCCACTAATGAACAGCTTCTGTCACGTCTGCGACATTTTCTTTCTCTCCCCCATCCTCAGGAGGTGGATCAGCGCTGGTCGGAGTACCAGTCCAGGTTCTCGTCTCTGCTCCAGTGGAGCCGCCAGCACACGGCCCTCATGGCCAACAAGAACTTCCCACAAAACCCCGTAGAACTCAAGGTGAACACGACAGTTTTCTTTTAAATATTTAGATGTGCGAGAGTCCATGTTTAAGAAAACCACCTAATAAGCCAAATAAAGGAGACTCGAGTAAGTTGAAGTGATCATTATTCTAAATTATATATTAGAAGAGCACTCAGGACGTCCCCCCGTAAGGTCAGTACCCATCCCCCGAACTTTATTATTCCTAATAATGTGATCTGGACACCAGCCAGAATTTAACGAGCTCGTTCTTTGGCCTTGCTCTCCAAGTTTCATTAAATTTGTCTGATGGTTTGTAAGTCTATGAAAAAAAGAAGCTCAATCTTGTAATATTAAATAGTAATTATGATAATTCCTAGACCCGCTCTTTGATCTGCACCCGCACCATATTTTGCGACTCTCTACTTTGCTCATGAAACTGAATCTCAGTTTCATGAGATTCAGTTTGGTGGTTTTTGCATAATGTTGCTGATAAACCGACAAACGGCACTTAAAATGTGTAATGTTTCACCCAGCATTGGGAAAATTGGTGACATACAGATTTACCTTCATTCTAACTGGTGTTTTTTATGCAAATTTGCTTGACAGCAACATGAATGCATTTGACTGTGGTGGTAATCGAATCCCTGTATGTCTTCCCAGCTTTGTATCTGCAATCCCACAGACGTGTAGCCTTGAATAAGGCAGCTGACAAACAATTTCAGTGAAACCTTGAGAGAGCAAATAAAGGGAGGACACAAGGAGGGAGAGTAGAAGGGTTTAATAATGTGGAAACTTCACACAGCAGTGTATTCAGATTAAAGGCGAAATAAAGGAAGAGTCAGTGAGTTAGTTTGCAGAAGAAGGCGTTAGATTGAAGTAGAAAGAATAATGGTTGACGAAGTGTCTCGAGATGTGGAGAAAAAGAGCCGATTCACGTCACGAATGACCCCTCAGGCAGGCGGTGATTAGGAAGCTGTAACCTTTGAAAACAGGTGCTGGCTTCAAACAAAGCCTGCGTTAACACCGACTCCATAACGCTGTTTCTCTCCTTCTTCAGGCACTTTACAATGAGTACGTCCATTTCAAAGAGACGGAGATCCCCGCGAAGGAGATCGAGAAAGGTCACATCGAACACCTCTACAAACTGCTGGAGGTAAGAACAAATGAAGAGTGGAGACGAGGAAGGAAAAGGCGACCAGCACTTGGCACCTTTCCGTGCATCATGAGGTCGAGCTCAGGGGGATTGTGTCAACGAGAGGAAGTTAGAGAACATTGTTGGCAGCGTGTTTGTGTGCGCTGAGTCACACGTTCGCCTCCCGAAGCGAAGTCGTTTCTTTCGTCGAGCTGTTATCAAAGCAGCAGATTGTTTGATTGTAAACAAACACATGATAGCCGATAATAGTTCCCATTTTATTCTCACTCAGCTGATGTTACCGGGGTTTTTCTGCGGCGTGACTTATGATTGCTCATAAATGGGGTCACTGATGTAATGGCTTTGGTAGCGCGTCCCACTTTGAAGCCTCGTCTTGAGCTTCACGGCTTTGGATTTTTAGGAGGTAGAGGTGACCATATTTTGACCTTAGCGAGCTCTGTTAAAAAGCTGCCTCCACAGACTGTAGCAGCTTTTATTTTAGTTTTTTAGAAGTACTCCAATGCAATGCAATTTAATGGGAGCGCTATTTAAAAGAATCACCCTCCAAGCAATTGTGAAAAATGTGGAAACCATAGCTGGCTTGTACTAACAGATGTTGGGATGTTTGGCATGTATTTACGCTGCGTGTGTGTTTGTTTATTCCAGGTGTGGATAGAGTTTGGTCGCATTAAGCTTCCTCAGGGCCTTCATCCCAATGACCTGGAGGAGGATTGGGGTAAACTCATCCTGGAGATGCTGGAGAGAGAAAAGGTTCTCCGGCCAGCTGTGGAAAGGTACACACACACACACACACACACACACACAAATCTCTTCACATGTTGCATATAATTAAATCATAACTGCTGATCCCATTTTTTTTTCATCATCTTCTGTGTGCATTTACAGGCTAGACCTGCTGCTCCAGAGAGCCAATAAGATCCAGAACATGTCTCTGGACTGCGAGGAGAAACTCACCCTCGCTAAGAACACACTCCAGGCTGTGAGCGCTGAACCTCTCTCACTTCACATCCATTTAATTTCCTCTCACACACACAGAGTCCCTGGGTTTATGTTGGGTAACTGTTTAATAATTTGGCCGAGTATTTTACAGGGTGTTAATGTGACCAAGCCGTAAACGTGAGCGCTCTTTTGGGACTGTAAATATTTACACACCACTTCCCCTGCCCTCTGCAAACATGCTCACTCCTTCCTTTGACTGTGTTCCTCGGCCTGAGCACAACTTCCTGCCTGAATGAAGGGACGTTAGACAGAATAAGTGATGTGCTGGGTCTGGAGTTTCTTTGTACCCTGATTTTTATATATTTGTTTTCACTTTATTGCTCCTGCTAGTATTTGCTGCTGTCCACTTTGATTCCACTTTACTGTTTACTGAATTTATCTCTGTGTAAACACGAATCCTCAGGTCGTCATACTTCATAATAACAGAAAAGCCAAACAAAACTGATCAATGATCCCTCCCCTGGTCTCCAGGACATGTCTCGAGCGGAGAGCGGCGAGGGCGTGCAGTGCGAGAGAGAGCTGGCCTGTTACCTGCAGGACTGCGAGTCTCTGATTCAACAACTCTACCAGGAGCTCAAAATCCTGAGAGATGAGAAATACTACCAGGTGGAGCAGCTGGTGTTCAGGTGAGTCATGGTGGTGGGATGGAGTCAGTGGCTTGGTCTTTTTGAAGGACCAAACATGCCAGCATTTCAAAAATTAATACAAAAAAACCCTCTTAGTGATTCTGTTTTATTTATTTTTAAAGTAATTAAATGTCCCAAAAATATATATCTATGAATCTATTTAATTTAATTTATTTACTTATTTCATTTTTTTAACCTTAATCTTTTCTTATTACACCTTTTAATTTCTTTATATTCCTTAATTTAATGTTGGTTTAATTTATTATAGTTTTTGTGATTTCTGCATTATTTTATAGACCTAAAATGATTTAGGCAGTTTCAGCTCTATCACAGCAGTCTTCAATTAATTGTTATGATCTGGACAATTTAGATTAATAGCTGGGAATACAAGCTACTCATTATAGGTCAACAAGTTGCCTGTTGTGTTTTTGTTTTGTATTAATACCTATTGTATCCTCCTCTGCATCTAGTGTTCACTGATATAAACCAGTGGTGTCAAAAAATGATGGAAAGCGTGTCCTCATTTTGCATCTCATCAGCATGCTGCTCCGTCTAATTTGCACTGCTGTTATGAAAGCTAATGAAACAACTATTTTGTAAATCTGCCACTGTGTGCTGCCCTTTAAAGCAGCAGTACCTTTAAAAAAAGAACTCAGCTTTGTAGCAGGATCATACTGTCAAAGATTATTAAATGTTTCATAGGTTTATAATAATGTGATCAGTTATGTGCTTTTTTTCTTTTCTTTCATCAGAGTTTCCCGCCTACAAGAGGAGCTGGTCTCCCTCAGACTGCAGTGCTCCAGCGTCTACAGGAAAGGCCACTTCTCTCAGGCCCTGGGCACCACGGGGACAGAGCACACCCACCAGAGACCCCCTGATACGGGCCTGTCTCTGGGTCAGACGCTGCTGGGAGCTGTGGGAGCGGTCGGAGCCGCACTCCTGCGGCGACCGATGGCTCGGTCCCAGCTGGTGGCCATGTCTTCATCAGAGGACGAAGGAAGCCTGAGGTTCATCTACGAGCTGCTCGGATGGGTGGAGGAGACGCAGGTCAGTCTCTGTCAGCCTCTCTTAAAATTAGGGCTGTTGTTTTTACTGCTGATTATTTTATACGCTGTTTTATTATTAAATTATTTAAATACTGAAAATAAAATGTAGTAATTTGGTGAAATATGAATTAAAAGCATCCTAAATATCATAAAACATGAATCAGAATTTGTAAAAAAGTCACATATGGATTCAGAAGTCGTCACAAGCCTAAAAACATCACATTCAACTGAAGCGAGGTGTTAAAAGCATTCAAAGACATATAATAGAAGATATCTGTAATTTTCAGTGGGTAAATCATTCTGTGTTTGTGTTTTAGGAGCTGTTGGAGCGCGCCGAGTGGGGTGCAGACCTCACCTCTGTAGAAAAAAACCTCGACGAGCACAACAACATACACACTGCGATTGAAGAGCTGATGAACAGCCTGCAGGAGGCACGCAGCTACGAGGTTCACACATCCCTCCTCCCTTTGCAAACACAGGCGTCTGTCCAGTGATGGTCTTTGTAACGAGGCTTCTCTTTCTCTCCTCCAGGCTAAAGTCTCTCCCAACTTCAAGAGCAGTTACTCTGAGACGCTGGCCAAGCTGGAGAACCAATACTGCAAACTACTGGTCAGTCTCAGCTCAGAGGGGCTTGTGGCTTTGTTTGTGTGTGTTTGAGTTCCTCTGCACTTCTTTGTTTCCCCAGCTCACCCAGCATCCTCAGTTAATCCCATTATAGCGTGGCACAAATCTGCATCTGCGCTGTCTTCTCCTGCTGCCCCTAAATGTCCCCCCTTTCTGTCTCTTCTCTGTGTCCTCTGTTTTCTATTCATCCCATAATATATTTGTAATCACATCCATACTTATTCCTCTCAATCTGTTTTTCTTCTTGGCTTCTGTGGGTTTTTAAGAAGTATGTGCTTGTAGATTTACCTCTAAAAAAGCTATTTTAAATGTATTAAATGCATTAATAACATTCAGGACAAAGAAGGGGAAAATAAACCACAGGCACAGCTCACTTTGAAATATTTATGCATTTCTCCTCTGGCCTGTATCGCCATTTATCCATCTGTCTATGTCACCAACCAAAATAAAATGTGCGGCTGGCTAACGTTACAGCTCAGCCGAGGGAGCCGCAGTTGAGTTTATATCCTGTCAAGTGTAGATGGACGCTCAGTGAGTGTAGTTTGTTAGAAAGAAAAGAGTTCTCTGCTCATGAAAAGGTTTTCAGATTTATTTACTTTTTAAAATTTACTCCACCTCTTTACAGGTCACGATTTCTGTAAATAGACATTATTTCAGAGTCTTTCTAAATTACTTTTTCCCACCACAAGTGAAGAAAAGGCAAATATTTCTACACCTGCATACATGGGCAACTTGCACTAAAACAATTGCCATCACAACATTATCCAAATTTGATTTTAGCGTTCAGCACCCTTTAAGGAATTACATGCGGGACATTGGGCTCTTACATGGGGCAGTGTTTGTCATTAGTTTTCTGGGAAGATGCATCTGGATCGTCAGTGTAATTCAAATTTCCAAGTAAGAGGGATCCTTTTGCAGTATTTGCTTCTGCACTGCTGATTAGCATGGGGCTTTGTTTGTGTGGTTGCCATAGGAACATTCGTCATGGCGCCTGCGGAGCTTGGAGAGCCTGCACATGTTTGTGTCGCAATGCACTGACGAGCTGATCTGGCTCAACGAGAGGGAGGAGGAGGAGATCGCCTACGACTGGAGCGACAACAACACCAACACGAACGCAAAGAAAGAATTATACAGTGTGAGTGTGAGGAAGAGGAGAGACGCACACACGGACGGTTTCCTCCGTCACAAATTGCAAACCTTTAACCTCACTTGGTTTCCACGTGTATTTAAAGTCAAGATAAAAGTCTTGTTTACCTCCCAACATATAAAGAGTAACTTTGCATTAGACTGTTTGTCTTCACCTTTAACCTTCCCCGCTTCCTGTTCTGCCTGCAGGAAATGAGGTTAGAGCTGGATGAAAAACGAGATGTGATGCGGTCACTCCAGGAAACGGCCAGCCGTCTGTGTCAGGAGAACCATCCTGCCAAGCAGACCGTGGAGGTGAATTTCATGATTTTTATTCATTCGGGCTGGATGACCTTTAAAGATGCTGGGTTTCCGTATCCGTGGCTCGCTTGTCTGGAACAAATCAACCACGTTGCTTTTGTTAAAATGCTCTTTTATTCACTTTGCACTCACTTTTTCTAAGCCTTCCTTGGCGACGAGCAGGAATTACTATGTACATTTTAAAATACTGGTGTAGCTACACTTATTTGGGATATGGTTTTCATACCAGTTTCATGCTAATGCTGCTTGTCCCCTATCACTGCTGAGAGCCAGAAACCCCTGGCTGGGTGAAACGCTGACTCTGTCTGTGCTGATTAACATCCCAGTTAGAGCCTTGCAGATAGATTACAGGCAGTTTATATGATCGGAGACTGTAAAAATCTCACTTATTTCCCCTAAAGGACCTCTTACATAAGTTTAGCATGGCACCAACTTTCAATATCCATCCATCTCCCTGTTATCAGGCTTACAGTGCAGCCCTGCAGACCCAGTGGCAGTGGGTGGACCAGCTCTGCTTGTGTGTGGAGCAGCATCTCAAAGACAACACGGCGTACTTCCAGGTGAGGCTGAAATTCTTATTTTTCTGAGTTTGGCAAAAGAATTCATCCACATATATAATTAGGCTTATATTAAAATGATTTTGTATTATTACATGCAAATCCATTTTTACTTTTGTCAGTTCATGACTGACGCCCGGGACTGTGAGTCATACCTCCGCCAGCTCCAGGAAACCATCAAGAGACAATATACCTGTGATAAGAACAGCAGGCTCAGCAAACTGGAAGACCTGCTGCAGGACTCAATGGTATCTACACATTTGCTTTCTGTCTTACGAATAATATTCAGTTTCTTCTATGCCAGACAGATTTATGGTGCTGAAGGAAAGACCGACTGTGGTTTTATATTTTCACTAGATTTACTGCAAAGAATTGTGTCATGTTAACCTCTACTAGAGCTCAGTGACCGATAACAGAGAGACAATAACAGAGGTTGTTTGACATCATGTCTCCATTTAGCGAGATAATTTCAAGAAGCGGCTCCATAGTGTAGTGCTTAACAAACATCCCCAATTTGATCCTGGGAGGAAGAGGCCATCTGGTGTAACACCAAATCAAACATGCACAGCTACCTGCTGTGGCAACCCCTTGTGCGTAAGAGACTAGTTGAGAGTGGCCACTTCTAATCTAAGAAGGGTCTTTGTTTCCTTCTCTAACTCTGTGTCAACATCTCAACTTTACTTGATATTTAGGATTTATTTTTAAAAAAGCACTTTTCCCTAACTACTACACAGACAGTGCTTTGGTTTCACTCACACACCTTTAACACACCCCAGGGGCAAATTATGAAGGTGGTGTCTTACCTGGAGCCACTCTGACCTAAGTACTAGAAGAACCAGGTTTCAAACCATCAAACGTACCACTCTGAGTCACAGCTGCAGAGTCATGTGCAAACCAGAAAATATTGTACAATGAACATTTTAAGTAGCACATTTCTATCCCAGATAACTGAGCGTCCTCAATCTCTGCTTCCACCGTGTGCACAAAGTGCAAACTCGAACATTCAGTATACTCCCAGACTGACATATTATCAGGAATGATACAGCATTTTTCTAACCACTATAGCATCAGAGACCTGCAGTAGCTGAGCTGCTGGTGTTGCAGCGTCCTCCTGATTGTTTTTGCTCTGCCTCGGGCGGCTGCAGCACCTCATGTGACCGGGCAAAGTAATCTGTTACAGAGTCCTGAATCATCTCCCCCCCATGGCACATTTGCAAGCCTGCCATATTTGCACCTACTTCTCACACACACACACACACACACACACACACACACACACACACACACCTCTGACTTCGAGCAGATGGCAGGGTTAGTGTGGGCATCGCTCCACAGGCCAGAGCAGCATCCATGTCCTCTTATTAAAGAGGTGTGCGAGAGAGTGGGTGTCACAAACAGATGCTTTTCTTAGGCCGGTCCTGCAGGTACCTTTAAATGACATAACAAAGAAGCAGCTGAACTTTTGTTTGACAGAGATAATAACTGAGACAGGAACATTGAATCATCCTATTCAGCTTCTTTAAGGTGGAGATTGGTGTTTAGCAGTGTCCGTTTGATCAGACCTCTCCCTCCATTCTGACTTGTTTCCTGCCTAATCTTTCCTTTGTGGACTGTCACTGAATGACTTCTTCATATGTGGTTAGATACCACAGGCATTTGTTGCCTTTGAAGTAAGATAAAATACGTATTATCTCCTTGTTCAGGAACCTCTCCCTAATATGCTCCACTATATATACCCGAACAGTGACCTGTACTATGTGCAAAAGAACAGCAGACATTATTTACCGTCAGAACAGGGCGGATCTCCAACGGGAGATTGAGAGACCAGTGTCGGACTGTTAGAACAGCTTTGAAATTCTCATGAGTTGTTCGCACTAAAGTAAAAACCACCATCACTTCATGCAGCTATCCCTTCGGCGCCAGCTGCGGTCTCAAGGCTGGAGCTGAACAAAAACACCCTGATAACGACTGTGTTTAGACTGTTCTTCCCATTGTATGCAAGGCCACCTGGGTTGGCTGGAAGACTGTTTACTTAGCCTGGCAGGGCGAAGGACACTGTCTCAGCTGAACTCTGGACACGCACACACATACACTGATACGCACTCACTGATCCCCGCCTCCCTTTCCAACCTCTTCTATGCTTGTTCCCTCCTGGAGAACACGGCGGGTCTGGGCCCAGCACTGGAATAATAGCGCAGGGCAGGATGGCTGCAGTGTTTGTTTCGGATTACTCCTCACCCCCCACCCACCCCTGTTGCTTGTCACGTGCTCCACAATGTTGTGCTGTGGACATTTATGTGCTTTCTGTGCAGAGGTGTTTTTTTGTTTACTGTTCTCATGCTGTCCTCCCATATGAGCCCAACATGAGTAGAGGTCTCTTTTTTCACTCTTGGACTTTCCCATTGTATTGTGCAATTCAGTGTTTTTCCCGTAATACTACCGATCTCCGACCTGTCTCCCCATGTGATGTCTGTGTTGTGTATGTAAGGGGTGTGTGTGTGTGTGTGGGGTGGGGTGGGGGGGGGGGGGGGGGGGGGGGGGGGGTTCCCATTTCACTGCAGGGCAACTTGCATGTGACAAATAAAGTTCTGATTGATTGATATACCTGAACAGTGACCTGTACGATGCGCAAAAGAACAGCAGACATTATTTACCGTCAGACCACGCTGCCGTGACCCGGATTCAAACCGGGGTTGCTGCGGCCACAATGCAGAATACTAACCACTATACGATCACGGCTGGCGCGCTGGATTATGCTGTTAGTTGCAGTCTGTATCTTGCAGTTGTCTCACTCCATTATAACACTATAATATACAAACAACGGAATTTGAATGAAAACAATGGAATTTGAATGAACAGAACAGAATTTGAATCAAAACAATGGAATTTGGATGAAAACAATGGAATTTGAATCAAAACAATGGAATTTGAATGAAAACAACGGAATTTGAATGAAAACAATGGAATTTGAATGAAAACAATGGAATTTGAATGAAAACAATGGAATTTGAATGAAAACAACGGAATTTGAATGAAAACAACAGAATTTGAATGAAAACAATGGAAGTTTAAAACAAACAACAGAATTAGAATGAAAACAATGGAATTTGAATCAAAACAACGGAATTTGAATCAAAACAACGGAATTTGAATGAAAACAACGGAATTTGAATGAACAGAACAGAATTTGAATGAAAACAATGGAAGTTTAAAACAAACAGAATTAGAATGAAAACAATGGAATTAGAATGAAAACAACGGAATTTGAATGAAAACAATGGAATTTGAATCAAAACAATGGAATTTGAATCAAAACAACGGAATTTGAATGAAAACAACGGAATTTGAATGAACAGAACAGAATTTGAATGAAAACAATGGAAGTTTAAAACAAACAGAATTAGAATGAAAACAATGGAATTAGAATGAAAACAACGGAATTTGAATGAAAACAACGGAATTTGAATGAAAACAATGGAATTTGAATGAAAACAATGGAATTTGAATGAAAACAACGGAATTAGAATGAACAGTACAGAATTTGAATGAAAACAACAGAATTTGAAAACAAACAATGGAATTTGAATCAAAACAATGGAAATAGAATGAAAAGAACAGAATTAGAATGAAAACAACTGAATTTGAATGAAAACAACGGAATTTGAATGAAAACAACGGAATTTGAATGAAAACAACGGAATTAACATGAAAACGACGGAATTTTAGAACAAACAATGGAATTTGAATGAAAACAATGGAAATAGAATGAAAAGAACAGAACTTGAATGAAAACAACTGAATTTGAATGAAAACAACTGAATTTGAATGAAAACAACGGAATTTGAATGAAAACAATGGAATTAGAATGAAAACAATGGAATTAGAATGAAAACAACGGAATTTGAATGAAAACAACGGAATTTGAATGAACAGAACAGAATTTGAATGAAAACAATGGAATTAGAATGAAAACAACGGAATTTGAATGAAAACAACGGAATTTGAATGAAAACAACGGAATTTGAATG
Organism: Rhamphochromis sp. 'chilingali'; assembly: GCF_963969265.1. NCBI lineage: Eukaryota > Metazoa > Chordata > Actinopteri > Cichliformes > Cichlidae > Rhamphochromis > Rhamphochromis sp. 'chilingali'. The sequence continues at coordinate 29,715,744 of NC_137944.1, forward strand.
AAAACAACAGAATTTGAATGAAAACAACAGAATTTGAATGAAAACAACAGAATTTGAATGAAAACAATGGAATTTGAATGAAAACAACGGAATTTGAATGAACAGAACAGAATTTGAATGAAAACAACGGAATTTGAATGAACAGAACAGAATTTGAATGAAAACAACAGAATTTGAATGAAAACAACTGAATTTGAATGAAAACAACAGAATTTGAATGAAAACAATGGAATTTGAATGAAAACAACGGAATTAGAATGAACAGAACAGAATTTGAATCAAAACAACGGAATTTGAATGAACAGAACAGAATTTGAATGAAAACAACAGAATTTGAATGAAAACAATGGAATTTGAATGAAAACAATGGAATTTGAATGAAAACAACGGAATTTGAATGAACAGAACAGAATTTGAATCAAAACAATGGAATTTGAATGAAAACAACAGAATTAGAATGAACAGAACAGAATTTGAATGAAAACAACAGAATTTGAAAACAAACAATGGAAGTTTAAAACAAACAACAGAATTAGAATGAAAACAATGGAATTTGAATGAAAACAACGGAATTAGAATGAAAACAATGGAATTTGAATGAAAACAACGGAATTAGAATGAACAGTACAGAATTTGAATGAAAACAACAGAATTTGAAAACAAACAATGGAAGTTTAAAACAAACAACAGAATTAGAATGAAAACAATGGAATTTGAATGAAAACAACGGAATTAGAATGAAAACAACAGAATTTCAATGAAAAGAACGGAATTTGAATGAAAAGAATAGAATTTGAATGAAAACAATGGAAGTTTAAACTCTGTTGTAAAAATGAAAAGAACTGGTTAATGAGTTCACAGGTAAGGTAAGGAAAAGCTGGTTACGTTAAGAAATTTGATTGGGCAATCCAGTGCCAATAATGAAATAACATGACTGTAATCATTCAAGCTAACCTGCAGCCTGTGTTACTACAATTTCTTGCTATCATAATGCTGTCATACATGTTATCCACGGTCTTCTTTTAGTGCAAGGCTTCTCTGGTGATCTAATTTGTTTTAAAGAAGTCCTTGACACCCTGTGGTTGTAATTAACTAGAATTCCTCATGCATCCACATTTTAATTTATGTCTGTGTAAATTATGTTTGTCACTGGTCCTGCTGACTGCAGCGAATGCCATCTCACTGTGAAATTCATTCCTGGGGTGTGATGTATGAAGTTATTAGCTCTCTGCCTCAGACTGTGTCTAACTCTCGGCTCCATTCAATGTTTTCTTTCCTGTACCTGTAACTGTCTCCTTGTTGTCTCCCTCTCTAATGAATCCTTAATGACTCTCTCTGCTTCTGCTTTAGGGGCGAGAGAGAAGTGAAGTGTAATTCTACCTGTCAGGGTGAAAAGCCCATGTTAAATGTTTAATGCTTAGTGGTCAGGCTAACATGGGCAGCTGAGTCAGGAAGCAGCAGGCCCACTCATCTCAGCAGCTACAGGCTAATAGGCCGTTAAGCTGATTATGTGTTGAAGGACTTCAGACAGAAAATGTTGCTTAAATATCATTTGGGTGGATTTTGTGGTGTGAAAATGAAAAACTTGAGGAAAGATGATATAGGGTGAAACATCTAAATGTCTACTGGAAGGATTTTCTGAAGATTTTGTAAACTCATTCACGGATTTCTCCAGCGTTATTTGTGATTTAGACTGAAACGTCTGCTGCTTACGGTGGCCCTGAGAGGTCAAACGGACTGCAATAAGAAAAATGCTGCAAAAGCACACAAAACACAATGGAAATAGGAAAAACAAAAACAGAAATGGGGAAAAAACACAAGATAAGTGTTTCTGGGGAGACAATAACCCGACGGACCAGTTGCAGGAACCCAAAACATGGTAGGCGTGTTTTATCATGATTCATATAATACTGATGACGCACTTACCTCTCATCTTTGCTTTCCTCACAAAACTGATAGATCCTCCACTTCTTTTAAGTGTCTCCCAGTGCAATTATAGGCATATTTTTGGTTCCTGCAACTGGTCCGTGGGGTTATTGTTTCCCCAGAAACACTTCCCTTGTGTTTTTTTTATTTTTTATTTCCGTTGTCGTTTTACCCTATTTTTGTTGTGTTTTGTGTGCTTTTGGAACGTTTTTCTTGTTGCTGGTGTTTTCTTAAGTTGCACTCCGTTTGGCCTCTCAGGGCCACCGTAGCTGCTGGATTGACTTCCATACACTGCATTTTGCTACAGATATTTAGAATTTTTATATATTTGGTGTTTAATTACATATTTATCTGTTAAAATGTATCTAAAATGCAACCTGATAGATCTGCCGTAGTTTTTTAACATTGTTTATTATTTATGGCGTGTGACATGGGTAATTATCAAATAATTACCTAATGGAAAGGTCAGCATGCTGTTAACATCCCTGCTTTAAGTTCTCAGATACATAGATCTTTACCTTACAATGGAAAAAATGCCTTTAGATGAATGTTATTGTAAATCCACACATGTACAGTCTTCATAAAGAGTTTCAATGTTTAATGTTGTCGTTGTTTTCCTTCCTGTAGGAGGAGAAAGAGCAGCTCATTGAGTATCGGAGTACAGTAGCTAGCCTGGTGGGCCGGGCCAAGACGGTGGTGCAGCTGCGCCCCCGCAGTGCAGAGAGCACTCTGGGAACTACAACACCCATCAAAGCCATCTGTGACTACAAGCAGATCGAGGTACGGCACCCAGAGCAGTATCATTACACCTCATGAACATGTGGGCATGTCCCTCAAATCTGTGACTTTGTTTAAGAAAAAAGTGTGCATATTTAGCACCGACTCACCTCTGACCTCACCTCTCGATTGTTTCGCCCCTCACCACCAACCAGGGCCCCCCCCCCCCCCCCCCCCCCCCCCCCCCGCCCTGCACTTCCCCACAAAGTCCTTACTCAGCTACTGTTTTCTGCTCGTGAAATTTAGATTGATGTAAACATCTACATGAACAGTTTCCTCCATAACGATGAATATCGCACAGCAGTGGATTTCTTCTTTTTTTCACACAGCTCCAGTTTTCTTCTTTTTCTTTTCTTTTTTTAAAACCAGCATGTCGAAATTTGGAAACTGAATGGACATAATTAACCAGAACTTATGACCTTTGCCTTTGTCCTCCTCAGAAAACACTCTGACTGAGTCTTTAAGAAAGATAACTCAGGCATTATGAGATTCACTCTCAGATTCAGCTGTGATGACCTCTGGGAATCTAAAAGCTAATCAATTATACATCTGTCCCATCCTCTTTGCACCCTGAGAGCTTGGCACGGACATACAGCTGCCCCCAGCGCTGCTATATTTAGTCTACTATGTGTTAGATTGCCCAGGGTGGTTTGCTCCCTGAAGCATACCAGATGTGAGGTCTTGTTTCCAGGTAAAGGATGAAGGTGGTTTGGTCCACATCACTGATCTAAAGCAACGTGACGAAACCTCGCACACAGCTGACAGTTATAAAAAAACATCTGGACAAACGTGCACATGAACCAAAAGTAATCTTTCTCTCCTTCACTTTCCTGTGTCTTCTCCTTTCTTTCCATACCCTCATGTACCTTTTTTTGGCCTCTCCCCTCTCACTCCCTCCTCTTCCTCCTCCTCATTCTCTTCCCTCTCTTCCCCCTCGTCTGTCGGCTGGGCTGGCAAGACAAACGTTCAGGTATAGCTGCCTATATTCTCCCTCTCTCACCTCAGATTTTGACACTGCACACACTGTACTGCCCCAGGTGCCGCTTTCTTATCAGCTGATTTCAGGTTGTATAATTGGTAATAAACTTTATGCCTGCACTCTCAGACTTCTTGGAATAAATTAGATGAAATTACCCATGAAATGGTTCAGAGTACCTTTTACTGGATTTCCTCCCTGGAACAAAAATCTGAAAGCTTATTGTGTTTTATGTTTTTACAGGAAAATATAATTTAGTGGTGTTTTCCTAATCAAATCAGCCAATTATGTTTATTTAAGTGTTTCATTATAAAGTCCAAGTGACTCTTTCTATATGTGCATATGTTTATGGTGTTCTCATAGCCAGAATCAGGTGATAGGATAATCTCACAAAAGTTGATTATGGCAACAATCTGTAAATCAGTAACCAAGTACTAACTTAGCCTCTGGGAATTACTGCAAATGATTCGGTGTTTCCGGTATAGCCAGCTGCTACCCGGGCCAAGACTTCCTGTTCTGTGTACAGGTTATTGTGTCTGAATGCACATGCTTTTTAATAGGCTGCCAAAATGCTGGATGCATTGTTGTCAGACAATACCCAGTGGTTTGGAGATTGTCTTTTGGAAAATGCGTCACTCTTTTGCATAGATGTTTATCTTTATGCAGTAAAATCCAGCTCAGATATGATTGATACAAACAGAAAAAAAAAAAAAATTCTGCAGATTTCATATATTTATGCAGAATCAGTTTAGTTTCGTATGTTTAGTCACAGATTTGTGTCAGACTGAGATCAGTTGATAAGAGCAGGTGGTAATCGCTGAACTGAACTGAATTTAACCCGTCTGTGCCCCTCAGGCTCATTCAGTCAGTCAGAAAATAACATTTCCGTTTCAATATATCTTCATGTATTAAGTGTTTGTGCACAGCTTTGCATTATGGTTGTGTGTGTGTGTGTGTGCAGGGAAGGGGTGAGAGAGGGTGGCGGGTGGGGATGGCTGTGCAGCCCTAACGCTGAAATTTAAAGCCAAACTCGTTTGTCTTCTGTTTATATCCTCTGCTGGGTTTCCTGCAGATAACGTGTCACTAATGTTTATTTCCTCGTTAAATTATTCAAACCCAGCTCAGGTTTTAGGAAGTTTCGCTTTGAGTTTGGAATATATTTGCTGCTTTCACAATAAAAGCCTTTACTGGTGCAAAGCAGCTTTCACACCACATGGCATTGTCCTCGCTCAGCTTCTCTAATATCACGTCATGTTAGGGCTCCTGCTAATTTCATGAAGTCCATGAATTTTTGCATTTTGTGTTGCATTATGAGTTTTTTTGCTGTTTGCTTTTGATTTACGCGTTTTTCCCCCTTTTTTCCTCCTCCCTTGCTTTCTTCTGGGCATTTCTCCTTCCATTCTTTCTCCATCATCTTTTGCAACTCCCTCGCTTTGTGAATCTTTCTCTTAATATTCTCTCTTGCTGTCAACCCTGTTCTCTACATCATTTCCAACATCATTTTCATAACCTCCATTTCCGCTCTCATCTGTCCTTCCCTGCGCCTCGCCTCATACTCTCAGATCACGATAAGCCGAGGAGAGGAGTGTGTGCTGCAGGACAACTCTCAGAGGACCAAGTGGAAAGTGATCAGTCCGACGGGGAACGAAGCCATGGTCCCCTCGGTGTGTTTCACCGTCCCGCCTCCAAACCAGGAGGCCATCGACACAGCCAGCAGGTGAGCCACGTACTGGAAACGTGCATTGGTGTTGCGAATGTATTAAACATTTGTTGTGGATAGCACTGTGCTGATTATTTACTTTTTTATAGTTGATTTTCTTTAAGTCTTTAATGCACAAAAGCCACAATTTTCCACAATACGTAGCGTAGCGAGGCCGTAGACTTCAGGAAGCACTACAGAGTAGGAAAGTTCGGCCTTCACATCAGTCCAAAATCCTAAGAAACTGTTTCCTAGAGATTATCTGACTGTTGAGCTTGAGCTTGGTTTATAAAATGACGTCCTTTTAATCTGAATCTATTTTGTTTAGTATTTTAGAGACTAATGTTCATGTTCCTTGTGTTTTGTCTACAGAGCTGAGCAGCTGTACCAGAAGGTCATGTCCCTGTGGCATCAGCTCCATGTGAACATGAAGAGTGTGGTATCGTGGCACTACCTGCTCAAAGACATCAAGACTGTATCTGGGTGGAACTTGGACACGGTGAGATCCTCTCCATGCGTTTAAATGTGACGGCTATGAATTTGGATTTTATTCTCTCGCCGTGATGATTTCAATTTGTGGTTCTTTTCTTCTCTTCCGTTATATTTATCTTCTCCCTCCTTGTCTCACCTTTCAGGTTCAGAGTCAGTCTCCATCAGAGCGGGAGCACGTCCTCAATCACCTGGAGTCCCAGATGGCCGACTTTCTGTCAGACAGCAAAGAGAGCTCGCTGTTCACGCCGGCCGAAAGACGAGAGCTCGAGAAGGACGTTCAGCAGGCCCAGCAACACTGCCAGGACCTGCTGCTCAACATGGAGACCGGTGAGTGAAGATGGACGGGCTCACACACGGATACATTTAGTTAATCTCTTGCTGACCTCTGACCAGTCAAACTGATGCAAATAATAGCTCTGCGTGTCTCAAAATGACCGTCTTAATCTGTTAATGAAAATAATCCACCTCGTTCCTCATCTTTTATTTTTCTCCAGTGGAGAAGGATGAGTCAGTCTCTCGGTCGTACCTGTCAGAGCTGCAGAACATCACCCTTTGTATTAACGAGGCTGAGCAGAGACTGATGAGAAGTATTGAGACTCCGCCTCCCATCCTGTTGTCAGGTGATGGTGCTGACAACACGGTCCAGATTAGAGAGCAGGAGGTGAGTTTGAGCTCCATCTGCTGCTTGCACACAGTTATTACCCATGTTATAAAGAACTGAGGGTTTTTTGCAGTATATTGTTGTCGTTGTCTATAAAGCCAGAGGAAGAAGCGCTCGTCCATTGATAGATTTGTTTTTGGATTAACCAAGAAATATCACAGCAAATACTCATCATACAAGTCAGCCTTTTTGGTGAGCAGCTAACAAGACAGATCTTAACAGACTTCAGTTAGTCCAGAATAAGGCAGCCAAAAATATATATATTTATAATAAATATATATAATATATATATTTAAAGCATCTTTTAAGCGAAATAAATAGCCTTATGCATTTAGAGAATTGGCTTCTATTCATAATTTCAAAAAACACTTAAAAGTCTATTTAGGCAGCTTTTAATTACTGTAAATATTGTAAGAGGGCAATAATGGAAATTTGTGTATTTTGTCTCAATGTTATTGATATTTATGTTTATATTTTCACAATAGTAAAACCTGACTGTGGATGTAAGACGCTATTTTGCATCCACTTTATTGAGTAATATTTTATTTGAGCAAACATTTAGCAACCACTGTTGTGGAAGCTATTGGGGTTCCTTATAAATAAGCAAATAAGCGATGATGATTACAACTGGTATTGAGCAGTATGGCTGTGGTCTGGAAGTTTCGAAACATTTACCACAGAGGAAGCTATTTTGATGAAGCAAAGCAGTTTTTATTTTAATTTTAAAGATTGTCACCATGTAGTTTAAAAATAAAGATGGTTCCTTTTTATGCAGAAGCTGCAGTCTGAGCTGGACAGCCTGCGCTCCAGTTTGGGTGACGTGTCTCATCGCTGCGTTAAGTTCTTCGAGGAGAAGCCCACCTCGTCCAGCGTTCCTGTCCTCCGGTCGGAGCTCAATCACGCTGTGGAGAAGATGGACAAAGTGCACAACCTCTCAGCTGTCTACCTTGAAAAGTTAGTTAGATTTTTAGAAGTCATGTGAAACTTCTCTGTTCTTTTTGTTTCCCCAGATGATACGATTTGTTGTCCTTTTACATCTTTAGGTTAAAAACAGTGGATGTCCTGATCCGTAGCCTGGATGAAGCAGAGAGCCAAGTCAGGAAGTACGAGAACAGACTAAGTGAGGAAGACATTGTTCCTGCTGACACAACAGCCATTCAGAACCTCAGAGATCAACTGGGGGTAAGCCTCACCATCACATAAAGTCCTCTCATGTCTCTATAAAGATGAACCTCTGACCCTCTAACCTCTAACTTTCAGAAGTGGCAGGCTGAGCTTGGTGAGCAGGAAGGAGTCTTCCAGTCTCTGCAGGTGGAGGTACGTCAGGCCAAAGAGGCGGGGTCTAAGCTCAACAGGCTCCACCCGGACCGCAGCCCTGAGCTCGACCGCTACCAGGACAAAGCCAATCAGATAACAGAAAGATGGAGTGGAATCAAAAGACAGATGGAGACACGGTGAGTGAAGATGCCTAAAAAGAAAAGGAGGAGCACGATTCATGTGTGTTGTGACAAACGATGTAACGATCTGCTTAGAAAAACTAACTGGATGCTGAACTTATCAGGACGTTAGTGTGGAAAAGGATCTGAAGGTAGTTTTCTTTTTTTCTGCAGACGAGCGGATCTTGAAGCTCTGGGCTCCTCCCTGCAGCAGTACAGAGACGGCCACTCCGCTTTGATCAAGTGGATCGAAGAGACGACGGAGAGACAAGAAAACACACAGCCGGGACAGATGGACAGCAAAGCGCTGTCGGAACAACTGGCCCAGCAGACTGTTAGTGCCGCTGAATCCTCTGACTTACAACATGTGTCCAGATGAGAAAAACGACTTGAGCCTAAACATTTATAAATTCTGATTGTTTTTCTTTCCAGGCCTTGGTAGCTGAGATCGAACAGAATCAGACCAAACTAGACGAGTGCCAGACTCATTCCAAACAATACTGTGCCTCAGTGAAGGTGAGAAACCGTGACAGACGTGTCTCGGAGTGAAGGTACGCAGGAAACTTGATTCCTCTCGTGCTTTTATCTTGTAGGATTATGAACTACAGCTGATGACATTCAGAGCCTTTGTAGAGTCGATGCACAAATCACCTGTCAAGAGGAGAAGGATGCACTCTTCCTCTGACGCTATCACTCAGGAGGTAATTGGATAACTGTTTACCATCGTGATCATTGCAGGAGCTTTATTGTTTTAAGTAAATAAAGTTTGTGTGTTTTGTATTTGTCTGAATCTAATATCCCGCAGTTAGTGATGTTTGTTTGGGGTTTTTATTATCTCTTCAGTTCATGGACTTGCGCACACGCTACACAGCCTTAGTGACCTTAACAACCCAGCATGTGAAGTACATCAGCGATGCTCTGAGAAGACTGGAGGAGGAGGAGGTGACACTTTGATTCTCTTTCAGTGACTTTCTTGCTTTACACAGCGGTCATCTATTATTAACTGTTTAATTTACTTAGACACTACTTGTGGTTGCTGTAGCTCACTGAATCGAAGAGTTGCTATTATAACTTCTGTTCCCTGAGTGGATGAAGCTCCTATGCTTTTGAGTATTGCCACCAGACTAGCAGAGATCTGGCTATCAAATCTGACCTCTCGGCAGGCAACACAGAGAAGCAACACTGCAACATAACAACAGAAAGTGAGAAAACTTTAACTGGGAAGTGTAGATTTAATTGTTCTGTCCAGGACATACTGGTCTATCAGAACTGGGCAGAAATGCTTGAAAGCTGGAAAAGCAGCTAGCAGCTCCAAATAATTGATGTGCAGCTGGCACTGCAGTCCAAACCGCTCGCAATGCATCCCCATACTGGGTGTCTAGAGTTAACATGCAAGGTGCAGTTATCAGAAGCCTCCGGAGGAGGTGACGCGACACCACAGGCAGAGAGTACCGTGTCAAAACCTGTATAAGAACTGAGGGATGTTTGTGATGAGAAGGGTGTATGTCTGCAGGTGGTGCCTGTGATATGTCATCACAGGTCATCTGCCTGAAAGTTGTGAATAGAGGCGTCTTTGGTCAGGAGACACAGAGGTGTGATATCTCATACTGTATGTGCTGCACAGGTGAATTGACAAAAAGGGATCTTATGTGAAATCTACTGTTTAGTGTCATTAATTTTTGCTTTCTTGCCTCTATCTGTGCAGAAAGAGGTGGAGGAGGAGAAACAGGCCAGGGTGGGGCAGGTTTCAGACCTTCTGGGCTGGGTCAAAGGCCTCCAGGGACGCGCTGGTGGCCCCAACGCCGAGTCTTCTCTGGCTGCTCAACAGGTACTGTTTATACATATGCAATGAATGCGAAGGAGACTGTTATGTTGGTACCTCGTTTAGTGGTACATGAAGGTTGTTATGTTGTCAAATAGATTCTTCATCTGTTTTTTTCTGCAGGCCATCAATGAACAGCTAGCAGCCAAGAAAGATCAGGTGGCTGAAGCTATAAGGAGCACACAGGTCTTCCTTCTGTCGAAACAGGCCAGCAAGTAAGTTAACATGCATGGACTCCTCACAGAGAGCAGTGATTTTTAAATTGTCCTCCCAGCCAGCAGTGCACGCATCACAGGGGCCACTTCTGTAGCAACCAGCGGGTAAATAGAAGTTAGGATTAGATGATGATAACTGCCAACTTCAAACAATCACATTATAAATTTTATGTCAAAGCCACTGTAAAGCATCTTTCCAACACACATGCAGACTAATGTTAAACACCTAACTACACCTGTTAACCTTGTCCCTTTTTTCTTCTGTAGGTTGTCCCCAGAGGAGCGGGCACACGTGGAGGCTCAGCTGGACGAGCTGAAGACCACCTACAACCAGCTGTGCGACAGCTCCACCCAACAGCTGCAGCAGCTGGAGCAGCAACTGGCCAAAGAGGAGGAAAGAAAGGTAGATCGGTTTGGCTGGGGTGGGCCGAGCGGGGAGAAGGGTGTCTGCAGATTTATGGCAAACATGTATTCTGCTTATGCGAGCTTAAACAAAAATAACCACAAAGGTACTTTTATAAAATGTTCCTTGAGTCTGAATATCTTTGCGAGCGAAGCGTGAGTTTATATGTGGGCCAGCAAATTATCATCTATGTTGTTCAGCATGTTGTGTGTTCACCGATTTGCATTTCTGAAAAACATCACCAGTCTTGACGAATGTCACTCATTGACTTGGTTTGGTTTAACAAACACCGACAGATCCTGTTCAGATGTGTATTCAGATCCTCTGTAATAACCATTTCTACCAGGATGACCATCTTTTTGGTCATCACTGGAGAAATAAGGGTTGCTAAAATAATTTATACATCTAGAATACACTGCAGTGTTTTGTTTTTGGTATAAGAAACCTCTGCAGCTCATTAATCAATATATGGGTGTTAAAGGGAAATGTCAAAAGGACAGAAAACAACTGGAATACACCGTCTGAACTGGGCCTCAGCATGGAGTGATCCACTCTCACATTATCATATAAAAGCCTGCATTCATGTCATTAACTATCACCAACCCTGATTTTTATCATCCTCATTGTCACCGTCATCATCATTATCATCAGAAAATACATCTGCTGAGCTGCTAACATGGTTAATACACGGCCTTAGTGGTGCCGCACTAGATCAGAGCTTCCCAGGTGACGCTAGTGAGGGGAAAGCTGTAGAGCTTTGCTTTTCATTCTTAGAAACTGTCAAAAAAAGGTACATCCACATTTTTATGTCATCCCAGCATCGAAAAAGTAAAATGTTACTTTTCTTTATACGGTGGTGAAATGCCACTGCATAAAGTCAGCATTGCTTTTTAGCATTTTTCTGCATACGTTTACCCCATGTAGATGTACAGTCATCCAAGGGGAATCACACATTCCCAGCCCTCACACTCTCATACAAGTGTTCCTCCCCTTCATTTGAAATACATTACATCATCCCTGGATGTGTGAGAGAATTTCAGGTTTGAAGCTCTCATTTATGACACTTCCTAGTTTTTAACAGTTGCACTCATAGTTGATTTTTGTGTAAATGTTTTATGGTTTTACTAAAAATGCTCACTAAAAGGTAAAGTAGAACTTTTCAAGAAGTCACTTTTGTATTTTAGAGTGTAAGTGCACCAAAGGCCAGCTATGCAAAAACAAAAAAAACAACGTCACCATTTGAGCATGTTGTGTCCAGATCACAAGAGTGTGTGTGAGAGAGAATGACGTTTTTGTGTTTGTTCTAATGCATACTATTAATGTGTGAAACTTTTTTAAACCAGCATTTTGCTTGAAAATCACTAACAGCTGCCAACGGAGAGTTGTGGACATCCAAGGATCAGAAAACAAAGCAAAACAGGACTTTGATAAACATCATTAGTCTATTTTGTGATTGCAGGTTAGAGCAGCTGCATGGTTAGTTTTAGTGCCATCCAGTCTCATGGAAATGTATTATGTAATGTGTGATGCAGTTAAAGATACAAATCTGCAATAATAATCATAATCTGTGCAAATCAGCAGGTAAACTTACTATCAGAAATGTGGAAATACTGATAAATATTTGTTATTTATCACTATTTGCCACATATTTGCCCCACTCCCGATCAGCTTTCACTGAGCAGTCATGGTTTAGTATAGTTTCAGTTTGTACCTTAGTCAGTTTAACATTAGGTCAGTTTGAGGTTTTGACGTCAAAGCAGTGTTAGGAGTCTGAATGAAGAGTGGCATGCAGAACGCTAACAACCAGCTTCTCACCTGTCGCGCCTCACTCTGCCGAGCCATAAACTGGCCCATTAGTGTGTGCACAGCAGGACGGGCCCAAACGGTAAGTAGCGCTCGCTTTCTCTCTTACCGTTGCCTTTAAGTTTTTCTCGTGTAGTTTTTCTTATTCTCCTCAACTTCTGAATACTTGTGTGTTCCTTTTTCTGCTGTTGTTTCCCCTTATCTAGCGCTTCTTTCTGCATTTTTGTTAGGAATATGCTTTGTTGCATGCTTACTGCTTGTCCTAGAATAGTGATGGTAAGTATTAAAATGCCTTTTAATTTAGTAGAAATTAAAACAAGTTCAAAATATAAATTATCAAATTGCTAACAGAAATATATATAGTGGCATTTTTAAACATGGATAAGCTGTTTTGTGGCAAGTGGTTGTGGGTTTTCTTCTCTTTTTTTTTTTCCTGATTCTACGATCTGTCATAGTGTAGTGTCACATAATAACAAATTAACATTACGTAATATGCGTGCTGGCTAAAACTGCCAGGTCATAAAGAAAAGAGAATGAATATCAACTGGGATTTTGGTTTCTTTCTTTTTGCAGAATGAGATTGCCATTGCTGGAGTGATTGACCTGAGTACAGTGGAAACATTCCCAGTATTCCCAGCAGCTCAACGTGGTCTTATTGACCAGGACACCTGCCATGTTCTGCTAGAGACCCAGCTCATTATGGGTGGGCTCCTTCAACCTGACTCTCCTGTCAAACTTTCACTGGAGCAAGCTCTAACTCGAGGCCTAATTGACAGCCATACCAGACAGTCCCTGTCTGAGCTTGAGAGCGCCCTGTATTTGGTGGAAAACACCAAGACTGTGAGTGATGAACAACAAGAAAATGCCTTGCCTATAGTTAGAGCCATGGAGACCGGGCTAATCAGAGAGGAAGTGGGACTTCGCATTCTCCAACTCCAGATGAACACTGGAGGATTGAGACATTCAACTGGAAAAATGTTGAGTTTGGAGCAAGCAGAAGACAAGAGACTTTTGTCTCCCAGAATTATTACCAAGCTCCAGTCGAGACTACAACACAGAGAGCTGATTGATCCAAACACAGCTGAAAAAGTAAATCTCTGTGAGCTGCAGCTCCAGTGTGTTCTCGATGATGATTCAGGGCTTCTTCTCTTCCCTGTCAAGCAGCAGCCTGGAGGAACAGTTTGCCTCCGTTCTGGAAGAAAAGTCGGTATTTTCCGTGCTGTGCAGGAGGGACTGATTGATCGGAAAGTTACCGTACGACTTCTTGAAGCTCAGCTTTTTGCCGGTGGTATTGCAGACCCACGATCTGGCCATCGACTGACAGTTGATGAAGCAGTTCGCCATGGGCTTATGGACCAGGATCTAGCCTGTGCCATGTTGGCACGTCAACTGCAAAATGGGGGCATTCTAGACCCTTTCAGTGGAGAGCGCCTGGACTTAGAAGAGAGTATTCGCAGGGACCTTCTCTCCCCTCGTTTGGCTCTGTTGGTCCTTGAGTCTCTCTGGACTTTTATGGGCTTGCTCTGGCCTGAAACTGGAGAGGTTTTACCCATTGCTGAGGCTGTTCAACAAGGTGTGATCTCGGGGGATCTAGCAAGGAGCACCCTGAGACAACGACATGCCATTGGGGCTTTGTACAACCCAGAAACCCTTCAGGTGCTGCCCCTGAACAGGACTGCTGAAAATGAATTAGATCCCAGTGCGGTCAGTTTTCTCAAAGAAATCCACATACCAGATGTTCTTTCCAACATGACCCAGTCAGGTAACCCATCTCTAAACCGCCACAGCTGGGGTTCCACTAGCTCCTCCTCTCCTCCATCCTCTCCCCTGCCTCCATCATCTCCCACAGGCCTTGTGTGGGAAACTACATCAACTAATGGGAAGGATCCTGAGGAACAAGCCAAACACAAGCTGGTGTTTCACCTCATGACTCACAGCTATGTAGATGCTCATTCTGGAAAGCGCCTCGTGCTGCTTGACCCTGAGCTAATGATAATGATCAAGGACGCTGACATGGTTGCTGGAGAATCTGCTCGTCAGGTTGAGCCGCTAAGCAGTGTGGCTACAGATAAGCTAGATAAACTGGAAATGGGGGAAAAGATTAGTTTGGCAGGTAATGGAGTGAGTGAAGGTGTCAACGACAGTTCCAGTTTAGTCACACCAAGTAAGGATTTTGAGATTAACGATAGAAGTGGCCTAGAAGAAATGCATGATGGGGAAGGAGACAACAAATCACTGCAGCAACCATCAGAACCCATAGAAGAAGACTTAGCCATTTCAGCTAAATATGAAATTGCTGGTGATAAAAGTGAAAAGGTAGATGAACAAAAGAAAGAAATGACCAGTTGGGACAGTTTAGCTTCAGCTAAATACCTCAACGATGAAATAACAAAGAGCCCAAATGAAATAATACAAACTGAATACCAACCCATGGATAGTCCTGTGCGAGACAGTGGAAGTACAACTGCAACAGAAGTTATTGAAATGGCCACAGCACCACTCAAATCAGAGGATAATGTTGAAAGGAAGACATTCAAAGAGCTCGTCCCAGGGGAAAAACCAAATGAAGATGTTAAATTAACAGCATCCCAAGAAAGGAAAGATATAAAAGATTCCCAGGCTGAATCAGAAATTATAAAACAAAACGTGGCTGTAAAAGAGACAGACTCAAAGCAAGCTAAACCACAAGTTGATATCTCTGAAGCAGTAGTGGAAAAGCAAGAAGAGGATGCTGAACTGGAGAGGATGGTCATGCAGCTCAAACAGGGAGGTCTAATGACAGAAGAAGGGGAAAAGCTGCTGCCAGATGAGGCAGTAGCCCAGGGTGTCCTTCCTGGCCATACAGCTGTTAAATTAATGGCTCAAGCCGGTTTGTTTGGGGGCTTCCTAGATGCCAGCAGTGGGGAGTCACTTACCATGGAGGAAGTTATGCAGGAGGGTTTACTAGATGAAGATCTAATGTGGGGTGTCCTAAAGTCAGATAAAACCCTTGCAGGGGTTGTTGATGTGGAGAAAAGGCAGATCTGTGGGGTGAGGGAGGCAGCTCAGGCAGGGTTGATTGATCCCAACACAGCCTCTCGACTTCTGGAAGCCCAGGTGGCATCTGGGGGGATTGTTGACCTGCGTAGGGATAAGAAAGTCTCTGTGACTCTAGCAGCAAACCTGGGGCTGATTGAAGATGATCATAGAGAAGAACTTGTAGCACTGGAGAAGGCATGCAAGGGAAAGGATGCAGATTCCTCAACATTCCTCAAGAAAGCCAGTTTGCAGCTTCAGATGGAAGGTGTTCTCGACCCAGAGTCCAAGTCTCCAGTTCCTATAGAACAAGCTATTCACAAAGGCTTAATTAGACCAGAGGAAGCTTATCAGGTCTTGGCTAGGCAAGTGGCTGAAGGTGGTATAATTCACCATCCTTCAGGCATGAGGCTTCCAGTTTCTGATGCTGTTGATAGAGGACTAGTAGATCGGTCCGTTGCTCCTGGGTTAGAGGAACTTGAGTGGGTCTACCAAGGAAAAGTCAGTCCTTCACATCGCCCAGAAGCTTTTGTTTTCCAAGCATCAACCGGAGCTATTTCAGACCCTGACACTGGAATCAAACTTACTTTGACAGAGGCTGTTACTAAGGGTCTTCTAGATAAGAACAAAGCCAGTGAAGTCATGGCTTCTCCTACAGTAACTCAAGGAGTTCTTGACCCCCAAACAGCACGGATTGTGCCCTATTCAGAACTTGTAAACCAGGGTAAGATAGATATTGAAACAGGTAAACGCTTCTTGGAGGTGAAACCATTCCGTGGTGTTCAGGATAAACAATCAAAGGAAACACTGACCCTTCCCGAAGCAGTTGCATTAAAGAAAGTTGATCCAGCTCCAGCATTTAGACTTCTCCAAAGCCAGGCAGACAGCGGTGGGATCATTGATATCAGAACTGGAGAAAGGCTCTCGCTGCCTGAAGCTTCTAAGAGAGGTTTAGTTGGAGATGATATGGTCACAGAAATAGCTACAAACCAGTTTTTGAAAGGAGGCTTAGTTGATCCTTCAACTGGACAACGAGTCTCAGGTCTCAATGTTGCAACTGCTTTAGGACTGATATCTAACAATGTGGCTTTGGAGATTCAGGAGAAAGTGATGTCGGTAGAGACAGAGGGTGGTGAAGAAAGCTCTACACCCGTTGCCTCATCAGATAGTACGTACAGCCCTGCTATCAAATTTTCAGCATCAAGTCCAGACAGTCCATCAAACTGGTCTGATGTGAACACTGAGGAGCCCACGAAATCTCCACCTTCAAAGAGAGAAGCAGTGCAAGATGAAGAGAAAACACTGACATCTGTACTTTCAGATCAGTTAAAGTTATATGACACGATTGCAGATGAGGACAAAGTGGACAAACCTGAGTCAGGGAAAGAAAAGACTTCAAGGCAGCCGGACGAGTCCATGGACATCTTATTTAAGTTTGCAACTAATGTTGAGAAAAGAATCCAGCAAGCCATAAAAGAAATTAAACCACAGAAAGACACCACTAAATCACAGAGTCTTCCTGAACAGGAGGCAGATGAGAGACTGCAAATAAATGATGAACAAAGGAAAAGCATTATCAGAGATTCTGTAGAAGTCAAGCCGACACAAATCTATCATGCTGACAAAGATTTACAGGAAAAGGATAGAACAGGTGTCAATGGGGAACCTGTGCAGGGTGGGGGAAAAGAGCGTGTTCCCGAGGATGGAAGATTGAAGCCTAAGACAACGAGTCCTGTGGCAGCAATGGTTATAGATGACAAGGAAAGCAAAGAGGGTGATGAAGTGTCAAATTTGGGCGAAGAGGAATCTAGAAAGGATGATGTGGCAGTGCAGAAAGATGATGGCATAAGAGAGAAGGTCCAAGTGGTGGAGAAAGCGAAGCCCTTAAAGGTTGAAGATTTAGAGATCAAAACCAGCACTCGTTCTGAAGAGTCAGCACAGTCATTGACATCTGCTTCCAAAGAGTCAGAAAACAAAAGCAAAAAGAAGAGGAAAAATAAAAAGAAGGGAAAAGGTAAAGAGACAGAGGGCGAAAAACACCCTTCAGAGATAAAGCATGCATCTCAAATTTATCAAACTGAGGAGGAGATGGAAGGAAAGTCTGGAGCTGTTAATGCGACTACAGTTGAGTTTGCGTCACAAGACGTAGACATGAAATCACAGATTCATGGTCAGGGAGCTTCTGAAGGGCCAATCGAAGGCATAGGGACTGATGAGAAATTTGAGGTTGAGAGTAATTTGGTGAGACAGGGACAGAAAGAAGCCTTAAAACCAATCGCTGAACCAGAGAAAGAGGCAAATAAAATATTAACAGCTACAGCAAAGGCTGATAAG
Source organism: Rhamphochromis sp. 'chilingali' (assembly GCF_963969265.1). NCBI lineage: Eukaryota > Metazoa > Chordata > Actinopteri > Cichliformes > Cichlidae > Rhamphochromis > Rhamphochromis sp. 'chilingali'. Next base: position 29,733,303 of record NC_137944.1, read on the forward strand.
AGAGAGGAGATGAAAGGGAAGTCTGAAGAAAAGGATTCTGTCGCTCAGCAACCAGAAAAACCAGAGAGCATTCAGGAGGTGAAGGAAAGGAAAGAGCATGAGCTGCCTCAGAAATCCCCTCTGCCAGACACTGAGAAAGCGGCCTTGATCCTGAAGGCCAAAGAGAGTATTCTTAAAAAGGTGTTTGAAAAAGGCGTGAGTGAGAAACAGGCTGCTGAGGAGCTGCAGGCGCTGCGCAAGGAAGTGGGGAAGAAGGAGGGTAAAGGTATAACTGTTAGTGATGTAAAGGCACAAACTCGGCACGCTAAGGAGGATGGAGTGGAGAGTCGAGCTGTAAAAGAAGACACTGTCAAGACATCCGATGGTTTATCTGAAGAAAGTAAAGAAGAAGAGATGAGTGTCAAGGTGGACAAAATGAAACTGAGAGAAGTCAAAGAAAATCTGCCTGTGGAGAAACCGTTGGTCGAGGAGACCACAGAGGCTGAACCGCTGGAAGTTTCTTCAAATGAAAAAGAAAAGGATGCAACTTTTGGAATGGAAGAGACACAAAAAGATATTAAGACAGCTGCATCGGTCCAATCTAAAGAAGCCCAGCCTAGTAAACAAAGTAAGAAGAGCAAAAGATCCAAGAGGCTGAAAGTGGCTGAAAAAGCTGAGCCTGATACTGAGAAGGCACTGAGCAAGGAAAAAGTGGAAGTGACTGCAACAGAAATTACCCCAAAATCCACTCTGGAAAGAACAGATTTGGAAAGCTCAGGTTTGATTCAGGAGCAGAAGGTAGATTCTGAGAGTCGGTCACTAACGAGGGATGTCCTCTCACCTTCGGCTGGTGAAGAGACAGTTGAGGTGGAGACCCCTGCGATTATTATTCCAACAGTTGAGACTCTTGAACAAACTTCACCACAGAGGCCCAGTTATCACGTGCAGGACATCGTACAAGCGGAAGAGATCAGTGGCGGGAAAGACAAATCCCATTCAGGCACTGGAGGTGTGATCGAAGCTGACCTTTCTCACGATGGACACAAAGTGGAGACTCAGTCCACAGCTCTGTCCGCTGCTCTGTCCACAGCTCAGCCCACAGCTTCTGATCCACAGCCTGATAAAACAGCTGGCAAAGGCAGAAAGAAGAAAAAGCACCAACCAGTCAAAGAAGAAGGCACCGATACTCCTGCATCAGAATCTTTAAAAAACCAACAGCAACATCTTGAATCTTCAGAAACGCCGGCTTTGCTCTCAGAAGATGCTGCAGCTGAGTCTGGATCACCTGTAGTCCCACAGTCTGAGACCACCACTGAGACCTGGGCAGAGGATGACGCCAGCGAGAGTCCCCAACAGGTGTCAAAGAAAGAGGAAGCATCATCTGTGACTGGCAAGGCAAGAGGAAAACTTGTGAAGTTATAAATATTTTTATTTATTTATTTATTTTAAAGCCCTTCGGTTGGTCAAAGCATCTTTAAAGTGTGTTTTGTTTTCTTCCCACAGTCATCATTGATGCGTCAAGAATGCTTGGAGCACGACCAGCGAATGGTGGCCCTGCTCTCCATGGTTAGACACATCGAGGTCCAACTGAAGCAGCAGCAGCAGCAGTCTGTTGGTCGCAGCCTCATCACATTGGAGGACATCATCAGACAGACTGAGGTGAAATTCACACACACAAACATGCACACTGCTTTTAATGCTTAAATTTGGTTTGCAGCTTAGATTGGCATTTGTTTTCCGTGCGAGACAAACCGGTCAGCCGGTTTAAGGATTAGTGTCTTAATCAAGAATCAAGAAAACTTTTGTTTTCTTTTCCTAATCTGTCTCGCAGACTCTGGACCTCGAACTGCGCGACATGGAGCCTGAGATCAACAAAGAGGCGGAGGCGGCTGAGCGACTGCTGAAGCCCCAACCGAAAAATGTTCCTCCTCAACTCCTATTGGCCCTGGAAAAGGATGGGCGGAGCTTGGCTCGAGGATACGAGGCTGCCAGGGCTCTTTCTGAGGGCATTCTGCAAAGTCTACGAGACCACAGAGACTCTTATAAGGTAGCAGAAACGGATAAATAACAGAGGGTAGCACACATATATAATAGACAAAGGCATCACTGACGGTGCTCCGACTTTTCATTCAGGATGCAGTCACAGCTGAGCAGAAGTCACTGGGACAACACGTGGAGAGCTTGCTGTCTTGGCTGACAGAGACAGAGACTCAGATGGAGAAAGAGAAGAAAAATGACGGTTCAGATCAGCTCACGCAGCAGCTGACTCTTTGCAAGGCAAGTTTTCTAGAAAGAATAAATTGTATTATAAGCATATATACATTTGTCATGCTTTGAACCTGTGGATTTAAATAATTAGCAGTATTATTGCTTGGTATCGTAAACATGGATCATATGGAGGGGTGGGGACACTGGTTCACTGATTTGTTCTGCTGAGCATTCATTTGTTTGTGTGAAACTTTCCTTCAGGAGCTCCAGTCCTCTCTGATGGCTCGCTCTAGCGAGGTCAACAACGTAGTGTTTGACATTCAGGTGTTCATCTCAGAGCGGGCGCAGGACCTGGCCCCTGAGCAAAGCAGGCATCTTCTGGGGCAGCTTCAGCAGCTGCAGAAGGCCTTCCACAGAGCTTCCGGTCAAGCCCAGGCCTGGGCCGACGCCCTCTCAGCCCAGAGAGACAGGGAAGAGGAGCGGCAGTGCAAAGAGAAGGAGAAAGAAGAAGAGAAGGAGAAAGAGAGGCAGAGTGCGAGGGAGAGAGAGGTTTGGAAAACGATGATTGAGATGGTTTTAAACGCTGCGCAAACACTCGGTTAGCTTTCATATTTAACATCGTTTGTTGCCATGCTGTTAACTGTCATCATGCTAAAAAAGCTCATGTTTCATGAAATCTGATGTGTCGGATTAGAAAAGCCCAACATAATCTCGCTAACCTCCACCATAGTTTCAGCTTGTAGTGCCATTACACATCGACTCAGACCTGATCTCCTCGTCTCGGGTTTGTACTCGGACCACTGCTGCTGTTTTTGCAAATGCTTTGCTACTTGACAGTATCACCACCCTCACTTCTACTACCGAAACTTTTTATGCAAGTGTGTTTGCTCCTCTGCATGTCTCTATAACATGTGTATTATTAACCTGTTTGCCTTGCTGTTCCAGATTGCCACTGAAGAAAATCGCTTGTGTCACGGCGGTAAAGTAAAGCCTTGCTGGCTACAGCGCGTCACTGTTTTTCCTCTTGTCTCATCTGAATACCTGGGAGAAAGAGGAAAAACAGCAAAAATAAAACAGATACTTGTTTGATTTCTCTTTGTATTGTTTGTTTGTTGCTTGTCAGACACGTTGATGTAAATGTGTATGTGTGTCTGCCTCTGTGTGTGTTTTAAGTGTGAACTCTGGACACAATCTGCTCAAAGCTTGGCAATGTGCACTACAAACGTATAGCATCTTAGTAGTCTGTGCTTCTGTTAAGAGGTATAAAAATGGTAAAACAAAATCACGAGTGGGCCGTTCCTGAAGTGTTTATGATGGACTCGTCCGTACGAGGTTTGGTCAGGATCAGTTTTCCTCACATTTTCTTTCTTTCTGGATCTTTGCTTTTCCTTCTCTCTTCCATTTCTCTCAGGTGGTTCAGCAGCAGAAAGCAGAGTGCTCTCAGAAACTGGAAGGCCTCAGCATGTGGTTGGCTGGAGCTGCCAGCCTGCTGGCCAGTCAGAGACCAGGAGCAGAGTCAGGTGATGTGGATATCCTGCAGGAGAAGCAGAGGAAACTAAAGGTGTGAAAGTCCTACATTAATCTATCTTTCTTGTTTTTGTGTATAAGATTCAGCTCAGTAATTCTGGATATCGCACTTATATCATTAAAAATTTTAGTCATTTAAATCCTTAATATTTAACGGAATATTTCTATTTCTTTGTTTCTGTCTTCAGGAAGTCCAGAAAGACCTCCACACTAAAGGCGAGGGCATAGCTGAGGCCATCAGGTCTGTGGAGGAGCTCCTGTCAGAGCAAGGAGAAACCCTGAGCCCAGAGGAGAGGGAGAACCTCCAGGCGGCGCTAACAAGAATGAAGGAGCAGTACAGTGCTCTGACAGATTCAACCAGCACCACGCTGTCTGAGCTCGACACAGCCATTAATAACACTGTGCAGCAGAACACACAAAGGGTAAGAGCAGCAATGTGGTCGTACATCTGTCAGAATTTTAAAAATCCCCTTGTTAAAACAACTATTTTTACCCATTTCTGAAGATATTTTTTCATACATTAAAGACATTTTAAAAGTTAAAACCTGACATTTAAAGCAACTAGGTTTTAATTTAACGTCTTCCACCCTCCACTCTGCTCCTGTCTTCTCCTCTCCAGGCGAAAGCAGTGGAGGAACTACAGGAGACCAGAACTCATATAGACTCCCTCCTGAATGAACTGTCCACCCTTAACCAACCTGGAAAGACTCTAGCTGGATCTTCAGCAGCCCAGGATGTTATTGATTCCCCTTTTTCACCACCAGAGGGCGCTGTGATGTCACATACTGAGATGCTACAGGTTAACTCTCTGATCTATGTTTGGCACATTTTGATTTAAATGCCTTACAATATTTCAGAGTTCTGACCGATATCATCTTTCTGCCAGGCGGAGCTTCAGCAGCTCCAGGCTCAGCAGGCACAGCTGCTGCAGATCACCCAGTCGACTCGGTCCCTTTTGGAGCAGCCTGACACAACAGTTCCTCCTGAAGAGAAACAGCGACTCAGGGCTGCCCTGGACCAGCTGCAGGCTCAGCACCAGGACAAACTGAAGAGCTGCCAGGTACTAAAAGTATAAATATGTGTATAAATAGTGTGCTATTCTCCATACATAATATGTGCACTGTCTAGGAATATCTTTTTTGTTCAGTTGCAACTTAATGAGGTAATTAGTGATTTGTGTTTAGCCCCTGTGGTAACTGACTGCCTCTCCTGTATCGTTTATCTTGTAGGACCGTCTGAGAAAGTCTGAGGCTCTGAAAGATGAGCTGACAAAATTCCTCCAGGAACATGGAAGTTTGGGTACCTGGCTGGAACAAAGTGAACGGGATCTTCGTTCTCTTGGCGAAGGAGAAACAGATGCACAAGGACTTAAGGGCAGGCTAGACGAGCACAGAAAGGTACATGGAAGTAGAGTCCAGCCAGTCGTTGCTAACACAGATGGTTTCCTTCATTATGAAAGGTTTTTTGTTTTTTACAGAAAGAAAATGCTTAAGATAATTTGGAAATGATGTTATGACATAGTTTTTGCACTAGAGCGACAGCATCTCCAGCGTTTACAATACTGTGAGAACAATCATCGGAGCTCAGCAGGCAGGGGTGCAGAGTTGAGCTTTGTCTTCATGTTGGGTTATTATCTACACTGTGAAAGTTAAGACAATAAGCCTTTTCAAAATAAAACCAACCTTTTGTATGTATGTTGCATCAATTTTAAAAAGTCTAGGAGAAAGTACATGTTACAGCATTAAAACCTTACCTGTTTTCATCTGTTATGTTCAACGCTTTTATATATTTCAATATGAAGTTTCTCATGAAGATCACAAACTTATACATATGGACTGTTTCCAAATGGGATGCCAGTATTTCTCCACAAGAGGGAGCTGTTGTATCAAATTAATTTTTCACATGATGCTGACCTCAGTCCTGCAGATAGAGACAAGGTGGTGATGCCACTGGGTGAGCTGCACATCTGTAAAGCCTTTTTTCCCTCTCAAAAAAGAAGGAAAAAGCAAACCTTTAGAAGTTCAAACTCTGTACTGCATCTACTACTGAGCAGAAAATTCTCCAGGCAGACAAGTTTGCTTGTGGCGTTGTGGCTCTGCAGTTTGAATGAATTAGCCGAATTTTTGCTGCTTTGAACTGAAGTAAATGGGCTGGGCCCAGATTGAAATCACTGTTCTAATGTATGTTTTGTTGTTGTTGTTTTTCTTTAATTATCCATGGGTGACTAAGTTTCCACGCTCCAGTTCAAGTTATCCATATGTTTTTATATAGTCTCACATGTGGGAGGGGGAGGGAAATTCCACTTTACCAGTTTAGGATAATTTACTCATGAAGAGTCCCCTGGTACCTCATTTACAGTGTTTTATGTGTTTTCCTTACACGTTTTTCCCACCCATTCTTGAAATTTGAACTGATGACCTTCTGATATAATCGTGCTTTCCATGAAAACTTAAAATTATATTTTCCACTTAAACTCTGTGAATTTATTCCCAATTGACCTGTAAATATATCTGTAATTCCAGCTTGCCGAAGATGTGATTTGCCACAAGGCGGACTTGCGCTTCGTTTCCATCTCGGGTCAGAAAGTTCTGGACTCTGTTCAGGGAGCTCTGGAGCAAGGTGGTGGTTCAGATGCATCTCTGGAGAGCACCAAGCAGCTGGTAACTGACAATCTACAGGATGCCAACCACAGATACACCACTCTACACACCAAGGTGAAGGAAGTTCTGATAATCATTAGGAACTGTGCTAAACGCCACATTTGGTTCATGTATATGCTTAAAAACCTTTGTGTGCTATGTGCAGTCAACAGAGTTGGGCAGCCGTTTGTCCGGCCTGTTGGAGAGATACCAGCAGTACCAGGATGAGGTCGTCTCCCTCCACTCCTGGCTCAGCACTCAGGAACAGAACCAAAGCATAGCGAAGGCCAGCGCAGAGACAGACCCGCAGAACCTACAGAACACACTACGACAAGTACAGGTGAAGCATGCAATGACCAACACCTGCATTAATGAGCACAAAATGACAGAGAAAAGAGAAATTATGCAATTGAGACACATTCAAAAACATGGCTTAGTTTGCAGTCTTCATTCCATAGCTGTATACCATGCAAAGAAATTATGAAAAACATTAATTTAATTTTTCAGATAACGAAAAAAGGCTGTAATATTTGTGAGGATTATAGGAAATATTTATGGGTTTTATGGGTATCTCTATTTCCAGCTGCTTCAGGATGAGCTGGCAGAGCGCTCTGTGCAGCTGGAGAAGGTGAAGAGGGCAGGAAGAGATCTGGTCAGCACAGATGAATCTCCTTCCCTGAAAGCTGTTGACATCCTGTGTGCTGCAGGTGATTTAATCTGCCAAACACGTTGACTTCAGTTATAATCACAGACCACAGAGCCTTTATTTGGGCTCTTTCACAGCTTGACTTGTTTCGCACACTTTCTCTTTAGATGGCTTGGAGAAGAGATTCGACTCCCTTTCCACATCTGTCTCAGAACGGGCCGAGCAGCTGCAGACAGCTGTGGCCCAATCTGTCAGCGTCCAGGAGGGCCTCAAGGGTCTGCTGAGCTGGTTGGACAAACTGGCTCTGAGCCCTGGACCAATTGAACCCACTGCACAGGCTGTACAGGATGCCCTTACTCAGAACCAGGTGGGATAATTACCAAAAGAAAAATGCTGAATTTTTTCACAAAGTATAAAACATCTGAAAACAAATTGCCTGAATTTTGTAGGTTTATAGTTATAATAAATATCCATCCTACTCTAAAAGGACCTCTTTTTTTTCATCTTTCTTGTTCAGAAACTTCGGCAGGAATTACTCTCCCGGCAGGGCAGTGTGGACGCAACACGAGACTCTGTTTCTAAACTGCTTCACACCTCAGACGCCTCCACGGCTTCAGGCCTTCAGGGGAGTTTAGAAGATCTGACTCAGCGCTTCACTGCAGCACAGGCCAGCCAGGCTGAGAGGGAAGCTGAGCTCAAAGGGCTGCTGCCCAAGCTGGAGAGCTACGAGCGGCTGGGGTCAGACCTCCAGGTTTTCACCCAGAGCCGAGTGAAGGCTCTGAGTCCTGTCGGTCAACCGGACCGCAGCGTGGACGACTACAGGCAGACCATTGAGGTTAGCAGGGTCGACAGATTTTCATTAATAGGTCAGTGGATTGGTCATACGGTGGCTCCGTCCAACATTTTTGTCTGTGTGTGTTTTCTCAGGAGGTCCGATCGGAGCTGGAACAGGAAGCCGGGCAGCTGAAATCCTTCTGCAACCTTGGCACCGAGCTCAGCCAATCAAAACCCTTCAGTAATACTCAAAGCTTATTGGACAATGTCAAAGAGGTCACTGATGAATTCAACCAACTGGAAGAAAATGTAAACGAAAGGTAAAAACACCAATGTGAAAAATGCACTTTCAGGTTGTGCAGCTGTAAATGTGAATAAGTGTTTTTAAAGGGACCCAAACTGTGTTGTAAGGAAAGAGTTCATGCTCACAAGTTTTTGGGTTTTTTTTGGTGTTTGTTTGTTTTTTGAGTAATAAAAATCATAGAAAACAGAAACTTTTACAGCTAATGTCCCTTTAAATTTAGATAACTTGGTAATTTAAGACTTTTTTTTTATAACAGTATAATATAGAATTTAAATTCAAGTGTGCAAGTTTCCTAAAAGAGGATGATGCAGCTCCTGTCTCATCAGTTGCCAGGTTCACTATAAAATACACAAGAGGGCCCCAGATACAAATCTCTGAACAGTGCCATGGCTCCTTTATTTACCATTTGCTCCCAGATGTGTGAATCATAAAAATGTCAGCCTGTTCTAGACTTACTTCAAATGAGACGACCTTGGAGATGAATTCAGAGCAAACCTAGGATGTGGTTTGATTCGTCTAAGATTGAGTTTTATCTACTTTTAAAACACTTACTGTGTGAGTGGAGCGGTTTCCAAATTTTGTTTTCTAAATCTGTAACCTTCACAAGGCACCGGTTGCTATGCCTACAAGGCCTGACGTTGTATCAGTGAGCAGCCACACTTAAAGCCTGTCAGCAGGGGGTTGGGAATTTATAAATACCATCAGTCTGGTGCAGATTTATTGGATTAGAGTTCAGATTGGTGGGGCAGTCAGCCTTCTGTAAAATCAACATATTATTTCTAATTTTATAGTGGCTAAACGGCACTCATACGACGTACTGTAGGATGTGGGTTTGTTTTAATCTTACGTGATGTTTCTCAGTACTGGGGTACAGTACTGTGTCTCTCTGTGTGAGCCTACTGTATTCAAATGAGTGAGAACTGATGTGTTGACCGGGGTACTAATATAAGCAGAGTTCACATGGCTCATTGTCCGTCCTATAAACTGCCCGCTCAGATAACTCCCAGCCTCGAATCCCGAGGGAGAGAAAATAGCAGCGTGATAATGATACTGCTCCATGCCAGACGTCTTCTCAGAGCTGTTTTGTCTGCAGGCAGTCAGCACTTTTCCAGCTTTAGCCCGACACAGATCACATACGCAGAGGGAGGTCAAGGCTGGACCTTGGCTGGTTCATGTCAGCAGTGTTTTGTCTGGGCATTTTTCTGTCTTTAAAAAATTACAGTGGGTAACTGTTTATACTGTAATGGATCACATGATTACTTGACATTATAATGAAAATTAAAAAATGTGTTTTTTAAGCAGAACTTTCCCTGCTCTGGTTCTCCGTACGTTCTCTGGTCTCTGTCTACGACTTGTTTTCTTCACGTTGTCGTCTTCCTTCCTCATCGTCTGTTTTTCCACACACAGGTTTGCTGCCATTCAGGCCTGTGAGCAACAGCTGCTCCAGTTCCGCGGCCTCTCCAGCTCCCTCGTCAGGTGGCTTCAGACAGCACAGGACCAGCTGCCCTCCAAAGAGGCCAACCTCAACACCGAGGGCCTGCAGAGGAGAGTTCAGCAGCTTAAGGTTAATTAATTTGGCTGTAAATGATTCATACAATGTGAATCATGGGAAAAAAATATATCCATGCTACTTGAAACGACTCCTTAAAATGCTTTATGACTTCAGGACTTGTTGCACGACTGGGAGTCGCAGGGATCCCGAGTTCAAGAGCTAAACAAGACGGGCTCCGAGCTGGAATCGCTCATCATCGATATCACCGCTCCTCAGACCAAAACGGGTAAGAACGAGGATGCAGAAGCTGCCAATCAATAAGCACTCTCACACTCTGCTTCAGTTTAAATGACTTTGTTTACGCATGAGAGCGCTTTTAAGTGAGAATTACAGACGGTGTGGGCGGGGGGGAATCATCGGAGGATTTATAAAGTAATTTGACCTGAGGTAAACAGATATGAAAAACAAATCATGAATTAAGAACTGCAGGAAGGCGACAACAAAAACAACAAGTGTAATGAATCTGTATTAATAATCAGACCTGTCGCGGTACATTCCTGTGATACAGCTAAGCTATGACGGCACGTTTAAATAATGAAGGAAACAGGGAGCGCTGCCAACTTCTAAAACAGTTTGTTACCTGCAGACTTTGCAGGGAAACCCAACAAAACCACAAACTAAATCCCAGACTTTTCCAGTTATTTTCTCCGGCTTTGGACCACATCAGAAACATTTGTATCCACTCACTTCTAGGTGTTCTGCCCTCTGGTTACATGGTTGGAGATTCTTGTGTACACATCTTAATAGTTAAGTCAAATAAAACCAAAACAGAAGTAGGCGAATGGTGTGAGTGTTTATCTTGCTGTGTGTTACACACATTAGATTCCTGTGTCCATGTTCAGACTGTCTTTTTCTCCCAAGTCTGTCTCTCAGCGTTCCTCACTTCCTCCCGAGCATCCTGTGCCGATATTGTTTGTACGCTGGCAGATGTTTTTGGTACCGTTGAGCACCTGTGTCTGAACCTTTTTTCAAACCCGTTGGTTCGTCGCTCGCCACGTTGATGTTTGTGCGACGGTGTTTGCATGAGCATGTTGTACTCAGTCAGCTGTGTGTGTTTTTCTCCCAGGTGCTCCTCACATCAATGGCTCAGCAGGTCCCAGCAGTGTCAATGGCATTCACACCTGTAAAGGTGAGCTCTCCCTCCAGCTCGCTCTCTGTCCTTTTTCTCCATCAAGCCCGACTTAACCGTGTGGTGTCTTTTCACTCGCTGTTTATTATATAACATCTCAGCAGCACGCGTATTCACAAAGGCCAGCGAGACGCCGCTGCACAACCTTTGTGTAGTCAGAAGCAGCAGACCCCACATGGTTAAAATGAGAGTCTAACATGAACCTCAGAGAGTTGACCACCACCTACATTAGTGGTGCTTTTAGAGAGTGTTCTCTGTTTTACCCTTTCCTGTGCCCCCACTCTGTCCTGTCACTGCTGGCTTTCTGTCCATCCAAAACACAGCAGGTATATTTATTACATTAAAAAAAATACTGGTGTCTCCACTGCTTCACTCCAAAGTTTCTCTTTATGTACAGTTGTGGGTCTTCCTATCCTTTTGCTCTGAGATTTTGCTTGTTTGCTGGTTTTCTCTGTTTTGGTGTATCCGGGGTTTTCTAATATGTTCAGGGTTTATGCCTTTTTTGGCCCTCAGATCTGACAGAGCTCCAGGTAGCAGTGTCTGATGTAAACAGTCGATATGACGCTTTGGGCGGGGAGTTAAAGGAGCGTCTTGGTCAGCAGCAGGCCTCGCTGGAGCTGAGGCAGAAGGCCAGGCAGGGCACAGAAGAGCTTAAGAGCTGGCTGACAGACAGAGAGGAAAGCCTGAAACAGGCACAGACCGCCTCTCCCTCCAAACCGGAGGTGGTACGAGCTCAGGCCCAGGAGAACAAGGTAAAGGATAGACTCTAATGCTTTGTGGTGCCTTTTTTTCTTTGGTAAAAATGCAGCAAAGTCATCTGTTGTCTGTTATAACCAAGTTTTGTTTGCTTTATTGAATAGCTTTGATATGCAGACGTTGTTTTTCTTCTGCAGGCCCTGCTGTCAGAATTGGCCGAGCACTCAGGAAAGGTGGAGGAGCTGAAGAGCACGCTGAGGAAACTGATTGCTGAAAACCCAGATTCACCAGAAGCAGACACCTGGAGACAACAGCTGCAAGAGATAGGTATGTGCTGTAGGTGACGGCGGAAAAGGTGATGTAGGACTGGACAAGCCTCTAGTATGGAGACAAGAGACGGGAACGGCTGAGCTTAGCGTAGTTTTAAAATAATGTGATGGGAGTGTTTCCGTTGGATGAAAAAATAAATGTATGAAGGATGCTCAATGAGTTGCCAAGTATGCACTTACCTGTGCAGTACACCCCAAGTAAATCCTGTGTGTAGGAAACGGGAATGAGCACTGCACTGCGCAGTACTTTTGGAGAGATTCATTATGAAGACGATGCACTGTGTCAAAGCCTGAGCGATTCACGCAGAGGAGATGCAAGTCAGTGATGTAGAGAACAAACACTGCCTGAGGGGCTTGACACAAAGAAACGCTGATTTAGAGAAATATGACTTGTGATACCCGTAGCAGTCAGGGAGTTTATGTTCCCTCATGTCAAGTTTGATAAATATGAGAGGACAATAAGAAACAGATAAAAATGCAGATGACTGTAGATGTAGACTGTGCTGGAAACGTAATCTTTCCAGACTTCTTTAAATGGCCTTAAAAGATGACGGTTTTTTTTGCTTAGTTGAAAATGGCTCTGAAGGAAACTTGCACGTTACTTCAGAATTTGTAATAACTTTTATATGAGATGACGAGAAGGTGAAATCAATACCGTCCAGGGAGAGAGTGGGAAGCGTTCCTGTCGGAGCTGTTTGTTCACTCGAATACTTGATATTTTTACCCTATGAGCGAACAGAGACAGAAATATGTAAGGTGAAATCCAAGAAGGAGGCCTTTATATTTCATATTTCATAAAGTCTTTTCAAAGCCATGTGGACCGAGTACACACACACGCACTGCAGGATGCCCAGAACATGAGTCAGTGAAGGAGACAGAAGAGGTAGGAGGGGCAGGGGAAGAAAAATCTAATATGACTGAGCTGTAATGTTGCACAGCTAAATGAAAAAATATTCCCTAAACAATCTGTTCCCTTTGGTTAGTTTTTAGATGAGGAATATACAAACACGTTCATCAACAGTTTGACTGAAGTTTTCTCACGTCTGCTTTGATTACTTCCTCAGACTCCCGCTGGCAAACGGCTAATCAGACCGCGGCTCAGAGGCAGACTGAGCTCGAGACGTGCGCTGATAGGCTGGGCAGCTTTGCGTCAGCGGCCAATCAGTTGGGTCCTTGGCTGAGGGAGAAGGAGCTGATGATGAGCGTTCTTGGACCCCTGAGCATCGACCCCAACATGCTCAACACACAGAAACAGCAAGCACAGGTATGCTCACCTTATAAAGCCGGAAGTGCTGTTGGCCATGTGGTCCTATGTGCAAATTTCTCTTCATCTTCTGGTTCGCTGATTTAATAGGTTGAAGTTTGCCCGTGGTGAACGGTGATAGACAGATCACCTGCCAAGTATTTTTGAAAGTGCCAGCTCTTTTCGCAACAGTTTACACGGACAAGTTCCCAGATGGTTCTGTCTAACAAACCATCTGCTGTGTCAGGTTACAAGTACGTGGCAGAAAATGTAAAAAGAATTAAAGCTCTGAGTAGGTGAAACAGTGATGTTCAATGAAAATCCAGCACAAGAAAAAGTGGGGGGGTTTCTGCAGGCTTTCAATTCTTAGACAGATTGTATGTTTTTGATATCGACAGGTTACTTCATTGAATTTGTAATGATGCCTTTGATCTTTCCTCTTTCCTTCAGTTCATGCTGCGGGAGTTTGAGACCCGGCGGCCACAGTTTGACCAGCTGACTCAGTCAGCTGAGGGCATCCTCTCCCAGACCGGTGACTCTGCTCAGGACCCCAAGGACCTGGCAGAGGTGCGTTCTGAACTGGGCTCCATCTCCCAGCAGTGGGAGGACCTAACGAGCAAATTGACACAGAGGTCGAACCACATCGATCAGGCCCAAGGAACCAGCGAACGGTACCAGGTAAGACTGAGACAAGTCGAGAGGTTTCAGCAGAATCTTGAGTCACATTCCTCATGTGGTGGTAAACATTTCTAATCTCCCATTCAGGCCTTGCTCCGAGATCTTTCCTCCAGTCTGTCTGCTCTGAGTGAGAGGTTGGATGCTCAGGCCTCACTGAGCGCTCAACCCGAGGCACTGAAACGCCGCCTGCAGGAAACCGGAGAGATCCGATCTGTGCTGGAGAGAAGGCGGACCGAGCTTGCCGAGGCGGAGAAGCTCTGTCAGGAGCTGAGCGCCATCGTGGCTGAACCCTACCTGAAAGAAGAGCTGAGCAAACGACTGGAGGGTGTCAGCGGGCCGCTCAAGAGTTTGGAGGAGCGTGCAGGTATGTGGAGTTTATGTGGCACATTGAATGATTATCATTACTATTTTACAATTTTTATTATTATTATGATTGATAATTGTTGATACAAAAACCTGCTACTAACTAACTCACTGATAAATACATCAGAACCTTCTGAAGTCCTTTTTGTCATTTTTATTAATGTACTTGTTTGGTGTTTGTTTCTAATTCCTCTTGCTCTGCTTTTCTTTCCTTTAGCTGACGGTCTGTCTCAGCTCCAGGCTGCCCTGTCGTCCACCCAGCAGTTCCAGCAGATGTTTGAGGAGTTGCGCTCCTGGCTTGACAAGCAGACAGATCCTAGAGAATCATCAACCGTCGCCCTGCCCTGTCAGCTGGAGGCCATTCGCTCCCTGCTGGCAGAGACAGATGAGCTCCAGCGTGGGATTGCCAGTCAGCGAGGCTCCTACGAGCTGATCCAGGCTGAGGGAGCGTCGCTCCTCGCCACTCTACCAGTAGACGAGCGCTCAGCCCTGCAGGCCCGTCTGACCTCCTTGAGACAGGACTGGGAGGGCCTGAACCACAGGATCTCAGACAGGGAGGCAAGACTGAAAAACACTCTGAACAAAGCAGAAACTTACCAGCAGCACAAGGCTGAGCTGGTACCGTGGTTAGCAGACTGCGAAGGGAAAGAAAAAGAGCTACAACCATCACTTGACTCGTCTGCCCTGGATGAAGCCTCGCAGAAAGCACGAAATCTGTCCCTGGACATCGAGAGACGACAACCTCTACTTGAAGCCTTTAATGCTGCATCTGATCAGCTGCTGGAGCAGTGCTGCATCGGGGAGGAAGAGGTATGGACTGAAATATGGAGACTGATAAATCCATTCATCTGATTGGCGATGCAAGATTAAAATGTATGAAAAAATCTAAAGTTCAGTAAATGATAAACACGTTTTTTTGTAGGTACGTGATGAGAAGGCTCAGCTGAACCGGAGGGTAGATGGACTGGGCGAAAGCCTCCACAATCGCACCGCCCAGCTGGAGGAGCTGGCCAGCCGTCTGAAGGAGTTTGAAGAAGGTAGACAGGCAGTGGAGAGGAGACTGGAGGCTGCCAAGCACCAAATCGAAGTGCAGGAGGCTCTAGGACCTCAGGTACTGAAAAGCATTGATCATTAACCTTCACACTTACGTTATTGCCAGCAGTGACCACATCGCCTTCTTTCACATTCAGGCATGCAGTGCCAAAAGCCTGGAGAGGTTGAGAAGTCAGCAGGAGAGTCTGAGATCCTTGCAGCCTCAGGTGGTCTACCTGAGAGATCTGGCTCAGGGGCTGGTGCAGGATGCACCCCAGACACCAGGAGGCAGCACAGAGGGAACACGGAGACTCCAGGAGCAGGCCAAAGATGCAGAGAAAGAGTATGAAGATGTTACTGACAAGGTGGGGAGCAGGGTCATTGTAATTAAAAAGGGAGGGGGTTTGTTAAAGTTTCTTTAATGTACTCGGGCATCAGATACATCTGTGTTTATCAAAAAGGGTGAACTTCCTATTCCCTGATTACCTGTACGTGGCCTGGAATTGTCTAAAATATACTTGATGCACATATTAAAGTGCCAAATCTGCCACCCGGGAACATGCTTTGGTAAAACAGCAGGATGTGACAAAGGGGCAGTGATGAAAGGAGCCATAAAAGTTGATGAAACCCAACCAGCAATTTTTGCAATCTGGACTGAAGACATGTTTTACCACCGGACGAACGATTTATTCCAAGGGTCATTGTGTGAGAGGGTGTCTGATCTAGTGAGTGTGCCAGTGAACTGAGGGAGAGCAGAACAGCTATAGCTGTCAGAGGAGTTTGGCTGTTAATGTTATAGTAGTGATGCTGTGTATGGTCGGTGTGGACGTTCAGCACTTTGTCACAGTTTGAAATGTAAACCAGAGCGTTCAGAATTCAGCGCCCATAACGTTTCATCTTATTTCTGCAATCCAGCTTCCATATATTCCATTTAAGGTCACAACTACCACACAACTTCTCACTGTATACAGTATCGAAGCCATCAGGCTACGCTGGGATCCTCTAAGATGTTTTATTTACCTTTTTTAAAACAAGACAAACTATCGATCTGATGACATTGCTGCCGAGGAAACAGTTCTGCGGTGCTTTGCGCAATGATGCTTCTACTGTCCCTTCCTTGCACCTACACAGACGAAATCTATTTATACTCGCTGCTGTGTTGCATCATTTTCTGGTTTGGTTACACGTTGTTCTCTAGCCTTGAGCTGTTGCTTTGGACAGAAAATATTACCACACAGGCTTCTCTCTGTCTGATTAATTTGTGGTTTGAACAAGCAGTCTTCTGTTCTAAGCTGATATCATTACTGGGTCTCTATTCTTATTAAATTTCTGGTTCTTGTTTGTTGCTTTTGTTGCTTTTTTAAAAAAAAGAAAATATTTCCAAAAAAGTAGTCACTGCACTGAAAAGCAAAAAGTCGTCATGCTCTTTCTGCCCTTTCATTTGTGATGTTTTCTGGTTTGACGCTTCAGAGAAAAGAGATTTCATGTCAGAGTAAAACGTGGGGAGATGGTCTTTCAGTTGTAAGGCAGATGCTGCTGTATTTTTAAATCTCTTTAACGTGTGTTGTTAAATTAATGCATTTTAAGGTCAAGTACAATCATAGTTAAATACTTGTTATCCTCCTCCATCAGATCGAGCAGTGCTGCTCCTCCCTGGAGTCACGGCTGCAGGGCGTCGGCGAGGTCCAGGCTCACGTGCGGGACGTCTTCTCACGTCTCGCCGACCTTGATGATGAACTGGACTCCTTCAGTCCCGTTGGACGCGACGCGGACTCCTTGGCCTCTCAGGCCGACGCCCTGAAGGGCTTCCTCTCCCGTCTGGCCAACCTCAGGACTGAGCTGGAGGGCCACGCGTCAGAGTGTACCACCATGCTGCGGCGCGAAGGCTCCTCTCCCGACCTCCTCGCACTCAGGAGGGAGACGGAGGCTTTGAGCCGCCAGGCCGGCAAGGTGAGTGAAGAGGACGCTGATGTGATGGAGGTTATCCTGACTCGTGGCGGCTTTGGTAAATGTTAGTAACATCCTTGATTTGTGTTTTCTGCTCTCTAGCTGAGTGAACGCGGCCAGGCCAGGTTGGACCAAATCGAGGATGCTGCGGACCGTGTTCGTGATTTCTACAGGCTGGTGGCTGAGCTGCAAGGCCTGCTGGGAAGAGCAGAAGAGAATCTGAATGCGCAGGGCCTGGTTGGCACAGAGGTGGAGATGATTAAGCAGCAGCTGCAGGAGTTCAAGGTAGGACTCACTGGTTATTAACGTGGATGTGTGCAGTCTGTGTGTGTGACTGTGAAAGCAGCGAGTTTGCAGCCACTGAATTCGTTGTCACTGAATGTTTTGAGGTTTTTCAACAAGGAATCAGATTTGCAGTAGTTTGTACCAAATCTTCTTTTTTCCTTGTTACATTCAGCTCGATTGTGTGATTTCCACTGTTCGTTGTTATGACTACAGTATATGTATGATTCTGAAAAGACAAGAGTTTATCATCGGCTCAGGCGGGTATTGTGTCTGCTCGTCGACGACATGCAAGAATCTAAAATAGCTCTGGGTGAACGGGTTGTTCGTGTTTGTGTGTCTCCCTTCTCATGATGCCATTGAAATGAAATTGCACAGATACACAGCGACTCTTCAGCGTAACATGAGCTTTGATTTAGAGCTGCGTGTGTGTGAGTGAGTTATGAATAGTGACATTCAATATGTGTCTCTGAGGGGGTCTGTATCTGTGCTCTTCCTCTTGCTCATCTCTCTAGAGACCATGAGGTACATGGGTGGGGGTGAGTGTGTGTGTGTGTGGGGGGGACTCCTGTTGTGCATCAGGACTCGGACACGGTGATTAGCTGAGTCACATGTCTCTTTGAAACGCCTGACACGCTGCTGAATCACGCAGCTCCTGTTCTTTTAAGGATAGTTGTGGTTCTGTCAACATTTCCAGCCAATATGTGAACGCACTCTCCCTCCCTCAAATACTTATGACGCCCCTCCCTCCTCGTGATGTTCAAGCCCCGCCCAGCTAGCGTTTTTACCTCGTTAGCCTCGTCACTGTGGTGATGGAAAATGATCTAAATTTGATGCCGAGGCAAAACGAGTCTATTTTTTCCTTTTCTTGTGGTTGAGACGAGCTCGGGTTCTGTAAACACAAGGAATGGCTGTACTGTCTTTGTTTGTGCTGCTCCTTTTTACCTCGAGGATTTGAGGCGTTTGAGGACACGTTTCCCAGCGTGAGTCTTCGGTGGTAGTCTGGGCGTTACATAAACTTTCTAAACCATATAAATACAGCTTGCACTACACAGAGAGTGCGGTTTTAAGCTTATAACATACAACATTAGATACTGAGAGGCTGCTAGCCACCACAGAACCACCCAGCTTCAGACTTCAATCAAACCAAGATTTGATCAAATATTTTGAATCCTGTGTTGCAAATTTACAGTTTACGGGTTTAACAATTACTAAGAGGCTGGAGCTGAAAGATTAGAAAAGAAAAATAAAGCAAATGACACATTTGCTAAGTAGAAATTAAATTGCCTGTAAAATTACTGGAAGGACTCCTGAAGACGTGACCTCTGTAAGAAGTTTATTTTGTCCTGTTAACAGCCCATAACCCAAAGTTTCTGGATTTACAACGACACAAACACAGCACATTCTTTTCAAGTTGCTTCACAACTTCAATCGACAGCTGACTTATTGTGGCAGAAGACTGAACTGCAGGAAAATAAATACTGGAGTAAGAAATGTGATAATTCTGAGCCAGTGGATCCAAATTTAGGATCTGACTGTTTACACACTGCATGTTTACAGTGAGGTATTAACCTAAATAATGAAATCCTTAATCCTGTATGTACTGTAATACTGTAAGTTGTCATTAAGACATAACTGTTTACAGCTCGTTCTGCATTTAAAGAAAAAAATCCCGCTGGGAGAAACTCCTGGCACCTCCAGTGTTCGGTTCACAGGCCTAGGCTAGTCTTTCAGTCTGACTTCTCTCGTTAACGAGTACATTTTCTTGACATGATGTAATATCCTGTCCACTTTAGACAACTATGTGAGAGCTCAGGAGTAGAAAGCAAGGAGTCCCACGCACAGTCAGTGCATTTTCTGCCATCTGCAGCTTGTGGCGCTCCAGGAAGGTCCTGCTTTTTCAGGATGATCGATGACTCGCATAATATGGGCGCTAATCATTTTTTTGCACACGACAAATTTAGTCTGAGTCGTCCTCGTCCCCTTGAGAGCGATCATCTCCGCTGTTGTCGAGATGCGTGGGTGGATCAAAGAAGAGTTTTTACTCATTCCATGTGACTCTTTGTTCCTGTTTCTCTTCATCCTCAACTTTTTAAACCTCTGCACCTTTCTTGTTTTCTTCCATCCTAATTTGATTATTCGGATATATTGAAACATCTTAATTTCCGGTGCGCCTCCTTCTTGGCCTACTAACCTTTCTTTGTGTGCGTTTCTGGGTTTTTCTCTCTTCTTCCCCCTCACCGGGCTCTTAATGAGAGCGAGTCGAGGGAATGTGTAGCAGAGAACAAACAAATAGAGGAGATAAAGAGCTGCTGAAAGAAGAAGGGAAGGATGAGAGGAGAGATCCAGATAAATAGGCTACACTTGAAAAACGGAGCCACATCAAAGAGTCTGAAGCTCCGTCAAATATTTTGCACTTGAATTAATCATGTTAGCGAGCAGATCTGCAGGTGTACTAATGCGCCATATGACTGGGAGTAATTAGGTCAAAGCAATATTTCAGTGTTTACAAGGTTTAAAGAGGCAACTGATATTATTTTTTATCAAATAAAGCATGTTTCATATTAATAATAAGCAGCTTTTCCAGCATATTTTCATTTTGATGCAGAAAAGAAATCGCTTAACAAGATTTTAGCCCTTAAATGAGTTTACACAAGCACGCATCATACGCATGGTGACAAGAAAAAATGTTTCTTAATTAAATACAGTGAAGGTATTATCTAATGTTCAATTTATTTGTGGATTACGCTCACACGCTATTTTTCCCTGGTTAGTAAATCTGGCCCTCGGGATCTTCCCTATAATGTCTATACAGATTTCATTGTTCTCAGATGATGAAGCAAAGCTGCAGCATCGCTCAAGCTCAATTTCCGATCAAATAAAGAAACATACATACAGCTACATAACTTGACACACGACAATAAAATGCCCATACCGCCTTAAAAAGCCACGAGCATGGCTGTAGACCTGATAAATGGTCTACTCTATTTGCTACAGTGTGAAATTGCAGCATTTCAGCTGTAGTGAAACAGACGCAATCAAAATATAAGTCAAATATTCCATCGCGTGTCTGTATGTGTTATTTAAGAGGTAAATAGTTTGTGTTGTTTTTCAGTGATGAAGACCTTTCCTCTATTAAAGCTGTGAACTGTGAGCCGAGGTGCAGACAGACTGCAAAAATATCACGGGCAGAATGTATAATAGCTACTGTCTGCAGGGTATGTAGAGCATGGAGGGAAATGGTCTGTCACTCTATCTGGGGGCAGGGGGGGTATTTATAGGAGGGCACCGAAGAGAGGATAGCAGGGGGGATATTGTGAAGAATCGAGAAAAAGACAAACTATCGGGCAGGATTACAGATACACAGGGAAAGATGAGGAATTTTGTGATAGACGGTTTACGTTGCTCTGGTCTTCTGTCTGACCCCGTTTTGACTTTTTTCATTTTTTTTCTTGGTAGCTGAAGAATATCTTGTCCTGTGTCTTCTAATAGTCTTGAGATGAGAAAATGTCTTTCGTCCACTTTTGTGAACCAGCCCTCCTGGTTTTGTTTTTTTCCCCTCCACCTCTCTCTCTGTTTCACTCTCTCTGTAACCGATCCAGGCTCATTTCAAACCTAAACATGTCTGTCTGGCTCTAAAACAGACCGGGCCACCCCTCTCCCCTCTCTTCAGCCCCCTTCCCCTCCCCCAACAGACCCCTTTTCCAATCCAGAGAGATGATGTCATGCCAATGCTTAAAAAGACCAGTGGGCTCAAGATGAGGTGTGTGTGTGTGTGTGTGTGTGTGGGGGGGGGGGGTGGAGGCTAGCCGTGGGATGATGGGGTCATGGGAGTGGGTGGTGATGTTGTCAGATTATTGTTTAAAGTTCCCAATGGTGATCTCACAGAGGCTTACTGAGTCAATGAGGGTGCGAGAGAGCAGTCTCCTTCTGCTCTTTGTCTCTTTATTAGCATTCCTGTTACACTGCGATTTATTCAAGACACTCCGAGCCTCGGAAACATCATTTTGTTCTTAGATAAACATCTAAAAGTTTGGCTGTGAGAAACTGAAAGTGAGCAGATGTCACTGACTGAAAAATGTGATGTTTAATGTAAAAGTTTTTTGGCAGGGGTTGAAAATCCAAGAAACCGCCACCTCGATGTCACCCACGGGTTTGTGAAGCCTCATTTTGAATCTCGATTTTAGCATTTTGACCTTCACTGTGTTGTTATTTCAAACCAAGAAGTGCTAATGTGTGAGCTAGGTTATCAAGCTCCATCACTAGACTGTATGGGTACACATGCACATATACCTGTTAATTAGTGCTAAGTAACATCTAAATTAAACTAGTATTTAACTATAACCAGGGCACAAACTTCTTGAACAGACTGTTCAGTTCATTAAAACCATGAATTGGGCTGAGAGGTTGAGTTTAGTAACGGAGTTAACAGAGAAAGCAGACACGCCCCTAATGAGGAAGTCTTAATAATATTTAGGCAGGTGAGTGTTAAGAAATCCCATGCAGAGTTGTCATGATGGAAAAAAGTAGCTTTAAAGACCAAATCTTTTTTAATAATGAGACTATGCATTTTAACGAGTCGGCCTCAAGTGGCCACTAGAAGAACTGCAGCTTTACTACTTTGTTTTGCTCATTTTTAACCCCGAAAGCTTGTTTATATCTCTCAAATCAAGAAGCCAGTAGCAGCTTTGTTCGGGTAAGCAGAGCTAAAAAGTAACATCAGTGTACTAACATACTGATGTTTACCATTTTTACTGTCTCAGTATTCTTAAAATAGCTAATCAGAACGAGACATTAGTTTTCTCATGAAACACATTATTGGACTTTGATCTGATTATCGTGCCAGATGAAAAAAGGGAGGCTAACAAAAGTTAATGCAGTTCATTTATCAGTGGGTGCATAAATGTTTGCTCTTTGTCCAAGTCTATTCAAAAGGTTCCAGTAAATCATAAAACGTTTCAGTCTGGTCTATGTGTTCGTTCTCAAACCCTTGTTGCATTGGCACTGATTTAATAATATGCCTTTAGGAGAACATGTACGATGTATTGAGCCGGCAGTGCTGCTGCCTGCCTGGCTCTCTGTTCCCAGCAAGAGTTTTGCCATTTATCATGTACATGTTTATACTTGGCCATCCTGTTTTCACATATGCGCTACCGTGGAATCTGTGTTTGTATTTAGGGTTGCTCTGTGGCCTGATGAGAGGTGTGTATGCACTGCGCATCAGAGGATGCTTCTAATTCCAGTCTTTTTCGGGTTGCAACCGGAATCTCAGCTGTCTGCTCACCCCACCCTCACACACAAGTACGCACACACGCACATCAGGGTGTGGCTTCAACATCTCTCTGCATGCCCCTGGCTCCCCTCGTCCCTAAGCAGCTGACATAGTCTCTGGGTGGGATGAGAAGGCGCGCACACATATTCACACTGGTGATTTAGCAGAGGGGCGTTAGGAGGCTCTAAACCCATAACTGCAGATGGACATTCCTGGGAAGGGCTGGTGTGTCCTTGTGTGCACACGTTTTTGTTAAAATCCCAGTTCTAAATCATGCCTGCGCACCTCCTCTGTCTTCACCCCTTCCATATCCTCCTCCCTCGCACCTTTTTCCTCCTCTCCGCTGTGTCAGCCTCCTTCGTCTCTCCTCTCCACCTCGCCATGCGCTAGTTTTCAGTCCTCCAAGAATCTGCAAGCCTGTGACTCACTGTCCTTCCCCGCACCGACTGTGTCAGCAGCTATTTAATGATGGGTGTAGAAGTCGAGCCAAACTGGGCCAGTAGCTCACTGGTCGTCATTTGGTCCGCTGTGAAGCTGGAACATGGCCTATTTTCACCTATAAGGTTGTTTGCGCATTTAGTCCTTTATCCTTTGGTAAGCAGCAGTAAGGTGGATGCAGATATTGAACCTTTCAGCGCCCCAAATGTTGTGCTGTTTTCCAGTTAGTCATACATTCCTAGATAAAACTTCTTGGGAAGATTTTTTTGACTTTCACATATTTATGATTGTGTAATTTCTTTGTAATTTAACCAGCTAACCATGACTCTTGAGAGAAAAGCAAAATTCTTTTGCACTACAAGAACAGTGGTAATATTACTAATACACTCACAAACACACAGTCAGCGTACAAATGTAAAGGTGTAATATAAAAACTTATTATTAATGTTAAAGCTAAAAAAAACCCCTGAAACATCAAAACAAGTCCTGATCAAAAGCAGGAGCAGTGAAGTCACCTTCAGTGGATTCAGTAAAAACCGTTTAGGTGATTAATTGCACTTAATCTGACAAATAGAAAACATATGATACTGAAAGAGTGAATCCAGTCGATGCTCCCAGCCTTATATTTTTGAAGTTCGGCTTGTCTAATGGAACTGAAAAGTTTGTGTGCTGTCAGTAGAGTTCAGTGTGTCAGAACCCAGTAACCCTCCCATGACTCCCCGCCTAATCCAAGTCATACATCATCTGGACGGCAACTCTGTTTACTGGCTCTCTGAATTTTCCTGGACTACTTTCTGTCTCTCTGATCTCTTTCTGTCTGCATATTCGTGTCTAATGCGAGTGTGTGAGTCTGTGTGTAAGCCAAAGACAGATTCAGTGTGTGTCTGAGGTCATGACTCTTATTTTTACTGCTGCATTTTCTTTTTGTCCCTCTGAGAGGCCGATTGGATCAAAGTAATATAATTTATCTTATCCTAAAACCTGAGCCTTTCGGCTGGACCTTTTTATAACACACACATTTACACAGATGTTTCACTTCAGTATACATCTGAAAACGACTGAGAAGTGAGCAACTGTTTTGTCTGTGATCAAAATGTGTCCGGGATGGTGTGAGTTAACGCATATATACGTGTGTGTGTGTGTGTGTGTGTGTGTCTTGGCCTCCCTCCTCTCAGGTCCTATATTGTTTCAGCTGTTGTGAATTAGAAAGGTATGCCACAGCTCAGCCCGGTCTTCTCGCTCTCGCTTTTTTCCTCGCTCTTTCTCTCAGTTCAGAGAAATTCGACAATACTGACATAAATATTTTCACAAAACTTGTCCAACAGGACCCGATAAGATGGAACTCAATATCATTCTTCTCTCTCCAAATACTGGGCATAATAAAATAAACATAATAAAACTGAATAATGCTGCAGGTCAAGCCAAGATAGACTTCCTTGACACTTGCAAATGTTTAGAAAAGAATTAGTGTAACATTTATTCTTATGACCTCTGCACCAAATATCGAGGCATTAAAGCTAACAGTGTAATATAATATTTGCTAAACTTTATAGACACGTTTCAGACCAACGTATACAGCCTTTCAAACAACTTGTCTTTTTTTTTTTTTACAAAAGGTCTTGCTCATACCAGCAAACCATTTTCTTCATGCGTTACAGCAGCGCTGCCAAAAATAAAAGAAACAAACTGTCGTTTTGAGTCAGATTGTGAGTTTTGATGTGAAACACAGCAGATCTGTGCAGCTTTTACTTGTTTTTCTAGGCAAACCCAGAAGTTGGTGCCATGCTGGCTTCCTAGACAAAAAGCTTTCATTTTTGTGTTATCACAGTAAATAAGATCTGTGTGTGGCGTGGGAAAAGTTATTGGTGCTTACCGGCTTTTTCCAGCAATGCGATCTTTACAAACTGATGCAGCTTTGATGATTTTTGAAGTTATGCAAAAGCAAAATGCACAAACTCTATGGTCTCATTTAGCGACTAGTACAACAAAGACATTCTCAGGGACACAGAAAAGCTTCTAAATTCACAAGTTAAGCATTTGCTTTCTTTGTAACCTTTCACTGTTTTATGCTGAATAAAAAGAATAAAAGCTGTATCATTTCTGAACCTTGGGTTAACTGTACCGTATTTTCTGCACTATAAGGCGCACTTAAAATCCTTTAATTTTCTCAAAAATCTACCCTGTGTATGTACGAATTCTTATTGTGTTTACTGACCTCTAACCAATTTTATGTGGTACACGGCGTCATATCCATAGCACAACTTTGGTAAGCTATGAAGCCGCACTGCTTGATGGATTGTCGGAGCATTACGGCTACCGTAGTCAGGAGCCTCGTGGAGTAATCTGGGTCCAAAACTCCGTCCTCATCAGGTCCCAAAGTCAAACGAACACTGCGGCATGACTGAGAGTTAAAAACTGTCTAAATTCTTTCATCTTTAATAAAATGATCAGCATTGCTGCTTTACCAGGTGTAACAATTAAGTTTAACATCCAGGCATCCATGAAAACAGAATTTATTAAATTCAGCGGAGTTAGAAGTTAGCAGGAAGTTAGCTCGCTAGTTTCCACCTAAACGTGATATAGCATGTTCTGACTGAGATTTCTGAAAAATTCAAACGTACTGCTCTGTTATCACTTCCAACATAAATGAAGACAGAAAAGTAAACAGCAGTGACGTTTGTGGGGTTACTGAAGTTGGACTAGCTGGTATATAATGATGCGCTACATGATCGCTAGCAAAACAGCTATGTTAGCATAACATTAGCACAGTGAACCCTAACAAGTATCAAATATAATTCTTGCTGTTTCGTGATGTAGTCAACCTTAAAGCTTGTAATGGTGGTTGTTTACCTTGTGCTTATTGCGACTGTCATCCGCCTTATGATGGCATATAATAAACAATAAATAAATGCCATGGCTGAGAGCAAACACACTGAATGAGAGATTTTTGGGCCAGGAGGGTGGTGTAAGATCCCAGTGAGTGCGAGTCAGGTGTGTGAACGTGGATGTGTGGGAGGAGGAAGAGGCTCGAATAAAAACAGCAGAGGAGGCATGCCAGAAAGAAAAAGGGGGATGACCTCTGGATTTGACTCCTTGGCAGGCTGCCTCACAGGTGCTGTGTGTGGGTGAGAGAGAGAAACATGAGGTCACTGAAAACGGAGGATCAGCCTATTTTTACACACTAAAACTGATCAAATGGTGTAATCCACCTCAGAGAGCTGACCTCCAAAGTGTTTATAATGTGGAAAGTCCTTCCTGCATTAATCGCACATGGACGTTAAACTCCATCTGTAACATAGACTGCTGGCTGCCAGCTGAATGAAAACACACTGCAGGGTTTGGCTGGGGAGAGTGTGAAGTTCTTGTTTTCCTAAAAGAGTGTGTGTGTGTTTGTGTTTATGCATGTGTGTGTGTTCATATGCAGGCTAATTTACCGTTAAATTGAAATGCACACAAGCAGCTGCCTACCTGCAACACACACAAAGCAAATCGGCCCCGAAAATCTGCAAAATTTCAAACTACCATTATGACCATCATTGGTGTGTTTATGTGATTGGCAGGTGCTTTTATTGAACATGTTGTGCGCGATGGTGGATGTGCGTGCCTGTTTTTACTCAGAGGTGTTCGTGGTGTTTTTGTATGTGGGTCCTTGTCCTCTTTGTGTGTCTCTCTCTCTCAGACTGAGGAAGCTTGAGAACAATAAATGCTTTCACATGCACACAGGCAGGTGAAACGCTCTGCTAGTTAATATAAAACTACCCCTGAGAGTTGGAAAAAGGGAGGGTGATGGAGATGGCAGTTACTTTTTTTTCCTGCTACCAGGTTACTACAGAGGGGGAGGGAGATTGAAAAGCAAGATGTTGACGAGGAAAATGACATTAAATGGCAGCGGTTTGAAGAGACGGATTATAGATTTACTTTGGCTCGTGGAGGAGGAGGGAGAGGGGGGAAAAAAGTATATTTTCCTGTCGACAGGTGTTCCCCCAAGAGCAAATAAACGACCCAGAAAAGTCAATAATACATACTTTATGCCCTCCACCTGTGTTTGTGTTAATGTCACTTAGCCACACTAAGTGGTTTCAAGCCTCTAGGTGCAGACAAAGGCAGTGTGAGCCTTTAACTCGGAAAGCAGGCCATTTAGTGCACACTGCACCTCGGTAAAGTTTGCACCACAGGATCGGCCCCGGGGAAAATTAAAGCCCTAATCCTTACGCTCTTTTACTCCTCTCCGCCTCTAAACAGCCTCGCTACTGCTCATCCCATCAACTGTGTGACTGTTAAACTAGCTGAGACGACTGAGGAATGAGTGGAAATCATAGTAAAGCAGGGCAGCGCAAGTGGATCCGCAGAGGACTTGACTAATCAAATTTAATCTTTAGCCAATCCAGGGGGGCACGGGTGGAGGCACAGACAATGCGGCCTGTCAGTAGTCAATGAGGTAAAGAGGGGTAGGGTTAATTTAAATGAATAAATTAAACTAGCCTAATCTAATTACCAGCCCCTCATCGTCCTTTTTGGCTCCTCCACTCTTCATTTTTTGTTTTTACTTTTTCCCCTCAGTGCCTGTCCTTCCTCCTCTCCTGGTAGCTGGCCCACATCTGCGAATGCTTGGCTTTAAACCTTGTTGTGGTCTGTGTAGAGGGGATTGTCAGTTAGCCGTGGGTCACGCGAGATTTTGCGAGCGCTGCATGCATGCGCGCGCGTGTGGGTGTGTGTAGCGAACTCTGTGACAAACCCCTTTTGTTTCTATGAAGACGTTTGCCTTGGACGCGGCAATGACAGCTGCAGGGCAACTGACAGAGAGGGGGTGGGTATTTGGAGGGAGGGCAGTTAAAAAGAAAGAGTGGAGTATTTAGCATATTTGACATGCAAGCCACGGGTTGATCTGTGCAACAGTTGAGAATGAGGGAGCTGTGAGGCGTTGCAAAGCAGTGGAGTAAGCTAGAGAGAAAGAAAGTAGGCTTTCCTCGATTCAGATCAGCTGCCAGGCTGCTTTAAACAAACAGTTGTGTTGAAAAAGGAAGACGAACCAGAGAATGAGGAGGAGGACGAGAACCACCACAACTGGCACTGAGCAGCCTGTAACTTTGGATGAGGAGAAGAAAAACAAAGTGGCTTAAAGTTCTCTACCTTTGGCATGTTGCCATGTTAGCTGGTATCCCCCTTCTGACTGAGTGGGTTGCTGCTCGGTGGTTTATTGCGGCCACCTGAAGAAGCTCCCTCCTCCTCCTCTCCTGTTTTTTTTTTTTTTGTGCACAGCCCCTTTTCCTCTTGGCCCCTTGGTGTCTCCCTCTGACACTCTCTCTCACACACACACACACACACACACACACACACACACACACACACACACACACACACTCCTCTGCCGTGTTGGGTTTCAGTGAAGGCACAGACGGGGAATGCACAAGTGGAGCCTGTGAATATCACAGACTTTTGTGTGTCTGTGTCTTCTCCATATTTATTTTTTACACGAGCAGCTCTTTTCCCTCTTTTTTTCTTGCTACCATCACTTGGACTGGACACCGAGAGAACTTGTGACTCAACTGAAACGTGGGAAAACTCTTTGACAACAGGGGCAGTAATGGAGTGAATAAAAACAGGCTGGACTTCCTCGTCTGCCTTCAGCCTGGACTATTGCTTTAGAGAAAAAAGAGAGCGACGGCTCATTGCTGATAAGCCTCATTCTCTGCCGTCGGCTAACAGTCCCACCCCCTCCTCTCCCTACCTCCATTCCTCCCTCCTCTCTTTCTTTTTCTTTGACTCTGTATCATTTCCCTCTGTGTGGACAGTGTTTTTGTCCTCATAGGAGGAGGGAGGAGGTTTACCCTTCGGAGAATTAAGAGTGGATTACAAAGCTGTGATGAATGCAGCCGTGAATGTAGCCTGCTCACATCGCTAGCCCCCTTCTCTCTCTTTTTTTCTCTCTCCCACAGTACCAAATCTGGCTACAGTGGCAGCCAGACAGTGTTAGTGAGATACTGTATTATAGTGCCTGCATGAAGCAAACTCTCAGCTGGGTTATCATATAGTTGGTTTTTTAATTCATACTTTCCCCCCCCTTTATTTATTTTAAAACGGTTTTAATAGCATCCCTTTATCTAATCTGCTAATTTTATTTGGTAATCCTCTTCTGCACAGCCCTCTCTGGCTCCACGCTCCCTCTTAGCACACTGCCTCCTTTTCTCTCGCTACTTAACTCCCTAACACCTCTCTCTCTCTCTCTTTCTCTCCCTCTCTCTCCGCCTCTGTCGCATGTGTGGTTTTTTTTTTTTTTTTCTTTGAGGGAGAGGAAACCAGCATGATTGGAGCACTTCCTGTGTTTTAAAACCAGTGCAGGAAACAGAACAAACGGAGCTGAATTCAAACACAAACAGCGAGAGTAGCGAGGGAGGCAGCCAGCGAGAGCGAGGGTGAGGTGAGGCGGGGGAGCAGCAAGAGAGTGAGAGGAAAAGAGGGAGATTTTTTTAGCAGCTGCAAACCATTTCAGCTCTGTAGTGGCCTGAGAACAGAGGCTGTGAGAGAAAGGAAAGGGAGAGGAAAGCTTGCGGAGCCCACACGTTTCAAAGGCAGAGAGGAGGAACTGCGTGGCACTTTGTTTCATTCTCACCACGGAGTCGAGACAGGAGAAAGAAGGCTGCGGAGAGAGAGCGAAAGGGAAGGGAGCGTATCCTGGGATTGTCTGCTGGTAGAGAGGGGGAAGACCCTGCCTGCAAAGCAGAGCTCGGACTGGAGCTGGGAGGGCTGTCTGGGACTTTGCCCTCTGGATACAGTCCCACGACTCACCGCTCTGCCCTTCTCGCCTGCCTTCCTGCTTGCCTGGCTGGTCCAGGATCCAACCCCCAGCCCCCCTCCTTTCTCCTCTCTACCCCCAGATGCCCTCTTTCACTCCAGCCTCACCCCTCCAGGAGCATGCCTGCTTTCGATCCACGGTACCAGCTCTCCCCTGGAGCTGCAGATGATCCGAGGATAAGAGAGAAAGACAGCAGGATAAAAGAAAGGAGTTGAAGCATGGATGAGGATTTCTTCTGATTTCTCTTTGTTCGGGATACATTTTCATTAAATACGGGATAGTTGTATGGATTACGGAGTGGATTTTCTTTCACTAAAGACTGAATGACTGATAATCATACTGATGAGACGTTTTGGAAAAAATTCAGGGTTTTTCCTGCAGGCATAAACACTGACTCTTTGTGATGAAAGTGGAGGACAGAAAAAGACTGCCTGAACAGTGACTGGACCACAAAGTGGCATTGACTTGGTAAAGGAATTTCTATTTTCATGCATTTTCTTCTGCACCTTTTTTTTTTTTGCCTTAAAAATCCTTTAAAAGATACAAACTTTTTCTCTTCTTTCCTGGATTTTATCTGTATTTTCCCTGCAAGAAATATTTTTGAAAATAAGAAGATAATAGTGAAACGTGTTCTTGGAGTTAGTACTTTGCTGTTCCTTGCACCCCACGCAGCCTTTCTTTTATATAACTGAGAGTGGGTTTTCTCACCTTAAAAGGAGACTTTTACACTTCCATGCCTGCCTCTCAGAGGTTGCTGAAGTTGTCCAAGCTCTAGCCTTTTCCTGTTGTGCCACAGAGAAAAGAGGAGGCCAGAAAGGAAGAAAGGAAGGAAGGAGGCTAGAAGCTTGCATGGGAGTATAACCGGAGTCGAGGAATGAGTTGTTGTGCCTATACTTGAATATGAAGGAGAGGGGATTGCTTTGCCTTTCAGACAGCAAAACAAAGGGATGTTATCTGCATGGTGCTTGCCTCACCTTGGACTACTCAGAGGGGGAAATGACGACCGTTTCTTTCCCTTCCTCCCCGTGCTCATCCCTCTACTGTTTTTTCATTCCTAACAGTCTTTGAAATAAACAGAGCTGCTGATTAATATGGTGCCGAGGGGGTGGGCTGTCTCTCTCACTCCCCCGCTGATGCCACACAGCATCTCAGAAAGACACAGGAAGTGCTCAGCTGTTGAAGTGACATAGAAAGAACATAAGACTGCATAGTCGACATGACGCTGTGGATGGAAAATTTAATTTTCTTTTTGTTTTTCCAAATGTGAAGGATTGCAGCCACATGGACTGTCTATTTCTGTGGATCATTACACCAGGGACAATTAAAGGAACAGGACATCTTTTCCCACAAAGATTCCTTTTTAATTTACCTTTTTTCTTGGTTAATTTCTTTAAGTGTTGTGCCATACCTGCATCTTAACTCTCAGCACAATGGGGAAGCCCCTGAGCCGTCCAGACTGTCTGAGGCAGAACCCTCGCTGCCTTGGAAAAGGTGATGAGGACGAGGCGTACATAGAGGACTGTTACGTCCCCCAGCGATCAATTTATGATACCATGCGCATCAATGAGCAGATTGACCAAGGGACCAAACTGTGTCAACCTTCCAGGAGTACGTTGGGTTCAGGTGGGGAGGTGAGAGGAGATGGAAGCACGCTATCCAGCAATGGCACTATTGCAGCTGATTTAGGTGGTGTTTTCGTCTCCAGGAGTGCAGACAATGCCGGAGGTGTGAGGAAACTGGATGAGAGGGTGATCTTTGATGCCTTAAAGCTAACTGGTGATGCTCAGATTATGTCACCTCCTGTTAGTATCGTAGGTTCAGGCTTGCCTATTGCTCCATCCTCATCAGCAGTTGGTGGGGTGGCTGCAGTGGCTAAGAGACGTCATCAGGGAAGCGATAAGAAAGACAATCCAAACCGGCGATCTTGGAAAGCCTTTATGCCCCCGAGTTATCCTGAATTTGCAGAAAGACTTGAGATGTCCTCTGCTGAGGGGGCAGAGAAACGTTTGTCTGGGGCAGGGATTCCCATCTCTCCTCTACAACCTGTTCCTTCTCACCTCCCTCCATCTACCCCTACGTCCTCCATGCCTTCCTTGCCACCTTACACACCCTCTCCATTATCGTCTGCGCCCCACACTCCTCCTGTCCCCACCTCACCGTCGCTGACACCCACACTCAGCCCTTTGCCTCCTCTTCAACATCCTCTCAGCAGGCAAAAGCAGGTTCATCCTGCTTTTCAGAAGCAACAGAGGGAGGCCCACGCAATGCCATCTCCTTCAAAAGAACAGCTACCTGCTCTTAGTCAGACTCGAGCACTGCAGGTTTCTGGAAATACACCACAGCACAGCCCCAGTGTGTCTCGACAGGTAGACCGAAAACGAGAGGAGCACAGACGGACTGCTAGCTCTTCTAAAGCTGGAGTTAGACAGATCCCAGAGGAGCATTTTGAGTTGGTCAAGACTTCAGATTCAGAGAGGGATTCTCCTCTTTTGGACCAGGACCAGGGAGACAATGCCCCTCTCATCCCACCAAAACCAGTCTTCTGCCCCCCTACCAAGGCCCGCACCTGGCCCCGCAGCATAACAACAGGGAAAAGGACTCAAGTTGGCCTGAGACACAACTTCCCTGTACTCCCTCCTTTACCCCCCTTGCTTGGGGAGGATAATAACACAGATGAAGAGTCACTTTATCTTCTAGACCCCCCATCTCCCTTCCTGAAGGAAGAAGAGGGGCTAATATATGGAGGTCTGCCTCTCTCTCCCTGTATCAGTCAGGAGGGATGTGACGAGGGACTGCTTGGATGGGGTACTCAGGGTGGCGATCTCAGAGAACGCACAGCATCTGAACTCAAATTTGAGGAGGATGAGCACAGGATTCTTCAGGAGCTCGAAGAAGAGGAGCGGAGAAATGTTAGAAGAATACTTGAGGAGGAGGAGGAGGCCTGGAAAAAAGAAATGGATAAAGCAGAGGAGGAGAGAGCTGAGCGAGAGGAAAGGGAGTGGGAGGCTGTTCTTAAATTAGAGAATAGGGAGATCATTGAACAGGCATGGCACAGGGAAACACTGGAATCAGAGGGATGGGATTTAACGGGCTCTTCTGGACATTGGCCTGTGCTGACTCCCCCTACTGGATTTGGGGGTCCTGAGGTCCCCAGTGCTTCACCTTGTCCCAGCTCGGGAGCAGAGTCAGATGACCTCTTTTTAGAGCTGGAGAGGCAATGTCAAGAGGATGAAGGAGAGGAGGGAGTGGAGATGAGTGTGGACCCTGAGCCTCTCGACCCATACACGCTTCCTTATTTGGAGGAAGAGGATAGAGAGGTGGAAGAAAAGACTGGCTGTGTAGATTTTGAAGGAACTCTTCCTATAGATGCATTTAATTTTACAGAGCCTGATGGTCTTGATCCTGGTTTAGATAAAACCACACGAGACTCGAACATAATTCACTCTGAGCACAATGAAGAAATTATAAACTTTGACTTGATTAAAGCACAAGACCACAAAAAAGAACATGGTTTCATAGATGAAGATTGTGACATTGACTATAATGAGGAGAGTAAGGTAGAGGAAGAGGAGATGAGTTACCCAACAGACTCTGCACTTGGTCAGCAGCTGGATACAGACTCCAGCGGGGGCCGTTTATCCCAGCCAGACAGAACTGGTACCAGTAACCTCACTCAGACAGACTGTGAACAAGACAAAGCTGCACAGACTGAGACAGACCTGGACAGCGGGGCGTCATCAGAGCATGACGGAGAGGATTACAAAGAGAGAGCCTCCTCTCCATCTCAAAGCCCTCTCAACCCTTATGCTGAGGAGGTGGAACATGTGGAGGAAGAGATTGAGCACGATGAAGGGAAATTGAAAGAGGAAGAGGAGTTAGAAACAGAGTGGGATGTGTATGACCAATCTGAGCCGAGTTTGGACAGTAGCGAGGGAGTTCTCATGGATCACTCCCTTGAGCCTCCGCACATGGCTGAAAAAGAAATCGACGATGAATGTATACAGGATGTTGACGTTCAAACTTCCTGTCATGACGCTCCTGTCCCCTCAGACTTTAAGCCTTCTGTGGCAATAATATTTGACCCAGAGGGGACATCTTTTGGATCAGACACTGAAAACTTAAATGTCCCCACAGATGTAGCTTCAGTACTGGACACATCTGAACTAGCCCCAGATCCAGAAGCCACACCCAAAATGACTGCTAGCACCCCCAGATCAGACTCTGAGCATACACACTCAGCACCACCTGCCTCTTCACCTCAATCACCTTCTAACACAGACTCTTGTGGCGCATGTTTGGATTCTAAAGACTCTGAAGCTTTTGTAATATCAGATAGTTTTGTTTACCTGGCTGTGTCTGCGCCTTCCCAGTACCCCAGTGACTATCCCCCTTCTCCAATTGAAGACTCAATTCCTCCCAGTCCTATCCCCAAACCACCCTGCTGCCAAGACCCCGAGGAGGAAGAGGGATCCTTTCTTTCGCCTGACAGCTTTGTTTACATGGCAGCACCTGAACGCCCCCAGCCCGGCCCTTCAGATGTTGGCTCAGCCTGTGAGGATACTCAGGAGCAAGACTTGGACTCGTACTCTGAGGGTACCCAGTCCGGGATGGACGGGGTGGAGTTTGTCCTGGGCTCTATGACAGGTGACAGTGACTGGGAGTCAGATGGCTCCGCTCTTGACGTTCCTCCCCTCACGAGCAGAGACCTGGCCTGGGACCAACTTGAGCCAGGTCTGCTACAGAGTCTATTTGCACAGACGGAGACGAGCCGAGCTCAAGCCTGTGCGCCCCAGGAAGATGAGCGCCCCACAGCTTCACCCGCAGACCCCCGTGTAGAAATAGAACGTGGTTCTGAATCAGAGAATGACTCGACTGCATTACCGTGTTTCAACCCTGATACACAATCAGAGGTATGCTTTTATTTTGAAAGTTTGACCATCAAGGTGTTTGGTTTTTTTTTTTTTTTCTTTTTGAGTGTTTTGGACTCATACTCTGAGTTGACCCAGGGTAAATCTAGAGTACATAAACTCGTGTTGTGCTCGGAGATGACCCATTTACAATAACACATTGTGCTGCTGTGTCGTTTAATTGTGCCATTTAGATATCTGGGATTGCGTAAATGCACTAAAACCGATTGATTTGGAACAGACCAGTGTCTATAAATGCCATGCCGACAAAGAGAAAGCATTAAATTAAACTCCTGGTTTACTGGTATCAAAATTTACCCTAATAAAAAAAGTTTGCCAGCAGAAGATCAAAAATGTGTTTTTAGCAATGATCCATTAGATGTGTACATGTGAGCACACAGAGGCACAGCGTGGAAAAAGAATTGGGTCAGGTAGCCGAGTGTTGAGAATAACTGATGTAGACATGGCATGGAAAATGTATGTGGAGGGAGGGAGTGGTGGAGAAGTTATGTAGACGCCATAATTAGCTAGTTGTGTTTCAGTAGTAGGGCTTTAAATTATTGCAATATGATGCTAAGCGGGGCGGGGGTTGTGCTGTTCATGGGAAACTAGCCTCAGGGCTACTCTGTTTATACCTATAATATGTGTGTGTTTGGGTTTGGATCCGCACTCGCATGCATTTGATTGATCACCTTTTTATTTGCGAGATGGTCAAGGCCTGCAGGTTACTTGCAGAGCTGATCGCAAATGCAGAGTTGAAAACCTCTTCCCCCGAGGCCGTGCTGCTGTTGTGTTTATGCTGTCTGTATATAGAGTACCGAACGCCTGTTTTCCATACAGAGTCAGGGCAGCTGCTCGTATCCCAGCTGTGTGTGTCTGTGTATGTGTGTGTTCCCGAGTAACACAGGCCACAGTTTTCCCCGTTGTTTGAATTATTTGTGAGAAAGGTGCTTGAGGTGTTTTATGAGGCTGTGTTTGTATACCAAGTGAGACCTTTGGGTGACTTTTCTGTTTGGATTGATTTGATTTCTGAGTTTGTGATCAGAGTTGGAGCACAGGCAAGTTACCGATATGAATTTTTTATAAATGCAGCAAAATTAGCCTGACTTGAAACTCGCAGCAGAGGCCTGTCGGTGACTGTAGCACGCTCATCTTTATCTGCATTCAGTATTCGACTTGTTTTGTCTGCGTCGGGTCTTCTATCTCGGAGGTGTGTATTTATATGGGTTTATGTCATCGTGATGGCACGTTTGACAGCTTGTCCTGCTTTCTAGGTGTCAGCGTCTGGCTTAGATTTGCTTCTTGACTCAGAATTGATTTATTTATTTTTGCTCCTCACGTGTTTTTAAAATGTGCTGCAGTTCTGATAATGAACCGTAGCTGCTCGAACAGGGTAAAGCTGGTTTCAGAGATTAAAGATATTAGCAAATCTATCATATCTCCTTTGAGATGTTTGCATACATGAAGAGAGGCGAGCCGTTTGTAATGTCTGTGTGTGAGTGTATTGCTTATAAAACAAAAATGTCGTCTTGTTTTGGGAAATTCTTCTAACACGATGACCCTAGCGGTTTAAGGTAAGGCAAAAAAGGTAATTACTTCTCATCGCGTACATTATGTATGAGCAATGTGCGGTTTGAGTGGTCGCTGATGCACCTGCTGCCACGCTGACGACGCAGGCTCCTGGTCGTGTTTTATTACATTATATTTTTTATCCAGGTAAACGTTGGCTGCTCTTGGGTAACGGCCGAATTATTGTACCCTGTGTGGGTTTAAGAGTACATTACGCCGTGTATTGGTGAGTGTGTGGTTGGGTGTGTAACTGATTTCTGTGTTATCAGTCTTCGTTTGTTTGTTCTCCCTGCAGTTACAGCTGCTCTGGCCTCAGTTTAATGCAATCAGATGTCATGTTCGCTCCCTCCTCAGATGTAAAACAGGAGAATTGCAGCAGGACAGAGCGCTGAGCTCCAGGTGACCTGAAATGACACCAGGCCTGTTGCAGAGGAGGAAAGAAAAGGCTCTGGATGATGTTTTTAAGACTAAAAATGGTAAAACTAGGATTGCCACTCGTCAAGCCAACATCCTGACTATACTTACCTTTTAAATATTTATGTAGTGTAGAATTTGAAGGCTGTTAAATCTGTATGAGACCTTTTCAGGTCTGTAATAATTCTTTTTACAACTTAGATATACAAAGAGCTCCAATTAAAACTTTCATTCATGAAGGAGATGACTAGAATTTACTTTAGCAGGGTTTTTTTCTGAGAAAATAATTTAAAGATCACTGCACTGATCCTGAACCTCAGTATGCATATTAGTAACACCCCGCTGCCACGGAAACACTGTGCTGTTTATTGTTTCACAGTAATGACTAATGGACAGCAATCGGGAAATTTGACTCTAGGGTTCTGTTCACGTTCCTGAAAGGTGACCAAAGAGGTTCTTTTCAATGCATGCTTGTGTGTTTTGTATTCAGACTCACACTTCCTCTTCTCAACTGACTGTTGCATGCTTGGATGCATGCTTGGATGCTTTTGTCGCTGAGATAAAGAGGTGAGAGGTAAATACTGCGGCTTTCTGTGAGTGGACCTGCCTCTGCCAGCATGGTTGCACAAACAGTGTGTGAAGTTGTCCGGGGAGTATAAACTTAGATATCAGATAAGGATGTGTCAGGACTAACACTCAAACTGTGGGCTGGACTTTGTTGCTTGTTTTTGACCTCCAAAGTCTTTGTCTTGTTTGCCTCTCGGTGTGTCCACCTCTGCTTCTGCTTTTTACTTTTTTCCTCTTCGTTAAACTCGTCTTTTTCACGTCTTTTTTTTTTCGTGCTCTTTGTTCTTCTTTCTTTATTTCTTCCCTCCCACTTCAATATTCTGCTCTCGTTTAAAACCAGTGCGTACACTTAAACAAACACCAGGCAATTTTCATGTTAAGTTGCTGATAGAAATTAATTGAAAAGGGATGATGTGACAACCATGGGGAGGACAGATACCATCAGATGAACTGACAGAGTTTATTAAGACAAAGGAGCAGGCACAAAAACACAGGCGACAGGGGAGGTAGGGTGGAGGAAGCTTTTGTTTTCACAGGGAAGCACCTTTTAGTGGTACACGAGGCCTTAGTACAAAGATAAGAGAGCCACGCTGGCAGGCAGACGCAAGCAGAAGGTCTTTGGATTAGCATGGAGCTCATTTTAAAGCACAGTGTGTGTATGCGTGTCCCGCAAACAGACAGACAGACAGATGGACGAGCTTTGCATGCTGTTTGATGAACTGGAGCGAGGGAACATACAGTACAGACAGGCTGAACGATGGCAGCTTATGCACTGAGTGACAGTTCTGAAAGAGTTTGTTTCATGGTTAACATTTTGTTGTCTTTGGATGCTCTCTGCAGACACAGGTTTGAAGTTCTTAAAAGGGTCTTAAATGATTAAAGGCTCACATCAGAGGTAGTCGCTACGGAGTGGATGTAAAAGATGGATGAATGACATCGCTCATTGGTTGATAGACTCTCATGTTGAAGCCTCAAGTTAAGCTTCATGAGCAGAATGGAATTTGTGAACAAAAAGGTTGGGTGGGGGGGGGGGTGATTACTGAGAACAACAGGAGACTTTTAAGAGTCAATAAATATGTGAAAATGACTCAGCTCTGTGATGTTTTACAGCGTCACGGATGACCGCATCCAACCTTGTATAATGCTGTGAATGACACTGAGATTAGGATTGATCTCTTCCCTCAGGAGTGTAGCTACTCGTCTCTGTTGGCTCCTATAAAATCTGATGCTCTGAATCGTTTTCCTTTTATTTAGTTGTGGTGCTTTTGATGTTGAAACGGAACAAGATCCAGATCATCCCTCCCAACAGTGCCATCGCTTGTTGTTGTTGTTGCACGCTGAAGACTGTTTCAAGATGTAGTGCAAAAATCTGAGGAGGGCCTAAATATTTATTCTGGCCTGGGATAAAAATGTATTTAGACGTGGCAAGAACGTGTTGACCCAGGCTAACAGCAACTTGTTTATGACCAAGCTTTATGAGCAAACTGCACCCATAAACTATAACTCGTTTTGCACAGACACAGCTACGTGTCTGTGCTTGAGTTTTTTGTTAGCACTAGTAAACACACAACAGGACACATTATTTGGGAGGTAAATGCATTAAAAATGCTCCAAAAAACACTAATATCACAAATACAGTGCAGCCCTCAATTCAAGCCTTAATAAAATTTAGACTAGAAAGCTTTTAAAAACATAAAATAAAATAAAAATCCAGACATCCACCATATAGTTGCTGTGAAATGGAAACTGGCTTTAGAGGCCAAAAATGAAGTCTTTAACCAGTGCATAAGCGTTAACGCCGCTTTTGAGTCGGCCTCCAGTGGCCATTGGAGGAACTGCAGGTTGTAGCGCTTGCTGGGTTTCGTTCTTCAGTTCTAAAGTTTGCTGGTTTGTAGTCATAAGAGGTTTTTCCCTTTGTTGCGACAAACTTCTCTCAGTCCGTACAGATCAGTCAAAACAAAATCTGAAACATTTGTAACATTTTAGAATTATTATATTTTTTATATCCTGCACGTTTTTACACATTGCATATAAATTATGTTCCGCTAGAAGGAAAGACATCTTTTGTCAGCTTAACGCCTTAATATTTCTTTTGAAATGACTTCTGAAAGGTTCGGTGTGGCGTTAATAAATGGGTCTTAAAAAGATTTGCTGTAGCTTTCAGCTGTTGCTGAAATCAGAACAAGTACAAGATGAAACGGTGGAAACAAACGGGCTGAAGAGGCAGATGAAAAAGCAGAGAGACAGACGAGCAGGGGTAGATCGAGCCAGGTGGCTTAAGGTCTGCAGCTCATACATTTGTGTTTCAATTGATGTGATAATTCCGGTTGTGAACATCCGCCTCTGGGATAAACCTGCAAAAGACGGAGAAGAGAGGGAGGGGGGATGTGGAGCATTAAAGCAAAAGCAGGGAGACATTGATCTCCCACTAGAACTGAAGGTAGTTGTGTTTAAAATACATCAATAGTACATCAAATGTTTGCAGTGTTTTTAGTGGTTTTTACATATTTTTCCTCCCCCTTTGCCTCATGCTGTGTCACTCCCACCTCTCTCTCTTTCTTTCTTTCTTTCTGTGATATCAACGAGAAGACAAACTCTTAAAAACACAGAGCACTAAAATCCAGGGAGATTTTTCAAGAGAAACACCAGAGAGGGGAAAAAAAGATGGAAATAATTCAGAATTCCTCCATTTCTTTGTCTCTCAGGGAGTGATTTAGCACAAAAAAATCCCACAAATATGCAGAAGATGATTAATCCTGTGAATGAAGTAAATGTTTAAAAATCCCCTCCCCCCTGAAAAAAACTGCTGGTTGGACAGAACAGGGGAAGAAAAGGAGTGGGGCGAGGTTTTGGGACAGTGTGTTTTGAATGCAGTCCACATTTGCATGAGATTTGTATCTGTTTGTTGGTGTTCAAATACAGGTTGGCTGGTTTCAAATGGGATTTATGAACCTATTAGCTCCCTTCATCCCTGTGTCAGATTTATTTAGACCGTGGATTAAAGGAAAACCTCACCGACAATACCATTTTCACTTTGTGGTTTAGTGGGGAAACAGATTTCTTCCCCTTCCTCCTTTCTCCTCTTTTCTTGTTCCATTAGAAAGGAGAGAAAGGAGCAAGTGAGGAAGGATAAGGGCTGGAAGACAGGAAGAGAAGGAGAGACGAGAGCTGAGGCAGGAAGAGAAGGGGAAAAGGCGAGAGAGGAGGAGGAGGAGGAAGGATGGGGGTGAAAGAAAAGCAAGTCTGGGCAGTGCTGTCAGGACCAGTTCAGTGTGTGCTCATTTTCTCCTGTTGGTTTTCTCTTTATTGCTCGTGTACGCTTCTTCATCGCACAGCAGGTTCATCTCACCTTCTCTCAAGTTTCAAGCAGTTGTAGCTTCACAGACACTCTTAAAGAAGATGTTTGTGATTTGACCACCAGCACTCACAAAGTTTCATAGTAACAGAAATCAGTTATGAAGGGAAAGGCAGATGAAAGGAGAGGACGCAGTTCAGAGAGCAACTTTAAAGCCTCGATAACAAGTCGGAAAAGCTGAGCAACATCCTGCAGAGCCCAGATCTTTTTAGATGCAAGTGCTGTGTGTTATTAATTTCCTTTTTCTTTTTTTCTTTTTTCTTTCGTGCATGTTTGTAACCGTAATGGTAACAGTTAAAGGAAAGCTGCTGTGTGTTAACAGCCAGCATGTCCGCGATCTGAAATTGATGTTCTCGACATATGCCATCGCACAGCTCCAAATCTGAGCCGTGTGTGCGATCGATGCGCCGTGCAGCTACCGTGATGCGAAATTCCAGTTCGAGATCCAGTGAGAATATTCCTGCTGGGATCGCGAGTTCTTTCTGCATCCGTGTTGTTAAACATCAGCGCCACAGTCACATGTTCACTGTGCTCGCCATTATTCTTGGTCAGAACTGAGATCATAGCTTGACTGCTCACTTCAGCAACAACATAAATTTCAGCCCAGTTAAACCAGTGGATGTGTTAAAGTTGTGGGTTTTTGTTTTGTGGTGTTTTGGTCAGGAGGCATGCCCAGAGTAGGGAATGTTTTTGTGCAGAAAAATCAACAGGTGCTGGCAAGCAGGCGATCATTAATAATCCTTTTCCAACATGGATTCTCCTTTGGAAACCATGTTAAAGCTTTTGCTAACCTCTAGGTTACTATTGTTGAACAAAGGCTCTCTTTTTCCCTCATCTCCACGGTGAGTGAGTTTGGGCTTTTAGGGGGGAAAGGGCTGAAAGGGATTAATGACACAAGACAGATTGAGCACATAAGCATTTTTTTCTATTTTCTCATTTTCATAGTCATTGGGAGTCATTAAAATCATGATTTCATTAATCTACTAATCACTAAGTGACAGTATCTGCCTGTGATCTCATGATGGATGTTTCCTTGAGGGCCTGAAAGCATGTTTTTTTCAATCAGACTCCAGCTGCGAGCAGTGGGGGTGCACATACAGACAAATAATTTGAACAGT
This sequence comes from Rhamphochromis sp. 'chilingali', assembly GCF_963969265.1. Taxonomy (NCBI): domain Eukaryota; kingdom Metazoa; phylum Chordata; class Actinopteri; order Cichliformes; family Cichlidae; genus Rhamphochromis; species Rhamphochromis sp. 'chilingali'. Next base: position 29,775,064 of record NC_137944.1, read on the forward strand.
TGTTTTACATGAGAGCTTTCTTTAACTGGGTGTGGCTCCCTTGGAGGAAAAAAGTGATGTCAGCTGCTTTCGTTTGAATCAGAACGTGACCACACCGCTCCCACTCGGTTGTGTTGAAGCAGATGCGAGTCTTTGGGTGTCACATTTCTAATATATAAATTATAAATCTTGTATTTTTAGCTTTGATTCTGTTGCTTATTTACTTGTGAATATTTAATGTTTGGCAAGTTTCTTTTATTTATTTATCCTCTTTGAAAGATGCGCTTATCAAACTGTTAACCTTTGAGGCACAGGCCAAATACTTAAATCTGGGAATTGGCTGCTAAATTTCTAAGCATTTCACCAGCTCTTTAAACTGTTGAGATACTGCAAACGGAGCTTTATTTAGCCTCCTGTATCAACACCTCACAACCTTCTCCAGCTTTACTCAGATCCGCCTTCATCCCAGTGTTTTGTATCGCCTGTCCATGCTGAACTGCGGCTGAAGTGAGAAAGCCAGTGTGGGTTTGCAGTCCAGATGGAGAGTTTGAGTAGGAAGAAGGGGAAGTATGGGAGACGGGAGGAGGAGGCGGCTATGGCGGGGAGAACGAGAGGAAGATGAGAGGAGGTAGAAAGATGAATGATGACATGACGTGAGGAGAAAGGTTGAGTATGGCAGTAAAGCTAAGTAAGATCAGTCGGAGAGTTTGGGTGCATTTTTAATTCTTATTTTTTTGCTGCATTGCTGGCTGAGGTAGAGAAGAATGACAAGTATGTGGGACATTTTCCAGAGCTCTGGTTTAGTAGATTCAGCTACTCAGAGCTGGCGAGAAAGAGAGCGAGCAGGGCGGCTGAAGTAGAGGCAGAAAGAAAAGAAAGAAAAAGGAGGGAGAGCAGACAGAAATGCAAGCGCACACAACCTATAACGTTTTTATATACATCTCTGTGCATGCGTGCGTGTGTGTAGGTGATGAATGGGCGGACTTTCCCTGTTTTTTCCTTTTCTGCTCTCCTCTATCTCAAACACACACACGTCAGGATAAGGCGAAGGGTGGAGCAGGTCATGGTTAAAGTCATTGTTGTTCTGGCCGACAGACTTCCTGTTCCAAGCAGCTATGACGCCCATCGCCGCAACACAGCTGTGTCCAAACTGGACGGGAATACACACACACAAAAACGGCTCATTCATATTTAATCATGCACAGCGACTAATACCTGTAGAACACTTAGTCATTTCGTGCACACACACACATAATTACACACACTGATTAGCACTTCTGCACAAAAAAGAATCCTATAAACACACAGATATGGAAGTACACGCACAAACGCACACGTGCGTGCTGGCATGGACGACTTGTAGTTTGATGCCATATATAAACCAGATGAGCAGAAACCTGTAAAGCCTTTGATTATGACCAACTGCAGCTCAACAACTTCCAGTCCAGCTACAACAGCGAGTCTGTAAATGTCTCCAGCACATCATAAATCCGGGTGTAAGGATTTCAAAGCTTTAGACTTCAACAAATCATGTCCTGAATGGTAATTCTTCTTCTCGAGATTTATTTTTCATCATAAATTTAAAAGCCTGAAGAAAATTCACTCTTTAGTTCCACATTTTATCACGTTAAAAAAACATTACTTAGCAGAATGCGGATATCTGAAGATAACCTTTGATTATTCTTAGTGAATCTAATAGAAAAACTTTGAATAGAAATCTGTGGAAAGTTCAGTTTTCTGACCTTTCACCTGTTCACTGTCACCTGACTTTAAATCGATGAATGCAGGATTGTTTTGCATCTTACAATTTTACAAAAACACAACATATCTAACATTTCATAGTGAAAATAATGACCCATTTATCTAACACAGTATTACATTATTACTTTGGTAACACTTTCAGCTGTGAATGCTCCCAATCTGTGGTGGCATTTCCCTGAAACCCAAACCTTTATTTTCCCATTTTCTCCTCTCACTCGCTTTAAGTGAGCCCCCCTCTCCTCAGTGTTTAACACCAGCTATTTTCCCTCAGGCATTGGATTTACCACAGTCTTGTGTATGTGTGGCCTGGATGTGCACATCTGGTTATTGTGTGTGTGTGTGTCTCTTTGTGTGGCCATTGGGGTTTGGCTGCAGTAGCATCACAAACCACCACCACCAGACCTAATTCTCCCTTTTTGGACCGATTCTAAATGTCAGGACTTCTCAAATGTTTTCACGACAGCCCCCTCCTCCCCGCCCCTCAGCCCGGCATTACTGTCATGGATTCCCATTTGATGGGATTTCATCCCAGAGGCAGCCAAGAAGATTTCCTTTGTGGTGGTTTGCAGCGTTCCCACTGGTCAGAAAGTTGGTGGAATACTGTGAAATTTTCAACCTTGTCTTGCGGATTTGGCAAATTGTTGGATATAACAGGATGGTTTACTGGAATTTAGCAGAATGTCATTCTTTTTGTCCTGACATTTTATTGCATTAGGTCGTGGTTTGGGGCTATTTTTCTTCACAGTAAGGCTGCAGTGAAAACTGTTTACCCCTCTAGAAAAACAGCATTAATAAACCAAACAGGAACAAGAATTTATAGGTCTGGGAAGAACTCCAGATTCTGAAATGTGGAAATTATAGTCAAGTCACACAGGTTTGTCATGTGATGTTTTTGTGGGGCCTTTGAAAGAAATGTAGGATATGAAAAACGCCCATCACAGTTACCACGAGTAATAATATTAGATTGTCAATATACGGTTTCAAAAATCTAATATATTTTATTTTTCCCAAGTTCGAGATAAATAACTTGCAGATTAATACCGCTCAGTTTACTACTGACACCTTAGCTGCTGGAGAGCTTTGCAGTTTTCCATCGGTGAGCCAAACGGGACCCGTCACCGCTGCAGAATGTGTTTGCTTACAGCCGTGACACAGTTTTACTCTGAGAGAGGGAGACTGACTTATTGGCTATCGCTCAGTCTTTTTCGGCCTGGGAAGTCAAGTCTGGTTGTCTTTAGCGTCGGATGGCTGCTTCTATTGTCATCACAAGATGGCTCCAGCCCTCCACTGTGACGTGCATGCGTGATTAATGTGGCCAGACAGGCAAAGTTGTGTGTGTATGTTTTATAAACGTGTGTTGGTGTAGGTCTGCCTGCCTGTTTGTGTGTGGATTTGGGGGTGTGAGCGAGTGAGGGCTGTGTGCACCCATACGGTACGGTTTGTGTGTGTGTGTTGTCAACTCAGCCTTTTCCAGCCATCCTGTTACTCGTCTAAACCTCTAATCCTCGTAATCCCCCCCTCACCCCTCCTTTTTTTCTCCTCCTCCCTCCACCCTCGTTTTTCCAGTTCCCTTCCTGTCTCCCACTCCTCTCTATCCAGTATATCCACTTCTATATGTAGGCACATAAAGTGGGACGGTTCACTTCCAATTGTTGTCGTGCAGATTGAGTATGTGGTGTATTTTTGGCTGCAGACTGCTGCTGAACTGTGTGTTTAAATAAACAGTTGAAACTCTTTCTTTCCTTCTGCATTTTTTCTTTTCTTTTTTAATAATTCATGGATGGAGTAAGTCAGTCAAACAGTCAGTGACAAACCCCTTTCTTTCTCTTCCTTCTCCTCTCAGGCTGTGGAGAGAGAGCAGGTAGACAGCATTCAGCCAAAGCTGCAGCACGTCAACGCAGTGGGTCAGGGTCTCATCCAGAGCGCCGCCAAACACACCGACACCCAGGCGCTGGAGCACGACCTGGAGACCACCAACCTCCAATGGAACTCACTCAACAAGCGGGTACGGCTCTAGAAAAGATCCAGTGATGGTCAAAACCATCAGGATCAGGCAGGGAAAACAGATAATAGGCCAAAATCAGCAGCGTAAGCACTGTAAGCACTCAGCCTTGGAGATGGTTTAAAGGTAAAACCAAATACTTAAAGCTCACTGGTGCATCTGTACTGGTCTCGACTCCTGTGTGTTTTTCATTATCTCAGCAAAGATGTTTAATTTTCACTGTCTTCTGCATCACATCAAAGACTAAGAAAATTAAGAGTTATAACGTTGTCCTTTTTTTTAAATCACATTTTGAGTTCAGCCTTTTACTGTAGCTGCAGTGGCAGCTTGTTGTTATACTTCTCTATATATATTTACCCGTATATGTAAAAGGTGGATGTAGACAGTCACAGATTTTCTTTTGATTTCTTAAGTTTAGCATTTTCAGCAGGGCTGTTTGGGGTTTTTTGGAGCCAGGTGTTATCATAGTTTGCCGAGAGGGTGAAGTGAATGAAGCTTTGTTAGAAAGCTGCCTCCACATTCTGTGCAAACTGGTGACAAAGATGTTAAAAGAATTTCTCACTTCATGCACTGTGTGTTTCTATAAATAACCACACAGCAGTGAAAACTGTTTTTAGAGTGAATTTGATTCAAAATGCTCCAAAAGGCACCAAGAAACAAACATGCAGTCCAGTTCATGGCTCCAGATATCTGAGTTGAAGGGTACCAGCTAGCAGTTTACTCAGAATCCACCTGACAAGTGGACGAGTCTGTATTAAGTAAACTCGTCATAAGCCTCACTATTCTTTAAATCTGTTAGTTAAGTGCCAAGCTGTTAACATGACTATTTCTTCTCTTTAATTCTGCATAAGTACATGAAAGTCTTTAGGGATTGACTTCCTTTGGAGCTTATTGGCTCTTTCTTTATCCCAAGATATAACCTCTTGACTCTATTAAACCTACGAATCACTTTTGTTTCCCTATTCACAATCATCTCTGCTGTCCTCAGGTGGCAGAGCGGATCGCCCAGCTGCAGGAGGCCCTGCTGCATTGTGGGAAATTCCAGGATGCTCTGGAGCCGTTGCTCAGCTGGCTGAGCGACACAGAGGAGCTGGTAGCGAATCAGAAGCCTCCATCGGCCGAGTACCGCGTGGTCAAGGCCCAGATCCAAGAGCAAAAGGTACGAGAGGGATGAGAGAGGAGGGAAAACATGAAGAACAGTTTCAGTGTAAAGTAAAGCAGCACAACACTCAGCAGCATCAGTGAGTTGCTTTAGGTCATAAGTGAGGCTTTCATTCCGCGTCTGCTCTGATTTTAAATTTCACAGATTTAAAGCAGCATTATTTATGCTATTCAGATGTCCTCAGTGTCCTTCATCCTCAAACAACCTCAAAAAGTTATTTGAATGACGAGCGCATGCACACAAACACATGTACACTCGGTCAATGGTCCGTCTGACTGGCATCCAAACGGCCCCAGCTGACTGTCTGCCAGCGAGACTGGCATAAAAACACACACACACACACATATGTGCACACATGGTGGAGTTGTATTGTTTTCAGAGACACAGTCAGACTCCTTCCCTTGTTTATCCTACATACATTTCCTGTGTTTGTGCACATATGGGGCCGTAGTCTCAGCCAGCGATCAATCACATGTGTTTACCTCCGTGACGGAGAGTCACGTCACCTGCAGGGGGGGGTGCGTTCTGAAGCCGAGCTGTCAGCAGAGGTTCAAAGCAGGGAGAGTGGGGCTGATATCTAAGCAGGAAGGAATTAACAATGAGAGACGTCGTTTCTTAATGTGCAAACAGTCCGATCAAAGGTGACAACAGCCTTTGTTAATGTTTAACAGTTTAGATGGAAAAGATATCGGCCAACCTGCACTATCAGACAAATTGATTTTATTAAAAAAGGAGACTTTCTCTGATTCCCTTCACTCCTTTCACGCCTCAGACACATTAGCACAGACTTGCATGCTTTGTTGAGGCATATTTTCTGATTTTAGTCACGCCGCCCTTTGACAAACATGGACGGATTAGCTTTCACGTTCTGATTTGAAAATGAGAGCGTGTTGACAGAAATGTAATTACTATCAAATTTAATTAGGTAGTGTTATTGAGCAGATAAACAGATGACTTCTAATGCGTAAGCTTTAAAGCCAACTTCATTATTGTGTTCAGTTTTTGTTTTAATCAGGTGTTACTTAACTTTATGATCCATTTCCAGACTCCACTGCTGTTGAAATGCGGTCTGTTATTTCGTTCATACTCCAAACTTCGCTAAGTGTGTGTTCCTGTCCTTCAGCTCCTCCAGAGATTGTTAGATGACCGCAGACCGACAGTGGACATGATCCAGGCTGAAGGAGAGAGGATTGCAGCCACAGCAGACTCTCAGGACCGAGAGAAGATCCAGACCCAGCTGCAGAGTCTAGCAGAGAGATGGTCTGACCTGCTGGACAAGGCCAGCGGCAGGTAAAGCCCCTCACAGCTAAGGTGGCCCAAAGTGGGATTTACAGTCTTTGCTGGTGACAGAAAGACGCTCTCATGCGGTCTTCTGAAAAGCCAGATCTGCGTATCCTGATTTGGGTGACGATACGCTTAAATCCAGCGCTGATTTGCTGAACAGAAAAGTATGCAAGAAGCACAAACACTGGCAGCAGTTTTCAATAGTTTAATACTCGTTTTCTAGAGTTGTCCACATATCTTCAACACAGTGCTCTGATTAGTCCACATAAAAACATGCAGATGTGGGTCTGCTTTGCTTTGCACCTACAAAATACCTGAGAGCTACTGTACCAGGTTCTGTGAGAAGAACCCAGGTCCAAGCTCTGATGGTGTTTTCTGTTTTTAGTCCCCTTCAGCGTCGTCAGTGCTAAAGTCTAAATCTTTATCCTTTTTTAAAGAAAAACGCAGCAGAGATGATTTATGAGTTAAGATGTTCCTTGCTGCGTGTAACGTTGTGACTTAAGTCTACCTCAACATCATGTTATCTCTGTGTGGCTCCATCGAACGCCTCTGTCCCTGAAGAAATGTTGGAATCATAACTTTTGGTTCCTGTGGTGTAATTTTAGAGGTTCTTTTGTTCACCAGGGAAATGATACACATAAATACACAACACACAAAGCACAGCTAAGAGGTTTGATACCTCTGATGTGTCTGCTCGTGAAAAGTAGAGGAGTCATAATGTATAATGTTACTACACATTCATGCCCGGCTGCAAGCTGTAGCAGATGATAGAAGAATCTCTGACATGTCTCTGGAGTTTATTACAGCGTCTTTCCTGAACACACACACACACACACACACACACACACACACACACACACACACACACACACACACACACACACACACACACAGTGTTGCTTTCTGTACAAACACGCGATAAGCTTTTCTTGGCAATGACTCTCACTTATCTGCGCACAAAAGTCGTGTTTTCTTACCACTTTGCAAATCCTCCCTCTGCCTCAGTCAAGCTACAGTAATCTGTTTTATCTTTTCATGAAATACTTTTAAGCTGAATTATTTATGAGAAACATTTAATAAACAAAGATATAACCACTTTATGACAAACATCCAAGACCCAATCTGTCAGTGACACAAAAAACAAACTGTGAAAGCAATAAAGAGACCCCTCTCCTCCTGCCGCTCCTCCTCCTCTTCATCATGGAGTTTTCTCACCTCCTCCCCTCTCGTCTCTCAGACAAAGGCAGTTGGAGGAGCTGCAGGTTTTGGCTCTTCAGTTCCACGAAGCCCTCGAGCCACTCGGGGAATGGCTGAGCACCACGGAGAGACGCCTAAGCTCTGCTGAGCCTATGGGAACCCAGACGGCAAAGATCACCCAGCAGATCGTCAAACACAAGGTACCGTTTGCCCTCAGAGACCCGATTAGGGTAAGACGCTGACTTGCATTTAGATTTTATAGATTTTCATTCCCCGTGTGTCGAGGGAAAAGACGACGCATCCATCCGGACGAGCAGAGTCGGCGATCTTCATTGATGAAAATCATCCTAGAACCACAAAGCACTAATTTACAATCAAAACATGACCTCCTACGAGTTTCCTTTTATTGGTTTTTATTTCAGTGGTGTCAAGTTTTTTCTCTTTAAGTCATTCAGTCATCCATTGATGTTTGTCGGTTATGATTTTATCATCTGCATGCTCATATTTTAAGTTTTTATCCATGTTCTTTGTGTTTTTCTTTTCTTTGTTCACTTCCCTTCACTTCAAAAACACTCTCTCTCTCGCACACACACACACACACACACACGCACACCTTCACTTCCCAGGCGCTCCAAGATGACGTGTCTTCCCGGGAAGCAGAGGTTGACCACCTCGAGTCGCTGAGCCAATCGCTGAGCCCGCTCAGCTGCGCGGCTGATCGCGATTGGTTAAGCGAACGTGTGGGATCGGTGAGGTCTGGTCACTCAGAGCTTGCTGATTGGTGCTCCAGGCGGGCGGGCCTGCTGGAGCAGGCACTGGCCAACGCTCAGCTGTTTGGGGAGGACGAGGTAGAGGTGCTGAACTGGCTGGCGGAGGTGGCTCAGAGACTGGCTCAGGTCTCTGTACAGAGCTATCGGCCCCAGGTGCTGGCCGAGCAGCACAAACACACTCTGGTACGACTTGATGAACACACGCTGAGTGTCACTAGAAGCGCTTCATCTCCTCAAAACTCAAGAACTTAGTAACTCTGTCTCTGAGAGAGCTGCACAAATATAAGATCCCTTCAGTAAGATAACAGTTTGTGTCATGGGCGTTAAACACTTCCAGCTCCACATGTTTATTATTGGACTCTGCCAGAGTAGCTTTGTGTAATTGACAGTTTAAAATAATCTTTATTTATCCCGTACTGAGCCCTGGTGTAGCCCCTCAGTTCATCCGCTATAAAAGACCTCATATCCACTCCTCTCCCTTTAAGCCACATTTCATCTTACTCGCTGCCCCTCACAAACAAAAGGTTTCAAGCAGGCGGGTCGGGTGAATAGTAGTGTTCACATGTGACGATGTTAAGGACAGTCTCACTCTGTGACTGTCTGAAATGGAGCGTTTAGAGCTTAAGTGGGTCAGACCAGTGCAGCTGCCCTTCTATCAGTGTCAAAACGTTTAATTAAACATTTAATTATTTTAATTTCATTTCATGTTTATCCATTATTTACCTACTTTGGTGTTGTGTCAATGAGGAAAAGCTGCAAAACCTATGCAAATAAAGTTAAAAGTTTAAAATTGATTAACTACTTCATGTTTTCCAGTTTTTGAGCCGATTCTGGCCCCTGAGCCTTATGTTTGACACCCCTGGTTTAGAGTTTGAAGGACTACATTGACCTCTTAGGTCATTTATAATATGAGCGTCCATCACTGTAACAGTACATATATGACAGATCCTAACCATAATAGGTCTCCTTTAAGGACCGAGAAGCCTGAAACAGAGCTAAACCCATTTAAATCAAGTGTAATAAACATTATAAACAGAGTTTCAGTGAGTATAATAAAACTTGGATGCTGTTTTATTTCTTACATTTTTCCAGTAAGTCTTTGGCTGCAAAAATAAAACAGTTAGTGTTCATTTTCACTCCTTTTATTCCCTCAGGCTCTGAATGAAGAGATCTTGAGCAGGAAGAAAACCGTGGACCAGGCCATCAAGAATGGACAAGCTCTACTCAAACAGACCACAGGTGATCGCTCACGTCTTTGTGAATCTTCTCAGGAGTTTCTTCCTTTTTCGGCTTGTACTTAAAAGTGTTGGTCTGGTGTCGGGTTGTGCATTAAATCTGCCAAAGGATAAAGAAACTCTTAAATCAGTGTTTTTTACGGATGCAGAAAGTCCAGGCTTGGGGAGAGACTCGCATCCAAACCACATATTTTTTGATCAGCAGTGAACCAGACTGTAACATCTGGTTTTTGTTTATCTTGGTATATCTTGATATTAGCCATGCTGACTGTTTCCCCTTTAGTGAGTTGATTGTTGGTCTACCCATGACTGCATTTTGTGTTTTTATTGTCATATTTAGGCCGTTAGACAAATGTTGTGGCCATAAAAGGAGCGCCAGGCTGTCAAACTGAGGATCCTGTGAGATTTTACAGAATATATCGATATTTTTTTTTAGATTGAACAAGTTTGTGTGCCTCACTAAAGATTCTGCAGAGATAATATGCTCGGCTGGAATGAAGGAGATCATATTTTTATACACTCTGCACATGGTTTGTTGACGTATCCTGGTTGAACCCAGTTACCTGACCTCTGCGTTGTCCTGCAGGTGAGGAGGTCCTCCTGATCCAGGAGAAGCTCGACGGCATCAAGTCTCGCTACGCCGAGATGACGGCCGGCAGCAGTAAAGCCCTCCGTACCCTGGAGCAGGCCCTGCAGCTGTCCACGCGATTCGCCAGCGCCCACGACGACCTCAACCAGTGGCTGGACGGTGTGGAGACGGAGCTTAACACTGTTGAGCCCGACGCCTCACCCGCCTACCAGGAGAGACAAAAGGTGGGAGGAGTCGGGTGTAGTTACGATTCTTATTCTTTTAAAAACAGACTTTCAGATTTAAACGGCAGCATTTTTCTTTTTTGTTAATTGTGTTTTTATGGATGTTGTAAACTGTTTCCATTTAGCCAAAATAACACAAAAATAATCGTGTGCAAACATGAAGACCGCAGAAGGGATTAAAGGCAGCTTAACTGGATTTCTTAAGTTAAATATTTAGACACGATGATCTAATGTTTGTGCTCCAGTTTTTCACACGAGAATCACAGGTTCCTCGTGTATTTGTTCCTCTGCCAATAAGCGAGTGGGTCAAAAATTTGTGTTTGGAGTATCGCTGTAACACTGCATGCATCAGTTGCAGGCATTCTTATGTGCACACTGATTTTCAGTTTCTCCAGAATCTGCTTTAAAACAGGCTACGATGAAGCATCGTCATCTTTTTTTACTACACGATCAGCTTTTGCGCTTTTTAGTAACCAGTGCGCTGCTCAGTCAACCACATTTTACAGCTTTTAAAGATCATTTTTTAACATTTTCATAATAAAGAAATTGTACAAAATGTCTGAAAAGCTCATTTAACTCCCGTCTATAATGACATTTTCAGCCTTTCCAATCTCAACCTACCCACAGCTGAGTTACCATAGAAACATTGATTTCTGGGAGCTCCATAACAGTTTGTAAAAGCTATTGAAAGGATTATTGCCATTTAATTTGTTCCAGTTTTTTCACTCTTCGGTGACATTTTCGGTGTTCTCATTTTGACTCAAGCAGCAGAAAAAAAACAGATGATACACTCGATGCCATTTAGACAAGTTTATTTCAGCTTTACGTTGATGCATGTGGTCATATTAAAGAATTGATATAGGAAATATTTCTGCTTTTTCGCAGATTGTGCTCTATAAAACTAAAAGTTTCACTGTTGCAGGAGTTGAAGAAAGTGTCAGCAGAGAAGCGTCTGGTGTTGGATACAGTGAACGAGGTGGGCAGCGCTCTGCTGGATTTAGTGCCTTGGCGAGCCCGGGAAGGCCTGGACCGCCTCGTCGCAGACGCCAACCAGCGCTACCGACAGTCTGATGAAACCATCACTCAGCGGGTTCAACTGGTACAAGCTGCCATCCAGAGGTCGCAGCAGGTACTGCAAGTAGTTTAATAAGTCTAAATTTTCATTCTATTTTTTACTTTGATTGGTTAAAATGGCTGAACGCTAACTCCTCCCTTCAGTATGAAGAGGCTGTGGATGCAGAGCTGGCCTGGGTTGGGGAGACGGAGCGCAAACTGGCATCTCTGGGGCCGCTGAGTCTGGAGCCTGACGTGACCGTGGCCCAACTGCAAGTGCAGAGGGCGTTCAACATTGACATCATCCGACACAAAGACACAGTAGATCAGCTCCTCAGCACCAGAGACGACATCTTAGAAGCATGCAGTGATGCTCAGAAGGATGCACTCATGGTAAGATGCTCACAGACACAGTTCTGGGCGTATTGAGTGAACGGGAAGGAAAGTGAGAACCTTCAAGAAGTGCAACAGAAATAATCTCTTATATCTGAATCGTCATCCTCTTCCTCAGCTCAAGACGGGCTCTTTGAGCGCTCGTTATGATGCAGTGAGTCAGAGCCACAGCGAGCGGTTCTCAGCTCTGGAGCAGGCCCAGGTTCTTGTGGCTCGGTTCTGGGAAACCTGCGAGGAACTGGAGCCGTGGCTGGGTGAAACTGAGACCCTCATCGCCCAGCTTCCACCACCAGCTATTGACACAGATGCTCTCCGGCTGCAGCAGGACCAGATGAGAGTAAGCGAAGACCTTGAATATCATAACCTGGTTGTGCTTTTCTGATTAAAATAAATGCTCACTATCCGTGTTTTTAATTTCCTCTCCAGCTGCTCAGGGAGTCCATAGCAGAACACAAGCCACACATCGACAAGCTGCTGAAAATCGGACCTCAGCTGGCCGAGCTCAGCCTGCAGGAGGGTGCGAGTGTGACGCAGCGCTACGCAGATGCCGAGAAACGGTACCAGGCCATCAAAGAGGAGGTCAAAGGTCGTGCTACAGTACTAGATGAGGCGGTGTCCCAGTCTGCACAGGTAGGGAGGATAAACTAAATGTTTGGACATTTTTGCCTCAGCTGCAGACCTGGGTCTAATAATTTTAGTAAACTGTGCCAAATTTGTGTAGCTACACCAGTGTGGCCGTCAGCACAGATAAAAGAAGTGCTTTTGAGCCCAGGTCTGTTTAGAGCTTTAATGCAGTGTCTGCAGCCCACAACTAAATGAGTACGTCTGACATGATAACAGCATGAGATGTATGCAAGTGTGTTTTTGTGTCTAATGCCTGCTCTACACTAGATGATACACGATTTGATGGAGATACATTTACATTTACTTACACGTGCAGTAAAAGCTACATTTTATTTTAGTCGTTTTCAGATTTTGAATTTTTTTTGTTGTTTAGCCAAAGTGGCCTCATGTAACTGTGTTTCATCATACGTTCATAGCAAAACATAATTTTTTGTGCCATATTTCATCTTCTTATCAAGTAATCTTCTTTACAGACGTTTAACTTTTTCTTTGCATTTCATTTCACGAGACATCACTGAATCACGGGTGTTGCTGCCCTCGATGTATCAGTTTGTACCGTTTGCATGACTCTGATTTAACTCATTGCATTGTTTCTCCACCCTCTTCAAACCAATCCACATGTGGCTCCCCTCTCTCCCTCCACCCGCACTGTCCACCACTTTCTTCTCATCCCTCACTCCAAACTACACCACCTCGTCTCTCCCTCTTTAATCCTTAACCTTATGTTCACCTCTCATCCTTGCAACCCCCATCCCTTCCTCCATCCCTTGTTCATTGTGGATGTGCTGTGCGTGTTGCCCCTCACCACCATTTTCTCCACGGTCACTGCTCACTGCAATCACCCAGCTGGTAGAGGTAAGACCCCTGACTGACATGAAACCGACACTCAGGGTGTGTTTGGGCCACATGATTGGATCAAATAACAAAAAATGAATCAATACTAAAGCAATAAAACTTTCACAAATCAAGTGCTAATCATTGGGCTTTCTTTTTATTTCACATTTGCAGGATGAAAGCTGTTATCGATTTTTTTTTAAATAAATGATTAAAGTTCAGTATTGAAAGTAATCGTTTATTCACTGGAAAATTAACTTGAATTGATTTGTGTCAGCTACAGTTTTATTGATTGAAACATTCATAAGAATCATGTTGTTTCTCACCCTGAGTGACCAAAACATTGAATCAGATCGGTCCCTTTGGTTTATGATTGCAAGCTTGAATAAAGCGTCTACACCAGGCTTGATTCAAGTCCTAGAGGTCCTTCTGTATCATGTAGCGCTCTCCTCGTGGTTAGATGAGATTTGTTTTGTCATAATCAAGCAGTTTGATTTCCCTCTAGAAAGATTATCCTCTTAGGAGCTGAACCACGAGTTCTTTCTTCTGTAACACGTCTGCTACATTTATAGTTCCCTTTTGTGTGGTAGGTTTGAGTCCCGCGTTGTCATAGTTACATAACCTGGCTGGCTTGTTGAAAGTGAAGAAGTGATATTTTATTACATTTTCTCTTGAAATCTGAAATGAAATTATAATAAAAATTATAATTAAAAAAAAGTTTGAGCAGTCTGCCACAGATGGCTGCCCACCTACGCGATATCTCAGTATTTTCCCGCTTTCAACATGTCGCCCAGCTATCGAACTCTATCAAATTCTCTCCTCCGTCAAAACGTCCTCTTACACGTCTCCTTATGCCCTCAGTTTCACGACAAGATGGACCCACTGTTGGAGACTCTGGAGGGGGCGGTGCAGCGGCTTCGGCAGCCTCCCCCCGTGGCTGCAGAGGTGGAGAAGATCAGGGAGCAGCTGGCAGAGCACCGAGCCCAGGGACTAGAGCTGGACAAACTGCTGCCAAGCTTCTCCGCCCTCTGCGCCCGCGGCGAGGAGCTCATCGGCCGAGCGGCTCATGACGACCCTGCTGCTCAGGGTGAGTGACTCGAGGATGAAGCTGTCTGTCAGTGACAGCTTCACAATGTGTAGACATAAAAGAAGCAGGCAGGTCACAAAGTTGTATTTGTCGCATATTCTGCATCCAGCGATGAGGGGCTGGATTAACTGATCTCATGACATCTTGTTTATGGAGGACTAAAACTGCCAAAATCATAAATAAACGATCAATTCACACACAAATTTTTTTTATAGATAGATAGATATAGATATATGATATGAATTGAATTGAATAAATAAAAAGTTTTTTATAGAGAGAGGGAGAGAGAGCGATCTGTATATGATTTGAATTGAATAAATAAAAAGACTGAAATGTAATTTAATTAATTCAGAAAAAATGATCAGTTTGACATTTCAGAAATCAACAAATGCCTATATTTTAATTCAATTATAATTGCATTATTAAGGATTTAATGTCATATTAATGATTATACTGAATTAGTCATTTAGTTTTAATTCGGCAGTGTCAGTCCTCCGTATAACTGGCTTATAAACAAGCTACAAACTGAACAGTGCAGCTCTGACACCTTTTACTGGAAATGGAAAATTCAGGCTCTGACTGGAACAAAACATTTCCCTGTCTAAGAGTACAGGGCATCAAAATTCGGAGTGGTTCAGAATAAAGAGGCTTCTGTAACCTTTGTAAAAACCATTACAATCTTATTGTGGGCTCCAGTCCAGTAAGTTCACTAGCTGAAGAGAGTGGGTCTCTAATTGTCACCAGGTCAGTTCGCAAATCTTAAAAAGAAAAGGAAAAGAGGAGAACCAGCAGTGAAGTTCGGCTCAGCACATTGTGAGACAGAACACACACATCTTTGTTGTGTTGGCCTTTCTGCTTTGATGCCCTGCAGCCCTCCTCAACATGAAAGGCCTCACTGTGCACTGGTAGTGGGAGTGAATAGACCAAACATACCAGTGCAGTACATGAGATGTCAGGATCCAAACTAATATGACATATGAAACTGATACCAGACTGCATTGTGTGACCTAAGAAGTGTTTCCCAGTCTGACCAGCAGCGTTTCTATATGAACCTCTTTAAAATGTCACTTCCCTCTTTTCCTGTTTTCATGCAGCTGTCCGTTCCCGCCTCCTCCGCCTGCGCTCTCTATGGGATGAGATCCGGCAGCGTGCTGAAGAGCGAGAGGGGAAACTCAATGATGTCTTGGACCTGGCTGGGAAATTCTGGGCCGACGTGGCGGCGCTACTGAGCACGCTCCGAGACTCCCAAGATATCGTGAAAGACCTGGAGGACCCCGGAGTGGACCCATCGCTCATCAAACAACAGATTGAGGCTGCTGAGGTATGGAGGAGGCAGAAACATGCTTCGTGAAGACGAAAGAGTTCATCAACAGCTGAAATGTTTGTTTTTGTCTTTGTCCTCCACATTTTTATGCTAAACGAGTCATTATGATGTCCCTCTGTGCATGTGCTAGGCCATCAAGGCGGAGACGGATGGCCTGAGGGAAGAGCTGGAGTTTGTCAGGACCCTCGGAGCTGACCTCATCTTCGCTTGTGGAGAAACTGAGAAGCCTGAAGTCAAGAAGACCATAGATGAGGTTAGAAATCACAATTTCCTCTGAGATTAATAAAGTATATCTGATTCTTAAACCAGGATCACGTTGTTGTGAAAAAGTGACCACTTCCTTCTGAAACGTTTTACTAAACGGTGACTCTTTTTATCGCTCTCTCAGATGAATGCTGCTTGGGAGGGACTGAACCGAACATGGAGAGAGAGGATGGAGAGACTGGAGGAAGCCATGACTGCCTCAGTTCAGTATCAGGATGCACTGCAGGTTTGTGCCCTTTCTTGATACAGCTGTATAGCAGTGCTACCATAAAAAGCTCAGTTGTTTTTGTACCAGTTTAACTGTGGCGATCAGGACGTTCCCGTGGATTACTGTTGGAATAATTTCTGTGTAATTTTTCCAGTCCATGTTTGACTATCTGGACAACGCAGTGATCAAGCTGTGTGAAATGTCAACTGTGGGAACTGACCTGGGAACTGTCAAACAACAGATTGAGGAGCTTAAGGTTGGAATGATAGTTGGATTTTTCACTAGTTGTGTATAAAATCTAGATATCTTACAAACACTTTTTAAAGTCAGATGTATATCAGTGCCTAACAACAAGCTGTTCTCTGTCTTATTTCGCACCTCGCTCTTCTACTTGCGCCTCCACTGACCTGAGCAGCAGTACAAGGTGGAGGTTTACCAGCAGCAGATTGACATGGAGAAGCTGAGCCACCAGGGGGAGCTGCTGTTAAAGAAAGTGTCAGACCAGACCGACAGAGACATGATCCAGGAGCCGCTGACCGAACTCCGACACCTGTGGGAAAACCTGGGGGATAAAATCACCCAACGACAGGTGTTGAAAGCACATCTTAACATTTAAAATCTGAAATTTGTTCTTCGTCTCAGCTCTTCTGTTTCTCCCGAGGAAGCTGTTGATATTGTTCTTTTTGTTGGTATCCTGTAGAATTGCGTGTATTTGACTGTCTTTCTTCTACCACAGCACAAACTGGAGGCTGCCCTGCTGGCTCTGGGTCAGTTCCAGCATGCCTTGTCTGAGCTGCAGGCCTGGCTGACCCACACACACACCACTCTGGACACACAGCGACCCGTCAGCTCTGACCCCAAGGCCATCGAAATTGAGCTGGCTAAACACCATGTATGTCCTGTTATTACCTGCAGGAAGTGTATCTCTGTAATCAGTTTTAACTTTCTGAAGAGCACTTATGCGTATATTTTTCCATCCCAGCATTCAAATCTTTCTTCCTCTTTCCTTCCCAGGTTTTACGTAATGATGTGCTGTCCCATCATGCCACAGTGGACACTGTGAACAACGCTGCCGCTGAGCTGCTGGAGTCCTCTCCTGGCGATGAGGCGGGCAACCTGAGGGATCAGCTCGATCAGCTCAACCAGAGCTGGGGGAGTCTACTGCTCAAAACCCAGGAGCGACAAAAACTGCTGGAGGCCGCCCTGCAGCAGGTACTGCAAAGAAGCAGAAAATTAGATCTGTGCTTGCTTTAGTTAGATTTAACTTGACTGGTAATTAACAAAATATATATTTCATAGTGATTGTTTAGATTGTTTTTGAGCTAGATGTAGATCTTATATCATCTGAATGGTTGTGAAGTGTTGATTGTGATGCTCTGTCATTAATTTCATCATAATAGGTCTATTTGATTGTTTCATGACATGATTTTCAGTTTAGGTTCAACTTGTTCATGCTTGTTGGTGTCTCACTGGTGTCTTTGTAGGCTGAAGGTTTCCATGGGGAGTTGGAGGAGTTCCTCCAGTGGCTGAGGAGGACCGAGAGCCAGCTGTCTGCCGCCAAGCCAACAGGCGGTCTCCCTGAAACCGCCAGGGAGCAGTTACAGCAACACATGGTAACGTTACACCTTCATACTCACATCATCAGGGACAATACACAGGCACACGTCACAGCCCACAGTGGTTAGACACATTGGTGTTATAACTCTGAAAAAGAGAAAAAAAATACTTTATAGAATAAAAAATAAATAAACATTGAAGTACAGACTGGGATGTCTATGTGACGTGTTATCATGCTATCAGATATTGAGATTGGGCCATAACATCCACGTCACGGTAATAAAAACCAAAGTGAAACTAGCTGAATTCGATCTGCCGCGTGACTGAATTGTTAGAATTTATCAACGTTGCCAATTTACACCATTTAAAGTCTCTCTTGCATGTTTCTGAAGTGTTTTACGTCTCACATGTTGGAGTATTTTTGGTGCCTCTGTGAACAAAATAATTAACTGCTTAAAAACATTCATGTGTAGAGGAAGCATTTTAGGGTTTGTGTGACATTATGCACGTGTGCATTAGTTGTTGTTACTGCAGCTGAGGAATGCTTTCCTATCGCAGATCACAAACGAATGTTGCAAAAAAGTCTTCTGCACATATCTAATTCAGTGTTAGGACGGGATTCTGTAACAGTGCCGGAGTGCTTTGACTCCAAAATTTGTGCAGCTGCAGAGTATCGACTTACAAACGCACTCTTCATTTCACACAGAGAGACACTTGGCATATGGAGGCTATAAAAGTTTAATAGCTTGTATTGTTCTATAACGGCCTGTTAGACACGATGAAGCTCACCTTTTCATCATCTTCTGTTTGTGCTCTCGCTGTCTGCAGGAGCTCCAAGCCCAGGTGACTCTACGTGCAGAGCAGTACAATCGCCTGCTGGATCAGGGAGAGTCCATGCTGCTGGCTCGTGGAGGAGAAGAAGCAGGACCTGGTACCACCCAGACCCAGCAGAACCTGGCCATGCTGCAGAACAAGTGGGGCAGCCTCAACACCAAGATGGACGACCGCAGGGTAAATCTTTACGAATACACTTCTCTTTGTTTTGCTCATGTGTTCTGCAGCTCTTTCGTTAACTCTGAACTCTCGAAACTTTCCAGGCAAAACTGGACGAGGCCGTTTCTTTGGCCACGGGTTTTCAGACTTCTCTGCAGGACACCATCAACTGGCTGACCCAGGCTGAGCAGACCCTGAACATGGCCCAGCCCCCCAGCCTCATACTAGACACCGTCCTCTTCCAGATTGATGAGCACAAGGTAGCAACATTAAAAATACTTATCTTAGATCGCTTACTTTTCAGATCCTGTTTGTTTCTCGATATTGTCATGAACATGCTGTTTGCGTTGCGTGTAACTCTTTCCACCCTCTGTGTCTGTCCAGGTCTTTGTCAATGAGGTGAACACCCACAGAGAGCAGGTCCTGGCTCTGGAGAAGGCCGGCTCTCAGCTTCGCTTTGCCAGCCTGAAGCAGGACGTGGTTCTGATCAAGAACCTGCTGCTCAGCGTCCAGGCCCGCTGGGACAAGCTGGTCCAGAGGTCACTGGACCGAGGCCGACACCTGGATGAGGCCCGCAAAAGAGCCAAACAGGTAGAAACAGGCTCTTTAAAGATGGTTTGTTGCGGCTACATGAAGACTATTTAAACTTTTGTGTCAGTCTGAGGATTGTTTCAGCGCTGTGGTTTTCTCTCTTATATTGACTTTGACTAAAACTTCAGAAAAAAGTGCATTAAAACAAGTTTTCATCAAATTGTTTTCTTTAGTTCCACGAGGCCTGGAGGAAGCTGACAGACTGGTTAGAAGAAGCCGAGAAAAGGCTGGACTCAGAGCTGGAGATCTCCAACGAGCCGGATAAGATCAAAGTACAGCTGACAAAGCACAAGGTACAAGAAGAAAAATGCATCATCAAATATTCAGTTTTCTTTACTGCTCCATTTCCTGCTACAGTCTTTTCTCTCCCATCATTTTTCCGCCTCTCCAGGAGTTTCAGAAAGCACTGGGATCAAAACAGCCCGTCTACGACACCACGGTGAGGTCAGGGAGGGCCATGAGGGACAAAGCTCAGCTGCCTGCAGACACGCAGAAACTGGATAACCTTTTGGGAGAAGTTCGTGACAAATGGGACACCGTCTGCGGCAAGAGCGTGGAGAGGTAACGAGAAGATGAACACTGAAACTGGTGTGCTCGGCTTCACCGGACAGGTTTGCATTACTGTGAAAAATAAAATCTGTTGAGTAATAGCCGTCATCTTCTTTTCTCCATCAAGACAACACAAGCTGGAGGAGGCTCTGCTGTTCTCTGGTCAGTTTGCTGAAGCTCTTCAGGCTTTGGTGGACTGGCTGTACCGAGTGGAGCCTCAGCTAGCAGAAGACCAGCCCGTCCACGGGGACCTGGATTTGGTGTCCAACCTCATGGACTCGCATAAGGTGTGTATATTAGAACAAACAGAACTATACTGTTATGTGAACATGTGTGCTATGTTCACTCATGACTGGTAACTTTCCCACTTACAGGCTTTCCAAAAAGAACTGGGGAAGAGAACCAGCAGCGTTCAGGCTCTGAAGCGTTCGGCCCGTGACCTGATGGAGACCGGCCGCGATGACACAGCGTGGGTCAAAGTTCAGCTTCAGGAGCTCAGCAACCGCTGGGACACAGTCTGTGCCCTATCAGTCACCAAGCAGACGCGCCTGCAGCAGGCGCTCAAACAGGTCAGAAAGGCGGCTGCACAGCTGCTTTCACTGTCAAACTTTTCGCCACATTTTTCCGTAATCAGACAATCGCAGATCCATAAAAAAATGCTCTGTGTGCCTGTCAGGCGGAGGACTTTCGCACAGCGGTGCAGCTGCTCCTGGAGTGGCTCTCAGAGGCGGAGCAGACGCTTCGTTTCCGCGGCGTCCTCCCCGAAGAGGCGGAGACTCTGCAGGCGCTGCTCCACACACACCGGGACTTCATGGGCACAGTGGAGGAGAAGAGGACTGACGTGAACAAGGCTGCTGGCATGGGAGAGGGCATCCTGACCGTGTGTCACCCCGACTCCATCACCACCATCAAACACTGGATCACTATCATCAGGGCACGCTTCGAGGAGGTGACGAAGAAATAAATCAATATTTGTCACAAGTATTGCTTTGTTGTTGAGATTTCTGACTAATTAATAACCGTTTTCAATCTGCAGGTGCTGACTTGGGCTAAACAGCACGAGCAGCGGCTGGAAACGGCTCTGACCGAAGTGCTCAACAATGCCAACCTGCTGGAGGAGCTCCTGTCATGGCTACAGTGGGCTGAGACCACACTGGTCCAAAGAGACACTGAACCACTGCCTCAGGACATCCCACAACTCAAAAACCTCATCACAGAGCATCAGGTGAGTCCTTCAGTAGCCTCAGTGACTCATCAGTTGTTTGTCTTTTTACTAAACTCGCAGACGTAGTATTTTAATGTATTACACTCTAAGACTGACTATGTTTGGACGCACATTTGAGTTACTGTCTGTTGCTGTTTGCTGTACTCAGATGTTTATGGAGGAGATGACGAGGAAGCAGCCGGATGTCGACAAAGTGACAAAAACCTACAAAAGAAAGCCAGCCGAGCCTCCCAGCAGCCTGGCGGAGAGGAGAGGCGCTCGTAAGTCTCCTGTGTTTACCTCTCAGCGAACAAATATTATCATCTCCCACGTCTGTTTCACACTGACGCTAGTGAATGTGGTCGAAAGGTGCAGGTGCCGTTTAGTTTAGCTTTACCTGTTCTCTGCAGGAAAACACCAGCAGCAGCAACAGCAGCAGGCGGCCATGCAGGTTTCTGGGGGAAACCCACGACTCAACCAGCTGTGTGCCAGGTGGCAGCAGGTGTGGCTTCTAGCTCTCGACCGGCAGCGCAAACTCAACGATGCTCTGGACAGGCTGGAGGAGGTACATTAAATTTGGTCAAGCAAAGCTACCCACACTCACTAAACATTAAACTTTATGTATTTTTTTTATTATTGTTGTTAATTAATTTTATTTGAAAAGGGACCATGCAGAGCATTAGGCAAGGCAAGGCAAGTTTATTTGTATAGCACAATTCAACAACAAGGTGATTCAAAGTGCTTTACAGAGACATTAGAAACAAGAACAAATAAAAAGCATGATTTAAAATTGAATAAAACAAGCAAATAAACTAACTAATTAACAAACAAACAAACAACAGTATATAAAATCAAAACAGATAAAATCAGAACAGTAGATAAAATCAGTAGTTAAATGTAAGTTTTGAAATTTAAGCTTAAAGTGTGGATTTGGTGCTTTATTCAAATGCAGCTGAGAACAGGTAAGTCTTCAACCTGGATTTAAATAAACTGAGTGTTTCAGCTGATCTGAGGCTTTCTGGGAGTTTGTTCCAGATATAAGGAGCATAAAAGCTGAATGCAGCTTCTCCGTGTCTGGTTCTGACTCTGGGATTAACATAAATATTGCCATTAAATGCTTTGTAGCAGAGTTAGCTTAAGCTAATTTGCATCTGTTGTGTACTTTGAATCCTAATTAATGCCACTGTTGTCCATTTTCAGCTCAAGGAGTTTGCCAACTTTGACTTTGACGTGTGGAGGAAGAAGTACATGCGCTGGATGAACCACAAGAAGTCCCGCGTCATGGATTTCTTCAGACGCATCGACAAAGACCAGGATGGAAAGATCACACGGCAGGAGTTCATCGACGGCATCTTGGCCTCGAGTACGAAGCTGCAGTGGTTTTGTTTTGTGTTTATATTGTTGTTTTGTTTTATATTTCAAAGACGGTAAATATCATATCTAATATCCTCAGAATTTCCAACCAGTAAGCTGGAGATGACGGCCGTGGCAGACATCTTTGACAGGGATGGAGACGGTTACATAGACTACTACGAGTTTGTTGCTGCTCTGCACCCCAACAAGGATGCCTACAGGCCGACCACTGACGCCGACAAGATCGAGGATGAGGTAAGAGGGAGCTTAGAAAAACGTCTCGCTATAAATTTAGCTCAAAACATGTCAGTTATTTACGTCTTGTCTGGTCTGTGGTTGTGCAGGTGACGCGGCAGGTAGCCCAGTGTAAATGTGCCAAGAGGTTCCAGGTGGAGCAGATAGGCGAGAACAAATACCGGGTAAGTTCAGCTTTATTTATCGATCTACTGTTAGAGATAAAATAAAGATTCAAATAATAACTTTTGGAAAAAATATATTTTAACAGGAATTGTTTTAAAAAACTGGGTCAAAGGGGATTTACTTTGATTGTGTAGCAGTATGCAACCTTTTGAGGTGCATATGAGGTCGAAGTAGTATAAACAAACACTCAGGTTCAAATTTACACCTAACACAAGAGTGGGTGTGACAGCACCCAAAATCAATGTTTAAACAAAGATTATTTTAATGTGTGAAGCGAACGAAGAGAAGGAAGTAGAAATCTAAGCATGACTGCTAAGATTTACCCGTGAATCCCATTTGACTCTGTTCTGATTGGTTCATTATTCATTACTGACTGTGACTGCACTTCATTAACTTCTCAACTTAACTTCACAGCATTTCACGCACGTGTGTCCATCTCACATCATGATAATCATGGTGTATTTAAGTGTTTACGCTGTCGCTGTCATAATATGTCATAACATCGATAGAACATGTTTATAACAACTGCGGGATGGCTGTCTTTTTCATCACAAAGCATTAATAATCCTGTAAATGCGACAGCACAGATACACACAGCAGGGTGGGAATTAGGAGCTGTAACTGAATTACTGTTGGACTGTAAAACCTGGTTCTCTGCAGGAAAAATGTGGAGTGAATCTTAAACTAGTTAACAGAGTTTTTGATGATGTCGTTCTAAATTTTATGTCACTGAAATACATTTTTGTTTAATTGTTGGGGATATTTAAATTCTGGGTTGTGAGGAGTAAAGTTTATTCAGTGTCTGAGAACCGCTGATATGGACCTGGAGCCAAAGTGTTTTCCTGTATTTGTTTTTATGAACGCCATAAAGATGAAAGACTTTAAAGACTGTCCTGTGGGAGATCATTGGCTGTATTGTAATCCTTTACCCTTTTGGAGGTAACAGCCAGTATTTTGGTACACCCAAGCATGCATGAATATTTTTTTATAAACCTTTACATTCATAGATCACCAGTAACCTGGTTAAAATCTGCCTTCTTATGTGGAAGATGTGTTTTCTTGGCATAAACACAGTAAAACCTTATTGAACCAAAAGCAAAAATACCTGTAAGAACTCAGTTTAAACAGTAATTTCTTCTAGTTTCAGAAACTATGCTTGCTTGGCTTGAAACTAAAATAAAATCAAAATAGAGGAGTAGATGTGAACCTAACTGTACGGGTCACCAAAAAACTGGACCAACATGAACAGATTAAGTGAAAAATGACTGAATATATTTAATTTTAATCCAAAATCTAACTACAGAGGAGGTGCCTTGTTACTGCACCTTTTAGGAAAATTCTCCGGACGTTGGTGTAGGGGTTAGCACTGGTTATTGATGAATTTAAATTGGCTGTAGTTATGAGGTAGATGAGGCGCTCTATGGTTAAATGTGTCTTGCAATATAAGCTGCTTGGTCAGTAAGACTAGAAAGTCATATAAATGTGAGTGCACTTGCATTATCTGTAGACTGAACTTCACACAACGTGGCAGACAGCAGCAGTCTGTGTGTGTCTGTGCAGCATTATACAGCAGACCTCAGCTCTGACCGTTTTCAGCAGCATTTCCTGGATCGGCCATCACTACCACTGCTACAGTTTGTGTCCACTCCATCATTACCCAGTGGGTAATGACATCCAGCGTCAGACTGCAGGACGCTGGGGATACTAATCGTCACAGTGTTTGTCTCTCTGCTCTTCTGTGTGTGTCTGGCTTCTCTTTTCTTCTCTGTCTTTGACTCCATCTCCTGTCTCGACTTCATCGTCACCCATTTTCACATCGCTGACGTAACTGCCGCACACGGCTTCTTTTTGCTTTCACCACTAATTGTGAGCCCAAGTTTGAGTTTTCCGAAAACACTGCACACAGATAAATGGTGTCCTTTCATACATCACAGATTCAAGTTGTCGGTATTTGTTGTTTCATTCTCTCTTTCTCTTCCCTTTGTCTTCCTCTGCTCCGTGTCTTCTGGATTTATTGTAGTTCTTCCTCGGAAACCAGGTAAAGTGACGTCCGCTGCTGCGAGTGGACGTGTGAAAGCTGCTTCCCCGTTCTCCACTGAAGGAGTGCACCGCTTCCTGTTTCCGTATACTTGAAGAAAATACCGTTATGATACAGTAAATCTGTATTTATTTAATTTTACGTTTTCAAGGAAGAAGCACTCCTTTGTGGCTTTGCAACGTGTAAGCGGGTTTCACCGTCCGCTCGTGTTTCTGCTGTGATTTGTTTGGTGTTGAGAGTGACAAATTGCACAATGCGAAGCTGGCGACAGTGACATGGCTGAAGGGGTAATTAGTGGTTCGGTGATATATAGTGTGCTTGGGACTGAAGCTGGGAAACAAATCAAGCTGCTTGGAGAGAGATCCAGAAAATTCCTTCTGTGCTGGTATCGCTTGGAGGTCTGCTTCGCTGGGCGGTTTGAAAAACAATAACACGTTAGAAAACTTCAAAGACTGAATATAAATACATGATTGATTTATATTGTGTGTGACGATGCGTGGATATGAGTGGCTGGGTGAACTGGGCTGAGATCTGTAACTTTTGTCAGTGCATGGTTTTTCTGTCAGTGCATGGAGTAGAAACGATGCTCAGATTTGGTACTTGGGCTTCTTGGTGTGATGGTTGTAAATCTTTAGAAACCAAATAGTTGTTTTTACTCATTAATTTTTTCCCCCTGATTCCCTCTTCTGTTTCCACTCTTTTTGGCCCTTCTTCCCTCCGTTTTTATGTCACCTGCCCCAGTTTGGAGACTCTCAGCAGCTGCGTTTGGTGAGGATTTTGCGCAGCACGGTGATGGTGAGAGTCGGAGGAGGTTGGATGGCTCTAGACGAGTTTCTGGTCAAGAACGATCCATGCAGAGGTGAGCAAAGTGGGCACACAAACAGATCAGCCTCCTCTCATTTATATACACACACACACACACACACACACACACACACACACACACACACACACACACACACACACACGAGCCTGACCGATACTGGATTACAATGGGGCTTTTTTTAGGCATATCAGCACAATTTCAATTTGACACATGCATTTTTGATTGGAAAAAAGTAAAAATAAATAATAAAAAGTAAATAATTAGCTGTGAAAAATAATTATATTGATTAGTGTATACACTGGAAATAATTCTGACATAATAATTCTACATTTTCACCTCAATTAAACTTAAATTAGATCTGCTTTGTTATTAGCATATATCTTATTCTTAGCTTTTATAATCAGAATTTGTTTGTTGGCAAACTTTTAAATTTATATGATTAACTTTCAGTTAGCACTCTACTAAACAACTTTTCATTATGTGTAGTGACGATTTTCAACATTTTATTTTTAGCTAAAACTTTTAATACACTATCTATACTTTAGCTTTGTGGCTAAGAATTTTAACTGCAAATCGTGCTTTTAGCTAATAACTTTTATAACTTTTTATTCCTGATTTTATTTAGAAACGTGTCAGTTATGATTAATACAATTTTTGATTCTTATATATTTTAAGCTAACTCAAACCATTAACTATAACTTTCAAGTTAGTAATTATGAACTTTTTAGCTTTAGCTAGCATTAGCATTAGTAAACTGTTAGCTCGTACGTTAAGCTGATATTTTCCAGCTTCTCATTCCTACTTAAATCTTTTTGTAACTGTTTATCTCTTAACAGTTAACTCCTAACCACATGTGTTAATTAGTTTTTTAATTTAATTCTTTTTCAAATGTTTATCTGTTATGTTTAAGCAACAGTTTAAACTTCCATTATGATTAGCTAACATTTTCCAACTTTATATTGATACTTTTATCTCTTTTAGTCATTTGTCTGTCAGGTTTAGTTGACAATTTATTTTATCTCATGATTCTAACTGCTTTTACATATATTTTTTTTTTATTTTTAAAAAACTTTTTAAAATCTGATTAGATCATTTATGCAGTTTTATTATTACTAAGTATCAGTTCTTTTTAGTTTAGCTTTAGTTGTAGGCTTTAGGTCTGAAAAGGATCTTTAAAAAAGCCTCATCATTAAAACTTGAAGCCATTTATGGGGACTAAGATGCTTTTTTAAATGAATGGGGCACCATCTTGAGAAAAAATATCCAGTGGTATATATCGGTCAGGCACAAGCACTTAAGACACCATCACACCAAAGCAAACAAACCCTCAAAGATGTTTCTCAACATGTTTACAACGCCGAACACAAGTGGCTGAACGCAAACGGAGACAAAACACGAAATAAAGGACAAAACACACAAACCGACTCAAGTTTCTTTAGTTTTTCTGTCAGCAGGTGATGCAGTGAAGCGCACCGTCTCATTTTTCTATCCAGTGTTTTCTTCCAGTGACGTCGGTGTAATTGTTGTGCTCCTCGGAGTGGTGTTTCTCTCTCTCTCTGTCTCCATCTCTCTTCCCCAATCTGTCATTTCCCTCCGAGCCCATCCTCTGTCGATCCCAAAGGACTCAATCTTCATCATCATCTTATCTCGTCACGTTTTATTTCTGTATACACACACGTCCTCTCCTCGGCCTCTCTCTGTTCATTCTTTCTTAAATAAAAAACGTAGTATTGCATGGTGCATGATCCTCAGTTTCTCTTTATTCCCTTTCTTTTTTTTCCCTCTCTCCCTTTTTTCTCTCTTCTCAGTGCAACATCCAGGAATAAAGATTCTCCGCTCCGATTCGAGTAGCTCCATCTCATCTCGTATAGGTTGGATTTCTCCTCTCTCTCTCACGCTTTCTCTTAGCTGCCTGTGTTTCCTCCGTCTGGTTTGGTTTTGATTGTTTTTTTGTGTTCCCCTGGGCTTCCACCTTTCTTTTTTTCTCTTCTTCTTCATTCTTTTTTTGTTGCTCTTATCTTTATCGTTCTCCCCTTTCTCTTCTTCTTCCTTGGTTTGGTGGTTTGGCCTTATTGCTGTGCCTTGCTGACTGTGATCACCTGACTAACATTATGTCTCCCCACTGTTCCTCCCCTACTGTTGCTGCTGGCTCCAGCCCTGAAATCCTGATCTGTTCCCTTTTTCCAACACCTTTCAGGGGTCTCCGACACTCGTCCGGACCCCAAGAGTTCAGCTGTGTGTGTGTTTGTGTGTGTTTAGGGCTCGTGTGTATCTAAAGCTGTTTTTTAACAGATTGGTTAAACAGTCTTAGGATTGTGTGTGTGTGTGTGAGAGAGAGAGACTTTCTTCATTCCACTTCCAGCATGCAGTTATTTCACGTTGTCTCTTGTGTCTCTTAGTGACAGTCACTCCTGGCTATTTCTGCTGCCGAGGTATCTACACTTCCTCTCTGTCTCTCACTCACCATCCATCCATCCATCCATCCATCCATTCATCTCCATCTTTAACCACAGCTGTCCTCTGTGTGTCTATATATGTGTGTGTACACGTGTGTGTGCTCTTTATAACCGTGGTCAGGTTTGTGCGTTGAAGGCATTCATGTCAGTCCCGTCTGTGTGGCACATGTTTGCGTCATGCTTTCCTCACTCACAGTAAAAAGCAGGATTTGGCCAACCCCCTGGTCTTTAGATGTAACTCGAGGTTTGCTGATTTTTACAAAGTAAATCCGTAAATAAGACATTATTGAGACAAGAAGAGAGCGTGTGTAAAACTAAATGAATAAACACAGAAAAAAAATACAGCGGTCACTATGAGTACTAAGTAAAGACAGAGCTGCTCTTTTGTCTGCTTCGTAGAGAAGAACGTAAAAACTCTTGATTTGTAGGAGAAAAATATTGGTGTCTTAGACCTGGGCGTGGCCAGCCTGGGTTTCTAATAACGCTGGCTTTCCAACGCGGCTCCTTTAAATGTGATGGCTGGTTGGTGGGAGACACAATTACAGGGTGCACCTGGCTGGCTGGCTTTGAGGGGGGACATAATTACAGGGTGCACCCGTTTAATTGACTGGCCTTGCTATTCAGTTGCTCGGGACGAGCTAGCTGCAGCCCTCCTCTCCTTCTTCTTCTTTTTAAGATTTTTTCCACTCTTTTCTTTCACTCCATTTCTCCTCCACTCTGAATCTGTGTCCTCTCTCCCTCTCTCTTTCTTTCTGTATTTATTTGTTCTCTCTTGAACCCTCCCGTTGTCCTCGGTCTCTCCACTCTCTCTTTTTGTGGCTGGCTTCTCCAGGCTTGCTGTTGTCTGCTGGGGCTGCTGCACCACTTTTTGTCCAAGAATGCCGCTGAGTGTTTTTTGAAGACGGGAGAAACCCTGAATCTCTGGGTTCTCTCCTGCTAAGCATAAACCAGGCATGACCCCCACATGTATTTATACACAATCTGTGTGTATACAGCAGAGCTGAGATGCTCCTTTGCAGCAAGAAGTGAAAAACTACTTGAGATCTTGTTGACAAACAGCATAAGAGCAGCTGCACTTTGCTTCCAGCGCGCTCAGACGATTTTAAGCAGATACGCAACGAAAGTGTGGCACTCAGTCACAATTTGCAGATTATGAGAGCAGAGACGCGTGCTGTTGCTTAAGGAGTTATTTAAGGAGGAGTCTTTCACTTTTATATGTGATCTATAGAATAGTCTATCAGTCTTATTTCTCTGTTTACAGCATCAGGAAGCAGCGAGTGGGCTGCTGTCAGTACCTGTAAAGTTTGCTCATACAGGTGTTACGAAGCATGCATGGTGGCCTGCTTCTTAGCCACACAATTAAACTACCTGTTTATTCAGTTTTATTTTTTTGGCATAAACATTACATTTCCAATAATATTGATAGTTTCCCTTTATTTCATAAATGATGTATCAAACTGATTTGCAATGTGGCCCCCTGCTGGGTGAGAACAGTACTGCAGGTGGGCCTCAAGAAGTTATTTACAATAAAGGAAAATAAGTTTGAAATAACCACCAAGTTTTATAGTCTTTCTCTGAAGCAATGGCATTGTGTCTCCGAACTCGTGTCCACCAGTGTCGATGACTAGCTGACTTTCGTTGCGTATCGCAGTAATTAATTTGCTCCCACCTTTGCACTCAAACAAAACACGCCCCTCGCTCGCCTCCCACCTTAAAAATGACTCAACCGAAGTGCACTTAACAGTCCCTCAGTCCCCGAAACCCCACCCGACCAAACACCTGCTCTGCTCACGCGCACTCTCAAAGAAACATGCACCGACTCTGACGTCTGCAGCCAAGGAAGCACTGACTTTCTCCCTCACTCTGCTCGCTCCCTCTGCCGCCCCCTGCTGGAGGAAACCTCCGAGCCGACTCGAACCCAGACTCATTGTTCCCTTCCCTGTCCGTCTCTTTATGTCCAGCTCGAGGTCGCACCAACCTGGAGCTAAGGGAGAAGTTCATCCTTCCTGAAGGAGCGTCTCAGGGTCTGGCCGCCTTCCGGTCCCGGGGCCGTCGCTCCAAGCCGGGCTCTCGGAACGCCTCGCCCACCCGCTCCTCTTCCTCGGCCTCCCACAGTGGAGCTTCCCTCCCCTCTGCTCCCTCTGCCCCAGCCACCCCGACGGCCTCTGCATCATCCAGGGTAAGGTTTTTCCCTCGAGTCATTACACAGCATTAATGACAGAGCAGGGATATAAGCACTGAGTAATAAACATTTACAGTAAATTTTGAACTAATAGTGGTTTAAAAGTTGGTTTTGTAACACTTTTAAGTAATATTCAAAATACTAGAAAATATGGTTAAACACACATCTGATACTATCATAGGAAATGAAACTTCTTATTACTTGATCAAGTTATCTACCCAAAACATTAAAAGCCTTGAATCCCACTGCACATGCTGAAATGTGCTTGTTACTTAAAAGCAAACATTCTGCATGAAGTGTAGAAGTGCCCTCGACCTAAAGATATAAAAGATGGCCTTGGCAGTATGAAGTTAGTTTTCAGACGTAATAAACGTAGCGTTGATCTTACTGAGAAATCAGGGAACGCTGTCAGACACGCCTTAAAGCATGCCCTACTTTAACCACCTGTTTTATTCTGGTTAGGGAATGTCAAGAAAAACAAATGTAATTTTTGCTATATATTACTTAATAACTTTGGTGTAATATGAAAGGGGGAGCTCTTTGTCAGTAGGAAAGTCCAAAATTTATGCTTTTAAATTTTCCAGAGCTGGCTGATCGGCCTTTCCAAGGAGTCTCCCCCTAGAGCGAGGGTGGGGAACTCCAGGCCTCAAGGGCTGTGTCCTCCAGGTTTTAAATATCCGCCTGTGTCAACTCACCTGAATCAAATGATTAGCTCATTATCAGCTCTGGAGAACTTCAAGACATGTTGAGGAGGTATTTTAAATCAGCTGTGTTCAAGCTGTGATCAAGGATGCATCTAAAACCTGCAGGACACTGGGCCTTGAGGCCTGGAGTTCCCTGACCCTTCCCTAGGGTCCCTAGATTTTTGTAGCTCACACACACACACACACACACACACACACACACACACACACAGTCTTTCATGCTCATCTTCTGTTGTGTGTTGGAGTGTTTGTTAAATGGAAACATCGTCATTGTCAGGACAAACAGACCATTGTTATTTCTTAGTGTCGTCATCTGATGTCAGTGATGTTTCTGTTTGTCATGTGAACGCTGTGTGTGTGCGAGGTGGTGCACATTTGTAACTGTGTTTTTATGCATTGTAACATAGTTGATTTGTTGTCATCCTCCTGTTGTTTGTCAGAAATCACCGCATCCCTAACTGTGAAATTTTATGTTTTGTTCTTTTTTCTTTCATCTTTTTGCCTTTTCCCCACGTTCCTCTTATTCAACCCT
Organism: Rhamphochromis sp. 'chilingali'; assembly: GCF_963969265.1. Classification (NCBI taxonomy): domain Eukaryota; kingdom Metazoa; phylum Chordata; class Actinopteri; order Cichliformes; family Cichlidae; genus Rhamphochromis; species Rhamphochromis sp. 'chilingali'. Next base: position 29,806,459 of record NC_137944.1, read on the forward strand.
GCTAACCTCGCTGCAAACGTGTCCTTCCTGCATTGATGCGGTCTCTCTTTATGGGAAAAAAAATGAATGATCCACTCTTACACATTAATCTGCTGCGCTGAACTGTCCATCCAATGCCCCCACACCTCCTCCCCACACCCCCTCCTTCATTTGCTTCTTCCCTACGCTGCTTTGCTCTCCTCCACCCTTCCTTCCTTCCTTGCTTCCCTTCCTCCCTTCAGTCGTCCCATACTCACTCGCGTGACTATGCCAAGCCCTGGCTGGCACACAGTAAAACTCCAACGCCAACCAAGTGCCACTGCTGCCCAGATCTCGGTCACAGCCACACCACTCCTGGGCACGAGGTAACACACCCACCCACCCAACCAACTCCCCTGCCCCACCCAACCCCACTCCACTGAACGCGCTAATGCACTAATGCACACTTGCAGGTGCTCTCACATGGGAAGCTTTACTTTGGCTGGGGTGATTTTGAGCTTTGCTTGAATTGTTTTGGTTTTTTTTGTGTCAAAATAGGAGAATAAGGATAAAACCTGCACAGTTTAGTGCATTTATTTATCATTTCTCAGCTGAGTCGCTTCATTTCTTTAACTGAAATGACAGTAAAATTATTATTTTGTGGCTTTTAACTCTTGATTAGATAAAAGCAAGTTGATGAGATATCCTCTGTATTAAAAAAAGAGCAAATAATAAAGAAAAAAAATTAAAGGACTAATCAGCAGATTTATTACATATAGTTTCATGTGGTCACATAGTTTTATAAACACATACCTTCACAATTAATAGTAGTGTTTAATATAGTGTTCATATGTTGTTGGTGTTTTTGTGTTTAACACGTTTCTTTGTGTTGTTTATTATTTATTTGTAGATCTGTTTTTGTTCATGTCCATGTGGATGTGATATGTTGTGTTAAATCCCCTGTGTGTGTGTGTGTGTGTGTGTGTGTGTGTCTGTGTGCGTGTCTAAAGTGATAACAATGAAATTATCCTCAGCTGACGTCTGCCATGTGCTCCTGCAGGGGGCGCCATCTGGGTCCAAGTTAAAGAGACCGACCTTCCACTCGAGCCGAGGCTCGCTAACCGGGGAGAACGGTGGAACGACGCACACCAGCAAACCATCGCGGACGGGTGAGACACCAGCCATGTGTCCTGGCTACTTATCTACTTCATTAAGGAAGACCTGCTAATTGCAAGCTCTATATTTTTATTCATTAACTCTACTAGATTAGCTTTGCAGGACTCACAGTTCAAAGTAAGCCCCTGTCCCTGCTAAGACCAGACTTACCAGGAGGTTTGATTGTAAAGTGGGTGGGGCTTCTCTCCTTGAATGCAGGGCAGGTTTTAAAATTCCTACTTCTGTGACCAACAGACGTCAGCGAATGTGTTAATTCACAGCCAATTCACAGCATTGTTGCTGCTGAGATATTTACTCTCAGATAACTGAATTCAGTTCTACTCATAAATTTGTGTCAACATCTGAGACTAAAACGTAAAAATGCCAAAAACTGCAGTTCCTCTAACGGCCACTTGGAGGCTGTCCCCTTAAGTGAGTTAGCCTCCATGCACTCCAGGGTTAAAATGTCCAGCGTTACAGCAGAAAGAAACATGAGTCATAGTTTTCCCCTTCATGGCAGCTGTTCACTGAGTGATTTATGTTGTGAAGTCACCTGTTGATGTTGTAGTAGACTAATTATTTCGGTAACTTCTGCAGCATTTTAACGCGGTTATATGTCAAATAATAATAGCTTAATTGCACTAATAGGCCATGTCCAAAAGGTTTATGCACAGGTTGTTACTGAGAGTGAAATACTAGTATTTTATTTGCTTGTTAAGATTCATTATTGGGTGTCTGTGTCTAGTCCATAAATTAAGCTTACAAACCAGGCTAGCTACTGTTAGCCAACAGTCTGCAGCAGTCTGCCCTTTTCGTACAAATATGGCTACTCTGACCCCACAAAAAGCCAAGATGATGACAGCTGTGGTTGAAGATCAAAGAAAATTCACAAACCACTGGGTGACATCAAAGAGGCTGCGTCTATCTTGTATATGCAGTCTGCGGTCTCGGCCAACCCACAGACATGGCAGCCTCCACAGCCACAGTGCTGCAAACTAAATGTGAATCTGCACAAATGCATGCTCTGCTTTTGTCAGCACATTTTTACTGTCTTTTTTTTTCTCGTTTCCCTCTTTTCTCCTGTTAGATCCCAAGCGAGGGGGGTCCACAGCCAGCGGTCCCACCAGCCGAGCCGGCAGCCGAGCCGGCAGCAGGGCCAGCAGTCGCCGTGGCAGCGACGCCTCAGACGCATCAGAGCTCCAGGACGCTCGGTCCGTCTGCTCCGACACTTCAGATACCCCACGACGACCGGGCGGTGGGGCCAAACCCTCCAAGATCCCCACCATCTCCAAGAAGACCCCCAGCCCAAAAACCCCGGGATCTGCGAAGAAATAAACCCACCCACAGAGAAACTGGAGGAACTTGCAGTGGGTGGGCCACTATTATCTGCCATTTTGGGTGTACCAGCGTCACTCTGAGCATCCATCCATAGGGCTTGTCTAGAATGTGTGCACTATGACTGATACTTTCCAGGAGAAAGAAGGAGGTGGATGAGCTGAGTGAATCTCCATCTCGTTCTTTCCCCAGCCGACTGAAAACCTGCACAAGAGGAGAAGATTCTGGTCTGGCGGTCTCAGGCCAGAGTCTGTGGGGTGAAAAAAAAAGACTGTTCCCCTTTAAGCAGCGACCCCAGTTTGCCTTCCAGTCTCCTGCTTCGTCTTTCAGAAGTTCCCCACCAGCGAGGAACCAAACACAGACCGACCCGATGTGATGCTGCCTTACTTTGTGTTACAAACTCCTGTCCCGATCAGACACACAAACACACATTTTAACACAGAGCCGGTGCAGGGAGTGGGACACGCCGCCACCGCCGCCGCCACAGCTACAAAAACAAAAAAAGCTCAAGTGGCATTCAGGAGAAAAAAAAAAAAAAAAAAAGAAGGAATTTGTGGGTTATTATTTTGGCTTGTGGGCCAGATGCCTCAGCGATGAGTTAAAAAAGAAAATATGCAACGACTGCCATGTCGCTTCCCCTGCGTTGGTTGGCGAGAAAAAGAGTCACCTCAGCAGATCTACGGAGGCGGGAAACGCTGTCTGGCTCCCACAGCGGCCAACCTCAGACTCGGAGGATCGGCGGTGGCGCTGCTGCAGCTGAGGGCAAACTCTCACACACTCAAACGCCGCAGAGCCGACTCCTCCCGACCGCTGGAACGTTAAGACGGGCCTCGCGGGTGTGCGTCTCGGCGGTTTTGTCACATGTCTGCGTTACAATCCGACACACACAGAAATAAGAAATCACAAACTGGCAATAGAGAGGACTATTTTTATGGCGACACACTCAACTAACAGCACATTACTGACAATACACGACATGCGTAACCTGACGTAAACGAGCGCGTTCGGAGAGTCCGACAACCAGCATGCACTAATTGTCTCTTCCTCTGCAGCCCAGCAGCACATACGCGCACTCTCAAACTCAAAAGGTGTGTGCGCGCATGTGTGTGTCGCGTGTGTCTTTCTTATAGGAAAGAATAAAGGTCAATGACTTGAGTCACTGTATGCAAACGTTTAATTTGCGAATGTCTTTTTGTTTTTTTTCTTCTCGTTGTTTTCTGGTTAATTTATAATCCAGTTTTGTTTTCTAGCTTGAGAGAAAGATCTATTTATTTTTCACGTCATATCACCGTTGGCAGAGAGTGATTTAGTATTATGGTGAAAGTTTTTTTTTCTCTTTTTTGTACCGAGAAGATGCCCACTCCGCTGTTTCGACGTGATCTGTGTGTAACGTGTGTTTCTACTCTGTTGTAACATGACATCATTCACTAGGTCGCTGATTCTAGTGGCAGCCTTTGTTACATTTTCTTTAAAGCTAATGACTACAGTTTTCCTGACCACGACCAAAGGGGGTTGCCCTTCATGTGTAGAGAGAACTACAAATATGAATGACAGGGGACCTGGGCTGAGCGGACCAATGAGAGCGGGCGTCCTCCCTCGTGTCCCTCCCCAGCGTCTCTTCTTCTAGGCTTTTCTTTTTTTTTTCCAAATGCTCCATCTTTGGCGGGGCTCGAGTTTGTCTCTGTGTTATCTCGGTGTAAGAGATGAAGTTTATGAAAACTAATGAATTTACAATAAGGAAGAAGAAGAAGACATCATAAGGTGATTTTTATTTATTTATTGTCTCTCTGAGGGGGGAGGGATCGGGAGACGAGTCCACCACCTTTTGATGCTGTGCTACTCTGTGTGATAAGAACATGGAGGGAGGGGAGGGGGTGTTACTATGAGTCACTTGTGTAAAATTAAAACAACAAAAAAAAACTAAAATTATAAACAATTTTTTTGTTCTGTTTTTGTATTAAAATTATGCTTGCAGTAAAACCTCTTGTCTTTTGCGTCTGTGTATGTAAGAGCAGCCGAGTTTGATGTGTGAATGTGACCCGAAGCACCCACAACTTATTAGTTATTATTAATATAAGCAAGAGGTCACCGGTCCCAACAACTCCAACCTGAACTGAAGCCCTGATTTATGCACCAGGTCAGGGGCATCAAACATGTGGCTCATATGCATCAGCAGATGACTTTGCTGTAAATTTCAGACTTTGCAATCATAAATCATAGAAAATTCTCAGTGCTCTGCTGTTCTGTGTGTTCTAATGCATGAACTACACAAAACCCCTTTAAAGGTGTTTCCTGATCTCTACGAGGTATTTAATCTTATCCAAAGTCCTAGAAGCAACACTAATATGTGTGTGTTCACTTATTTAAAGCATTAAACATCTAAAGTAACTTTAATTTTAATGATCATCCGTACATAAAGGTTTCACGTTTATGATCACTGGACAAACCTGATTTAAAAGCTGCCCCAAGATAAGGTTTTAGTTGGAGGTTATTCTGCTAGCACCAAATCTGCCCCACTGCACAACTGAGCTGGGATGTTTGAGTGCCAGGACTCTCTCATAGCTCTGGTCATAAAGAAATAAGAGCCATACTGTTGTTAAGGGCAAGAGTACTCTGATCATTTGATCTGTAAACGGGCAGTTTATTAAATCTGCTCCCAAAATACCTCTTTACACTACAACAGGGGTCTTAAACTTGTGGCCCAGGGGCCACTTGCGGCCCACCTCACCCCTACTTGCGGCCCTTATATTGACCTGAAGAAATGTAATGCAATTTGGCCCCAGAAGTAACTTTTTTGTCAGGGAGGATTTGTGTATTGTTGAGTGCAATGTTAAAATAAAGTCTTTAAAAGTAAAAAATGATTTAATATGAAGGCAACATGAGCAGAGAGCACAAACGTGTTGAGGGATTGGCCGTGTTAGTTCAGTGAGAGAGTCCAAAACTAACGTGCACACTTATGTCTGCATTTTTGTTTTGTTAAATACAAACAAATTTATAGCAGAAGTGCTGCCACGTGTCTGGCCAGAAAGAGTAGCCATTGGTTTATTTAGTAGTTCAATGAAAAGCTTCAGTTCAGTAAGAGGTGAGAGAAAAAATGTGTTCACGTTTGCAGTTTTGTCTTGTTACACAATATTTGAAAAATTAACAAAACAAAACACTAGATTTTTGGAAATATTTGTGGGAGTTTTCTTGTTTGTTTGGGGTCTTTTTGTACTGCATGAACAATGAGGTGACCGTGCCAGCAGTGGCTCACAGCTCATTGAAGTTTGAGACCCCTGCACTGCAAGAATGGAAGCCGTGTGGCTTTTATGCATGGCTTTAACTAGCCCCGCCCACCTAAATTCAAACTCCCAAAGACCAGAGAGTCAGATACTCCTGCACTGAATGACTGACCATTTAAAAAAATAATAACTGCACTCGATAAATGGATAATATTTCTTCATTTACATGATATTAAAAATGAAAGTCTGCTGATTTTGTGAGATGGGTAGCATCACTTGGTCAGTTAGGGGTATTTTTGTGAGTACATTGACTTTTTTTTCAGGTCTTAAAGTGATATTTCCAGCTTGTTTTCCTTGTTTTTTGTTATCATTAGTTTTTATTTAAGGATTTCTAGTCTAATTAATGGAAAAGGCCTTTAAGTCTCCGATTTCTCTGGTTTGCATGTGCGTGCCCACACTCACTCACTCACTCATGCAGACAGCGGCCCACAGACACCGGACATTCTTAGGTAATTACGCTGTTACAGATAAGGGCACGCCCGACTGGATCGTCTCTCCTGTACACGATGAGTCGCTAACCCCAGGGGAGGAGGTGGTGGAGTAAGTAATCTCAATAATCTGAGCTCCCTCCTCTCGGTCCTGATGTGTTTCTTGTCGTGTTCAAGCTCCCCAGTTTGTGTCGGTGTGAGACGGCGATGGAGGATTTGAAAATAACTCCGTCCTGTTTATTTGGTGGTTCCACCGGAGATGATGAGGTCTGAGTCCACCCTCTGCAGCTGTGTGTACACTCACACTCGCACTCCTCTCATTTTCTGTCCACTCTCAATCCATCTACGCCCGTCCTGCCTGCAGTCCATCTGTCATCCCAGACTGCTCCCTCTGATGACAGTCCTCGCTCTGTTCCACCACTTCTGTCTCGCAGGAATGTCATTTTTCATTTATGCTGGGTTTGTATGGTTTTGAGGGCACTCGGGCACATTTTTTTCCTCTCTCTCCTCTTTAACTCCCTGTTTGTTCTTTCACCTCCGCCTCTTCATCTCCTCTCACTCCTCTCCCCCTCCCCTTTATCTCTCCAGACGAGGCTTCCATAAAGTTGCAGATGTGAAGAGCAAAAGAAAACAAAATGGGGAAGAGCGTTAATTCCTGGCATTTGGGACTCGCCCTTTCGGCCAGGACAGAATGAACCGTGGTCACTTTGGTTTGGTCAGTGTTATTCATGCCTTTCAAAGTGACCGCAAGTACCAGGCCGCTTTGAAGCAAAGAGTACACAAACACGAACTGGCACAGGCCTGAGCCTCACTACTATATTTGAGTCACTTCTTCCCTCCAAGTCTTTTTGATTTAGAGTCGCACACATGCACACAGTGTGTTTGCATTAGGCCTGCTGCACGACAGGCTCTGTGAACTAATGAATAGCTTAACGGGAAACCTGCAGCTTCAGAAAAAAAGCAGACTTATGTTAGACGTTAATTCTGAGCCAAGATAACACATCGATGTTGGAGATTTTAGAGCTTTGAAACTGGCAACAGAGGGAAACAAACATTCATCCAACTCACAGAAGTGAACTGAAAGGATTCAAGTTGAAATAAAATGCAGTGGAAACGGAGGGTATAACAGCAAGGTTTGCCTGTAAACGTGGATTATAGGTTCATACATCTATATTTGCTGAGATCTTTTTAGAGTTCATCCTTCATGCTTTCCAGATAAACCAAGTAAACCTTTCAGAGGCTTAATCTTTTTAATTTGTGACGATGTCTCAACTTGAAGCCTTTGTGAGACACTGCCCACCCGCCATCATGAGACTTACTAAGATCATGTGGGTGTAGATGTGAGTGGCGGCTGAATCGTCCAGAAAATGATCTCAAGACAGTATGGTGGGTGTCTGATAGTCGGTGTTGTCAACCACCACCTCACTCTGTCAAACTATCTGCCTTCTTGGTCCAAACTGTGAAGATTAGCATCCTCTAACGAGTGTCCTTTCTCCTTTAGGTGCCAGGTTGGCCTTGGGTCATGTGACTCCTAATGACTCAGAAGATTACAGGGTGGGCCAACGACTCTCAGGACCACCTCCCACGCCCTTACGATTCTCCATCAGGTTGTAAATCTCTTGGACGAGAGGTGAGACGTCTTCATGAACCACAAAGTTGTCCAGCTGCCATCATTTTAACCATTTAAGACAACCATAGCCTGGATGACTGAGAAGCTTTGATTTTATACAGTTTTTAGTTTGAGTTTGTAGAGCCGGCCTCACGTGGCCATGAGAGGAAATGCGGTTTTTGGCACTTTCATTCACAGTCATTATTCATCCGTTGTTTTTGTTGAAAAAGAGCCAAAAAAACCCCCAGAATCCATCAGTGAAAACTAAAATAGGGTATCATTTTATTCGCAGGTGTATTTAAAGTTAACTTGTTGCTAACTTCTAAAAAGGTTTATTTTTTTAAACGTTGCCTTTTTGTCTTGATATTATTATTTTACGACCTTTCCGTCAGTTTGGCATCTCTGTGCAGGGTTACATGTGTAAAGAAATGCTTCTCCCTGACTTCCTGACTTCTGACTCACCGAGCGAACAGAGATGCTTTAGCATTAAACAAGGCAGCTGGCAGCCAGACACTTAAAGCGGAGTAGCAATGAAAGGAAGCAGTCATAAGAGGATGAAAAGATAGATGGGTGGAGGTAAGGAGGAGAGAGATGAGGTCTCCCAAAGAGACCACTGGGAGGGGAGGTTGATGAGATGTAAGCAGGACAAGAGAGAAGTTTTAGGACTTGAAAGAGGAGGAGAGGCAGAGGCTGGGAGGGAAACTCCCTTCTGGTCTTGAACAACTGTTCAGGCTTCAAACACTCAGAGCGCTGCACAGCTCACGCTGAGCGAAGGACTGCAGGAGAAACCTCTCACCCCTCTCAAGGATTTACAGTCAGGAAACAATTTTTATAAAGTGGATTAAGAGAGACATCTGGCACCCCAGAGACGTGTGGGAGGCGAGCGGCCTTGAATGAATGAATAAGTGCTCACGGAAGACTGGATAAAAGTTTCCAGAAGTTATTTTTCGTCAGCAGATGGTCCTCGTGAGGTATCCCGGGTTAATCTTTGGCTCACTGCAGGTGCGAGCTTCATTTCCTTGTGCGGTGGAGAAAAAGTCGGAGCTAACCTGATGATACAGCTCTCCGGTTTCACTCCAATTTCTGCAGCACCTGCTCATCACTGAAATTGCTTTCCATCCTGCAAGTTTACAACTTCAAAGCCTCGAGCAATCTTCCATAGGGGCATTGTTTGTCTATATCCAAAACACATCTGAAAAGCTTGTAATTATGCTCTCACTCTCATTATCTCTGCTTCTCCTGCTCCACGGCTGAGAGGTGAGGGAGAAGTGGATGAGAGGAGATTAGAGAAGGTAGAAGAGGGAGGCAGGGAGGGATAAACAGGCAGTTTAAGGCTGTAAACACATCCTGTCCAGAGGCAGCTGTTTTCTAAACACATTGGGCATAAATCAAGGTTGTATTTGTCTGTGGTGACTCTGAAGCAGTCGGGGCACAAACAGGAGCGAGCAGAAGGCACTCTGTGGTGGTCAGGCTGGTCACACTGGTGGAGGTGAGAGAGGACGCGAGGAGGGAAGTGGATTATTTGTGAGGGGAAACTTTGAGAAGAATCGGGGGCAGACTACAGTCATGGCCTCGGCCGTCTCTTACAGCCTCTCCTGCCTTTTCACCAAGATGACACGGACGCACACGGGGAGCGCCAGATCCACGTCCGCCATCCACCCCTGGACCCTGCTCCTCCTCTCCCTGCTGCTCCTGCTCTCCCTCTCGCTGTGGAGCCAGCAGGCCGAGGCCGTGGTCCCCTCCAGCTTCCGGAAGCTTAGTGGACGAGAGAAGAAGGAGATGCAGAAGGAGATCCTGACCATCCTGGGTCTCCCGGGGAGACCAAGACCCCATCCTCCGCTGCGACCGCCATCCTCTGCGCCGCTCTTCATGCTGGACCTGTACCACGCCATGTCGGTTGATGAGGATGAAGGCAATGAGATTATTGCAAGTACACCTTTCAAGGGGTCATCTAAAGGGACTCCTCAGGTCAACCGCGGGGCCCTGCCGACCCTCAGCACGCACACACCGCCGCTGGGGACGGTAGTCAGCGAGGCTGACACGGTGATGAGTTTCGTCAACCTGGGTGAGTCATAAAACTGTTAAAGGTACTTGTTTTCCTAAAACTAAGGCAATCAACACAATGACTTTATGTCCAAAACATCAGCGACTGGGTGAAGCGTTACCAGGTGTAGCTAAACTAGAGCCATGCTTTTCTTTTGTGTAATACCAATTTGTACCACAAGATGGTGCAGTGAATCAGCGTCACCTTTAAATAACATGTAAGTCAATGAGAAATTGCACAATGGCAGCCTGGTGTGATGTAAAACCTGAGGGAAAATTGTGTAAAATGCTGCCCCCTGGTGGTAAACATTTTAGTTAAATTCTGCACCGAGTACTTACAAAATGTACCTTTAATCGTTTAATATAACCGTAGCTGATATATAAAATATGCACCTAACGTCCAGGTCTGGAAGTGTCTTTGACTGGCATTCTTTCATATGCCCAGCAGGGGGCGACTCCTCTGCTTACTGTAGAAGTCTATAGATAAACAGCCCTACTTTTCACCTGATTTCTGACTTCAAGAAACATTTTCCTGATGATTTAATGTTCTCAGTTTCTAATTTGAAGTCCTACTTAATACAACGCGATGTTCACTTTGTAAATTATGGTCCTCATTAGAATCAAAAAGGCCAGTAGAACTGGCTTTATGAAACGGTCAGGTAAATGTTTGTGAAAGCAAGACTTGCGAGACATTTAAAACCAGGAAATGTCATTCTCAGCAGGTACTGATGTTTCTTGACCCCGGTGAAAGCCACGAGTGTTTCTAGAGCTTCAGCCTCTTTAGATATTTACAGGAAAAATGTAACTGATAGATGTGCCAGAGTTTTCTGAAGTTGTCTTTCTGTTTTGTTTGTCTTCATATTTCTCCCATGTCAAAGAAACAAAGAAATTTCAAGAAAAATAACTGAATCATTTTAAAGTCTTCATCGCAGTAACTGTGATCGAATTACCAACAAAACCAATGGCAGTGTTTTGCTGATATGTTGGTGCATCTCTAGGTTTGAGTTTCGTTTTATTATAGCCATTAAACAAACAAGATCTAAAGTGTTAATTGGTAATAATTAGGGTCACAGTTGGCATCAAGTAGATTTTATTACCTTGAAACTGAACCAGCCCAGATGTTTCCCCCTCCAGTTTTCATTCTCTAACATCTGTAGGTAAAGCTGTGGCATCGGTCTTCTCATCTGGCATCACTAAACGGTCTAAGCTTTGGACTGCTCCTTATAGCTTAAAGAGAGGAACGCTGTTTATCATCAGGTTTGAATGACAGGACAGTTTTTGCCTTTTTGTGGTTTGGCTACAAAACGCAAACTCAGAGGAATGAAATTACACAGTGTGTGAGCTTGATGACTCTGACAGTGCCATAATTTTTAGTCTCATGTAGTTTCCTCTAACTCTCCCCCCAGCAGAGCGGATTAAACCCGCTGTCAGTACAACAGATTTTTATTGGTAGGTTTACGTTTCAGTTCATGGTTCCTAAAATCCACCAGCCTCAGTCCCCTGCTGCTCCCCTGATATTAGATGAAGGACTTTGATGTTTAAAGTAAGAGGTGAAAATCTGTCCAAATCAGGGGCATCAAACTAATTTTAGCTCTGAGGGCACAAATAGCCCAATTTAACATTAAGTAGGGTGAAAAAACTAAACCTGGTGCATGCAAAGTGTTTGTTGATTTAAACACACACAAACTATGCAGGTGAAACGTTTGGCATTGATGATGTGAAGGAATGGTCACAAACTTCAGCTGCTCTTCTGCCTGCTGATCATCTTTGGGCTTCAGCAGGAACTCATTCATAGATCCTCACATCTCTGTTTCAGCTCGTGTCTTAGCAGATTTATGTGGACTTTTGTAAACTGCAGCCAATCAAAATTTAGGGATTGTCTGAACATGTGGTCCAGACCACCAAAACACCGTAACAACCTAAAACATGTCCAGTCTGTTTCCCTTTGGTGTAAAGAAATACATCCTGAACCATCTGTTCAGAATGAAACAGCCTGAAATGTCTGTTTCTCCACACTCAGTCGAAATCACACAGAAACATTGTTATGGAAGTCAAACACCTCACCACAGTTCCTTTGCAGATCTGTCAGCTATAAAGGCCTGCCATACTTTGAGTATTTATCTGTAAGACAGCTTTGACATGACAGAAACGGACTATGAGCCACTAAGAAGTATATTTTAAGTAAACCTCTCTTCATATAAAACTTTTCAACCACCCAGTGGGCTGAATTAAACCCTTTATTGGCTGCTTCTTATCCACACTCTGAAGCAGATCCACGTATTTAATGTCCTTTGTTTAGATCATTTTACTCAGCTTTCATTAATAATGGCTGCATGGATTAACTGGGCATAATCTTCAATACGTTCAAGCAGGAAGTTAGTAATTATCATTAAAATATAGTGTTAACTGTAGTTGCATATGAAATTAAGTTTATTGTTATTTTTAGTTTAGTTCAGACATTTTGCTGGGTTGAGCCTTAATTCAGTTCAATTCAGTTTTATTTATGCAGCACCAAATCACAACAACAGTCATCTCAAGGCGCTTTATATTGTAAGGTAGACCCTACAATAATACATACAGAGAGAAACCCAACAATCATTTGAGCCCCTATCAGCAAGCACTTTGGCGACAGTGGGGAGAAAAAACTCCCGGTTAACAGGAAGAAACTTGGGGTGAGAGAAGGAAGACAGGATAAAAGACATGCTGTGGAAGAGAGCATGTCTTAAACCTGCATTTTTTTTTCTAATGGACAGCAGGGGGCGACTCCCCTTGTTGCTGAAGACTGGGTTGTAAAACCACCGTGCTTCTGGCTTTATTTATGACCCCAGTAAACGCTTTCCTGATACGTTTATGGTCAAGATCATTAAATTAAAGTCTCATCGAATATTACATGATGTCAATTTGGTAAATTATGTCCCCTTTACAATAAAAAAGGTCAATAAAGCAGGTTTGCAGCTGTTTACAGTGTGATTGAAAAGTCACTGCACTCTCTCTCTCTCTCATGATGTTGTTTTTAAAAACAGAGATGCTCACACTGATTATGCCCATCTTTTAATTATGGTGAGAAATGTTGGTTAGCGTGAACTCGATGGAGGTCAATTAATAGGGGACAAAAACAGAGCATCACCAAGAAAGTGTTCATGTAAACTACATGAGTTCATGTAGTTTACCATCACCAACAAAGGTTCTAAGCAACTATATTATTTAAGAAGCAAGCAAACAAAAACATTTTTATAGATTTTATGGGAATAAATGATACTATGTGGTTAAAAAAATACTAATACAGTTTGGTTAAATGTTGCAACACGACCAGCATGAGGAAGATTGTGTTTATATTGTACTATATGTTAACTGACATGGCCCTGACAGTGACCACCCAGCATGTACACACTAAACTGACCCTAAACATGTTTATACAGTTCAGAGAAAGGAAAGTGAAGCTGAACAGAAATGAAAAACTGATTTGGAATTTTCAGTGTTTTCTAACATTTTGCAGCCCAAACAAAAAACTAATCCATTAAGAAAATTCATAACATTTAATACCGAAAACAATATACTGCTGAAAGTTGCCTCTTGGCCTCCGTGTGTGGATGTTTATGCGTCCACCAACACGACAGCGCAGCCCCGCTGATGCCTATCTGTCCGAGCCTGAACATTAAACATCCTCTTCCCGTTGGTTTCCTTCCTCCTGCTCGATGGTGATCTGCACCCAGTTCACCGTGGGAAACGTCACCCCCTCTCTGCTCGGGGTCTCTAATGAACTGCCTCAAATGAGAGGTTTGCTTTTTCAGAAACAAAACATAAATCTGCTCTGCTACGGAAAAGAAAAAGCACCCTGAAATTTATCAGTCGGCGCTGCAGAAGCATAGCGTGTCATCTCCCAAAGCAGCACGATTTCGTAAACAGAGGTGACTCATATCTTTAATAATCACCTACAGCTCAGGACAGTTTCCTTTGGAGAAAACCTTTAAAACTTCACTGAACGTATTTAAAAGGGCGGCTAAAACACATCAGGCGAACAGAGAACATTCGAGATATCGTGCAGGAAATAAAGACCTCAGGCTGAGTGTGTGAACTTTCACACAACAAAAAGACGAAGCATCCAACCACACACCAAATATATTTAGCAGCTCCTCGAATAACTAATCGAATCAGTGCGTGTGGTTCGTGTAAGCTGAATGAAACAGGCGAGCGTGTGTGTGTCTGTGCATATGTAATGGGAAGACACAGCTGGTTAGAATTAAAGGCCCACTGACACACAAAAAAAGCCAACGGTCTGAATTGAGATGAAAATACTGCTGTGGAGGGAGCGACACTAAAAATACCAGGCAGGGCTGCAATTAGTGGTGTGTGTGCGGAGCAGCTGCTGCGGTTCAGAGCACTAAGTGTCTCTAATTACTGCTGCAGTGTGTGTGTGTGTGTGTGTGCTGATATGCGCACGCCCAACCCATGAGGGGTGTCCTCTGCTGAGTATCTCTATTTAACATGCTCTGTGTGCGTGTGTGTGTGTGTAGACCAAACCCCAAACACACACACACACACACACACACACACACACACACACACACACACTCGCTGTGCTGATGTATGAGGGCGTGTGTTCACTTGCTCACCTCTGCGTTTACAGATTCAGGCCTCAGTTGCATTTTCCACCTCGTGTCATGTTTCGGGTTTCCTCCTGTGAGTCACGATCAAACCCTGAAGGACTTTTCATGCTCGCATGTTCTCAGCAGCTCCTGATGTGCCCTTCAGCAGGGCACCTCAGCTGAACCCTCAAGTCACCAAGTGTGGTCATTTATAGCTACCATTATAGTTTATACAGTAAATCTCGTAATGGCTCCGTTTGTGTTTGTAAAGCCAAACAGTCAAATGTTACCAGTAGATCTTCTGATCAGGGTTTACTGTCCATCCCCAAATCTAAACTAAAAGTGAGTCTTTGCAACTTAATCTGTGAGTTTTAAAAACTGGCATTTTCCCCCAATATATGTAAAAATGTAATTTATTGGAATCTGATCAAATGAATTGTACTTGATTGGTAAATTTTCATTTTATACAAGTTTGAATAAATAAACATTTCATTTTATAAATCAGTTGCATTTTACTCAATCGTTGCTTTGTGATTATTGATCATTTTATGAGTGAAGTAAACTGATAAATTCAAGAAACATTTTTATGATTTAAAAAATATGACAAAAATCATAACAACGGTCATAAATGTCGGCACTAGGCGATCCCGGGAGCATGTACTTGGATAAATACTTTGATTTTGTGCTGAGAAAGTGCAGAACAGGTGTGCATGTTGCATGTGAGGACTTGCATGAAGAAATAAAGCTAACGCATTTCATAGAGAAAAACTGCTATGCTTTAAAAGGACTTCACACAGCAAAGCAACCAGGAAAAAACTGTAAGTTCGAATCTTCCTGGTTTGAAGCTGTTAAACTCGCTGATCGCCGTCAGTTACAAAATCACCGACAGGTGAAGTAACATAAATAATCTAATTTCAGAACAACGCTGTGCTGCAAAGCCCAGGATCATGGCACACTGTTGCAGATCGAATGAATCTTAAAAAGCCAAATGAATACAAACAAAATAAAACTAAAGATTAAAAAATAAAGTAAATAAAAGTCATGTCAGGGAAGATGGAGGGAGAAGTTGAACTTTCAGGGGGAGGAAAAGCTCTTAAAGGGTGTGTTTCCGAGCAAAGTTTTAACCAGTATTTATTCGACCCGACTGGTTCTAGTTAACTTAGATCACTCTCAGGGTGGCTGCAGACTCTCGGGGCCTGCTTCTAGAAAGACTTTGTCCAATTAAAGAACTCAACAAAGGCTTTTTGAGTATCCACAAGATACATCAGACCGAGTTTTAATTACTGTCCTAGCTCACAAACGAAAGTGCTCAAAAGATATGATGACCTCAGATTAATGTTGAGGATGACCGGTGTTTACTGTATTCAAACTACAGTAAACAACATTTTCCTGTAATTATTTGTCTTTTTTCTGTATTTTCCAGTGTTTATATGATTTTGAAGCGCTTGTTCCTCGCTAGAAGAATAAATGACAGAACCGAACAGCTTATTTATTTAATACTATGAAGGAAAAAATAGTTGAAACCTTTAAGAAGAATGTGTTTAAGACGTGCAGCCTGTAGTGCAGGCCACAAAAGGTGGGAGCAGTCACCTGATTTGTAATTGACAGTCCCTGGATGACCCTCCTTTATCACGGAATCACCATTGGCAACTGAGCCGATGAGTCATCGGGTCACGGCGAGACGGAGCTGCAGGCAGCGCTGTCGCCCCCTGGTGGGCAATAAAAGAATGCAATTTTAAAACTGCGACCTTACGAACAGAAACACGTCGGTCTTTTATACATTTGGGGGAAATGTTTGCTTGAGTTCTGCTTCTCGGGTGCAGTTAGTTGGTATGATTTTTCTGTGTGAAGGATATAATAGTTATTTGTTTTATTTTTTTGCACTTTACAGTAGTTTAAATTGTCTTTTACATTTTGCAGCTACAGCAGTAAATTATCATTAATAAAAATAATGAGGAATAAATTGTAATGATCACCTTTCTGTCTGATCTTTTACTTGTGTTACAAAGATGTGAATAGTTCTTTCATCACTGTTTCCCTCTGTCCTTTTCTCTGACTCATTTCCTGATGAGCTCACTGCTGCTCCTCTTCTTCACTTTTGTTGCTCCTTTATGCTCCACAGTTACACACATTTTCTCCTCTTTCATCTGCTGTTAACTAAAACTCCTCAGACAAACCGTTCAGATCTGGTTGGATGAAACCATTTTCCCCCAGTTCTTTGCACAACAGGAACAGTTTGTAATCTGATGTTGGCACCGACAGCGACTGGTGTTGGTCCAAAAACCTTCACCTGGTAGCTTTTTTTCCCCTTGTTTGAGTTTTTTTTTTTGTTTTTGTTTATCGCATTATTTAGTTTATCCTTTTTTTCTTTGATTGTTTGCTTTATTCTGGTGTTCTGAAAGAAACTGCCCTCATTTACAAACTTGTATGAATGTGCAGGACCAGCATGCACTGACCAGGAATGATGCTTGAGCATCTGTGCCTCCATCTTCCAGAATGTATGCTTGAAATACTTCAGCATTACTGTCAAATCATCTAAATGTTTACAATCTAACTCTATTTAAAGTTCTCAAACAAATCTGTTCCTTCTGAAAAGCCATGCTGATGAATCTCCCCTATTCTTTCTTTCCGTGTGCAGTGGAGCAGGAGCGTGACCTCCTGCAGCCTCGTCCCTACTGGAAGGAGTTTCGTTTTGACCTCACCCCTCTCCCCAAGGGTGAGACGGTGACTGCGGCAGAGTTTCGTATCTATAAGACGCTGACGGTGGGTCAGAGGGCAAACCGAACGCTGCACATCTCCGTCTACGAGATCAAACGAGAGAATAGACAGAGGTTTCCTCTCACTTTTATGTCTTTCTTCCTTTACGGTAGTTCTCCTTCTCAGTCTTGGTCTCAGTTACTTGATTTTAGTCCCACACGGCCAGCTTTAGGCCTTCTGACGCTTTAGCCTGTCTTTAGCGTCTTTATGTTGTTTTAAATTTATGGGTATAAGCCTATAAACACCCCCCCCCCCCCCCCCCCCCCCCCCCCCCCCCCCCCCGTGCCTCAGCCCTACTTTGTTTTTACACTAACTGGTTCAAACACAAAGCTAGACCGATAACCTTATATGAAATCAGCAGGTCAAATCAGATCAAAGCAACACTGAAAACACAGATTCAGAGATCGCGAGCCTGGCTGCAGTCTGTGAAAATAAGACCATCTGAAGTCTTGTTTATAACAGCCGTAAAGGATGTCATCTGTCAAACTGATAAATACAGGCTGACTCGAGTGTTTACGATTGTCTAGACTGATAAAGTTTACTTGCGTGTGCTGGAGAAAAACACCAGAGCTGGAAGAAGCATTCAGATCCTAACCTTGCAGAGATTTTTACATAAAGTGTAAAACAACTAAAAGATCAAAAGACCTTTGACCATATAGTTAATTTTGGTGATTGTATGCTCAATCAAAATATGTGAAACCACCAAGCTGTTCTTCTAAATTTCTATACGTCCTCTTCCTGCAGAGAGCCAGAGCTGGTGCTGTTGGACATGCAGTCGGTACCTGCAGGGCAGGAGGGCTGGCTGGCTTTTGACGTCACCTCAGCCTCCAACCACTGGCTCGTCCACCCCCGCAGCAACATGGGCATACGTCTCTACGTAGAGACAGAAGAAGGTGGGTCCGCCTCTGGGCCCAACACCGATGCTCATTTCTATCAGTGCCATTAGATCCATTAATTCGCCTTATATGGTTGTAACCTCCAACTATCTCCTGCTTTCCTGCCCTGTGGTTTTAATCAGTGGAAAATACTTAAACAGGTCATGTTACTTTCATTTCCAGCTCCATATCTTCACCCTTGGACTCCTCAAGTGTAGCTTTGCATGAGTCAGTTCAAAATAATCCGTATTTATCTTATACTGGGCTTGGTGAGTAGGGAGTATTTTGACCATATCACAGTTTTTATGTATATTTTCCAATTCCAAGCTGTAAAAACTTAAACGCTTA
Source organism: Rhamphochromis sp. 'chilingali' (assembly GCF_963969265.1). Lineage (NCBI taxonomy): Eukaryota > Metazoa > Chordata > Actinopteri > Cichliformes > Cichlidae > Rhamphochromis > Rhamphochromis sp. 'chilingali'. The sequence continues at coordinate 29,824,834 of NC_137944.1, forward strand.
TTGGACTTAAGCAGATCAGGTGATGTGTATTTATGTAATGAGGGAGGGTGTGGCCTCAGGAGGTCAACACCCTGTATCAAGGTCTCCATAATTATTAGCCAGCTTCTTTACCTTTATATGTTTTATATAACGAGACACTTTTCTTTCAGACCGCTCCTTGGCTGGAGGGTGGATTGGGTTGGTGGGTCGGAGGGGCCCTCGCTCCAAGCAGCCTTTCATGGTCACCTTCTTCAGGGAGAACCAGGTCCCGTGTCGGCCGCCGCGAGCCGTTAAACCTCATCCCCGCAGGAAGAAACCCAAATACGACCTCCCAGTCCCCAACTTCAAAGGTCAGGCTCCAGCCAATCACACTCTGGGATTACAGGCCTTACTGATGACCGTGTTGAAACCTTTAACTCGTTGTTTTATCGTGCAAATAATTTTCACCTTTTTTTCTGTTGTTCCTTCAGAACGTAATTCTGAAAACAGAGGTCAGCCCTGTAAAAAGCACGAACTCTACGTCAGCTTCAGCGATCTGGGCTGGAAGGTCAGTCCAGTACTCGTTATGTTAATCATCTTTTTACTAGTGACCTATAAAAGTTAAATCATCTTTGATATAACGTCTCATGTGTCGCTCTCATACGTGACATTTCTTTATAGATTAGATAAAACTTGTAGCTTCTGTATCATAAACTATTATTGTGTCTTTGTGCTCAGGACTGGGTTTTGGCTCCTACTGGATACTCGGCGTACTACTGTGATGGAGAGTGCTTTTATCCTCTGGGCGCCTGCATGAACGCCACCAACCACGCCCTCATCCAGCAAGTGGTCAGTACACACGAGTCAATCACATCCTGACCTCGGCCATGTCAGAATACAGATACAGATAAAATAAACACCGTGAAGCTTGTTACCTTTCCCCGCGGGCCCCTCGTGTAGTAATCTCAGTCAATTTGTTGCTCCTGTTGGCTTGATGTGTGTCATGGTGATGTGTGTACGCACTACTCGACCAACAAAAACAACATTGTGCATTTTTAACACCACATTTCCAAAAAATGAGGTCAGCTGACCACCTGAGTATCATGAGCAACCATGTTTATTCCATCAGTGGATTTTTGCTTCCCTGACGGAATCATTGAGGAACATTTCAAACACATATTGGCCATCACAGAGCCAGACCTTAACCCCACTGAGGCGACTGATGGTTCAGTCCCAGCTCCTGCATCCGAATGTGCCACTGGGTAAACTCCTGAACACTACTGAGTACCGCTGATGCATACATCTGGGTTTGCGCAGGTGTGGATTTGTGGCCTCTACTTTTGTGCCTATGATATATTATCATTGCGCCTCTGCAGTCTCTTACTGCATTCTTTTAGAGCTGAACTACTTTTTCAAGTCATTCTTTTTTATGTGGGATTTCAGATCTGAAGTGTTTTTATTTTAACAAACATTGCAGAAACTTTACAGAAAGATCTGCACTTGTAGCCGATGGTTTGTGAATTTACACACTGTAATAAATGTGGTGAAGGAGGCATGTGGCTGTTTTTCTTTAGTTGTGGGCAATTGTTGCGCTGCAGGAAGGAAAATCACAAATGTTCTGGTCATTAATTACATCCAAATTGTTTTTTATATGATCACTCAGTGTTTGGACAAATTTGGAGTGTATGAAATGGATCTTTTCAGTTAGGAGCATTTCCTTTTATTTTATTAATTTAACTGAAATAACAAAAGAAACACGAACTGATTAAGTAAGAGGACCAGATGTTACAATCTCTGATAATTCATTGCTTCAAATGGAGAAAGGCTCGAGGGATGGGTACCATGAAGAAAGGGTAATATTGTGAGTCTGTATGGCTGCCACACTGACCAGCTTCTCTTGCAGAACAGATCTGGGTCTCAGTTGGACAGCTTGGTAAAATAAAAGTCCTTAAAACTTGCCAACAGACTCTAACTCCTGTAAACACCTGATTACAACATACCTAAATATTATAATAGACTTTACTTTTGTCCCTTCTCTGTTACATATCTAAAACATACTTTAGTATAACAGCATTAACTGTATTTCACTCTGCTCTGGCAGGTTCACATCCTGAAGCCTGACGAGGTCCCCAAAGCGTGCTGCGCCCCCACGAAGCTCAGCCCAATCTCCGTCCTGTTCTACGACGACAACAACAACGTCATCCTCAAAAAGCATCGCAACATGGTGGTCAAGACCTGCGGCTGTCTATGAGTGGCCGAGGCCCCGCTTAGAAGAAAATGTATAAAGGGTGATTTATTTTTCCAGACGCTGCAGAAACATGAACAGTTTGGATGATATGGACCAACAAATCTCATCCAGCAGGTCTGAATGGTCCCGTTTTTCAGAGTTAAAGTTCGCAGATTTCTCCTTTGTCAGTGTTTCAGCATTTTCCGAGACTCTTTGGCTTCACAAAAACAATCGATTCGCGGCGCACGATTACATTGCAGAAATGGCATAAATGTACACATTGAACATCGCTTAGCTTCTTCAGGGAAGTTACGAGCAAATGTTTGGGCATTTCTCTTATTTTGATACATTTTCAAATTGAAAAAAGCTAATCTATCAGCATCAAACCACAAACTTTAGTTTACTACAGAAAGGTTTAAATTCTCATGAAGGCAGATGATTTTAGATGGTAGGAAATCCATCAGTGATGCCTGATAATTTTTTTTGGTTTTGTTAACTGACAGCACTACTGTTGTTATAAGAAAAATCTATATGAAGAGATTATTAAACTGTATTCAGTTAATATAAAATAAACAGTACATTTATTATCAGTTTGAGATTGAGGCGTGTAAATAATCTAATTTTATTTTTGCAAGTTTTAAGCAAATCCTAGTTATTCCACTAAAGTGAAATGCAAACATGTTGTAACCTGAGTCCAATCTGAAGCCAGCTGCTGTGAAACCAGAGTCTCAACAGGTGTGAAAGTAAACGTGATGATGGGCTTTTTACCAGCGTCTCTATCATCCTGCCTAAAACCTGGAAATCAGCCTGACGCCTGGATGTCTCAAGTCCTTAAATGCATCTGGAGGACAGAAGAGACGAGCTTTCCACGGAGGAAGTGCCTTCACATTTATGTATAAGCAGTCCTGCACACAGCTGCAATATTCCACCCGGTGTGGAAACAGTAGGGTGTACTGGAGTATTTGCAGTAGCCACTCCCAAAGCCGAGAACATCAGTGCTCCAAACGCTGGGATCATAAATTATTTTATGGTGAAAATGTGAGGACCGGGTTCTAGACTGAACCCTGGTAAATCTGTGGAGGAACAGTGAGTGCTGCTTTTAGCAAGGCTAAATCACAACTGTGACTTACGCTGAACATGTAGCTGGTCTGGAGCACGTTATGTTTGCTCGAAAATCAAATTGGAGCTCTGCGGTTTCTCCGATTCTTTAACAATAACACAGATTTTATCCTGAAGGCATGTTTTATATAAGTAAACTGTTGAGCTGTATCTCACCAACAACCATGAGAATTTACCTGTATTTAGTTAGTGCTGCAAATGCGTAAATATATTAAGCTTAAAAAGCTGTTAAGTCTTGCTAGAATTACAGAGTCACACCTGTTATTGTCACCAGTGTCTCTCCGATCACATGACTGTCCAATTAACATTATTCAGACTAATAATTCAAACCAGAACATGTCTATTACCAGAACTCTTCTATTGTCTATAAATATCTGCATACTCATGTTAAATTAAATAGACTGCATTTATTTCAGCAGGAGCAGACCAAGACTGCTCCACACCTCGCTTTGAGTCCGGATCCAGATTAGTTGATATTTTCTAAATGGTCTTGAAATCATCGCCTCTAAAACAAAATTTCATGCAAATCCATCCCAAACTTTTAACTTAACCTCTTTATATGTTAGCTTGAAGTAGCAAGTCTGAGTTAAAGACAGTTAATAGTCACAGTCTGAGTAATACACACAAAAACTAACTGTATTGATTTAAAAACAAAAACGATTCTCATGCAGAATAAAAGGCATCTGAGCAGACCGATCACATTAAATACATTTTTCAATTTATTGAAAAGGGTAAAAAAAAAAAGTTACAGTGAAAACAAATTATTTTTGCTTGCTAGTGATTTAAAGAAGACCCAAAAAGAAAATCCTTAACTCTTATCTTTTGCAGTTTCGGAACTAAATGATTTCTCTCTCAGTCCTTTGGGGCTACGTACAGCTTCTTCAAACTACAGCTGAAAGCATCGCTGAGCACAGAGCTGCATGTTTGGTTTACAGAACAACTCCTGCTTTAACTGAGGCGGGACAAAGATGGGGGGTGTTATTGCCAAGAAGGATGACACTGAGAAGTCCAAGTGGAAGAGATTTGAAAAAGAGTGCGTTATAGACTTGCTGTGTGGTTAACGTGAGGTACTGTTGTAAGGTGTTACCGAGTGTGGACACCTGTGGAGCAGCAGCAGCATGGAAGAGGCAAAGCTGTGGAGTCCGACCATACAGACAGGAAGTTAAAGGAAACGCTTAGTCGCCTTAAGGAGCCGATTTTGGGATTTTTTTTGGGGAGAGAAAGAAAAATCAGAGCTGAAGAGTTGACCCGACAGCAGAGCCACGTCCATGTGGGAGTGAAGTGAATGTGCCGTCGCCTCATTGGACGACACCGTTTCAATAGAACCGGCTGTCAGGTAGACACACATTCAGAAATTTTATTTTACATCCTATTGAAGCTTTTCCAGATCCCCGTCATTAGTCACAATTTTGATTCAGTGTAAGCAGACAGATAATCTTGCTGGTTCTGCTTCCCCCCCCTCCCCAACTTGGGATAACAAGGTAGTTGTACACAATAAATATAAAATTGGGCTGCTGGTGTACGCCTGCCCCATCATTACTGTTTTCTCTTACACAAACATGTACGTACACAGCACATACACACATCCGCCCCGTCCCGCCTTCCCAACCCGATGTCCGTGAATTCTGAGAGGTCCCAGCGTTCGTCGCCAACGTCCTTCAGGTGCCGCGAGTCGATGTTTAATCCGTAGTCATTGTGTATCTGTAAGCAACAGTTTGTGGGGTCATGTTTACAGTTTAAACACAGTTTCCTCATGTTTGCTGTGTAGTTTCACTCCAATATTAATTTAAACAGAATCAAGAAAGTTCTCAATCTGCTTTCGGTTCCAACTGGAGTGTCCCGTCAACTCACAGCCGGTCTCCAAAGCAGAAACGAGGACTACCGACGCCAGCTGCAGTCCGAGGAGGACTTGTAGTGCATCCAACATCATACAACACAAATCTGACCAGTAAGCAACCTGGCAGAGCAAATTCTGGTCTAAATTTGAAACCTGGAGAGTGGGAAACACTGTTTTTTTTAAAACACTACAGGTACTACTCACCCAGATTCAGGTCCAGTCAGCAGTCCTTTATGCCTGAACATCCGCAAGCTCGGGGGGCATGGGGGACTTGGGATGTTTGCTCTCAAAGTGCTGCTTGAAGGTTTTGGGGTCGGGCATCTGTGTCTGAAAGGAGGAGGACAGTAAAAGCATGAGAAACAAAACACCAAAAAGGTCTCATTCCAACCATTAACAGGGCTTCACTTCCCCTGGCACAGCAGGTTAAGTAAGGCAACAGCAGCCTTACTTAACCCAAGTATGTTAAGCTTACTGTACTTGGATTCTGATCCAGGAAAATCTTTATCAGATAAACTATTTTCTTACGTGTTTCAGACCACTTTGTGTTTGCTGACTGGGGGCAAAGCCCTTAAAGAATACTTAACCGAAAATGCACCAACCAGCACTGTGAGTTTAACAATGTTTGAAACTATCAGCTATCATCTGACTGAGCCTCTGGGGGAAATTCAAAGTTTTGGGGTTTCCGGTGCTGATGGCAGAAAGATAGTCAAGCCTGGTTTCCTGTCTTGTGTTTCAGTGTTTACAGTTCAAACTAGGATGCAGATTTTAAAAAGCTAAGCTGACAAATTTCTACAGTTAATTTCAGCCACTGTGTTTCTCTTGCTTTCCACATAGACCATTTACCTGCAGGTAAAGCCTTCCCATGATTGGTTAACATTAGACAACAAACAGAAGCCAAAAAGCTTCCAGTACAAAAAAAAAAATCTTGTCTAAAATTCATGTAAAATCAATCCTGCTAACAAGTTATTAACATCTGAGACTGTCGCAGCTTGTAGCTACAGCCTAACAGTGGAAGATGTCAAATGACACCCTTTAAACAAAAAAAAAAAAGGTGTAACATCTGGACTGATCCACCTGCTCTTTAATAATTCACATGTGCACATGAACCTGAGGAGGTAAGAAAGTTCAAACGTACCTAATCTGTGGCCATCAGCTGAATAATTACCAAAGTGGATGCAAACTACTTTCCACTTTCAATCACTTCAGACTCTGTAAGCAGAACAGCTACATTTTAAAAACCCAGCTAAATGACCTCTGACCTTTTCCATCTCTGGCCCTGGTTGCACTTAACCGAGATATTTATGTGACCATTACAATAAACTCCATGCAATTAACTTGAACCTATGACAATTACTGAAATTAGTGCATACAGACAAACCTGTCTTACATCTCTACAGTGCTGGTGAGAATCACTGCTCTAAAGAGTTTCCCTCGTCTCTCACATGCACAAACCCAGCCACATGACGTATGCAGCTGCTGACTGGTTGTTTTAACATCTTAAAATATGAAGCATCAACATTTTAAAAACAAAGGTGAAAGGCCTCTGCGAGCTTCGGCAGAAGCTGTGGCTGTTTCTTACCCGGCAGACAGGGCAGGTGTGGACCAGGGCGGCCTTGGCTGCAGTCTTCTGGTCAGCGCCCTGAGATTTCTTCTTCTCTGCTGCCTTCTTGGCGTTCTTCTGCTGGGACTGAATCTTCTGCTGCCCACGAGCCATGGCCCTCAGCTTCAACCTGCAGGAACGACCGGCAACAAGTTATAACGGCGCAAGAACCTACCTTATAGTCGTGCATTTCTTTTGCATTAAACGAAGTATCTTCAGGGATCTGAAAACCACATGTTAAGAGTTTATTTCTTCAGACAATAAAGGCTTAAAATCAAACTGATTTGGATTATTGGCACACTGAATTACTCTCTGGTGAAGGGCGCTTGACTGAAATGTTTGTGGCATAGCTGTAATACATTTGTAAAAATTTACTTTGTCAACTTTTTCCATAAAGTTCTGTATAAGTGCCAGATTTTACCTTTCAGAAATAAACATTTGTATTATATGATTACGGACTTCTTTAATTGTCAAAGTGATCCAGCAGCCACAATCTCTTCTTGAGCGGACCTTTATTATTGTGGGGTCACCAGGTGTGTTTGATCTAGCAGAGTCAGATGGTCTTCACGCCTTTGGAGCGGGAGTTGCACGTTTGATTCCCACCTAGGTTAGACCCCCCTATGCTCTCACAGCTAGAGATTGACAAGGTACAACACACGTGCTACGGCAAGGGAGAGATATCATCACCCCAAATGCGATAGAAGAAGGATCACTGAATGCGAGAGGAACTGACCGAAGCTTGAAACCGGACTATGTGACCTCACGTACCCTCAGAAGATCAACTAGATGATGTGACTGCAGTACTACGGTGTCAGTAGTAAGAAGAGTTACTGATATAATCATCGAAAATGTAGGCAGGTTAGTCGTTATAACATAAATATATTATATATCTACTCAAAAATAATCTCTCAGGTGACTTGCTGTAGCAGTGTCTGGATGCGACTGCAGATACAACTTTTCACACATTTTAAACGATTTGAATTATACAGCGATTCCAAACGCATCAACACAGATTTTATGGTCCCGGGGACCAACAACCAAACTTGATTTACTTATCACTTCAAACATAACTGCCTGGGGGGCGTTACTAAGATGGTAAAGTAAAGGCGTCAAATCATCACAACTTTCAGTCCTTTAAAGATCGTTAACAGCAGCTACCCTCGACGACCGAGGAGAGAGCCTCTAACAGGTTACTAATAACTAACTGATGCCACTGACTTTGTATTGTTTTCCTGACAAAATGTTAAATAAACAGCTGAAAACCGTCATCACCGCCAGCGGGCCTCTCCTCAGCCGGGGCCGCCTTGCTAACCCTGTTAGCTGAGCTAGCTAGGGAAGCTGATATTACACGTGATCGCGAGTTACAGAGCTGTGCGGTGTTTTTATACTAAAGACGAAGCAGTGTTGAGTACAAATCCGGATTAAAATACGCCAGAATAAATAACAGGTCCCTAACAGGAAGATTTTTTTCTGCGGTTTTACCTTCGAGATGCGGCTCTGCCTTCGCTCCTTTGTCGTTATCTCTCTTTTTTTAATGTGCTAAAGGAAGCTGCGGAGGCTTTTATCCAAGCTTTGAAATGCGACGAGACCAGCAGCGCCCCCTGCTGGACCGGGGCGGAGCTTCACGTTCATCCAGAGATAATATAACTATCTAGCCCCGAACGAGTGACGTTGTGATACACCTGAGTTATTATAGTTGTGATTTTTTATTTCATTTTATGCTTGGTTTCAATCTGTAAAACAAAAGCCCACCCAATTAATGGAAGTCTTTTTCTCTTTCCTTAATGTCCTGCCTCCGATACAACTTACTCTAATTTTCACATAATTTCCTTAGGGATTATAAAGGTATTCTGATTTTTAAGCCTTTGTTTTTCCTCCTCTCTCTTTGTTGTACATGGCGCCTCTCAGTACTCCTGTCAACTTTATGCATCTTCCTGACTATCCTACTTTTTCTTTGCTGTTTTCCTTTGAAAACTTTCCTGCACTTCCTCATTACATCACCAAGTCTCCTTATTTTCTTTCCTCTGTCCAGAGGATGTTTCAAACACCTCAGAGAGTGGTTTAGAAGAGTTCTCAACATTCTCCTTTCTTGTACTTCCACCATTTAATCCTTGACTCTGTCTTCACCCACTTCTTCTTTTGGATTTCTAAAGTTGTCCGACAGACTATCATCTGATGCTGCCTAGCTACATTTTACAATCTCTATCACTTCATCCAACTTACTCCAGAATTTTTCTTTCTCTTAATTGATATCCAATCTGTGGGGCATATACACGGACGTGATTCAACATCAGCCCTTCCATTTTTAGTTTCAAACTCCTGTCTGACTCTCTCTGTACCTCCAGAACATTACTAACATGCTCTTCCTTCAAGATTAACTCTACCTCATTTTTCTTCCTATCTACAGCATGATAGAACACCTTAAATCTACTTCTAACGCTCCCAGCCTTGTTTCTCTTCCTCTTGGTCTTTTTTCACACATCTACCTTCCTTCTCCATGTCATATCATCCTGCTCTCTCTCTTAACCAGTCATAGTCTCTACATTTAAGTGTCAACAATATCACCGTTTCCACTGGCATACTATTAGCCAATAGCACAGGAGGCAGTTGTTGTTAATCAGGGCTCCATCTGGTCTGGTAGAGAAATACTGTGATTTTGGATGTTTGATTTGGGAAAGATTGTATACTGGATGCCCTTCCTGATGCAGCCTTCACCATTTAACCAGGCTTGGCACTGGGTCTAGGAGTACATTAACCATGAGGGAAGCCACAAGGCAAAGTGTTATTGGGTGTGTTGTTTAGATCATATCATGTCCTTCTGTTTATCCTGATGTAAAGACCCTGCTGTATGCTGATGACACTGATCTATACCGGGGGTACCATGAGAGAAGACCTCATCAAACAGTCGACATTTTATGAAAATAAAAAGCAGACCCGATTCATATATGAGACTGTATCAACCCTCCTTTGTACCATGACATTCATATACATATTATGCTGATGTACCCCGGGGCAATGCACGAAGAGAAATAAATAAATAAATAAATAAAACAGAACTGAGCTATGATTGAAGAGAAACCACTTTTATTTTGCAAATAAGGAAAGGAATTTTAGATTTTGGTTTCATGTGATTGATTGCAGGTAAGTGCTTAACACAGCCCTGGTCTAAATGCACAAATGAAAGGAAGACTCTCTCCACAAGGATGACGTTTCGGTGTGGGATAATCTGATAAGAAAACAAGAGGAGTGACCATTCTGCTTTATATTTCAAAATGCATTTCTGCAGTCACTTGATTTAGTCACGTTACAATATACCTATTGCAAGGCAACGTCCCCATTTATTCCAGCTCTTTAGCAAGTCAGGGGCCATGAGTAAATCAGTTACTGAACCATCACTCCATAGCCAATCTCCAAACTGTAAAAAACAAAAAAGACAAGCAGCGTCAAGCAATGTAAGAAGAATTCAGCTGTAAAAATAAAATCACAACAACAGTCAAGGCACGTATTTACAACAAGCAGGGAGACATTCATTCTTTAGCATAAATGTTCTGCTATAATAACAATTAATTGCATTTTACATTACCCTGACAGCATCAAAGGCGCCAATCCAGGCCGGACCATTGTATCCCATTTCATTCATGAGATTTATTACGAAATCATACTCATCCCATTCATGGATGGAGGCAAGGTTTGCACCAAATGACCGACAATATTCCTGTAAAAGCAGACACATCACAGGCAAACACAGTGCCTCAGACTTCAATGGTAACTGCACGCTTAAGTTACTTTTTAACTATGAAAAATATAATGGATTTCTGAGTAATTTCTGAAGCATCGCTCCCAGTGCTCATGAAACTCAGGGGGACAGTTCCCTGGGAAAAGTGCTGGTATTCCATAGACAATAGACTTAATTCAGAGAGTTTCTTTACATTTTATAATTTATATAAGTTATAATTTCTTTTTTATATATAATGAAAAAAATTACACAATTGCCATGGAGGCGAGTCTTTATCCTTCACGCTCACGTCCTCTACCAGAGGCCTAGGAGCTAGAGGGTCCTGCGCAGTATTTTTGCTGTTCCTAGTGCCGCACTGTTTGCTGTTCCTGTTACAGAGATCTTGGATGACATTCCTGTGATCTGCCGGAGTCGCTCGCTCAGTTTGGGGGTCACTGACCGAGGGCTTGGATTACCACGGTGACCACTGTTGCCTTCACCCTTCACATCTTCTCCAGCTACTTTCTCAGCTCTTGGTATTTCTCAAGGTTCTCGTGCTCCTCCTTCTTGATATTGCTAGCACTTTGTATAGCTACATCTAACACCACAGCCATCTTCCTCTGGTTGTTCACCACTACTGAGCCCAGTTGGTTAGCCATCATCAGAGTTTGTCTGCCTGTATCTGGAAGACCCGTGTAATCTTGCTAGCTTCTTGCACCCTGCTGTTATGTGCTGGGTTGCTCAGGGGCTTCTTTACACAGCTGGAGCTTGTGCTCAGAGCTTGTTCCTGTGCTATCAAACCTTTCAGTCCAGCTTGCTGTAGGTTAAGCCCCCCAAAGCCTACCTCGGTACATGAGTGGGAGATATATAACTGAAGTTGCCTGGACTAGCAAGACTCACGTCAGGTGTTGAGGCTACTGGTACAAGGCTATGGCATAAGTGCACAGGGGATGAGAATAGGGAAAAGTTGGAGTCCTACTACATAACAATATACAGGAACATCTGTGCTGAGTATGGCCTAAATGTCCCAAAGAGATACACCCCCTAAGGTGGTTGAGAATGATCCTGTGGGACAAACTGGTTATGGCTAATTAAATGGACATTGTAGTGGTGGACAAGCAGAGCAAGAAGGCCGTAGTGATAGCAACATTAGGAAGAAGGAACATGAGAAGCTTGAGAAATACCTGAGAGAGCTGGTGCAGAAGATCTGCTCCTCGTAGTAATCAGAGCATTTGGTGCAGTGACCCCCAAACTCAGAATGATATCTGAGATTTCTGTATAGAAGAGGAAAGTCTTAGGAGCAGCATGGATACTGTACAGTACCCTGAAGTTCCCAGGCCTCCGGTAGAGGACCCGTGATTGAAGGACAGACAAGTTAAGAAATATTCTCCCTTACCATCAGTCCTGTTTTGCTGAGCAGGGATCAGCTCCAGTGGTGACTCTAGTACAGAACATAACAAGAATGGATCAAATGTAGGTTTTAATGTACATTGTCAGCTTTGCATGTGCAGCAGGACAGTAGAAGTGGCACTGACCTGCAGGGAACACAGTTACTTACACATTTGTACCATTTTCTTCCAGTTGTTATTGCACGAACAAAGCCACAAAACATAGAAAATACTTATCTGGAGAAAAAGTTACCTCTATGTAGCCTCTGTGCTGGCAGTAACTAACTTTGACCTACTTAATGTTAAAGATGCATCACAAGGACTTTTACCTTGCTTCATGTCAGGCACTGGATTTGCTGTGAAAGAGTATTTAGACTGAAGTTAAGCATTTGTCAACAACAAAGTAGTTTATGAAAAGACGTGCATCATATATGTCGCTATGATTTTTTTTCTGTTCAATGGTTTTCTTTGTTGTGATGAGTCTCACCTGTTGTGATGCACAAAGCAACGCCGGCAAAAAGAAGGAAAAATACCCTCATAGCTTGTTTTGGGTGATGGACTGCTGCAAAGAAAATTAATAAATACAAATTCAAACAAACCCAAAGGAAAGAACAGAAAGTTCAGGCACCTGCTTCAGTGAAGTTTAACCTCTCGGCTGAATTCTGGAGTCCTGTGAAATAACAAACTCTTATATACAAGAAGAAACAAGGAAACAATTTTTTACTTATGGTTACTGATTGAATTAGGCACGGTTAAAAAATGACTTAAAATAAATAAATAAATCAATAACTGTTCTGAAGACTCCAAAACAGGTGTTTTGTTCCAAAAAGTGCACACCTGCACCGATGACCAAGCAAATTCATGAAAGTTCTGTAGCGTCTGCAAAGTCTTCACTTCTTGACCACTTCAATAGGTACGCCACTGTCCAACAAATTATGGCCCTAAACACAGAAGTCTTGTAGTTTTGCCTGCGTACATCACTACAGGGGATTTTAAACCCAACAATGCAGATTTGATTGAACAAACCAGCATAATTCAGTATTTCTATGATTGTTTTTAATACTTGGATTAAAGTTTGCAGTCAATGACTGCCTGAAGCCTAGAACTCAGGGACATCACCAAACTCAGTTTCCTCCCTTGAGATGCTGTGTAGAAAGGAATACTTTGAAAACAACTCAACAGGAAGACTCCTGGATATCTATACTTCTAGATAGATGTGTTAGCAACAAAAGGATGCAACATCATGTGATACAAATGAAAATTATCAAAGGGAAAAAGGGGTTTTGTGTTCATTCTGTCTCTACTTGTAAAACCAGATACTGGTCACACTGATAAGGACCTAACACGCTGTCGAGTAACTGTCCGTCTCCTGGACTCTCCTCTATGTGCTGTGCTGGGTGACATAGCAAACCTAGCAATGGGACGTACTTCTGTGAATCCAGAAATTGGACTACTTGCACAACCTCTGTAGGGTACAGCTACCAGTAGTGACAGTAGACTATGCAAAACATGAAAACAACCCCCCAGAGTAGATGAGGAGGGGAAAAAATGTCAGTGGATTCCACCTGTGAAACCATTCCTTTTGGGGGTTGTCTGATTGTTGAACCTCTAGTGGACCAGTTAATTTAATTGACAGCAAAGAAGCTTAAAGTGATTAAAACCCTCTCTGCTACTTAACTGACAAGATCAATATTCGTGAAGCTTAACAGACTTGATGCTGAACTGTGTCCCTTTCATTTTCCCTCTTGGGTGGGGCCCCCAACTTGTGTTTGTGGCCCTTCAAGCCACAGTAGGTCTTTAAGCAAGGAACTGGGGGGGGGGGGAAGATACCAAGACACTGAAATTTACTCGCAGACAGAGTCCAATATAATTGTTCACCCTTTAATCAGGGATGTGATTTAAAGTGATGTATTAGGTGACGGTCTACCAAAGTAAGCAGAAGTGAGACATCTCAGTCTGAGGACAAGCTTGTTTCTGCAGGTTTGGCCCACAAAGAGCTCGAGCTGTGGATAAATGTTTAACTTTTAATCCAAGTCACAAACAAGACAACCCACGCTGTGACACAGTTTCATCACTTTATTACAGTAAATGAGTCCATATCGTACGCACACAGAACAGAGACAGACTTGTTTGTTTCTCTCTCCCTCTCCCTCCAGCACTCAGGCTCAGTGGTCTACGGGCCAGAGTGACACTAAAGTAAACAGATTAAATAAAAAATTAACAGATGTGATTTTTGTTTTTTTTAAAGGAGGTAATATTAACATCTGAGTTTTCAGAGAATTTAAGAACAATTTCTGAGATTCAGACTTCATGAAACTGTCAGTAATGTACATCCACACACACCTGATAGGTCTGTCGTAACACAGGCGCCCATGTCCACCCTGTTGTGATCGTTAGCAGCGATTCTGAATGCCACACAGCGCATAAACACAAAAATGCCCACATGTTGAGTACTAGCTGGACTCTAACCCAACTAAACACCTGTGAGATCGCTCGACACTTTTCCTCTCGATACTGCACAGTAATCATATTTTGCAAACTGTCACAAGCAAAAAGAGTTCTGTTCCAAAATGAGAATTAATGAGACGCTCGCTCTGATCCCGAGGCGTCAGTTAAGACTGCATTGTCAAACCTGCTGGCATCTGTGTTGTGATGCTCTGGGTAAAAAGCACGAAAATTTTCCGAAACCATAACCAAGCAGTTTATAAACGCATAGATTGAGGCAAGTGAAAGTCAAAAGTGAAAACCTGTTAATCCTGGAAAGTCACCAACACTCCTCCAAGCTCCTTATGACGATGACAACTGGAGCTGTGGTTAAGCCTCAGAGCGCCAACACTGAAGGACACATTTCGTATAATGGGGGAGACACAGAGGCACCTAATAAAGCACCATCATATAACTCAGTAGGACATGTAAATCTCAGGTGCTTTTTAAACCTGCTCCACTTACAAGGCAAGAAATACAGGAAGTACAACCACACATCAAAATAAACAAAAAACACTAAAGAGCTTTATGAACTCTGATAAAAGTTCTTAACTGGAGCTGGAGAAGCTAAGAGTTAACTTTCAACTTTATACCACAGACTGTAAATAAATGATGGACATAACTCCTGTCAGGTCACCCGTTGGTTAGTGAGGTCATGTTATAAAGCCCCTGAGCAGATATTTTCACTGTCGCCATCTTAGCTTTCTGTAACGAGACATCATAGTGAGGGGGTAGACCCGACTGTGAAATGAAAGAAAAGCAAGATCGCAACTTGTTAACCAATAAGCACCATGTTCAGAGACTTGCAGTAACAACAGACAAGTGGGCGTGTCCAAAAACAAACTACACTTCAAGACGAGTGATTGAAGAGACTGAAACGAAGGATACCAATGACTGACGTGTGAAGAGGTGATAAATACACTGATGGGTCATCTAAGCAACCAGAACCTTGGCTTCGCTTTTCAGAATCAGCGGCTACGTCCATCTTTTATATACAGTCTGTGCTTAACAAACCAAACTCTATGACTGAAATGAGTGAGAGTGGTGCGTTTGAGTGTGAGGAATAAAATAACTACACTGTGCACTGACCTTCACTGAATTGTTATGGGCTGCTTGTACTTTGTACTCTACCCCCTGTGAAGCAGTAACAGGAGCAATTACTTAGCCTAATAATGAAACTGAGTGCATTACTTTATCTGTGCTATAAGGATTAGGCTTGCTGGTGTTCGCCATCTACAGTCAAAAGGTAATGACTACTGTAAATATGACCTGCACAACCTGCAAAGAGATTTTCTTTTGCTTTTTTATGTTTTTCCAATTAAATTTACAGTCCATGTTTTTCCTCTTTCTGGGAAAAGCTGCAGGAAAAGGACCTGTTGGAGGATTGAATTAGTGCAGGTGGGAGAAAGTGGAACATCCTGTACATAAACAGCTCTTTTAGATATAATCACACTTAAATCAAAAATAAACCCCTTAAGTCTCACTTTAATGGTTTAATGTTCTGGACATTTCACATTTATTGACGTCACTGGCTGGCTTCTCGGGATAGACTCAAACCCAGGATGCTGCTTTTAAATGGCTCAGTCCTTTACAGGCGTCAGATTAGCTGATTATATTCACACTCGGTGAGCTGAGAGAGAGCATTATGGAACAGAACCCTTATAAGAGGCTCATTCAGCAGTCAGTCAGTCCACAGAGGACTAAAGGAGAAACAGGACGAGCTACTAAACAGTTTCACTGGTACACAAGAAAGAGAAGGAGAGAGAAAGATCGTCAACAAACATGAGGAGTGGCTGTTTTTTTTTTTCCTTTTCACTTTTGCAGTATTTACATTTTGGATAGTGAAAAAAATTATTTACAAAAATGCAGGAACTAAGACAGCTTAATGAGGGGAAATAAGATATAAACAACTCTGTAATAAAAGTAAAAAGAGGAACAAATAAAAATCAGTGATATTTACACGTGCGATAAGAGGAGGAGGGGAGTTAGGAAGTAAAATGGCTTCTGAAACCAGCCACATTTGAGTCCTCTCCTCAGGCTTGGTCACAGCTTTTCATTGCGTCAGAAAAGACTGACAGCTCTGCGTGTGAACGCTGTCGACCCGCAGAGTCGATCAAACGTGCTGGTTGGGCTCTTACAGCAGAGAAAGGGGGATGCAGCCGGCTTTAACGCGCCACAAACAAATGAAGCGGCTGGCGAGGAAGAGTGATTCTCCTTGTGTAAAATTAATGTGAACGTGTGGAGCAATTTAAAAAAAAAAAAAAAAAAAAAAGGTGGGGTGGAGGAAAAGAGCAGGTGGAGGCAATGGTACAATAGTATCAAATATACTATACTACAAACTTTCAAGTGGTCTGTGTACTAAAAATCAGTATTGTTGGCTGCTCTATTCCTAAAACACTGGCTGTTCAGACTGTAGGTGGGAGTATTCTCAGACACACACACACAGACACACACACACACACTCACTCTCTGGGCTCCAACTACTTAAAGAAAAAAACAAAACAATGCAGTGAGGACAGGAAGAACATCCTCACCATCACGGGGGTTAAATCAGAGTTGGTCCTCAAGAACACAGGAGTACCACACACACACACACAGACACACACACACACACACACACACACACACACACACACACACACTCAGCTTAAAGGGATTTCCCTGCTTGCCTACAGATATGCTTCCTCTTACGTCAGCACTGATGAGCTGATAGCCCAGCTCCATTTATCCTCGCACCATCACCACGACTTTAGAGTAACTCCAATCTCATCCAAAGACAACCTAATAAATAAACACGAACTCGCCGGAGCTTTCATTTGTTTCTCTGCTGCCTTTAATCAACAGTGAGACAAATACTCAAGCGCCACATTTCCAAACCAAGGAGGATTTAAAAAAAAAAAAAAAAAAAAAAAAACCCCAAAAAAGACAAAAACAGCTTTCTGATATCTGGACATGATTTGCATCTAAATCAATTTTTCTGCTAAGTTTTAACTGAAGTTTCGAGGCTTTCATATCCACACAACTACAAAAACCGGATGAGGGACCAATCAGATAATTCTCTGCTTCTTGTTTTTAAGCCATTAAAAGTCTGAATAATTTCAGACTGTAACACCAATTTATATGTTCATATCACTGACTTCATATCACAGAATTGAATCTTAAAAAGGAAGCAAATATGGAAATATAGTAAAGAAATAACTACGTTTTTGGTTTAGTTAAAACAGCAGAACACAGAGCCGTTTCCAGAGAAGGCTGAAATTCAAACATGTCTTTGGGGAAGGTTGAAAGTTTTCCTTTTCTGCTTGCTTAAAGAAAAGACTTTTTTTTTTTTTTTAATATAAAGTCTCCACCTCCACATTATGGGGAACTTTTGCAATCTTCTTTCACAACACTGATCTAAGACTAAAAGTACTGTCTGAACCTTTTCCTGACATTTCATGATCAGGCGAACGCAGCCAAATTACCTGTGAAGAAGGAGAACGAGCAGCCACGCTTCTGTCCAGCCATCTAGAAACATTTCTGAGGAGGCCATTTCTTTTCCCCCAACCCTAATAGGTCTAAAACTATTTCCTGAAAAGTGATGCCTTCTTTTCGAGTTGCACTTAAGTGCCCTTTCCTACAAATATGCCTCTGTGGCCGACAATGTGGGACCTAATTTTAAAAGTAAAAACATGGTTAAAAACTGAGAAAGGGTCTCAAGCCTCAAAAAAATTAAGACTCCTTCCTTGTTGGGTATATATAGTTTAGTCAGAGAAGCGTTTAGTTCCTTTAGCAGACACACCTGTAAGGATGCTCGTTTCCAACACGAGGCAAACTGACATTTATCTGGCACTGGCCTGTTTTTTTCTTCCATCTGCAGCTAAAACAACAACAGCTGAAGGTTTGATTTGTAACTTAGGTAGAGGACTGGACTAAAATAATGTCAATGTCCCTGCAACTGTTCTCCCATCCTGAGTTAAATTAAAGTCCTACTGTGATGACCTGTGATGAGGGGCCCAGTTCTAGTCTTGTTCAGGCAGCGTGCACTCATTTAAAAACACTGAATAAAAAAATAATCTTAAAAGTGAGGGGGGAAAAACAGGTATATAATGATTTTACCTAGCCAAATAAATAAAAACAAAGAAAACAAAAATGAAAAAAAAAATGGTTAACAAAAGCTTATAATACAGAGGACCAGCCCCGACTATTGAACCTTCTAAAACCACCCGAGCAGCAGCGGGACGATTCGGTGTGTGTAACAATCTCCTGTCGTAGTTTCGACCCTGACACCTAAACAACGAAGGGTTTGCTCAGTGGATTTACTGTACAGAAACAGACCATGGAAGAAGATAGCAAAGCAGCATGGTGGACAGCTGTGGACACAGAGTGTGTGTGTGTCTGAGAAAACATGGTGATGCTTTGCAGGCAGATGGGTGAGAAGCTGCTTCAGATGCTGTTGAGAGATCCTGGTACTGAACTGTGTTGAGATGAATCTGAACCGGTACCATCTGAAGGGGAGAGGAAGAAGAGGCAAAAGGTACAGTGAGCTTTAAATTGAAGCTTTACAGCTTTACAGAGCAGTAAACATCAGACAGTGTAATAGAAAATAATCAGTCTGAAATTTTATGCGTAGTGCTGCCATCTTGTGTCAGGAGAGAAAAAACAAAATAAAAACACCCGCTCCCCCAAACTTTCTATTTCAAACTATTTATGTCAGATTTATGTTTGTTTGTTTTAAATACACAAGGTGACTCTTAAGATCTTCAGAAACTTCTTAAGGCCTTAAAATCAACTTTGCATCTATTTTAAATCTGTACAAAACAGTAGCTTAAGTTTCAATTTGAAAGTCCTAGGCGACTTCCTTCTCGAGTAATCGGATTTACAAACTTTGGTGTCCATGCTGACCGCCCACCCACCCAGCAGGGTGACAACAAAACCATAAGATTTTTACTGCTGAGACGTACAAACAGCATAATATTTTTGAAAGACTTTTGAAGAACTAATTTAAGGCATTTAAACTTAGAGAATTTTGTGCAGCCTGTCTCAATTTTACCAAATGGCCATCATAAACTTTTCAGGTGAATGAGTTTAATTCCCTACAAGGCATTTTAAGGATTTGTATGAACTAAAAATAACAGAGGTGTTCAAATTTATACAAATATACGATGTTGATGGGGACATCAAGGATGGGACTTAAATAAGGTGTGCTTATTAAAATGTTTCCATGAGATATAAAGATGGTTTTCAAAAATATAAAGACAATTTTAAGAGTTTTAATTCTTCAGTGTCTGGATTTAAAAAAATAAAATCAAAAAGGTAAAACATAAAAATATATTTCAGTTTTTTTCCTCTCAGCTGGCAGAAAAGCCTGCTATTGACAGTGTCAGTAAAATTACAATAAGAGTTTCCCACCGTGTGCAGAAGCAGCTGTGTGAGAGCGAGCGTGAGGAGGAATGAGGATTGAGTTCAGCTGAGGCTGGATCGACAGCTCTGCAGAGAATAAAAGGAGAGTTTTTATTTAGCGCTGAGTCATAAGGAGAGCGCAGTGTCATTCAACAGAACAAAAGAGGCATACTGAATTAACCGGAACACCTCAGCAGTCGCAGAACAAACTGACTTTAAAGTCGTGTTACAGACATAGAATCATCATGCAGAGCAGCTACAACTTAGCTGAACAATTAGCAAAGAAAAAAGGGAAGGAAACAAGACTTTAACTCTGCTACCTGTGGTGCTAAAGTTGAAGAGCATCGGCAGTTCTCGTCCACTGGGCAGCCTCGTGTTTGGCTGGCGCAGTTCGTCGAAGAAGGCATGTGCACAGGCCTCTAGCGGGGAGAGGCGTGAGGCTGGCGTGTACTCCAGCAGCCGAGAGCAAAGCGCAATGGCCTCTGGAGGGGTGCGAGGTTTAAACACCTGAGGAAATACGAGAGCTCTTCTTCAAAAGTTCCGACATCAAGCAACATGTTTTGATACTGGCAAGACATTGGTTAAACATACTGGCAAGCTCCATATGCCAGTATGTTTAACCAGTGTCATGCAATGCAGGGTTTCTTCCATTCTGGAAGTTAACCAAAGTTAACCCAAAATGACAGACAGTCATTTCTATGCAGGAGTTCTGCATCTACAAAGGCAACAGCAGGCAGCTTTTGAAGTAGAGCCAGCTGCTTTGTAGTAAATTTACAAGGGATTCTTCTCTTGGCTGCATGCTGAGTATATACTTTTTGTATATCTCAGTTAATCAAACATTAAAAACACCTCAAGTCCATGTGGCCTCATCCTCACAACCACAGGATTTCTCTTTTTTACTCTAATAAACTTGTGCACCTAAAAGAGGTTTTCTACTCTCCTCCTCCTTAGGTCCTTTTTTTAAGGGAAAAGATAAATTATAGGGCTTTAAAATTCAATAAACCTACCAATAAAGATGAGCCTAATGATTGCTTCTGAGTGGCAGCACTTTATGGTTGCACTGGAAGCAGCAGTCGGTACATCAACAAAAATGATGTCCTAGCTGTAGGTGCCCCGTGCTTTGGTATCTCAGTTTTTCTAACCTGGTGCCATGTCTACGAGTGTGTTACAGCTCTACAGCAACATATAGCAATGCACACAGAGAGAAGCTGCAACAGCTGGAAAATATGAGACATGCTGGAGAAAACCTCTGTGACTGCTTCATTTCCTGTTTTGACTTCTTCTGCACCAGCGCTGGTGAAAAGGTTGCAACACCTACTGTTTTGGAGAAAACTAGCAAGTCCAGAGTGCCACAAACACCAATGTAAATATTCCCAGGGCTGTGATGATGTCATGCATACCATTGCAGTAACCATAAAGGAGGCTTACAGAGGACGTTGGGCACCAAACTGAACGAGACTTCACTTGAAAATACACTTAATGACACCAAAGACCAAATGACTCCTATCCCTGCTACACTACAGTAGCTACCAGTTAAGATACAGAAATGACTTTAAACTTTTAAATGTAAAGCATTTCATGGGCTCGCCGACTATATTACACATCAACTCCCCTTCAAAAACTGAGTCACTGCCCAAGTTCCTCGGGTCAGACTAAAGGAAATTTAGACACCCTGCAGTTGAGGAACTGTTTTGCAAAAGAACCGAGGTTAGCAAATTCTGCATCTACTTTTAAATCATTTCCTAAAACTTACTTTTGCAGAAATGATTCATTTTGTCTGAAAAAGTATAAAAGCTGTAACTGCTGGTTTTGCCATTTTCTTTTTAACATTATGAACAACAATACTTCATTTTTTGGGACTGTTACTTGACATCTAAGTCAGTGCCATCAATATAATTAACAAGAAACTACCAACATAACATTTTTCATTTACTTGATGAAACTGTGATAACTTTTATTTCTCACTTCAGACAAAAGATCGGTCTTATTCACAGTGCACCTGCTTCCAGAGAGCATAGACCTGGAGAAAACTGACTGTGCTGCTGTTATTCGTCCTCAGGTGTTATTTACCTTGGTCCAAGGATGCGCTTTGATCTGAGGGAACTTGAATTCTGTGTAGTTTGGATTCATCTCTCGAATTTGTTCCCTTGTTGGTGTTCCTAACACCTGAGAACAGAAGAGGAGGATAAGACATTTACTTCAAACAGAGTGTTTGCAAGACTACATTTTAATAGTATAAATGAATGGTGCAGAAAGACTTAAATGAAAAAACAAAACAACAAACAAACAAACAAACAACTCACTTTGATAATCTCCACTAGCTGATCCACTCCACTGTCGCCGGGGAATATGGGCTGTCCGAGCAGCAGCTCTGCCAGTACGCAGCCAGCTGACCAGATGTCGATGTTTGCTGTGTAGTCTGTGGCGCCAAAAATCAGCTCTGGGGCGCGGTAGTACCGTGAGCAGATATACGACACATTTGGTTCACCCCGGATAAGTTGCTTTGCGCTGAAGGAAGCACAAGAATCACGTGAAATGGTAACAAAGACGGCAGGAAAAAAAGAAAGATAGGAGATCAATATATACCAAACGACTCCCTACTGAGCACTCAGTTGTCTGGAAAATAGTGACACTATTCCTGGAAGATGCCTCTGTGTGCAGATAGTAAGAGGGTCGGAAGTTTTTATATTTCCCTGAGCATCAAAGAGAAATATAGACTCTGAGGACTAACTTCTTTCCTTTACCTTCCCCTTCTGTCAGCAAGCAAAATTTGAAAACAATTTTTATGATATACAAACATTCATAAAGCAATATAATCTTAAAAGAGTACTTGATGACTTTTATAAAATTTGCAATCAGGCATTTGCTGTTTTGAATTATAGTTTATTTCTATCAGACAGATTAACACAACTGGGCAGAGCAAGATTAACACTTTATTACACACCATATGAGTCCTTTCATTTAACAACGTCTTAATTTAACTAATTAAACATTGTAATTAAAGTCTGATCTTCAACCAAATGCCTGATCATCATCTGCAGATACTGAAGAGGAGATCAGTAATGCAGCTTGAGTGCAGGAGAAAGGCTATTGGGAGAGACGTGTGTGCTTGTGAAACAGAAAAATAAGCATTTGAATAAAAAAAATAAAATACTACCAAAAATAAAAACAGAGCCGTGTTCCTGACGCTAAACTTGAGTTTTTGCCAGCTGTCATTTCTGGATCTAATATAAGACGCATGAAACCATACATCACTGTTTAATACTTCACACTCTGTACAGGGCTTTTCTCAGCACACGTTTACAGCAGCTGTGTTACTTTCTGCTTGTTTTATGGTTAACTTTTTTGTATTTTTACAACATTACTCTTTGCTTTTCCTTTGTGAAGTATAATGCTCTAATAGCCATTGACGTGTCCTCGTTTCCAATTAATCACATGCAGCAAACTCCAAGTCTTTCACATGAATGTGCTCATAGCTAGATTAGATGAGTTGAATTGAGGTGACAACCACCTTCATTACCCTGTTCAGACTGTTTGCAGTCCTATGCATGTTGAACTTGATTCACAGAACAGAATCTAAGTGTTAAGCATTAGAAATGCTGTTATTCTTCCCATATTAGATTTCAGAAAAAATATATATACTTAAAAGGTAGATAAACGTAATCCTGCTACTACTGTTAAATTAAGTTCTGATTTGTGTGGAAATTTTTTTGGTTTAGTTTACCTGCCAAAGTCACACAGCTTTAGGACGGCAGTTTCTGGGTCGACGAGCAGGTTTTGGGGCTTGATGTCTCTGTGACACACACCTTGGGAATGGATATAAGCCAGACTGCGAAACAACTGGTACATGTACACCTGTTGGAGGTCAACACAAAATACAAAAATCAGACAACATAGAAATAATTTATTAAGAGGCATAAATAGCATAAAGCTTGGTATTTGTACTGGAGACCTGAGGAGATTCTTGAAAACAAGAAGGAAATTCTGAACTTTACAATGTTTGAAGTTTTTGGAGAATAAAAACTTCAACAGAAAAATACTGTGACTTGGACAACATGGAAATGTTTTGGAAGGAAATTAGGGGCAGAATTACCTTCACATATATGATAGGAATAATGCTCTTGGCCTTGTTAAAATGCCTGGCAACCCTGTAGACCGTCTCGGGGACAAAGTCCAGCACGAGGTTGAGGTACACTTCATCCTTCTGCAAAGGATGGAGGGATTGACACAAAGGTAACTGTAGTTAAAGCATTTATGGTTTAAGACAGCTAAGCAAACAGACAGACAAGCCTGGCATAACCTCGCACGCTGATACAAAACATTTCCAGTAAGTTACTTCTGCAACATTAAATCAGATTCTATATTTATCAGTAAAAGAAACTAATTTCTTCCCCTTTTTAGGGTTGGGTTATTTTTTTAATGCTATATCTGAGCATCTGTATATGTATTATGGACATGCACCATTTCCTTTTATTTATAGTTTCGACATACTGAAACTACTGGGAGTTTAGAGAGGTTTAATTATTTTATGTCTATTTTTTTTATAAACCATAGCTTAACTTATGTTAGTTTTGTTTCACCATCTCTTCTTTCAGCTCTCTTTAGAGTAGTCTGTACCATGACCCTTTTGTTTTTTTTTACCTTCTCGCCACTAGAGTAGAAGAAATAACGTAATCGGACAATGTTGCAGTGGTCCAACTTCCTCATGATCTGTAGTTCCCGATTCTGTACAAACAGACACATGAGTCAATGAGGGAAACCAAGTAAACAAAGTGATCACGAAAACTATTAACAAGGAGGGTGAGGGGGGTGCCATTGATAAGATTATTACAGAAACTAAATTACACGCCTACCTTGAACCTCTTATCCTGCAGAACCTTTTTGATGGCCACCATCTCCTGTGTGTCGATGAGGCGAGCTTGGTACACCACACCAAACGACCCATTCCCAATGACCTGCAAGGTTTTAACAGAACAGGAGAGTCAGACTGAAGGACAGCCCATCAGGTGATCAACCACAAACATTTATTTAATTTCCTGAAAGCTGCAGCTGCTGGTGTTTCCATTCTTTTAACAGTAATAAATTGGCTCTATCCATCTTTGACTGATAGTCTGTTTTTTTCTGAAAGTCTTTTTCAAGCCTACAGCGCATATGATGACTCTTCAGTGGAGATCTGTCACTCTAACAACCACAAAATTTAAATTATAAAATAGCAACTTATGTATTTAAATCCAAACAATCTTCCTTTTTTGTTAATCCTACCTCAGCCTATTCTTATAAAACTAATGAAGTAGTTTCTCATGCCTAAACCTAACGATTTATGGTGTCCAACCAAATTCCATTAGTAATCTAACAGAAGTGTTAAGGGTCTCATGCGGGACTTCTGTGAAATGATAACTATGTGGACATATGTAGAAAATTTGTTTATAAAAATAAATAAGAGGGGAAATTAATGATCAAGAAAATGTTTTAATAGATTAAATCTTGTGACTGTTTCACAAAAGATAGATGGATAGTCAGACATGAGCACAGAAACAGTACATGAATAAATCAAAATTCTTTGGCAATTTTCCCATTTAAATCCTTTGGTATTAAAATTACAGGTATTAAAAATGGCGATTAAGCACATTGAGATGTTTGTAGTCAGATTTTATTTCTGCTTAAGACTCTTGCCAAATTATACAAATATAATGATAACGTTCCACTGCTGCAGGCATCAGACAAGTTAAGTATTTCTGATAAGCCTAAACGACGATTTTATTGGCTTTGTGATAAAAGTGTGATAAATCTGAATTTACACACACCTACAGAGCCATTAAGTAATCTTAAAAGTGATAACAGCCTGGCTCTGTGCAACACTCTTCTTTATGTAGTTTCAGGCTACAGTTGACACAGTTATGTCATTTTTTCCAAAGACACAAGCAAAAGAATGTGCGCCTTTAAAATCATGCATTTTTATGGCTTGGCAGAATAATTATGGAAATATCAGCATTGACCAATACCCTTATTAATTCCACATGCAGTGATTAAAGTTTCAAATAACGTTTGACTTATCCCTGTGAGCCAAAAGCTCAGGATTCAGATTGTTCCACTGGTAGCTCTATAGGATGGGTGTCAAACTCCAGTCCTTGAGGGCCAGTGTTCTGAAACTTCATGCTGAGGTGGTGATGTTACAGTAGCTCATGAGTGAATGAACATGGTGCAATTAAAGTACTTTTAGGAGTACATTTTTCCAAACACATGTATTTTAATTTACTTGAGTTAGGTTAGGGGTTGCCACCTCAGCATGCAGTTCTATAGTCTTGCTAATGACCTACTTATTTTATTCCGTTGTGTTGCAGCTGGACACGTTTAAAAGTTTCAGGACACTGGCCCTCAAGGACTAAAACCTGTGACGTTTAAAAACTCATGAAAACTAACTCATCAAAAACTAATCACGAGAATCCAATAAAAATATAAAGTTGGAAATAAGAACGACAGATCCCATTTAACGTCTTTAACGCCCTTGTCATACCAAACGAGGGCAGTTTTTGCTGAGATTACATACAAAGTTTATGCACGATTTGGTTTGCCAAAAATTTCTGTTAGACAATAAGAAAAGTGGCAATAATGCGTCTGTGTGGGTTGAAAATATTTCAGCTTCAGTGAAAAATCTGCTTGATGCTGTATCATAATGACCCATCAGCTGAAACTCTCCTACAGACTGGATGTTTTGGTGGCGTCACCAACAATGACAAATGGAGGACAAGCGCACTGTACTCGCCAACTGTTTGATTCAACTTCAGTTTCTCATTGTTACAAACTACATAAACTATAAATTCATTTTGCTCTTGGAGAAAAGGGGGGGGGGGAAAAACCTGGATGCTACTAAGAACCAATCAGAAGTCCTTAAAAGTGGTTTGATTTTGATACATTTTCTTTTAGTTTCAAGAAAACTGAAATTGTGTTGTTCTGATTTTTAAAAATCCAAAAGAAACCAAAGAAGACGTATAAGCATTTGGTTCTGCACAAGTGTGTTTGGTCTCTACTTGCTACATAGACTGGGGGCTTTACATGTGCTGTTCACAACTGTGCGTTTAATATGCAGCAACTAAGTAAAACCATCCTCAACAGACAAAACAAAAATGAGGAGAAGACTTGGAAAAAGAAAGTTGTAATTTCATAGAGCTTCAGTTTTTCTTTCTTTCTCACCTTGATGTCAGTGTAGGAGACTTCCTGTGGGCGGTCTGGTCCCTGACCCGGTGTGGCCACGACTGTTGTCACCTTCCCGCTGTCTCCTAGGAAACAAGCAGGAAGAGGCATGTTAAAAATTGTAGCTATAGTGCGGTTAACTGTGCTGCAGACCACAGAACAGTTATAAGGAGGTTTTAAATGTCCTGTCATCCCTCTGGCTCATTTCTATGAGACTTAAAGAAATGAAAGACCTTTAGGATACAAACTAAACAGCACTCCTGACATTCAACTGACTGCCAACAGCCTTTACATCTGGGCTGTCTCTCCACTGG
Organism: Rhamphochromis sp. 'chilingali'; assembly: GCF_963969265.1. NCBI lineage: Eukaryota > Metazoa > Chordata > Actinopteri > Cichliformes > Cichlidae > Rhamphochromis > Rhamphochromis sp. 'chilingali'. The sequence continues at coordinate 29,852,049 of NC_137944.1, forward strand.
CCGGGTGATTATTTAGGTTAATGACAGCCTGTGAATGATTGTCAACTTTACAAAACCCTCCAAGGAAGAAGGAGCGAAAGACAGAGTTCATATTCAAGACGCTGTGACTAATTAAAGTGGGAATGGACCCAAAAATAGGCCAGCCACTTTCTTTGTCTTCATAAATTTTTTTTAAGTCATAACAGCCTAACATAAAAGGATTATTTTTGTAGCATCATCAGCCATATATTAGCCTCCAGTATAATGGGAAGACTGTAGCATTTCACTCAATTATTGTTTAACTGAAATGGAGGAAATATACTTTTCTGCCATTAACATTTTCACACGTGAGCCTCAGATTGAGGTTCAATTACCCAGACATCTAACCTACCCGAATGGTTCAATCATTAAGGTGGTGACTTTGGTTTGCACACATGATTTCATGTTTTTCCCATCACCTCGTTTCCTGTCAGCTAGATGTTCGCTCACTAAAGCCCGTTTTTTTCACTAGCACCTACTTCACTCGACTGTTTTTAGGTTTTTCCATTAGGTGGTAGTACAACCTGGTACCAGGTACTTTTTTAGTACCTACTCGAACGGATTTCCAAGTGAGCCGAGTCGAGCCGAAAATGTGCCATCAACAGACTGCACGCCACTGATTGGCCAGGGAGTGACGTCAGTCAATGAGTCATGAGGGCAACTTTCAGGAATAAAACCAGTCATTTGTGGAAACCTGGAAATGATGAAAATGGCTACGCACAAGTGCCCTCCATTTTTGTGTTTGTTTTGCATAAAAATGTCACAGGACCTTGCTATAATACCACCACCCACATTGAGGTAGTAATCAATTATAATGGAAAACAATCGAAACTCAGTAGAGTCACGTTGAGTAGGTGCTGGTGGAAAAGAGGCTATTTTTTGCATGTAAAAATAATCCTGAGAACAGAAATCCTGCATACGTGGCTGAAACCGTGACTCTCTCTCAGGTCAAAGCTGGTCGAGGTGTGAAAGCAAAAACTGAATCACAGACCGAAGGACGGTGACATTCTTCCGATGAGCCCCAGTCTCTTACAAAGAAAGAAATATCAGAATACTGCAAAAAGAAATTAAATGCATGGGTTGTTCTCTATCAGATAAGGCATGCCTTGGAGTTGAGAAAAGTGTAAAGCATCTCCAACATCGGCCCAATTTCCTTTCACATCTATTTTTTACCAACAAGGTTTCTAAGTGTCAAAATGTTTGATAAATTAGCATGTACACTTCAATCAATCATCATCAACACCACCACCACAAACAAACAGATAAAAGTAAAAAAAAAAAAAAAAAAAAAAGGGGGGGGGATACAAACACACAAAACGTTTCCTCAACAGTCCAAGTAGAATCATAGTTTAGAAGTACTAATTCTCATAGGAAGATATGCCTCGTGCAGAAAAGTCACTGTCTTGTATATGAAAATTTGGGAATCATCTGTTGTTCCTGTCAACTAGTTCTGAAATTTCCAGTACAGACCAAAGTAGTTTTGGGTTTCCACCAAATGAAAATCACCAATACTGTGTTTTCAGTGGGGTTTACTAAACTCAAGATTAAAAATGTCATTTTTGTTTGGCAAATTGACGGGTCTTAGTTTTGAGTATATGTGGATCAATCATGCCTTTATGCAATACCCTTAAAGACTCATTTGAGCCTGGAAAAACCTCGAATAAACTGCATCAGCAGGTTTCCCAGACATGGATTAGGCCTAGGCCCAGTCTAAACGAAAAACTCAATGAAAACCTGTGTTGACGGTCTGCGATTAGGCTTAATCTATGTCTGAACCTTGATCCGATTCCCATTTCTCTGTGTGGCCATTGGTTAAACTTAATATGACAACCCTGCTTTAACTTTAAATTTAATTTTCCTGTGTTATCTGTGCAGTCTAAATAATGGGGCAACACTGTCATGTAGCTATGATGGTTCTGTGTCACTACCACTCTATGTCCACACACTTAATGCTCTGTTTACCAAACAAGACAATGCACTTATTGATATTGTTCTCGTTCACACAGAACTGCATACCCTAGTGTTCCTGCATGTCTGTGTCCACACAGCAAACTGTCCTGGTTATCCAAATGACACGATGGCAGTATCTGTTACAGCTGAAACCGTGAGGCCTGCAGCGTGACCGTGTCAGTGGGTTCCCTACCTCATTGACTGGGTTCAAGCTCTGAACCCTGATGAACACACTCACTTGTCCAGGTTAAAAGTAGGGCAACTGTCTTAGATGCTGCTCCCCCCCCCTTCTGCTGCTGTTTATTTTTTATAGCATGAAAAATAATTTCCACGGGCTTGTAACTTGCTCGAGGCTGTTAATCTATCACGATAAAGATGAAGCCTTTTCTCCGTCTTCGTCAGAGTTCCTGATTTATCACCGCTTCACGGTTCAGTGTTTTCATACCAGTGCTGCATTGTGTGTCACCGCTTGGCTTCCTGTCTTTCACCTGACATTCACAGACGGGAAACACGCGTCTCCAGGAGGAAATAATCCCTGCATGCATGCCATTATTCAAACTCTGTCACACCAACACCAATTCAGCTGCAGTTTTTTTTTTTTTTTTAAAAGGCTGATACATTGTAGCCAGATCAAAAAATGCGTGTTGCATCTACTCCTCCTAACCTCCAAGTCAAATTAATAATGACCTCAGCTGAACATTTATCTCCCACTGGGATATTTCTAATCAAAAAATGTTTCTTAACAGGAATTTGGTTGTATATTTATACGTTGTATTTTACTGCAAGTGGCTCATTGTTGTGGCAAGGAAAATGAACACTTGCATGCAAGTCCCGACAAAAAACACTCTGATTTTATTGTAATTTCCCACCCATAATCGTTATATATGATAATAGACCTAGAACAAGATTTACTGCTGCAGAACTCTTGATTTTGAATGTTTCTCTGCAAATATTTTAAATACGACACATCTAAAAACCATGTGTTTGTTTAGACTTGCTCTGAAACAGAAGCACAACAGAGGATAAAAGGCTGGTGTTAAAATAATAAGGGCACACTGTACCCACCTTAAGTGTTCCTTTTCTAGTATTACTGACACAAATAGATTTAGTAATGTAGTTGGTAATGGTGCATCACAACAAGTTTCCCCTCATGTTACTTGCGGAAATAGAGTTGTGCTAGAAACCTACAAATATCTGCAGCCAGTGGAAAAGTAAGCTGGAATCAAAACATATTGTCAGCATTAACGACCGAGTGTTAAGCTTCTATTCAGTTCTCTCCTTTTTTTCCTGTCTGTCTGAAAACCCAACGTGAACCATTCATCTCCAGCTGCTTTTAAATGCCATCAATAAGCTTGCCCCTCGTTCCTTTTTGAAAATTTTTACACCACAGTTGAAACAGAACTTGAGTAAACAAGGATTCATATGCACACAGAAAACCATTCACTCACTGTGCATCGCTTTGAAACTGATGATGATCACTTGTGGAAATCACAAGGTCCATCTTGTCTAGTAAGCCTCTACCTTATTTACCACTAGGTCTTATGACAAATATGACATTTGACACTTTCACTGGTAGCCCCTTCAGTCATTTGCTGCAAGTTGAGAAAAGTTTATCTCAGGTCCCGCCCACTTTTGCGTTGCCAAATATGTACATTCTGTGATCTCTGGTCACTACAGTGCAGCAAATCACTTCTGGTGTGGACACAGTTTAATTGAATGGAAGATAATTTCACACCTTTTAAACTTTGAAAACAAAATGTAAATACATTGAAGTCCCATACAGAATAAAATGGGCACCATAAATAAGCGTACTTGGTCATTTATAAGCCAAATAATTTAGTCAGCTGAGGGTTACATTATGCAAGAAGTAGTCTGAATTGCCACACTTAAGCAGCAGGTTTCTGTGTTAATATCTTTACACACAAGAAACAAACTGCACTTAGATGAACTCCACACTTTAAAGCAAAGTAGTTCAAGAGAATTAAGTTTACCTTATTAATATGCAGTTTAATGCAGCAGCATCTTCCAAAAAATCTAACCAGGGCATCTGCTCTGTGGGGAGAACTGCTGGTGGAAGAAAGAGGCTTCTATTGTTTTAGAGTATAGCACTCATGTTATGTTTAACATGTCCATAAAAAAACAAACAAACCAAAAAACAAACATGTCCACTTCCCGGTACACTGAGGTTACATCTGTGAGTAAACTGTAAGCTGATTTACATCAACTTTACATAAAATCAATGTAGCTGTTACCAACCTTGTGATACCCTCAAGCCTGAGGTGATCACATGATTGTATCAGAAACGTCTCTGCAGTGTTTCATAGAAGAGATAGTGACTCAACACACATTTCCTACTTTATCAAACTGACAGTCTGACACTGAGCTGTCCGTTTTCTAAAGCTTGTCCAGGTCACAGGTAGAGTGACCTAATCCTAACAAAATAAATATTTGTGTGGATCAGATTAAAAAAAAATGTTTTAAATGTGTGTTACTGGGAATTATGCACTCGTTTATTAACAACATTAGTATTTAACAATGTTTCAAAGGGTAGAAACACGCATGAATGCTGTTGAATAAGTTAACAGACTTATTCAACAGCAAGGCCTATTCTAAGCCAGGAAACACCTGCTACAGTTAAAAGACAGCCTGAAATACTGACATTGTTAACCTACACAAAAGCTTCACAGTTACAGGTGTGGCATCATTCGTGTGAAGGACAAACATCCAGGATTTAATTTAATTGCATTTTTCCCCAACTTGCTTGCTAAGAATAAGCAGTAAGCATAAATGAAAATAGATAACTCTTTCTCAGTTTTACCGATGGATAAACACATTTCAAACATCACAACTTTTACTTGGAAGGCGAACGGTCTCTTGCCCCTGACTTGTGTCCTACATGTTCAACCTCCACTGTACAGGTATGATGCTCTGAATTTTATATATTGCATTGCAAAAGTCAAGCCCTCATATCATTCATCCAGCATTGACATCGGATTGCCATGAGCACGAAACTAGAAGTTAGATCCTCAACTGTATTTTGCATTATAAAACTTCAAACACTGCAAAGGAATTACACTTTATGCATGAAGCAGACCTGAGATAAATCCTGGTGCTGCTCACAGACCATACAAAAAAAACAAAACAAAACAGGAAAAGAGAACATCTTCCTGGATGCAGCGGTGACAGCAGCCGACAAGGTAATTATACAACGATGTGAAGAAATGTTCTGCTTCATGGAAGCAGGACCTGTTTCCTCTTTTGAATAGAAAAACTCTACAATACACATACACACACAAAAAAATTTAATTCACTGTCAAGCATCCCATAATATTAGCATCAATTCTGATGCTGGTACTCTAATTTCCAAGAGAGAAATATTTTAGTGATTATATAAGTATTAATAACAGCGTATTTCAGCAAAAATGTAATCATAGAGGATTACTGTACACAGCATGTCTTTAGTCCTCCTCCTTCACTTCAAAGACATGTCAGGGCTTGTCAGCTCAGGAGGTACATTCACACAGGGCCTTAATGCAGAAAACTAAGGTTTTCAGGACATCTCCACACCAATTAAAACTATTTTGGCAGGTAACCAGGTGGGTAAGCAACCTGTTATTTAATCTAAGCTATAAGGAGGTGCATTTTTCTTCATTGTTTAATACACAGTGAGGTAAAAATGTCATCTTTAAGAGTTACCAACAACAAGTACCATATTCAGAGCAAAGGACTGAAATTAGACCAATACCGGTATTTTATAACATCAAGGAAATGCCTCAACATTACATGTTTTCCAGTCTTTATACAGACAGATCCATTGAAAAACAAGCCAACGCGTTAGAGATTTAGTTGTGGACTTTGACTCAGGCTACACACTAGCCCGGATAGATTTGAAAACAGCGTTTTCGTCTGAAAAACGCTCGGAGTCCACAGTAGCGTTTTCAGTCATTTTCACAGAGTTGTGCGTCCACATTGAAACGGCAGAAAACGCCTACGTTCCAGTACCGCGCATGCGTGAAGCGCAAGAAGATTCGGCCTGCCTCATTTCTGTCAGCCGTTTATTTACTTTCCGGCTCGTTGAAATGTCGCGGCAAAATGTCGAGGAAAAGCACCGAGTTTTTCAAATGGACTAACAATGAGGTGGAGATGTTGCTGCAAGTAACACAAAAGTACAAAGTTGCAAAAGCGAGTGAGAATTAAAGAATTTGAAGAAAAGCTATCTGGAGCATGTACAAACTGATATTAATGTTTAAAAGGGCTGTCAAAATTGAGAGCAAATAAAACAACTGCTGTATAATGCCCTCCGCTATCTTTGTTTAATTAGTCACATGAGTGCATCACATGACTAAAATGCGTCATCGTTTTCGAAAGTCTGCGTTTTCACTGTCCACACTGCGACGCAAACGCACCGTCTTCAAATGTATTCGTTTTCCAGAGCGTTTTCAAAACGCTGCGTTTTTCCTTGGGGAAAGTGCCATCCGGTGTGGATGGGAGGCCAAAATGGAGAGAAAACGATGTGTTTTCAAAACGCATTAGTGTGGACGGAGCCTCAGAGCTGAACTTTTCTCATGTGAGATTTATCTCCAGATCTGCCATTTATCTCCTTAAAAATGCCACAAAAGTGAAACCATTTCTTTATCTCTCCAAGTGACCAAGCTTTTAAAGCAGGCTTGAAAAATGCTCAGCTATCTAGTCTTTGAAAAAACAGCAGCCTGAGTGCTTATTTGGACAAGATGGATGGTACGCATTAAGGCCCTACACGGTCCTTTGCTGCACAAATCCAGGAGTTTTCCAGCAAAAAACAAAAAAACTGTTGGCTTTCTACCTAAAGAAAGATCAGCAGGATTATGATTTCAAAGTTGTTGGGGTTTTTTTTGGTTTTTTTTAATTCTTGTTAGTGGTGTTTAATGTTTAATGTAGTAAGGCAACACAGATTCTGTGCCTTACATATACTGGAAGAAATTGTGATTATATTTGCAGTCATCACTGCCCCAAAGGTCCATTTTTAGCCAGAAAAAAGCCCTAATGTGTCTTATATGCTCTCAGAGTATACGCCATTATACCAGGTGGGGCAGCTTTTTACTTTTTATGCTTCAAATCACAGGAACAATCACTGAAATAGAAAATCTAAAACCGGCCTCTTCAGCCTGGCTTGTGATTAAGTATGATTTATAGACATAGCTTACCACTTTTTAAATTGGCTTTGCTGTATCTAGTTTTCAAAATGTAATTAATGTTAAATCCCTTTCAAATATTTATCGGGCGTTACCTTCCTGTGTTCCCTTCTCCTTTTGAAAAGGCATGTATGGTTTAAAATAAATAAAATAAGTTATTGTATTTTATTCTGTTTGGTTTTATAATTTACTCTCTACTTTTTATTTCATTTGTTTTATTATTTTTTTTATAGGCTTGTCAGTCATCTGTGAAGCACTACAATTCAACTTTGCATTGACTAAGCTCCATGTCCAAGTTTAATTTTAATCCCCCAAATCACTTCATTCCCTCACGTGTCAACGTTGCTCCGGGTTCACTGTGGTCTGCTGGGAGTGAAGCTGGCTATACAATTAAGCATATCAGAGGTTTAGGTGTTTTTTTAAATTTTTTATTATTATTTCTGATGAACAAAAATGGATTAAAGTATTTTTACCCAACTTACAAAAAGAACTTGTTTAAAAAAATAAAAATAAATAAATATCACAGTCCTGGTGATATATTCAGGAAAATCCTACTGACAGAAATTCTGCCTCCAGGTATAGCTTGCAGGTTGCTCAAACATGACAAAAAACACCTGATCAACCATTCAAAAGAGTATCTTTAAATTGCCAAAGGCAACATTTGATAGGACATCAGTCTGTGTTGTTCTGCTGCAGAGAAACTAGGGGTCACATGGCTTTGAACTGGAGATGACCTCCCTTTTGGGCTCTAATATCAAGAGACGCGGCAGTGGCTGCAAATGGATGATAAGGTTTGGATTAACACACACACATAGATCTCTGCTTACACCCGCTACTACAGTGATAAAAGGGCATACTATTATTTCTCCTCAGACTGAGGAAACCCACTCCTTGGGCTCTGCTGTTGGACGTGGATCACTTGCATCCTCCAGGCGTCGGCCACCTGCTGCTAAGCTTCTTTTTTTAACACTACCCCGCAGGTGACCTTGGTGAATATGCAACTTTTCCGCCCTGACCCTCCACCAGTGGATTCAGACTGTTAGCTAATGGCACTCTCAGCTACACCTACAAAAAACCCTTCAATTGAGCACTCAACTTGGCTTATTACAGTCTAGCTTGGTCACAAAGAACAACGGAGCTGATTTAACAGCTCAGCAGCCACAATGACCACAATAAAAAAATCCAACCCACTTGCAGCTTTTAAACACATATTAGTTAGTTACTTCAAATCTTTAATGTGCTTTAGTTTTGCTCGATTAAAATGATGGCATGTGAAACAGTCTTGACACCAGACGGGGTGAAAAGAGCCATCGGCCGGACAGGGAACTAGTAATGTACAAAACAAGTGGCTAACGTTAGCAGGCTAGTAACCTTGCTAGCCAGTTCGCGGAGAAATAACGACTTTCCTCTGCGCTGTGACACATAACGACGGTGTGTAGTTTTTAGTTTGTAACTTGTAATATGACATATTGATTCAGCACATTCTGATAAGGAGTTAGTAGATAATTACAACTTACTGGCAAGCTTAAGGTTGGAGCATCCTGACGAGCTGCTACCGGAGGCCTGCGAGACCCCGGTCTTTCCTGTGCTGCTCCCCACGGCAGCGGCTGATCCGGCGGACGCAGCAGCGGCTCCTGGAACACCTGGCGGCTCAGCAAACGAGCTGGTCCTGGGCCGCCCGCTGCCGCTCATATCTCTGTGCAGGGGTCAGGGTTGTTGTTTCACCGTTTTTTCAGCTAAACCACTATTACTTATGAACAACCGGCAACGAACAATCACACCAAAGACACACCAAGAAACACCGCTCCCGTTGCCGCCGGCTGTCTGGGCTTATAGCTGTTGCTAGACACCTAGAAACAGACCGCACGCAATGACACCTGGGAGATGGAGTTAGAGCCAACCGCTACTTAGGTTTGCCGCTCTGAATTTTACAAATCAAAACAACTACAAATTTCAACTGGATTAACAGGAGGGATGTAGGCCAGAAAGAGCCGCAGCTACAGTTAAATTTAAATTTAAAACTATAACATTTGTAGAAAAGCAACAAAAAATTCAAGATACATCACAGAATTTAGCTTTTTTTCTCGGAAATAACTCACACCCTTTTACTTTAGTTCATATTACAGCCTGTACTCTTATATTAATTTTTCTCTTTGTAAAAATGTAATAAAAGTAACATAAATATTGGAAATACAAATAAAACTCAATGACCGATCACTGTGAGGTTCAACACTGCTGTGCCGTTTAAATCTTTAACAGCATATCCTTTAAATTAAATGTATTTTTTCCATTTTATTTCATGCCTTTGGTGTTATGTCTTGCTTGGGTAAACAAAAAAAAAAGAACTAATGAAGGCCAATGGATTTATTTAGGGTTCAGAAGTGGGCAGCCAGGTGTTATCTCCAGCTTCCCACAGAGCATCTGTTTTACTGTACTGAAAGCTCTTTGACCAGGTCTCCTTAACTTAACCCAGCTTCTCGCCCAATATGACCTGAATCTCAAAGGCTGCTCTAATCCAATAAGCACTTTCAACACTGATATGCTCGATAAAGGCCAGCTGGAGAAGCACACACTGTATGTTCCAGGGATTTTGGGATTTTGCTGCCATTATGATTTTTGCAGAGATTCATCTCCCACCGACACAGATTCACAAATAAGACACACGACATTATAAAAGACTCAAGAAATGCAGGGACATGAAATAAATGCAAGCACATAAGAGGTTGTGTTAGAACTTTAATATTTTCAATATTTAGTCTTTTTTTGTTGTTTAGAAATATTGCACATGGTCAACATGCCTGCTTATGAGATAACACTCACATCGCTCATCCTAAAATTTCCTTCTCCAAAGTAAGGACAGTTTATTTTTAAGCACAATCATACAGTGTACACGCATACGTGTGTGTATGCACATATGTCTGTGTGGGTGTGTGCACGCGTGCATGTGATTGCACATGCATGCAGACAGACACTTTACAGCCCTAACCCCGAAGTAATGTGAATTGATAGTCTTCTTCTTACCTGTGTGTATTTATATATATATATATAGATATATCTACATATCTATATATATAGATATATATATATATTTCACATATATCCTGAATCAACTGGGTTTGATAACAGTCAAGATGGCAGACAAAATAGTCATGGTGACTATAAAAATACTGTCTCTAGAGTAGAATATAGAATGTAGATACAATGAAAAATATACTATTGATAATGTTGCTGTGTGGTGAAAGAACGAGAGGTTGGTCGTGATAACACGCTACCTGCATGTGCCAAAACATACACACAACACCCAAACACAGACCTAAATGCACATATATGGAAATACCGGTATATATATTTGTTTTTCACACATCCAACTGTATACAGAGAAATTATAGAGATACCCATAATAATAATAACTACCCCCACTCTTCACTCGAGAAGCAAAGAGCCAAAAAGTGCTATTTAAAAATTGTCTTTGACTTTTAGTAAGTTATACTTTCTATCGCTTCAACAAGAACAATAATTGCGTGATTCTTTTTTGTTTTCTTTTATACCATATTTATAGACAACAGCTCATCCCTCTCACTGTCTGACTGGGTTTAATATCTATGGCACAGAGCCTTGCCCCGAAAAAAAAAAAAAATAACCCACCCATTTAAAAAAAAAAAAGTCCTATTGCACCATTTGATGGGAAAGGATAAAGTGTCGAGAAGAGAGGGACAAGGGGAGGGCTCCGGAGACTGCCCTCCAGTGCTGGTCTAGGATCCGCTTTCCCTGAACTAACCCTAACCAGAACCATCCTGAGCTACATAGCGCTTGACCCGGGACCAGTGCTTAAGGGCACTTTCAGACAACACTTGAGGGTCGGAGGGAGGAGAGCAGTAAAGGGGGGAGAAGGAGAGAGAGAGGGCTGAGGAGGAAAGCAGGGAAGGAGGAAAAGGGTGATTGATAACATAAGGAACAAGTTATTATTTTTTAACTACTAAAACAATCTCTAAAAACAATACTTTCCTGATTTAACTTGTGGTGGCCCCCAGACGGAGAGGGCCGCACAAATTGTGCAAACACCTGATTTCAACGTTTTACAAAACGACAAACGCCCCTGCTCCCCCGCTTCTGTGTCTGGTGAGAAATCGTAGAGGGAGGGGAGGGAGGGGAGAGACGGGGCACACGCTGATTTTTGTCCCCTTATTTGTCCAGAGTTTTGTTGTTGTTGTTGTTATTATTTTTTTATGCTGGAGAAGAAACACAATAGAGCCACGAGAGAGAAAAACAGGCCACGTTAAAACTGGTTATTTCCACGATAATGAGAGAAAGCAACATCATATCCATGGGGGGAGGGAGAGGGGAGATTCAGAGAAGTTTGGTTCTCGTCATGTTGTCCGTATTCACCGCTATCACGTCTTCCCATCGTTGGAATATGAATCTTGCATCCAGTTTTTCCTTCTCCCGCCCTTTTTCTCCGTGCTCTGTTGGGAGCTGGTCGGTGTCGAGTTTAACGTTGATTCTTCAAAGCCTCACAACCTAAAAGTCTCTTTACATAATCTCTTTATGGTGCCTGTTCGCACAGGTTTTGGGGGTCATGACCCCCGGCAGACATACAGACATATAGATCATCAGCTCCCGCCAGTAAGGACTCGAGTCTTTCATAATGGCAATAAACTGAAGGTGCAAAGATTGGTCACACTACATCACGACTCCTGCCTTCTTGTTTTTATTTGTTTGTTTTGTTTTTCTTTTCAGGAGCGAATAAAATTTCATGCTTTCAGTTTCTCTTCTCACTACAATCACTAAAAACTGTGCAGGCCGATGGCTTGGTCAGACCAAGGGGCGGGGTTGGTGGTGGTGTTTGACTGTGTTTGTGTACTCACGCTGTACGGACGCGTGTTTGTGTGTGTGTACTGTGTATGTGTGTGTGCTGTCTGTCTTGCAGCATCGAGGGGCTGTGAAATATCAGTGGAGGTCGTTGGGGTTGTGTTTTTATGTCCTGACCACTGTGCTGAGGAGTGGGAGGACGAGAAAGAGGTCAAGTCAATGGCATCTGAGGGCTGGCTGGCTGGCAACAGCAAACTGCATCTGCACAATAAGTGACAAAGTGCCTTTGTGTGTCGTGGTCCTTGGTAGCAACTCCTGGGGGCTGCCAACCAAGAGTAACAGTCTGATTGTTAAGCGTGTATGCGTGTTTCTGTGGGATCATGTGCATGCTGGAGATTACATATGCACCAGGGCTGGTGTGTGTGTCTGTACGCATGTGTGTGTTTGCCAGAGAGATAGAGTTTGTGTGTCAAACTACAAACTACTGTACAAATGTGCTGAGAGCAGACCCGGGCAAAAGGGTTAACTAAAGACATTCTGGATACTTGGAAAATAAACAGCGAAAACAATACAAGAAGCACTTGACTCATCGTGACTTGCATGTGATTTGACCATATTTGAGGCTTTTTGATTTTTTTTTTTAAAGGTCTGATTAGATGATCCAAGCGCGCCTTGAGTAGTTTGAATTATTTGTGACCACATTCCACATTTCTGCCCAGGTCTGATGGAGATTAGCGCCAGTAGATAGGACCTCACTGGTTAACGCACTCCTCTCTCTCCCTCTTTGTCTTTCCTCCATTCTTCTGCTCCGTCGCCCTCTCCAGCTTACGATCCTTCGCTTTTCGGCTCCTCGGGGCTCCGCCCTTTGTCTCCCTGCTGCTCCACCCCTGCATCCTCCCGGGTTGATTGATTAAAAGAGGAGCTGTGGGAAGAGGCGGGGCTGGCTTCGGCCAACGCTCCGGGCTCGAGGGCTCCTGGCGTGGCCGTCTGCATGATCTTTTGACGGACTTCGCGGATTTTCAGCTGCAGGCACACCTTGTTGGGAAACGTGTCTGAGTAGCGCGCCTGGAAGGCAGCTGTGGCCTGAGCTGGAGAGAGGAGAGTGAGAAGGAAATTATGTTTATGTCATTTGTGCACTTTGAAAGCCCCTCGATTCTCTTCGTCACAGACTGCTGCTTTTCTCACTCATCATTGTATCTTTTATAAAAAAGTGGGAAGGTCTACTTCCGCACCCTTGTTGTGACGTTTAAATAGCATACCAAAGTCCATTCACAGGACATTTTAACATTAGGTAGACCTCTGATAGACACATTAAAATGCTCTGCTGCCTGCGAATGGGACGAGCTAAGAAATAAGAAAATGTATGAAGCTACATTTTATTATTTCATTACAGCGTTTTAAAGGATTATATTTATTTGGACTGTAATTTATCTGATTATTCTGAAGTCTGGTGTATTTCTTTGTATTAAGTGTCTGTACTGTGTTGTCTGTGTTTTTGTAAACATCTTTCTTGAAAAAATAGCGATGGAAACTCCCACTTAAATAAATAATTAAATAATAATTTGAAAAATGCAAATTCTTCTTTCCTTGCTTCAGTCTGACAGTGATTTTGCTTTTTAAGTTGTTGGTGGAAGCACACAGCTGTGACATATTTTCATCATTACTGCTTTTGTTATTAACAGGTTTGCACTACATAATGATTCTAGCTTTAGTTTGTTGCTTCTCCTGTGACGTCATGTCTTATCTACTGTTAGCTTACCTGAGGGGAAGAAGCCATGGTCATGAAACAGCTGCATGACGAGGGCCCGACGCTGATCCAGTGTTCTGCGCAGAGACGAGTACGAAACCCTGTCCAATTCTCCCGGGGGAACCTCGCCTTCTGGACCTGGTTTCACAGAAAGGTCCATCAGACCAGCGTCAGGCCATCTCGGCATCTCTCGATAGGTTGTAGGTGCCGTACACGTCATACCTGCTCTGTCGAAGGTAAATATGTCTCCCTCACACTTGGCGGCGCTCTTGGGGGTGTTGGGCTCTGAGCTGCAGCTGGACAGGCGACGAGTCTTTCTCCTTGGGGAGCTCGGGTCTTCCCCAGTCAGCTCAAGGTCTGGAGGGAGACGGACGCGTGAGGAATAATGAAAGGCAAGCAAAGGAAAAGAGGAAGAACAGAGACTTTGAATGTGGAGATTTTGTTCCACAGGATATCAGTTGTTCAGATCTAAAGTTTGGAGTCATCTCTGAATTTCTGACTCGTACCCGTGGAGTTGCGTCTCTTCTTGCGGTAGCTGGTCAGGATTGCTCTCGGTGAGGTGGCCAGACTCTGCAGAGTGGGCGAGGGAAGGACCTCCTCTGGGTTAAACTCTGGCAGCTCAGCAAAGCGTTCCTCAAAGTACGTCTCCGAGAGGAGCCTGCACACACAAACACAGTCCAGTTGTGCGGTGGTTCAAGTATCAAGGGACGACTTCTGAATGTATTCGCATTCCTTAAGGCCGAGTTCTGCCGTGACTTTCTCGCCTCTGCGGCTTCCATGCTACTTTCCTACCATCTAAATAAAGAACATCAAGAGTAAGCACTCTGCCCACTCACATTCAGTAAACAGTTTCCACCATAATCTTAGAAAGTTGGAGGTTTGGCCGTGCACTAAAAACAGACCTGGATGCCACTACGCTTTAAAACAAGTGCTCATTAATAAAGTCAACAAATGGAGTCCTGTCCAGGGTGCTGCTAGTTTCCCTTCAAGCTGCCAAAATTACATAAGATTCATTCCTGTTGTATGCGCTCTCTCAGCTTGAAAATATGTAAACTGTTAAAATGAAAGGAAGTCTTTTTATTTTTTTTATTTTTACCAAGACCAGAAAGCCAGAAAGAGCTGGCAGACTTGGCTTATTTTTCTCTGATTTGGCAACGATTCTATGAAACTTCAGTCTGACCACGGCGAGACCAGATCTGGACTTTAATAAAAGCTTTTCTTGCAGCCAGAGATGGAATCTGGCTTCATTAAAATGCATACTTACCTGTTTCACATCAGTTTATACAGTCCGAATCTGAGGTTGCTTAAACCAACAAACCCACACAGTTGTAGAAAATATAAGAAGCAACGTTAGAATCTCAGGAGTCCTCTGACATAAAGGTTTATCAGCCCACTTACTTGTCATGAGAGTCAGGCGTCTTTTTGAGTGGCGGGGGCCGAAACTTGGTCTTCTTTGAGGAAGAGGGAGGATCTCTTTCTACAGGTGGAGGAGGAGGGGGGTCCAAACCTGAGGGTAGTGGTGGAGGTGGGGAACGAGGTCCAGCCTGGGAACAGAGTGAGAGGTTTTCATCTGTTAAAGGTTGCACTGTTTGTGTGGTTGTTTCTGAGGACATGAGGAGCTTTTTAAAATCTCCTGTGAACGCAGAATGATTTTGGCCAATAATTGTAATAATTGTAATAACTTAAGGTTTAAAGTTCAAAGAACTTTAAACGTAACTCGAATAAAAAAATAAAAAGGTTTGATGTGTGGATGCCTTGTGTGGGCAAGCAGAGGTCTCTGTTGGCTCACACCTCCACTGCAGGATGTCTGTGGTGGAGGACGGGGGGCAGGATGACAGAGGAGAGCTGCTGGAATTAGACTGCATGACGGACACTTGATGCAATTCAGAGACAAAAGCAGCTGCAACAGTTTTGATTCTCTCTCAGGCTCAAATGTCGAAACATTTTACTTCCTCTAAGTGAATGACTTACAGACACTCCCAATGCACACTGAAGGGCGAGCCAAAATCTCAAGGCGCATCTGTCTATATGTTGTTTGAAATATCACCAGTCCTCCTTTTAATTTTATAGTGGTAGATGAAGGCAGCATCTGGAGCTGGCATGACCTTTTAGGACGGGAAACTCGGTTCGTGGGAGAAAAGTGAAATGTAAAAAATGATCACTTTATCTCGACTACCATGATTTGATCTGTGGTTGTTCAAAAATCTCTTAATTGTATTTCAAAATTGTGATTTGTTGTGAAAACCTCCAAAATCACTTCACACAAGTTCTGAAAAAGAATCTGTATCGTTCACAGATATTTTTTGATTTGATTCTGATTCACTCGGAGAAACATATGGTAAACAGATAAAAACTTCAGATATAAAAAGTATTATTATAGTATGAGTGAAGGCCCCATGCGGCTTTGTTCACCTCTTTGCTGCTGTTGCCCGTGCTGAGCTCCTCTCTCTCCGTCTCTCTGCCTCGCTTCTTTTCACAGCTCTCTCGCTCGTCGTCCATCTCACTTTGTCTCTCTCTCTCATATCCATCCCTCAAATTTTCTTCTTTGATGCGCAAAGTGGTGTCCTCCTCTTTTTTCACTAAAACACAAAATAGATCATTTTTACCAAATTACTTATCCAGTTAAAAAACTTGCACATTGCTGTAATTTTCCTTTAGAAGTGGACGTCTGATGAAGCCCACACTACACTATAAGATAAGTACAAATAAATCCACCAGTGTTCTAAATCAGTGGACCGTTACCTGCGACGATGCTGCTTGTACAGGTGCCCATCGAGGAGCTGGTGACACAGCTCGACAACCCCTGAGCGTCACTCTGAGCATCCAGCTGGCTCTCGTGCTTCACCTCCACCTCTGTTCCCATGCCAGGGTGAGGGGTCGCCACCGCTGAACCCTGCAGCCCTACAGCGAGCGGAGAGGGAGGGTTCGCCACGTCCTGAGCTGGAGCCGCCCCTGCAGGCGGCACAGGCGTCACTGAGACCACACCAGTGGGCAGAGCAACGGGTGGTGCAGGGTAGATGGCAGTTAGTACCTGAAGAAGGAAACAGGAAACCAGGCATGTCAGCGGGTGAAATAGACTGAAGTGAACAACAACAGTGTTTGAAAAGACACTCCACCCGATGCTGCCAAAAACAGGTCTGACCCCTCCCTGCACCGGGTCCTTGCTGGCGTCCCGTGAACTCCTGGACAATGGCAACGATACTTTTGGGATCTGTATGTCCAGCTTGTTTTGATGCTTGATCGGGAAGATTTTGTGGACTGTGCCAGAACACGAGGTTTCCCAGAAGACCATCACATTGTAACCAGATGATCTAATTCACTTCACCTGTCAGTGGGCTTAGTGTTGAGGCTGATTACTGTGTGTTTGTTTTGTTTTGTGCTCGGATGACGTTTAACTATTTCATATTCCACTGGCGAGTGAGGAAAACTAGTCTGTAGTGTGTGTTTTAAAAAGAAAAACCAAAAGATAGCAGTGACTTTGACGGCAACACAAAGTGGTATAAGTAAGCTACAGCCTCGAGTTACAGAAGTACTTTTTTTTATTAGCATTTTAATAAAATAAATTAGTAATTACTTAAGTTGGGTTAATATAGTTATTTTTACTTTATTTCTGTGTTGCTTGACAGATGGCAGCAGGTTGGACAGTTTCTTTTTTTGGTTCACTGATCCCAGTGATGTTGTGATGTTTTGGGTGGGTTTATTCACCCGCTGAGCCTTTTGATCTTTGGAAATCCACATCTCATACTGGTTTGTGATGTTTCCAGTTAGAATAAAGCCTCTCTTTCTCTAAAATTAACAGCCACGTCCAAATATGGGATTAATGATTGTGGTGACTTAGACTTTGCCGAGAGAGATGGTGGGAATTCATCCAAAACAGGGGCTACAAAGCCTACAGTGTGCATCTTGTTCTCTGTGCACCACACTGAGTAATTATTGATTTTCCTCTCTAATATGAATTCTAATGCATTCAATGATGGCGACATGTTTGAGAATGCAGTCATGGATGTAGAGTACAAACAGGAGGGCGTTACCACCCTGAACTCCTTCAGCAGGTGAGACAGTCACTTTGAACTGTCTGGGGTCTGTTTTAGAAGAAGTCTGGTACTTAAACATGTACATGAAGACTGATTTTGTAATTGTTTTCACATCTTTATCATTACTTTCTCTCTCACACCTCTACACTGTAGTGATATTTGATACTGTGCAAATCTCTTTTTACCTGACGACCGGTGGTGCCCGCTGTCTGTCCCGGAGAGCTCTGTGATTGACAGCTTAGAGGCTGAGCTGGGGCGAGTAGCGGAGGCTGACCAACGACTGGCTGAACCAGGGTTTGTGGAGCTGGGGCGATGGCGGTGAAGCCCAGGGTTGCCAGAGAAGACTGGAGATATGCAGGACCAGGGGGTTGTGGACCCTGCTGGTGCGTTGCCGTGGTGACACCTGGACCTGACTGAACATACGTGATCCTGGACGAGAAAAAAGCCATATCAGTAGTGACCAGAAAAAATATATAAAATAATAATAAAATGATTAGTGTACGTAAAAGACGGTCGTAGCCACCGGCATCATGGTCCTAATTTGTCGGTTTTGTGTTTTCTAGTTCCTTCTGCGTTATCTGACTTTGACTTCATGTTTGCCAGTGAGTAATCGGCCTATTTTACTCTGAAAGTTAGGTTAGTCGTGTGTTTTAATGCAATCTAGTCATGTGTTTTAATGCAATCTAACTTCCTGCCTTTGTTACTTTTCCCTCCTTTCCTGATTGTCTGACTTGCCTTTCTTAACTGCTTTCACCTTTGCTTTGCTACCCAGTCAGCCCTCTGTGTATATTTAACGTGTCTGTTTTTTGTCAGACTGTGTTCATGCCCTCTTATCCTGCCTTTCCCATGCTGTTTTCTAGCCCTGTTATTGTTTTACAAGACAAGCGAGTGGAGAGCTAAGTAACTGAATAGACAGTTGCATCCATGAACTGTATGGTTGCAATGCACAGACACATATCTGCTAACAGACTAACAGCATACTAGAATTTAACTCACCAAAGCTAACTCACACAGTCTGTTAGTATAATTAATTGCACAGCAAACCATGTGATGTGTTGCATAAATGCACTAAAATTCTCCAGAAGGCTCTAAAATTGGATCAGTTAGCTGCTTGCTGTCTCATTAGTTGTATCGTTAGTTGTGTAGTTACATAACTTAAGACGCTAACAGTACTTAAAACGTAAGTCAAAATTCATCCCCTGTACAGTCTGTATGAAGAAAATATTTATTTGCAGCTGGATCAGATAACTATTGGGTTTGTTTTAATAAATATGGTTTAAATGTTGGGTGTAAATTTGTTTACTGTCTATAAAATACTCAGTCATGATTCCAGCTTTAAAGAAACTTTCAGAAACTTCTCCGTATGTAGCAGTTCTCTTTTGCAAAGTGTAAGGCTTTTTATAGTTGGTGTCATAGTTCACATGGCTGCAAGGGATAATGGAGAATTAAATCGTGCTCAAAGTGTTGACTTTCTTTATCTGCATTTGCAGTACATTAAGCGATGGCATGACCCAGCTAAAATCAATATCTGACAGCATCTTTTAAAGTTGTTGAACTCCAGTGTCTCTGAGTCCTTTCTGACCAGCTCACTCATTAGTCCAGTAAAGTTTAGTCAGGGCACGTTTTGCTTGTCTTTCAGGTGTTAGGCCTGTGTTACTGACCTGGTGGGTGGAGAGGTCAGGAGAACGGTCTGTGGGGGCGCAGCACCGGGAGTCATCACCGTTGCCATGGAAACAGGATAGGGGCTCCCAGGATGTACTGTTGCTGCACCGCTAGGGTGGACGTTGGTCTGCACAACAGGCATGGAAGCGATCTGGATGATCTGGAGTGGGGGAATCAGAAAAACACCATTAATTCCTCACCAGGTTTCAGTTTTTTAGAGAACAGGTTTCATATTTTATCATCTCTCTGTCATGTATCCAGTATTTAAAAGCTATAAACATACAATGTATTTTCATGGTTGTGAGAAATCAAAAGAATTAAAGCCGGGTTTCTGAGCCTATAACAACATCTCAAGCAGACCTTTGAGCTCGAAAAACAAAGAAAGCAATGGCGTACATGTAATTCGCCCTCAGTTCAGGTCACGGTGTGAAAGCAAATTACTAAACTTTTCTGTTCTTGTGAGAAAGTTTAATTCCTTCCTAAGAATTAGAAACAAAGCCACAAATGTGACAGCCCCTCTCACTAATGTTAACGACCATCATCTAATTAAAAAGCTTACAGAGATCTGTCAAAAGACTTGATATCTTTATATGGTCATCACAGAGATAAAATAGCTTCTTTCAGACGGTGCATGAACTGACTCAGTATAAGATAAGAGTTGTCTTGTAAATAAAGTCCAAGAAAGAAACATGGAGATGGAAATCAGCATAATAGGTCCCCTGATTAACGATACAAATCGGGTGTCCTTGAGCACTGAAAGAGATATTATAAAAAGGAGACATGGCATTCAAATTATTCTGATTTGAAAAATACCCTAAGTCTGCAACACAAAGAGGGCTGAAGTAAGAGGTAGAAGTTTCACTTTCAGAGGAAAGAAAGCTTTTTAAAACCTCATTTTGTAGCAAATTTAGCACTCTGACATCAGATTTGACTGATGATTCTACACGTGGAGTTTTTATGATCTTTTAATTTAAATAACGCTCAACACAACTTCACAAATAAGAGTAAAAGGCTGCTTGTAATGTGTGAATCTAATTTTCTTACTCAAAAAGAAAATTTTGCTCCAAATCAGATGAGTAAAACACGCGTGGACGTCCTCGTGTCATCTGCTTTGTTGTCGCCTCACTCGGGTTTTAACGTCGCTGCTGCTCCGAGCCACCGGGCTGGCAGGTATTTATCTCTGACACCGTGTTCTTACCTTGTTTCCTGTCGCAGGGCCGTTCTGCACGGGAAGAGGCGGAGCCACCAGGGAAGGATGAGGAGGAGTAGACCCGGTTCTCACTGTTGCCATGGGAACCAACATCTTGCTCTGCAAGACTGGCGACTGGGTTTGGACTGATTAGTGAGAAGCAGGGAGAGAGAGAGAATTAAATCACTCAGCGTGAGGAACAGATGAATCGAGTCAAAAGAGGGGAGGTGAAGACATCAGAGGAGCGGCGGTGGGTGGAGACACGCTGAGACGGAGGGAACATTTCAGCTACAGATGCTAGTGAAATTCCTTGCTGATAACAAGGTGGAATGACGTCCTGTTGCTTCTTATGAACAGAGAGTGATTAGGACGTGGGCGGGCGGCGGGCACTCATAACTCATGTCAATCATGTATCTCCCGTTTATGTAAGCCAATCAAATCTACTGTAGTGAAGGGAAGAGCAGCAGAAAGAAAAATCAAAGAAAGACATTTTTACTTTTTTTTGCCATTTTTTTTCTCTCTCAGCCAATCGTTGCTCTCTGTCTCACCTCTAGTCCCGGGGCTGACTCTGATTCCCGCCCCCGAGTGCACGCCATTGGCCAGGGCGGCATTTGCGGGCAGGGAGAGGATTTGCTGGTGAGTGAGTTGAGGGGAGGAGGGGCTCTCGGTGGGCAGGATGTACTGCGCCTGTCCCGGGGTCGTGGGGCAGGCGGGAGGTGTGAGAGAAGAGGTGGTGGCAGCAGTGGGGTGGAGCTGGAGGACAGGTAGGGGGCTTTGGATGTGTAGGGAGAGGAGCTCCACTGCTTGAGCGGGTCCCAGACCTAGGCTAGTGAGCAGGCTGCTGCCTCCTACAGGGGTTACACTGACTGGACCAGGGGAGGAGGACGACAGGTACCCACCCCCTGCTGTGATCGGCAGCTGCTGAGCACCTCCACCCCCAATCAGGAGAGTGGCCTTCTTGTCCTGTGGCAGGGTGCTGAGGGTGATGGCTCCTTCCACCGGCTTGCTGGCGATGGGGATGGGCGTGCTGGCGATGGGGCGCACAACGTTAGTCACCATCGTGGGGGCCATGCGGACGCCGACCGGGGTCAAACTCTGCTGGGCCAGCGGTGGAGGAGGCTGGGCGATGAAGAGAGAGGAGACACCCTGCCCACCTCCTCCATTTCCTTCTCCTCCACCCGCTGCCGCTTGCTCTGTCTTTAGGGCTCCCTCGCTCTCATCCTCTCCTCCATCTGCGCCTCTCTTTCTCTTCTTCTCTGACCCGTCTTCAGGACCTCCTCCGTTACCGCCACCGTTCCCTTTAGCCGAGGAGGAGTCGGAGTGAATGATGGAGGGAGAGGAGGAGGGGAGAGAGGAGCGAGCCACAGGCTGGAAGCCATGCTGGAGGGAAGAGAGAAGCACAGAGATCAAAGGGGGAAAGTTAATATGTGAAGTTCTTCTCAACTTACAGTAACTTTGAAAAGTCTGTGGGTTTTAATGCTCGATGGGAATAAAGAAATGCAGAAAAAGCCTTAAAATAAAGCACCAACAATATGATGCTAATTTAACGCTGATGACTCAGAATCACTTTCGATCAAACAGAAAGAGCTTTGTGCTAAATTTCAAACTTTACAGACTCCAAGAACAAGTCAAATAAGACAAACACATGTTGAATGAACATCTCTTTAAACCCTGCACGTACCTGTCCATCTGGTTCATCCTCATCGCTGTCTGTCACCCTCTCTTTACACTTGAGGTCGATGGAGCCTTCAGGACATGAATCTTCTGAGGGTGAAATATCACACAACCCCTTTTATTATTAGAATAATTATTCTTTATTCACCTACAAAACATTTTAGCCTTATCAATTTCATTGATCTCTTTCTTATTTACTCTCTTCAAAAAATATCGGCACAAGTGCACAAAACGCACACAGCACACTTCAAACCTTTCATGGGTTTAGATTTTGTTTGGATGTTTGCGAGTGGTGGACACATTGAGAAGTCTCATGTGTGAGAGCATCCAGCGCTTTAAGGCTTTTTCATGAATTTTTGGCTGAAATGTCTTTATTACAGTTCATAACAGTTAAAAATAGAACAGAGGCTCTGAGGATTTCTGATTTCTTTATTCCTGTTTTATTTCACATACACCTGCTGAATCCACACACGCAGGCACGATTCACTACTCTGCCCTCCTTTGGGTCTTTTGTTAATTGTGCTTATGTCCCGTATTCACCTCAGTGATGAATGAATTCTTTCTATTCTAAGTCAGGTCTTTTTTCCTTTTCCTTTCCTTTATGTTCCCTGTTTCGATTTAACTGATACTCTTTCTTCTATTTCAAAGTGTGTCATATTTCCTTGTCTTTGTCTCCTGTTTTGTCCATGTGTCAATCTCCTTCTTTCTTCTTATTTCCTGTTTTATTTTGGTGATGACGTTCTCTTTGCCTATTGTTCCTTTGTGATTGCTGCCCCGCCCTCATTAGTTTCATCTGTATTCAGTTGTGTCCACTCAGTCCTGTGTATATACCCACTGTATTCTTGTCTCTCCACTCTCAGCTTTCAGTTTTTCTCAGTATTATCCACACACTGTAAAAAAGATGGCGGTAACGTCACTTCAGAAGTGAAGCTTCAACCCTGCATTCTTTCTAATGACCAGCAGGGGGTGATGCCTCTGGTTCCAGTTATATAGACGTCCATGTGAAAACGGCCTTTGCTGTAAACCCTTTCATTCCCACACTCGTCACACCAAAACGGTGGGATTTCACCAACCAGTGGGTGACATCATGGTGGCTACATCCATTTTTTAATGCTATTTATGGTTTTTCCTTCTATGTGTCTGCTTTAGATTTCTGCTTTTATTGTGAAATACTGGACCTAACTGGACTCTTCTAAGTATTTATCAGCCATTTAAACCTTGCCTTTTGTTTATTAATCTTGCCTCAGTTTCCTGCATTTGCATGCTCTCTCCTGCAGATCCTTAATACCATGTGTTTGTGTGCGTGACAGGGATATTTACTTGTGTCACAAAAGATCTAGTAGCTGCGTGAGCTCACAGAGGAAGATTAATGATGAAGAAAGAGACCTGCCCTGTCAGAGGCATTGTTATACTTATGAGTCACGTCATTATTATTATTTTTTTAACAACAAAAGTCTTCAGCTTCCTACTGGGTGTAGTGAAACAATAGTAGTGAACAAATTTCCCACGTGTGGGACTAATAAAGGTTATCTTATCTTATCTTATCTTATCTTATCTTATCTTATCTTATCTTATCTTAACACACATGTTTATAATAGTGAAAAGGAAGTATCCTGTAGGTTGACTGGAAAATCTACACCTATGACTATGAATTGATTTCTTC
Source organism: Rhamphochromis sp. 'chilingali' (assembly GCF_963969265.1). Taxonomy (NCBI): domain Eukaryota; kingdom Metazoa; phylum Chordata; class Actinopteri; order Cichliformes; family Cichlidae; genus Rhamphochromis; species Rhamphochromis sp. 'chilingali'. The sequence goes on from NC_137944.1 coordinate 29,875,966, forward strand.
TGTAGAGCAAATGAGACAAAGGTTGTTAAGGCTGCCTGCAGACTTTCACAGCTACACTGGGAATTATGTGCTGTTGTGGTCGTGATATTTTAAGACTAGCAATTAGCAGCTGAAGTGTTATGGCTGCATGACAGAGACACTTTTTTTTTTCAAGCATTAGGTATTTGCTGACAGAGTCACACTGAGTAAGAAAACAGAAGTTTACTGGCCATCATGGGAACTGAAACTATTACTCTCTGGTTATGAAACTGTAACCTCACTAAAATCACTCTGCAGATAATCTCACTCACCCATGACATCATCGTCTCCCTCTTCCTCACAGATGACCATGCGTTCCTCATCGCTAGTCACGTCCTCGCTGGCCCCACCCTGGTACAGCGACTGAGGCGGTGGACGGCCGCGAAACAAACTTGTGCCGTCCTCCTGAAAGTGGAGAAAGAAAGACGGCACATGAAGTGATTTCTCTAAAATATATCACCGACACTGAATGACACCAGCCAACATTTATGTCCAAAATATGGGAGATTTATTTTTTTTAGGACGACAAGAGTATTTTATAGTGATTGTGACACAGAGTGCCACTAAAGTTACTGAATGTTTAAATAAAGTTTGCCCTGAAAAATGTAAAATAAATCATTTTTAAGCTACGTCCTGCAGTATAACCAGTGATCTGGAACTACTCTGTGTTTTTGGTCCCTGCACATTCTTCTCATGACACAGAGATATCACTATTTGTCCTAATTTGGTTGCAACTAGTTGTGTAATTTAATATGAGTGGGGAGGGGTATCTTTGGTGGTTTTACAATATTTCATGTATGAGTAATTGATTTGTAAACCTCAAGTTGTGGCTGTTCAATTCAGTTTTATTTCTATAGCATTAATTCACAATAGCTGCCTTAAGGTGCTTTATACTGTAAGATAAATAAGCGGCACTCGATGACAGTAGGATGGAAGAAGTCCCTTCTGACAGGAAGAGACCTGCAACATAATCAGGGTCAGGGAAGGGCAGCCATCTCCTGGGATGGTCGGGGGAGAGAAAAGTAAAAAAGGGAAAGCATAGAAGACAAATAAATACCACAGACTATGGGAGAGAGAAGACAAACATTACTGAGATGCAGTGAAAAGTGTGTAAAAAGGTCAGGGGGGAACAAAATGCTCAGTGCATCACGGGAAGTCCCCCAGCAGCTTGAGGCTATAGCAGCGTACCTAAGGGATGGTTCAGGAATGTGTGATCCAGCCCTAACTATATGCTTTATCAAAAAGGAAAGTTTGAAGCTGAATCTTAAAAGTAGAGCCGGTGTCTCTCTCCTGAATCCAAACTGCGAGCTGAGAGGCCTGATAGCTGAAGGCTCTGCCTACCATTCTACTTTTAGAAACTCGAGGAACCGCAATTAAGCCAGCAGTCTGAGAACAAAGTGCTCGGTTGGGATAATATCATACTATGAGGCTTCTCAATCTACAGCAAGACCTGATCATTTAGGACTTTGTATGTGAGAAAAAGGATTTTAAGTCAGTTCTGGATTCAACAGGGAGCTAAAGAAGAGAAGTCAGTACGGGAGAAATATGATCTCTCTTTCCAGTACTCTCGCTGCGGCAACTGAGCCTCGCTCAAGCTTTTCAAGGAGCTTTTAGAACAACCTAATGATAGTAAGAAATTACAACAGTCCAGTCTCAAAGTAACAAATGCAAGAGCTGATTTTTCACATCCGTCTGAGATAGGATGTTTCTAATTTTAGAGATTTTGCACAGATGAAAGAAAGCAGACCTAGACATTAGTTTAATGTGTGCACATATCCTGGTCTAGGTTCCTCTTTCCAACTTCACTGAAGTCAGCAACTCGCACACATTGCTCGAGGCATTATTATTTATTTTGCTGTGTTTTAAAGTCACCTTTCTGATGCATGTTGCTGTGAAACAGACACCTCTTAATGCATGTTGTGGGTTACAGATGGATTAAAATCTCATTAAAATTACATGTGGTGTGTGAATTCTGTATGTAGACAGCATTTCACAAAAAATCTGGCAGACGAGGTAACCTTGGTAACAGATGCATGTGTTCCAGTTATTTACAATAAAGTCTGAGACTCACACAAATTCCCAGGAGTTTCCCCGAGAGATGGAGGAAAACAGGATTGTCTTAAAATATGGGAGAAACCCGTGAAAAAAGTGTTAGTGTTGGAAGATGTGCTGTTTATAAACTCTAAAGAAATCAGACAGAAGTAATGCAGCTATTATTAAAGCATGCATACATTCTTTACGCCCGTGGCATCAGATGAACGCCTTCAGACAAAAGCGCTCGCATGTAGGCCTACTCCTCTGTGATTAGGAGCGAAGCAGCAAACACCAGTCTCATACCTTCAAAGGCACACAAAAAGTAGAAGGCGAAACCTTTGAAGTTGGAGGCTGCTCTCCCCCAGAGCTTCCACTGGGTTTTCAGCAGCAACAACTCGAGCCCTCACACAAAGCATCGAGCGAGTCCATTTGAACTGCTTTTGAACAGCATTCGGCCAAAACGCTCTGCGGTCTGAGGGACACACGTCTGCGGTGTGCGTGCAGAGGCACACACAAACACTGCAACCGCTGAGTTCATGTGGGTTTCTTTAAGTTACTTCACTCTGTTGCTTCTTCATTTCACTCTGGGATGCATTTTTCTCTAAGAAACTTGTTAAATACACTCAACTTGACACATTAAATAGATTTACGTGGGTGTTTTTCTGAGAAATTACACTGTTTGGTAAGTAACCAGTTGGTGGTATCCAGTGATCTGAAACAGCTTTCTTCACAGTCTTAAATCTCCTGAGTCTGTTTGCTGCCTGGCAGCTACAGATTAACAACCTCGCACCTTCTCCAGGTCTCTCTCCCACTCCCTCTGCTCCAGGGTGTGCACTGCACTCTGGGAAAAGGCTCGGGGACGGTGAGACGGCCCCCCAAACATCCCTCCTCGACGCTCCGATGCCCCCGGCCATCCCGAGCCTCCCCCCTTCCCTTCCAGCACCTGGGACTCTGAGTGGGCATCTGGGGAAGAGAGAAGAGCAGACTCAGAACAAAGATCAAATATCACATTGAATCATCAAGGAGCGGATCAATACAGCTTCAAATCAATACGTTTATACTCAGAAACGCTCCTTTATATTCTGACAGTCGAGGGGTTTAGTTATTGTTGTCCATACTGAACAAAAGCCTGACACTTGATACAAATGTGTGTAACGCTTTGTGCATTTTATAATAAAATACAAGCAAATCCCTTTATTACTGAAGACGAGGCTCCTCCATTATAGCAAATAATCTTAATCACAATGACTTTGTGATAATTTAATACTGATATTCAGCCTTCCCCTGGCTCATCTAGAGAAACATTGTGAGTTTTATTTCCTCTAGATGGAGCTTTTTAAACAACAGCTCTCTTTGACTCGTCTTTCCTGAAAACAGAGTGAGTTTGAGCTTTTAGGGAGGGGTAAAAGAGCACAGGTGTAACCTAAAGTGGTGTGTTTATGTCACACCAAGACAAAAAAGGTGAGAGTAAGAGTGCTGATGGCCCCTGATCTGAACTTGCCAGCTGACTGGGGTCATTCTATAATCTGCTCATGCTGCTTTGCATTTTGATGTGGTGATTTTTTTTTGTGGGTATGAAAATGTAAAATCACCTGAGTAAGAAATGGATTTGTACAGTTCACCAGTATTTTTTTGACTTGCTTGGAAAAATTGTTAAATTTCGTAATATTACTATATTACAGCTAGCAAACTCGATACGTTTTATACATATAAATTATGTGAAGATCTAAAAAAAACAATGCTTCATAGCAACAGTTGGTATTAAAATTCACTGCAGAAGGTTCGAAGCGATTCACAGATGGTTTTTTTCCCTTTAGCTTAAAAATGCAGATTAGAGGTGATCATCACACACCTATGCTCTCTGACATGCTCCTCTCCCGTGGCTCCTTTGGGGTACCCCGGCCCTCTGACAAAGACTTTCTGCGGTCCTTGTTACACCACTTCCAGTCTGGGTGGGCTCTGAAGTGGGCCTCTTTCACCTGAATGAGGAGAAAGATGAGGAGGAGGAGGAGGAGGAGGAGGAGAAAAGGTCTTCAACTTTCTGTTGATGCAGTTTCAGTTTCTGAATACCAGCTGTGCAGATTTCACAGCTCGTGAAATTTCCCCCAGTTTTTTTTTATCTGATAATTACAGAGAAGCCACTTGAAACTGGATGTTTACAGCGGCTAATGTGTTAGACTTGTTAGCAGTAAACTCAATTCAAAACATTTAACCAATTCATTACAAGAAAAAGCACAGAAGTAATAAAATAGGAGGAAAGAAGAAGAATTTGAGGGTGTTTGTTTACCTGAAAGGCCAGATCATGGTACTGCTGCTTTTCATTGGGCCCTAAAGCGTACCACCACTCGCCCAGGATCTTGCTGACTGTGCGGTTGTCCTGGTTGGGATGTCGCTGGTGCACCAGGGCCCGGTGGCGTTTACTGAAGATCATGAAGGCATTCATGGGACGGCGGATGTGGTCCTTTTCCCTCTGGTTAAAGTTTGGCAGAGGACACGAGTGTTTATTGTAGTGACATTTAACAAGCAATCACCATCTGGTGTTCCACTTCTATTTTTTACATCTTGTCTGCTGGTTGACTGGGTGCACTCCGGACTGACCTTTCTGTCTCCGTCCTTAGGCAGTGCACTGAGGGACTGTGTGCGTCTCTTAATGGTTCCAGTGGAAGGCGATGGATCGTTGGCCAAACCCGGGGAAAACCTGCATCCACACAAAAAGAAAAGTGAAACTGAGACTCTGACTGAGACGGGAATTCAAGGGAGATTCCTCAGTCTGAGGCTTTATCCTCTGTCCAGACGTTTTACCACAGTTTCCCAAAAAATAATATCCATCCACGAATGACTGCATTGACAGGAAGCAGAGTGACACAGAAAATATTACAGGAGAAGAACTCAAAAGAAAGACCAGAGATTCCTTTGTGAGGACCACCTTCGACATTCCCATTTTTCCCTACAATAACTTTAGATAGAAGATGATCCTGGTATCATAAATGTAAAAGGGAGACCTTTCATGAACAGCCCCCTACCCCACAGGAACATTTAAAATGCAGTTCAGTTTTGCTATTTAAATTTCAACATAGCTTATGATACTGATCCTCAAAGTTGGCTAAAGTCATTCTAACAAAATGTGATTTTGGCTAGAAATTGTGACACTTGAAATATATTCGTCATTACAAAGCGAATATAGCAACACATTAGAGTCCTACTGGGATGAGTATCCATCATCAAGTGATGACACAAAAATGTAAAATGAATACAGACGTGAGAAGACTTACATCGCCAGGCATATGTGAGCCTGGCTTTAATGTTTATTTTCTGAGAGCGATAAGCCCCAGTCAGGGAGCGAATCTGTCTCCAGTCTAACTATAAAACAATCCCAGAGTATGGAAACTAAAACTAGGTCAGCACTGATATCACAAGTCTGTGTTTTAGGGTTTTCTGGAGTAACATTTACACCTTTTAAATATAAAAGCATACTAGTGTGGCTACATACTCCAAGTCAGGAAAGCAATGCAGCAGAAGGGTCTCTGATGCAGTAGTGCCTGCTTATTCAGATATCTCACTCCTCCACCTCATATGTTTTAAATTTGTTTCACAAATTTGCTGCAGGAAGGGAAGGTTCAGCTCACTGTGGCGTTTCATATGAAGTAACCACTTAACCAGTATGAAATGTCGTGCTGCAGAAACCACAAAAAATGTTTCCTTTTTAGTGGTTACCTGCAGTTTTCTATGCAATCATGAAATAATGGAGCAGTTCTTTCCATCTGTGTTGCTTTTTCCACTTCGTGTATCTTTCATCTGCTGTAAATTTAGTTGGCACGACGTTTCTCACCTCTTCGAGACTCGGTGGTAATTTCTAATTATCAAAACAAGGCTGGGTTTTTTTAAAACATCCCCTTTGCTACTCACAAAAAACCAAACAAAAGATATAAATTAATGAATAAATAATTAAGTCATAGAAATAAAGGTTTGTGGTGGAATGTGGTGGATGAGTCGTCTCAGACTGATGAAACAAACGGCTTCAAAGTCTTGTGGTTCAGCAGCAAACACTTTTGTATCCCTTGCCACAGGGCAGCAGGGTGATCAGACTGTGGCTGATATTGTCTTTTAGTAGCGTTTCAGCTCTGTGCAGACACCTCAAAGCGACCGTCGCTATCATTAAGCCTGCTAACTACTGAGAATGTATTCAGTGAGTTCCACTGAAACGGCTTTTTCTGCTACGAAACTGCATTTCCCCCCCGAGACACTGAACTGGTTCTGGGAAAAGGGAACCAAACATACATAAACATACATTAGTTTGACCTGCTGCTGTAAACAGTTAAAATAAATGGTAAATGCAGTGATGTGCTTTACTTTTTTTAATATTATTTCAACATTACTGTTGTTTATATTAGGCTGCTTTGAGTCTCTAACATGCTGGGCTAAAACATGATTTTGGCTTTAGATTTGGTTACAGTTTTTAACAGTCACACATGGCAGATATGGGACCAAATCACTACCCACCTCTATGTACTCTGAGGGCCTGAAACTCAGAACATTTTCATAATATGAAGTTCAAATTTTGTAATTATTATATAACTCACATTAACTAAAATTATAAATAAATTAGCTGATTATGAGGGTATCAGGTGGGATCAGGTTTGTTTAACCTTACATGGAATAATCATCCATGAGTATAAGGTGATCGTGATTGCAGAAAACAGAGATTGTTGTTGTGAATACAATACTGGAAGTATTAACTATCACCAAAGGAAGAAACATCCAAAAATAAACTCTTTCACAAGCTAAAAAAATGGTTTGAATGCATTTTTTTTAAATTCCAAGTATTGCTGAATCAAAGTGTTTGCTTGCTGTTTTGAGCAGTGGTGTCAGAGGAAAACAAGCATCAGATAATAAAAAGAAAAAAGAAATCTGACAGAATGCACAAAAGCTTAACTAATCTGTGAATTTAGATAGTGGTTAGACTGAGTGTTGATTCTATCTAGTTTTTGTTTCTTTGTATTAGTATTTTAGTTGCTCACGAAAGTGAAAAAGACTGTATTGGATCAGCAGAAACTGCATGGGTATCGGTACAGGGATGAGAAAGTGTTAATAAGCCATATGCATTCATTGCTTGACACGATTTTTTATAGACCACCAAGAAAACAGAAATATTTTTAAAAATCTGTCAAAGCTTTGTGTAAAACTAAAAATTATATCGGTATTGATTAGGGGGAAAAAACAGAAAAAACTAACTGAGTTTCAGAAAAAAGTCAGACATTAATCAAGTGTGACATTTAACTTCTAAAACAAATTTTTCTTCTCATAAATGCGTGTAAATAACTGTAATTCGGCATGTGAATCAAAAAATAATCATGGACATTACTATATTTTGAGTTTTTCGTCAAGCAGTACATTTGAAAATGTACATTTTAGTATTAAAAATACAATTCTGATTAAAGAGATTGCACATACTGGTGGAACAACCACTACAGAAACATAAAAAATGATTTTGGTCATTACTAATACTGTTAATTTAGTGTAGCTAAGAAATAAACCTTTCATTGTGCGGTGGTCTAATGAATTTATTAAGAACTGTACAGGTGTTGATAAGAGTTCACTGTACTCAAGTACAGAAACCTAACTAAACTGTACAATATTAAATGGCCTGCATTTGTATAGCGCTTTTCTAGTCCCTAAGGACCCCAAAGCGCTTCACACTACATTCAGTCATTCACCCATTCACACACACATTCACACACTGGCGATGGCAAGCTACGTTGTAGCCACAGCTGCCCTGGGGCGCACTGACAGAGGCGAGGCTGCCGGACGCTGGCGCCACCGTGCCCTCTGACCAGATATTAGATTATTTTTATCAACACAACAATAGAAAAACATGATTTTACAGCTGTTGCTGCAGCTGATGACAGTTTTTTGTTACGTATGAATGAGCAGTTTCATAATAACAAGTAAACGAAACGCTAACCTTATCTTCAAAAGACATGACTGGTCATTTTATGAGAAAAAACAAAAGACGGATTTAGTGTCGATTAATTGGAAAATTTAACTTTTAATTATGATATTAAACTTGACGTAGGGGGAAAGTAATGAAACTTACAGCAATGTAGAAATACTAAGAATTAAAATGTGAACATACCAGTTATCAGTATTAGAAAAGATTATCTGAGGGCGTCTGCAGAAGAATAATAGTTTAGTGTTGACTCTCAGACTTTTTCCTGAGAGCGACAGGAAACACAGGAAATCTTGTTGCTACACTTGGTGTCAGATAAAAGGAAATAATAATAAAAAACTCTGTTTAGAAGAAAAGCTTTTGTGAGCAGGCAGACAGAAAGTCTGTTAGACAGTGAACTCGGTGTCAAGCTGTGACTACATGAATATGGTGTTTTTTTTCTTCTCCTTTTCTTTTCTACTCAACATTTTTGGCAAATATGGCAAACACAAGAAAAAGAAAGAATAAATAAACAAAAGCAGATGAAGGCACAAGAGTAATATTTACAGTGTCCATGGAGATAATGATTAAGCTATGGGAAACAAGGAAATATAAAAAAAAAACAACACAATAATGAGTCAGAGAGTTAGGATGGGGTAAAAAGATATTATCGGAATAACAAGCTTAAGAAATGTCTGCCAAGATATTACACAGAAAACCCCTCAAAACAGTCATTAACAAAGCCAAGTTTATAGCACATTTTAAACAACACAGCACCATCGTATGGAAAATAATAATTAAGACTTTTACTTTATTAACTGATTAGAATATCAGGGTTGAGCCTTTGGGGAAGGTTACATACATAAGCATGATTGATCCAAACAAAGAGACTTGTGTTCCTGTTACTTTTGAAGATCTGATGAAGAAAAACACATTTTAAGCTCTGATAACACAGTCATTTTGTGAAAGGTTGAAAACCTCTTTGATGGTGTTGCTGAATTATATTAAATGCCAAAGCCACCCAAAACAGGAATGTTATATATAACTGACACCATGGCATTATGAAATCTAAATGTAACTTATTTGGTTTAGTACTGTCTCTGTTTCTGATGCTGAAGAACATAAAGTTAGTTTTGACTCAGAGACATGGTACTCTGAGACTCTCAATCAGGCAGTTTGGAACAGTGGTTGTCCTCATAGAGCCGATCGATGGCTGATTCAGGAAACACGTGGGCTACTCATATTCATGACAGTAACTCGATATTATAGTGCAGGTGTAGGTATCTTCGCTGTATCTTCAGTGTTTGTGGCCCATAACGTGGATTAGTGCAGAATTATTCAGGTTTTCTGCTGAGACTTGGACTGAGCTGGTAATGAAGGAGTAACTATATGGACAACAAGTAATGTAAAAACATCTCTTAATGTTTGAATTCAGGTGTTTTCGTTGCCGCAGGTGTATAAAATCACAAACACAGAGCCATGAGGTCTGCCTTTACGAACATCTGTGAAAGTATGGGTTACACTGCAGAGTTTGAGCGTGGTGCTGTAATAAGATGCGTTGTGAGATTTCCTCTCTCCACTCTCAAATGAAGGTAGTATTACTGCAGGAACCCCAGCAACTGAGCCACAAAGTGACAAACCACGCAGAGCTACAGAGCGCCGAGTGTTGAGGCGCAAAGGGTGTTAAAATTACCGCTGTTCTGCTGACTCAACAGTCTGCAGAGTTTCAAAACTCCTCTGGTATTAACATCAGCATGAAAACTGTGCACTGGGAGCTTCACAGCATGAAACCCATGTTGTGAAGGCTGAGCAGCTCCTATAGGTGACATGTATAAGTGTCCCGGTACTTTTGTCCATACAGTGTACAAAGTCTTCAAAATTAGATACTCGCTCTTAGCCCTCAAGTAGCCAAATATACAATTCATGACCCCAGACCAGTGTTGGGAAGGTTACTTTTAAAATGTATTCAACTACAGATTACAGATTACATGCCCCAAATGTATTTTGTAACGTATTCCGTTACATTACTCAATGAGAGTAATGTAATATATTATCATGTTTTTTACAGCTACATAAATGTACTATTGCTGTGTGAATTATTACTATTACTGAAGGTTACTAGCCCATGAGGCTATGCCTGTAACACAAAAATAATTATTTGAACAATAATTTTTAAAAATATTTCGTCACGTCATTATGCAGGCCGCAAGTAGAGGTGACATAGGCCGTGAGATTGAGACACAGGCATTAGAGCCTCTTAATGCGTGTTTTGTTTGGGGTTTCCACCGGCGTGGGATTACCAAAAATATAGAGGGCATAGCATAACATATGTACTCCGTTACTCCCCAACACTGCCCCAGACACATATGTAAATATGCTGATGTGGTAGTTTTGACTGTAAAAAAGTTTCCCGACATAAATTTATGTGAGGAAATATTTTCACCTCTACTCCAACTGTTCATTGTTTTTAATGACAATTGGTCCATTGGTGTGGGAAGGCCAACGGTAATATATATGTGCTTTTTGACATCACAGCTACTGATTTGATTGGAATTTCCCACGTCTGTGTGTTGAAGCAAACCTACGCTAACAGATTTAGCGTAGCAACATTTGCTGTTGCAGAAGATGTTTCTGCACACGTACAAACAAAAATCTTAAATATAAGCCTGCAACTAACGGTAAGGTAAGGAGGTCACAGTTACTAAAACTAAAATAGCTCGGCGACTTGAGGGTTAAATAATTTAAATAGTGTTTTTCTCATGGCATGGTTATGTTTAAACCACACGTTAAACATGGCACACAAGCTTCCGTCTGGGAGTTTGGCAGATTTCACGGAAACAACGTCGGGAGTTTTTTGACTTTTAAGCCAGTTTTTAATCAGATTTAATTACCGATTCTTCACATGCAGCAAATGTTATGGTTCTCTCCCCACTCGCTCAGACAGGGCCTTAGTGTTTGCTAACAGGAACAACTGCCAAGTGGAGACACTTTCTTCTAGAAGGACTTTGGGTAAAGTCAGTACTGTTTATAGGCGTATGTGTGAATGTGCTTGTGTAGGGGGATGTTTCACTTTTGTGTGGCAGTGAACAAAAGCAGAAAAAGAAAGCAAGAGACTGGGAATGGACCGATAACAAGAGGCTGATAACGAATAACATAAAAACAGGGTAGTGGAGCTAATATACCGGCTCTTTTTAAATGTGCAGACTTTTTGTTTTTATTAATGCCGCTGTCCTCTCCATTGAGATGTAGGCAGATAACAGGTGTAAGCAGTGTAACGTTAAGATATTGCTGATCTATTTCTTTTGGCGACAGCAGCCTTTGTGAGCCTAGTGACCCTGAAACATTCATAACCACACTACCAGCCAGACAGCCGCGCAGCTCGTCTGAGTCACTCTGAAAGAGCAATAACCCCGCCAGATGTAAAGACACAGCCTGAGACTGAGAGGAATGAACAAGCACAGACTATACAACTCCTGCCAGACACACACACACACACACTTAAACACACACACACACCGATGCAGCTGATAGAAAAGTTGTTTGTTTCTTTTGAATTCTGCTGGCAAAGGTGGATTTCAATACACCTGTTCCAAGTGTAGAGTCCTTGAGAGTTTTAAAGCTGGAGATTCAAACTATACCGACAAACTGCATCTAATATAATCCACAGTTACTACCCGCTTTCATGAGTCATACCGAGAGTCGCAGAAAGGAAACAAACACTATGTATGAAGTGTTTGCTCAAAATGAGTTGACACCATTTAAATGGAGCACGAAGGGACAGAAGGTCCCTGGTTAACAACACTCTGTTGTTTCAGCGAGACTCTGAAAAAAAAAACACAAAAACTTTAGAATAAAATATCCTCAGCAGCAAGTGAGGGGACCAGCAAGCAGCTACTGATAAACAGATTTCCAGACTGTTTGCTATTTCGCTCTAAGAAGTGACTGAGTTCATATGTGAGTAGCAGACAGATATAAAGACTGCACTTGCATGTAAATAAGACCTAAACCGCTTCGGCAGTCGACTGGCTTCTGATTGGTCAGGGGACCACGCTACCCTCTACACTTGAATTTAAATTCAATCTATTGTTTTTTGTGATTATTCCACTTCTTCTCCAACAGCACTCATAAATGTTGGCCTCTGTACTCAAAAAAGTAATATCTTACATATAATCTGCTATTTTTTTTAAAACTCTAACTGTATATTTTGGAGAAAAGCAAAAAGCAACTTGTTTTTTAAGCGTATCAGTTAGAATTACTTTTCCCCCCCTCCTCATTGCCAACACTTGGAAGAACGGCTTAACAAAAGCAATATTTACATACTCTGATAGCACAGAATATGGGCTGGGGTCATCATCGATAAGAGCTTAGACTTTAAAGACACAACGTTATCCTTGTGGTTCCTTATTTTGTGTGCACGGCCTGAGACGACTTATTGCATCATTACCAGTGAACCACATGAATCCTAGGCTACAGTCCCACACACAGGCTCAAGCCTCTATCCTAATGAGGTTACACACAAGAGCTTTTTTTAGTGTTTAAGTATCAACACAGGGCAAACAGAACAAAGTGCACTTCGCAGGAAAATGTTGAGGCCATGCAGATTGTGCTGTAATGGAGGCTACAAGCCTCAGCTCTACTTTTGTTACGTGTTAAAAATCAGGCTTTGGCTGCTTGTTTGAGGTCAGCAGGCACATCATTATTAGTGTTTTTGTTCGCATGCCTTCTTTGCAGTTGTTTGCAAAGAGTCGGGCCATTTTTATTTGTATAGCTCAGTGGTTTTCTAGCTTTTCTTCAAAGAGAAATCAAGCTTTCATCTGCAGAGAAAAAGCCCTTTATGCTATCCAGAATGACATGAATGACAATTTTGATTTTATTGTCAGATGAAGACGCTTTTGCAATAAGCCCCACTAAAACTAAAACCCCACTCCTCATCATCTGACAGTTCCACACAATCCAGCACACGTTCTTGCCGTCTCTAGTTAACATCCTGTGCTCTTTTACAGTAGCCAAACTTTCTCTGAAAGGGGACCCTTGGTCTTCAAGTGCCTTTCTAACTCATTTGGCACAATGGCATTAGTGGTTACCTCCTCAAAAACAAATGACACACTCATGCTGAAAGCCGTTGACACCCCCAGTCCAGCTGAAGTCATAAACAGGAAACTTTTGGAGTAATTTCTCCTGATAGGGGTTTTTATTTGTTTTCTCCACACAAGAAATCTTCCCCCTCACAAATGTTGTCCTCTCTACCAATCAGGACCTTTGATGTGTCATTCAGGGCACTGAATGTATGTAAATTCCATTTGTGCAGTTAAAATAATAAAGCTTGGTTGACTTAAAATCCCATGGCACTCCTGGACTCATGTACACTCACAACCACTTCTATAGTCTTGAATCATATATAAAGGTTCAAAGTGCTTCACAGGAATAAAAACTCTTTAAAACAATAAGAAAGAAAAAACAATTAAGAAATTCCAGGTCACTTTAACAGCAGTGGGTACTTCCTGGTCTTAATGCACTTTCAAATCATGCGCTTGTCCTTTGATGCCCACAGGAACTGAAGTCAGCTGACTGTAGTGCGTTTTATGGCTTTAATCCTCAATATCCAAGCAAATAAAACACATGAAAAGACCCTGTACGCGTCGAAACATCACTCGCCAGAAAGAAACTCTGCATAAAATGAAAAAACAAACAAACATTTTGTACTTACGGGTCATCTGTGTCACTCTCCATCTCGCTGTCCACCCCACCCCTGTCTGTAGGAGGATTGTCATTCGTTGGGGGTGGACATGATGGCGATCCTCTCTCCAGGTCTGGAGGACCTGACCGCCCGTCACTCACCAGAGCTACAGCACAGCGAGGCTCTGAAAATATTATCCAAAAAAAGCGATTTATGTGCCAGTTAGTGGAGAAGCTTTATGAAAGTAACAGTGGCGTATGTGTAAACACGGGGCTACTCTGCATGCAGCTTGCTGATGGCAGGTATTCTGGCCAACTGTCTGTGGGAGGTGTGACAAGCTCTGACTCAATCTATGTTATAATCTATTGCTGTAGTAACAAAAATACTTGTGTAAGATGGAGGCAAACATAAAGAAACTGTTCTCTGAAAAGTTAAAATCTAAATCTGTACATCAAATAAGTGCGTCCATTAAATCCACAGACTGAAAGATTTAGCCGAGTATTCCTTGTATTTATTCTGTTTTCAAGGTTTGACGGGTTTACAGAGACTGGCTTCAACTTCTGAATTCACCATTACTTATTTAGCTAACACTCTCTGCAGCATTTAGTCAGTCAGGCTGTGTGGTGAACAAATCTAACAAAATAAAATAAGACATAGCTTTTGGGTCTAAAAAGTGGATCCAGGAGTGGCAAAAACAGAAGTCTTATGATGCAGACGTTTATGAGAAAATTACATGACTTAAGGCCTCAGCAAATAATGTCCTCATGAGTTTATAGTCTCCAAAGCTAATTTTATTTTTTATTTAATACAGCATGATGTTCATTTTGTAACTTGGTGCAGTCTGATCATGGTGATCTGGGTCCAACGAAGTTATCTATTCCACTTTCACAGATACGAAACAGAGTGGGGTTTTCTTTCTCTGCTCACTCTCTTAATATTACTTTTGTTTTCTCGATGTTATTTCTCTAATTTTCTAGCAAAAGTATTTCTCAGTATCATCAAAAGAGTTGGCTGTTCACTTTCTTCAGCAAGGAAAATTTTGTTTTTAACCCTGCTGACTTCTAAGATAATAAAGCCACTTACTGTAAATAACCACCGACTGTCACCAAATGGGCAGTTCAGTGCCACTGGTATCACCAGTGTGTGAATGTGTGTGTGAATGGGTGAATGACTGAATGTAGTGTAAAGCGCTTTGGGGTCCTTAGGGACTAAGTAAAGCGCTATACAAATGCAGGCCATTTACCGTTTACCATTACTGTGAAGCCTCAAGCTCAGTATTTCTGCATCGTCATCTTGATGTTTTGAAACCACACATGATAAGTGATGGTGGATTTCACAGAGAAACTAAGAGGCGTTGCATGCTTACACAGCAACTCTTAGTAGGCCCACCCTAAAGCACACCATGCTTCATACTGCTTTCAAACTCTAATTTGCACAATAAACGTTGTGCTGCATTTCAGTAGAAGTAGAAACTAGTGATCAAAACTGCACTGTCTTCACTTATACAGTCTGTGTATATAACAGATACACTTTGCTAACCAAATTAGCTAGGCATTAGCTGATTAGCTCTATTCTCTCATCTAAATATAGTCATTTTCGGTTTCACAGAGCCGAGATGGCACTGGGCCAAACGTCAAACTCTAACCTTCAAACTGGTAATCCAAAAACTAATGAGTGATGTCTAGGTGGCTAAGTATTTATAAAAACACTAACATTGGCTGAAAATGCTGGTGTGTGCAGCAAATGCTGCTAAACACTCATGAGCAGGTCAGCTCATTGGGAAATTATCACCAGCTACTCTGATTTTCTGAGCAGATAAAACAAGCAATTTTAAGTTGTGACCTTCGAAGCAGGTCTTAAAGTGGACCCTTATTTTCTCTCATATGTGGTATGCACTGTTAAAGTGGTAGAGATCATATCGTTAGCTTCATAGCATAAGTGCCTAAGTCATTGACTTAGTCAAATGACTTAGGCAATTATGCTATGAAGCTAACGATATTAAACATGGATGAAGTCTCAAATAATGAGGTTAACATGTAAAATCCCTGTGGCTGAAAGGCTCAGGCTTCAGACAGCTCAAAATGCTGGGTGTGAGACAGTTTTTAGTACTTTTGGTTTCCTCCTGCTGTTCAAACCTCTATTTGTAAGGAGCAGCCAATCAGATGAAAGCTGGCTTGAAGAGGGAGGAGCTAAAGCTACTTGTTTATTTTGAACTGTGAATCATGCAAAGCTACTCCAGTAGCAGATATAAATAGAGAGGTGGTAAGCAGAACCTCTTTAAACAGCCTACAGCTCTTAAAAATATGACTTAAAGGGCCTAAAATAAAATCCCATTAAGATGTGTACAAAAGAGATTTCTGTTTCCAAATTAGCTTGTAGCTTACTGACAATCCCCACCTGCTCAAATCAGTCTTTGAATAGATTTCAGTACTTGACTCAATAAATAGTGTTATCAACAATGTTACGAGAATAATAATGGTGTGAACACCAACTGTGGTGATTTGCAATCCTGTTGCAACTGTTTTGGGAAACACTGACTTGGCTGTTGATTTGTACTTGATTGTTTTGGCAGGCGTTATTTGAGAACATATCCCTGCATGCCGTTTCCTGTTATGAATATTTTATTGTGGGAAAACTGTTTATAAAACTGTTTTTAGGGCACGAATCCATCTTCGGCACACCTCTCCTGGGTAAAACCTTACGAGGTCGTGTGTACAGAAAAGGAATATGGTCATTTGGTACCTTTGCTCTGATTGACAAGCTGTTGGCCATCAACGGGCTGGGCAGCTGCTCCCGATTGGCTGGGCTCCAGGAAAGGGACCAGCGAATGCCAAGGGAACACTGGCACCGACCGAGGCTCCACGTTGGTCCAAACTGTGGGAAGAGAAGGGAAAGAGGGAGAGAGAAAAAGTGAAATGTCATCATGTTTATCTGCCTCAGTATCACTGCCTGTAAACAGAAAGTATCACTCTGCCCGCTGGCAGCATGTGAAGTCTTGTGTGACCATCACTGCTGTTGAAGCGATACTAAAAACCACACTTTGACAAAATGTGTCTGGAGACCATGAATGGAGTTGTGTACTCAGTCACCTAGTCAGCACCTGTCTCCAGCACACACACATGCAGATGAGCCCTCAGGATAATGAGAGTTGAGGGGTCATGTGGTGTGCGATGTGACGAGGGAACCTGTTATTTTATCCACACAGATTCCAGACTCCAGTCTACTCGCTGTCTAGACCCCTGCCGAACTTCAGACTCTCAGCTGAACTCTCTCTGTAGTGGGATCTATTTCAAGCTGACACAAACGACACCGTAAAACAAAATGCAATAAATTCAAAGAGTTTAGAGCAACTTCTCCTGCTGCCATCTTACAGAGTCACAATGCATCATGGGTCCAAAATAAGGACCCAGCAGTATTTTTCCCCTAAATCATACTGTAAAATCACAGAGAAGTTGTTGTTTGACCATACGTGATATATATTCGTGCTGATATCAGGTTGAAAGAGGAGCTTGGCACGAGAGGCAGTTTGATGACTTTTCAAAACTAAAACTCGTTGCTCAGTCTTTCTTTTAACAGTAATTTTACAACACCTGTTTGCAAGGTTGCTTCAGTAACTTAAGTAAAATAAAAGGAGATGTTGAAAAGAAGTTACAATTAATATTTAAAAAAAGAAACAGAATGCCATAACGTTCATACGTACATACATTTACTGTAAATTTTATAGTCAAGCCTTCACTGGGTACATATTTTTCCTGGAGTAATTTCCTTTACTAGAGATTTTTTTCCCTAATACAAATATTTCACAATATGTTTGAACATACAAATAAAATAATTTAAAGAACTGCCCTAGTCCAATGAATTGCCCTAATAATTATGTATTTCCAATATTTCCCTGGAATGGCAACGACTGTGTTGAACCAGGATATTGTTAAAGACTAAAACATCTCAACAACATTGGACTAACATTCATTTTTTACTCAGTGTTCATAGCTCACAGAGGATGAGTCTGGATGCTGGTAAACACTGGTTTGCCACCACTCATTCTGAGATGGCTGAAATGGGTCTATGGGGATCCCAGTAGGCATGTTTAATTCACATAAAGTAAGTGATTCTTTGGCCTTACATGACATAAATTAATGCTTTCTTATGCTCCTTCTGAACATTTTATAGACCAAATTCTACAGTGTTTTACTGCTGAGCGAATGAAAAGCTCAAGCATAATTTGATTTCAGTATATTTATTACAATATCCTTCTGGGTTAAAGCATTTTTGGGGTGCACAAAAGATTCCTGCATGGAGAAAAACCCTGCACGGTTGTCTGTTAATGACTGATCCTGTAAAAGCAAAAACATTCCCATTCACCACAGCTGTTTTTTTGTGTTTCAGGCTACTTAGTGAACGTGAACATGCTGATATCCTTAACCAAGGTGGTAAACTCAGCAGAAACGAAACCTGCTAAACATAAACTTGATAAACACAAAGCTAGCATGTAAAAGAAGAGACTCACAAGGTTAATGGAAACTAAGCTACATAAACTTGTTAAACTGTTGAATTATACACCACTAACCTTTCTAGTTATATTAATTACAGAGGCATGGTATTTTAGACATCTTTACTGAGTTTATTTGATAAAGCGTTCAGCTTCAGTTCCTCCCAGCTCCCTGTTCCTCCCCTGCCTCCATTAGTCCAGATTCAAGTCCAGCCTGGTGGAAACGAACTGGTGGTGAACTCTTCGCTGCAGCACTGACATGTCCAGTTTCCATTTCCATTTATAATTATATAATTAAGTATTAAAATGGTCTAAATATAGCTAACCATTTGCCAGCTATTGCTCTTCTAAATGAAGATCTAGATACTGCTGAGCTAGACAAGTAAGAAAAAGAAGTGCATCTTGGATGTACTGTAGCTGCTGTTAGTTTCACTGTGTTTAAGAAATCCTTTAGATGCAGATTCTCGGATCACATGACTAGCATCACAGCACTGAGACTTCTGGACTCCGTACTTCTTTCTCCAAGTTTATACTACTGTTTGTAAAGGGAACTTCAGTTGAGGAAGTGAGGCTTATTCAAATTCTTTATACACCACAAGACGCTTTGCTAAGATGCCCGGGAAAGTCCTTAAATGCAAAACAATTCACACACGTTATTGTTGTTTTCCTCATTAGTCGGTTGAAGGTAAAATCCAGCTGCACTGCTCTTAAACCCACGAGATTGAAGGTCTCAATCGAGGACAAATCAGCTGATGCAGACATTTTAAGGAAGAGCAGAGACAACATTTGATAGCAACCATAGCAACCGTTCATTATATAAACACAAGACATAAACAAACAATCCCAAACAAAATTACACTGGATTTCTGTGTGTGGCAAATTACAGGCAGGTCTATGGCTATTTATGTGTACTGCTTGACTGAAACACATGACACACTTCATTTGTGATAAACCGATTCATACAGACTTCTGTCACAGCTATATGACACGTCACATGACTTCTGGGCAACTGGTTACACCTCATCCACAAGTTAAAAGAAGTCACACTGTTTTACATCACTGTTTTAAAATGTGTTAATATACACGCCCACCCCAGAAGGAATAGCTGTGCTTTGTGTTACAGCTAATGGGGATCCTAATAATCAAATAAGTCCTGATGCAGACATTTGTTACTGTAGAATATTCAGTGAAGACATTTCTTGAATTGGCTATAAGACCAAATTAAGAGAATTAAGACCCTTTCAAATAAAGTGTAACTAATGACAGTCTGCTAGTTTAAAAGAGCAGCTCAATAGGATACAGTTATAATGTCACGAATTATTGTAACAATAGAAAGAAGCGTGAATTTCAAACTGTCGACATGCAACACATTTTGCTGTTTCCAGCCACAGATGTGGTCAATTACAATAATTACTACTACGACCTGCTCATCTGTGTAGTACATGTGTGTAAAGGCTAAAATCTCTCAATTTAAACATATCGTACACACAAGGCACTTTACATTGCAAACATGGTATTGTAACAGACACACAAGCAACTATTTGGCAAAAGCGGGGAGAAGGACATTGTTTTAACAGGAAGAGACCTCCAACACAACCATGCTCAGGGAGTGGCAGTAACCTGCTGTGATCAGTTTGGGGTTGAAGGGAGAGAAAAAAGAGAGACACAAAGACAGACATGCAGCTGTGGTATATAAAACATGGTTAGTAAAAAGAGGGGAAGTCCCCAGCAGCATGAGCCTATAGCGGGATAACTAAGGCGAAGGCATACTTGGAGGTCTTAACCATTAGCTTTGTCAAAAAAGCAAAGTTTGAAGCTCACTGGTGAGAGCAGGGAGGGGGTTTCTTGTCTCTTGTGAATTACAAGCCATTAGCGAGATCTAACCCTCACTCATCACATCCAGTTTCAAAACACTAAGATGGCGACAGTGAAAATGCTCGGCGCAAGGCTTCATAACTGCCTTCACAAACCAGTGGGTGATGTCATGGTGATTATGTCCACGTTTTATACTCTCTGTGGTTGTGACATACCAGAATATGGCCAAATGCAACGGTGGGTAGTTTTATTTTTCGGTTTAGGTTATTTTAGCTATGAAAAACCTGGCTAGAGATACTTTGAACATTTTAAGGAAATGCTAACACCCGGAAGAGGTGAAGTGCACTGATCAACTACTGACAGTAGTGAGTTGTGAAACTATCACAGAGAAGCACTGCTCGGATATCTACATCAGATGTTTTTATTGGTTTACTTGGTTTAGTGACAAGCAAAAGGCTGAACTGATAAAGACTTGCACACGATTTAAAGTGGGGAAAACTATGCATCTGACCCATGACTGCACGTTACTACCACTAGACCTTTCCTAATAATCACTCCCGTGGGTGGAAAGTATAGCAATAAAACAGCTCCTGAGCTACTTCTGAGCTCTTATTCCTCCTTCTTCTCCGTCACTGAAGACTGCAGATGCACTCAAAGAGAGCAGTAATGAAACTTGTGATGCTAATGCAGCTGCACTTGAGCTGGGCTATATTTAGGAGAGATCTCAGCCGTGGGGCCTGCTCTGCCTTCTTCTGTGTTTGTTTCTGGGCCCGCGATAGCTCTAGGTGTTTTAAAAAATGTATGGCGGAGGAAACGTTACGCTACAGAGGCAGGTGGCTGTTAGCAGCAGTGCGAGGGATGTGATAGGGAGAGAGAGGGAGAGAGAAGGAGAGAGGGGGGAGAGAAAAGTGCACACCAGTAATCAGCTCAGGCCTGAACGCTTTACTGCACTAATTCTACCGGTGGAAACAGTGTATCCATGACAACACGCCAGCAATACGATTGCTCCTTTTTCTGCTGAGAGCAATGAAACACATTCATATCACGCTGGACCTGCCCTTAATGCCCTGTCTGAGGTTGTTGATTGTCTGGAACGAGTGTGCGTGCTTGCATGTTTGTTTGTGTGTGTGTGTCTGTGTGTGTATTGTGTGTAGGAGGTGTGAATGTCCTTGTTGCTCTCTGCACTCCCGCTCTCAGTCTTGCATGTCTAGACATGTCGATATTCTCGCCCTTTTTAAGTTTAAAGTGAAACACCCCTTATCACTCCCTTACACACACGCGTGCTCACACACATGCGTACACATATAAAAAGGGTGACACCCGCTGCACACTCGATAACTGTGACACTACACACACTGAGTCACAGATTACACACAGCGAGCAGCGGGTCTGAGTGGTTGCCAGAGCGACTGATGTATCAAAGCTTTCGATATTCATTCCTCAGAAGAAACTGTTTCACTTTAAAGTCATTTTTAACATTTGACTCAAGACAAGATATTATCATTTAATCACAAAGGAGGATATGAAATCCTAACATAAGGAACTCAAAGATCCTCGAGAAGCAAAGCTGATAGTTTTGCCACTTGTGTTCATGGCTTTAAAGTGTAGGCTGAACATAAAACATGGATAAAGACACAGTTGTACCCATCTAGAGCTGGGCGATAGAACGATAACGATATGTATCGCGATATAACTTTTACTCGATAGAGAAATTAAGCTATCGCGATAGACCTCGCCGCTCTTGTCCTCAAAGAAAAAAAAAAAAAGGTCAGCCAATCCAAATTAAGTAGCGCAGAGCCGAACCAATCACAGCCGCAGCGTCACGTCGCGTGGCTTGTTACTTACAGCACAAGTGCCAAGCCGCACGTGTGTTTGTTTGGGAAGCAGCCAGCGGGTAATGGAGGAAATGAGTGTGCCGACTAGAAAAATCAACCGAGCGTGACCGAAGAGAAAACAGATGATGGTTCCAATGCCGGAGAGATTGTCAAACGGAAGAGCCATAGAAGGTCCGTAGTGTGAAGGTATTTCGGCTATTTCAAGTCTGACAAAAAACAGAGTAGCGTGCACTGTAAATTGTGCCGAAAGCAAGTCTGGAAATACAATAAACTGGTGCATGCGTCACACTGTGCGCCACGTTATTGTTTCGGTGAAATGAATTTCTACAATACTGTTAATTCTACTCTCTGCAGTGTTTAAATGCTTACATATACACACAGTTACTGTCCCTCCACACATACGACTCGGTTCTGCTTCTATGCCCCAGCTTTGTTTACTTTTTCCCACCGAGGCTTCTAGACTTCTGATTGGCCAACATTTCGGCACGGTTAGGAATCTAGCGCCACCTGCTGCTTTGGCATGTTCATAGCAGCGTTTTCCTTCATTTCTGCCTTTATGTGTGGACGGGATTATTTTTTAAAACGAAAACGGAAAATCTCAGTTTTCAAAAATACCCGTGTACGTGTGGACGTAGCCTCAGTCTCTGACTGGAAGCGCTAATTCGTCATTCGGCTTTTGTCAGACTAAAGTAACTGTTAAAACTGTTTGAAAAGCTCAGCTATACAACAAGGAGAGATTGAGAATTTCCTTTTAGTTCTCAGTTTATTTGATATTGACAAGTTAGTCAGTTTTGTCTGTTCTTCTGTAAAACAAACTAAGATTTATTTTTAGAATTAATATTTTGTTTCTAAGTGGAATTGACAATTTAGTCTGTTTCGTTTGTTCTATTTTGAAACTTAAACGCTTTAGCGGCTGCTTTTTGTGTAGTTTGCAATATTTGCCTTTATTTATCTGAAAAAGTCTCATGTTCCTTAAGTACATCTACCCTGTTGAACTTATTATGGGAAATAAATATTTAAAAACAAGCTGCTGATTATTTCACATTTTACTTGTGAGCAACGGCACATTTAAATCTTACAAATATAGTTATTTGGCTTATATCGTGATAGATATCGTTATCGCCTGAAATGAAAAAAACATATCGTGATATGAAAAAATCTCATATCGCCCAGCTCTATACCCATCCATCATTTTCTTGACTCCACCTTTTGAATCCTGCATTTTTGCATCTGGGAAAATGGCATCTTGGTTCGGGAAGTTACCATATTTGGATGAGGGGAAACTCTGTTGAGCTGCATCCATAAACTATTACCTAGTAATAGTAATATACTAATTAAGCTGCACAATTTCACTCATCCAGACTGGAGCACAAACTAGACAAATAACTACACAGCAAAACCATATTATTTGTCAGACAACTGCATTAAAAATGCTATAAAGGCACCAATGCCCCAATCACAGCGGATCGGACCAGTTTTCAATGCGTCCAGTTAATGAGGAGAGCTGTCAATGTAAGCAGCCAAGCCTCTAAGCATACACGTAGTTAGGGTTGGATCAGGTGACCCTGAATCCTCCCTTAGTTATGCTGCATTAGATGTAGGCTGCTGGGGGATTCCCATGATGCATTGAGTATTTCTTCTTCAGTCACCTTTCTTACTCACGATGTGTTAACAGACCTCTCTGCACTGAATCACTTGTTATTAATATCTGGCTCTCTTCCACAGCATTTCTTTTGTCCTGTCATAGCAGATGGCCCCGCCCCTCCCTGAGCCTGGGTCAGCTGGAGGTTTCTTCCTGTTAAAAGGGAGTTTTTCCTTCCCACTGTTGCCAAAGTGCTTGCTCATAGGGGATCATATGATTGCTGGGTTTTTCTCGGCATATATTATTGTAGGGTCTACCTTATAATACTAAGCATCTTGAGGCGACTGTTGTTGTGATTTGGCGCTGTCTAAATAAAATTGAACTGAATTGAAATTGAACCTAACTTTCAGCCTCACCAGCATCCAAGAGAATGAGTTAAAAAACAATCACCCCCATACAGTTTATATATATGTGGTAACTATCAATAAAGACCAAAATAGTTTGCGGTGCCAGGGTGTAAACATGTTTATTTCTGATGTAGAGTTCAACATTTTAACATTTTATCTGTGGGGACTAACTTGCTTCTGTAGCCACTTTCAAGTGCCCACTAGAGGAACAAATTTTTTTTGGTGGCCCTCAGTAATATTTTACTGACCTGTGGGTGCACCAAATTCAAGGTTCATTTTATTTGCACACACGATAAAACCAGTACAATTAATGCAAAGGCTACAGATACCAAAAAGCCAAAAACACATAGCCTGATGGGGATGACATCACACGTGGATCAAATGCTAATTAATTGTTTAAAGAGGAAAGGAAATGTAAGCAAAGTTCACGATGAAGAGAAAGAACCACAGACAGTGGCTCTACTGCGCAATTTTTGCTGTTAATACACTTTTACTTTATGACAAAGACGTTCTTTATACATATATCAGAACTGCTGTTTACTTAGGAACAAAGACATGAATAAAAGCACCCAACATTACCAGCTAATGCACATATTTTTGACACTGCCCCTTGAACAAAGCTCTACGTAGCACTGACGGACTCCGAGTGTCGACACTCTGCACTTAAACAAGCATACAAAGAGAGTGGCCTCTCTGTTTGACATATAAATAAAACAAAACCTTCTCCACCATCAACAAGTCCAAGCTAAGATCGCATGCAATCCACCCTTGACATGTCAGAGACAGAGATGGAGACGGGCTTTAAGAAAACTCTGGCCAGGAGGAAATGGCCACAGGTAAGAGACGCTATGTTGATGTGTTGAACTTCTCCAATCATTTAAGCATATTAATACTAATCCCAATAAAACTAATGATTAAAAATAACATGTTCATGTGGTATACAGGCAATCTCTTACTCTCTCTGTCAGCAGGTTCTCATGAAGCTTTCTGTTATCTTCATGTTTAATAAATAAATGTCAGCTTTTAGCGTTATTTTGTCTGATGTGTGCATTTATCCTCTGTAGCCTTCATTCGTATCATGGCTCCCTTCATTCAGTCGTTAAAACTTAAAGAACCCCTGCCTTAAACTAATCTGCAGCTATGTCTATGTTTATCCTCGTCTACGTGACTGCCTGTGCAAAATATTCTGCTTCTACATCATCTCACTATCAACCGTGAAACCAACCAACCTATAAATTGCCAATATCCTCCACTTTCAGTTTTCAGATTTACAAAGTGCTGCATCAAAATGACACAAAATGAGAAATCAGGCATTTTAAATGGAAACAATCTTCGTCATTCATATATTCAAAGTAACATTTCTGAGCTTGCCCAGGCTGTAATATCACAAAGTTGGCATGGAAACAAGCACAAAGTAGATGATGAACCCAAGCACCTACATTTCTCGCTAGCCAATTTTCTTACATCCCACCACCTGACTGGGTGAGAAGATTCATTTAAACTGGTCTCAGCTTCTGGTAGAAGAGTCACAGTCGAGTGAAATTAGAAAATGATATTAATTTTACTTTCTGTCTCATGTGTTATAAACAATTTCTGTTGGATCAGTGCTGGTGCTCTGGTTTCTTCCTAGCTGCCTAGTAGGTGTGTTGCAAAAACTACAACTTAGTTCAAACCAAGGTTATAATAGTGAACTAAACACAGTAATCTAAAAGTTGCTGTGAAAAAAAACCCTTTTACTTAACTGAAATAAAGATAGGAATTAGATTTTGAAAAAAAAAGAAAGAAAAGAAAGAAAACAAAACTACTGAAAATAAAATAAAATTCTCGGCAAATTTTCCCCAGTTTTATCGTTTTAGTCTTTGTCAGCACGGTTACATTTGCCAACACAACTAGAGTCCTCTCAGACCGGGATCACTGCATGACTGTAACCTATCACCCAGCTATTCTGGACTCTTTAAATCTGCCCCTAATTATAATAATCACCAAAACTGAAACTAGCAAAAATTAAATAAAACTAAATAGAAACAAAACATTTTTAAACAATGTAACTAATAAAAATATACAAAACTGTAAGCAACTCTGGTTATTACACAAGCAACAACAAAAAATAGAGAATCATTTTTTACCACAGTCCACATCACTTGATCATAATTAGCTCTTAAACAAAGAATAAACTCAGTCATTCTGATGTGTTTATATTTCCCTCACTGCATGAACATTACAGCTTTCGTCAGGCAACCAGCTCTGCTTTGGGTCAGGGAACAATGGATAATGCAAAATATTTTACTGAGGTTTTGGTCTTAGCTTCAGAATTGTTACGTCCCCATCTTTAGTGCACATGGATAACAACAGTTAGAATATTGCAATACTAATTTGTAGTAGTAGTGCAGTACTGTTTGCATTTATATTTGGTGCACCCTGGTGTGTCTGCATTGCTCTGCCATCAGGAGTGAAAGCGAGCCGTTCATGATGGGCTTGGAGCTAATAAATCTTTAACAACAGTTACTATTACTGAATCACAGGAAGGAGAAAAGGATTCAGAACAAACAGAGTCTACACATATTCTGTGTATATGTCTACACTGGCAAAAAACTAACATCTACAGCCTACTGAGCAAGATAGCTAAAACTAAAACCCTAAGAAAATAAAATGCATTCGCGCTGCATATTATTACTGAACAGACCTGTCACAGTTTGTGAGATCCATGTCGCTGTAACCTGTAGTTACATTTCTGTGGAGATCAAGCTACACTGTAGGCTGTAGCATAGATTTTAAACCACAGATTTAACATAGTACTATAAATCCAGCTTACAGAGTGCACATTAGTGTGCAGCTAAAATCACAAATAAGGTCCAGAGGAAGGGGAAAGTTGAGGCGGGCGATTTATGAACACAGGAAGAGCTGATTCATTTCAGTAATCACCAGCATAATCCACCAAGAGCACGCTTGATGAAGGTTCGAGTAATCTGCTAACAACTCAAGTGAAGCTTTCTACTTGGTACTTTCAACTGCGCCCTTACTTTAAAGACTAAATTTACTGCCAGTGGATAGCCAAGGCACACACTCAGACTTGATCAGCGATTACGCACTTATTCCAAATAAATTAGCTGTTTTCACACATGCAGTGCAGCCCTGAATTCTTCACATCACCCAACAGAAATCCACGTGAGAATGCAAAAGTCTGACACATGCAGATCGGGCATTTGCCAGTCTTCAACCTGCCAGCTCCCCAATACAACATCTGTGCGATGTCAGATTGTGCTGATGTGAGAATAGAGCAGATAATTGTCCAGTGCATTCATTACTAAAGAGTGGGTGTCATGTGCACTCCCTCCTGCGTGCTCTCTGCAGGCAGCTCCTTCACCTAAACCACAAGGCGTAGTTCCAGTAATGCAAATGTGTTTGAAACAGACTATTCACTCCATGTGAGGAAGGACAAGGATGGAAAATATCCCTGATTCTCCTGAAATTTCAAAAACACTCATAGTGGCAACTACTGCAACCATTTCGAGCACTGAACACCTCATTGAGTATAAAATTACCCCTCCAAATATTGCTAACTTTTCACTGCACCTCTTTTGTAAATCCCAACAGTCATTGGGGGTTTTGCACTTTCTCTGTCATTAGCAAATCTGCCCTATAATGGATAATCTGTGAGGTACTGTTGACTCTTAAATGGAATATAATTAGTGACACAATCTGTCTCAATTGAGAACCGGAGTTATCCACGTCTTATTAGACTTTAGTAAGAGTGATTTATAACAGGCCTACAACCTTTAGAGAACCATGGAGTTCACTACTTCTGAACCCTGCTTGATATAGAAGCCTCATTAGAAAGCAGTTTTCTAAGCTATTCTTCTTTCTTATAAGTATCAGCTTACAGACCTCATTATGTTTACCAATTATGGACAAGCACTCAATCTCTCTTTCCTTTCTTCCTCATGCAAAACGGCATCTTCACACAACTACAGCACAGCTGGTATTTTAAAGGCTCTCCCGATGGTACAATTTAAGACAACATTGATAACCAAAAGGAAAATAAATATATCACCGCTGGAATGTCAGGGTGGGATTGTGGGTGTTGCATATGATTTAAACAATTCCTGCACATATAAAGTGGGACATTCTAACACACAGTTGCAGAGATATAATAATGTTGAGCAGAACCAGTAATGAATGCATGGCCATTAAGAGCGAGCTAAGCCAGAAAACTACCAGCGCAGCCATGGAGGCAAGAGGAAAAGAAAGCCATAAAACACACGGACAGTAGAAATGATGAATGGCAATGATTTACTCTGTGAAGAACGACAACACAGACTGAGGTAAGAACAGAACAATGTAGTATCCTGTCCCCAAAGTGTATAAATTCCCCCTGTGGGAAGTAATTAAAGGAGGCATTCTTTTTTAAAATTCAAATTTAAAGCCCTGTACTGTACGATATCCTTAGTCTACAACAAAAACTGCATGTGTGACCTAAAATGAACTAAAGTTTGGGTCGAAAATGCTTCTGAATAAACACAAACAACCACTTCATCTGTATTTTATTCATCTGTGACTCTTCCACTTCTTTGCTAAGAGTATATTTCACATTAATGGAATTGCTTTTCCGTGTTGTAGCCTGTGTAATATTTTAAAAGTGAAATTCTAGCATTTCTAAGAAGATACCAGTCCTCTGCGAAGCCCAAAGCAGTGGAAAAATTCTTATAAACTTTCTGAAAACAGAAACAAAGAGAAAAAAACAAACAAACAAAAAGCCATCTGAAAGCAAGGGAACAATAGTAAAGTGTACATGAGTCATAGCCAAAGCATTGATGACACAGCTGTAATCCTAGAGAGATACTGAAAGTGAGAGGTACTGGGCCAGAGTGCATAAGACACAAGCTGCACATCTCTTCACACTTTAGGCTGTGTGGCTCAGCTGACTCTAAATCTGACAGAACAGAGGTTCAGACCACAAAGAAATGATCTCCCATTCCCCCTCCCCCTCGTTTCTTACCGGTCCCTGGGCGTCCCATGATGATTTGCTTGCGTGGAGCAGGGTGAGGCGACTCTGCTGGTAGTATGAGGGGCAGCAGGGCTGTTGGTGTGGGATGACAGGCTACCGGCTGTGGCAGCGCCCCACCACTGGCGTCTTGATGCCCTTCGGGTTTCCTCTCCCTCTCCCTGCCTCCGGAACCAGACGAGGAGAACACAGAGCTTGATGAAGAAGACATGGACCCAGGAGTGGAGGGGCTGGAGAGGGAAGCGTGGCCCCCTGTGGCTGGAGTCAAGGACTGGGGAAGAGACATCAAAAAAAATATTTATAGTATTTTAAGGAAACTCGGATTATTCAAAACATCCTGCAGCTGGTAATGCCATTTCCAGGTGCGAAATGGTTTCAAAACTGTTTAATCTCATTTTAATGGATTCCTTACCCCAACTCTGGGTGTCACAGCTCAAAATACAAAATGTACAAGGTTTAGGTGATAATGATGTGCAGTCCCATGCACAATTGTAGGCTATTTTAGAGGGTGAGATTCTTATTCATCACGAATATCATCAGAGGCACCTGATTGGTCCCAAATTTATTCTTTAGTTAGAACAACCTTTGGAACAAGCAGGCCCCAACAGAGACTTGACGTCAACGTCATGAAGTCAGTCTGGGAATGCACGCAAACCAGTCTACCAGTCATATCTTTAAAACAAACATCGACCTGCATAAATTGTTGCTGTTTTAAAGAGACAGTTCACCTCGAAATTACTTATTTTGTCTTTGGCCTATAGTTTCACTTGTCCATCTAGATCGCTTTGGTATGAGTTGTCAAGAAGTCACACGCCTTTTATTCAATATAATGACATTAAACGTTTGTGGTAACAAAGTAAATGGTAAATGGCCTGTATTTTTATAGCGCTTTTTACTAGTCCCTAAGGACCCCAAAGCGCTTTACACAACCAGTCATCCACCCATTCACACACACATTCACACACTGGTGATGGCAGCTACATTGTAGCCACAGCCACCCTCTCACTGACAGAGGCAAAATGGCAAAAATACATGTGAAAATCTCTTTCTGGAAATCATAAGCCATTAGGGATCCTCACTTACCAAAAAACTAACTAAAAACTAAATAAATAATAAATACATATGAACTAAACCTCCTGCAGTCTATTGGAGAGTGACTCTGGACTGTCACGGACAGGAAAAAGTAAAGGAAAACGATGGGCTGGAGAACATTGCAGCAAAATAGATTGTGGGACAATAAGTGTTTTGTCTCGATTGTCTTGTTTTTATTACTGCGAGAAACCAAAATTTTACTCTAAATTAAAATTCAATTAAGTCTACAGCCCTGTGACGCAGTTACTCAAAAAAAAAATCACAAACATTGATGTTTTCTTCCAACTGAAGCACACCGGCCAGTCAGAAGAAGTGCTCAGATGGCAAACATGGCAGCTTAGCAGAGTGGTCACCATTAATGCTTACGGTTGGATGTTTGCTTCCTTCTACACAGTGATGTGGTTCAAAATTTGGCAGAAAGTAAATGACAAGTCGCTACATTAAAGTGTTCAAGGTTTCAGGATTTTCTTGAGTAACTGTCATGGAAAGAGGTATTGTTGCTCACTTTTAAATGTATTTTGTTTGATCTTTTGTTTTCAGCAATTTGAAAACCACAAGGCAAGTAACATTTTATTAATTCAAGAGAAGGAAGGACTAGACTAAGCCCCACTGGGGCCAAACTGGTGTAAGAAATATGGAGTGAAAACAAGCTGAATGAATCATTATAAGTAAAACACTCAAACAAAGGTTTCTTATATTTATTTTACTAAAATACAGCTCGGATCCTTTTCATTGTAAACTGATAAAAACTGTGGGGTTTGGGATGTGAGCTCTTTTTAGCTTGACAATCACTCTTTGGAAGGAAAATGGTGGTCACACCAGTTGTATGTTATTTAAGAAAGCTTTCTCACTTTATTTCTGTTGCCCTAACACCTATAAATGTTCTATAATATGAGCTAATAAAGACATAATTAAAATATTAGAGATATAAAATACAAACCTATGACCCTATGCAGTACATAGTCATATATTACAAAAAAAGAATGACGTCCTTACCGAGCTGGATGTGACCAGGACGAGCGTGGATGTGGAATTGCGGAGGAGAACTGCCCCGTTGGTGGCTGCCCCGTTGATGGGGACGGGGGCCTGCAGGCCTGGGGGAGCTGTGTGCTGGCTGTGCTCCCTCGACCTGCTTCTCTCTCTCTTTCCCGACGGGCCATCTGAGAATTTGGCCAAGGGGACATCTGGGTTGCGTACAATGACTGGGGAGTCCCGGAGGGGCACGATGCGGCGTGGGGACGGCTCCTGGGGAAGTGGTGAAGGAGGAGTTGGAGAGACTAACATGGGTGGAGGCGTGGAGGCGGCAGAGGATGGTGGCCTGCTGGTGGCGCTACGAGGACGAGAGAAGGAAAGTGAGGAAGGTGTTGTGGGCTGACTCTGGGGGGAGAGCACTCTGAAGGCAGCAGGGCTATGGCCCATGGGTGGGTCTCCCACCACCCCAACACCCACCAGCTGCTGTTGTTCAGGTTTGGTCTGGTAGTCCTGGACAGCAGGTAGCGGTGGGGGTGGGTGGGAGTCGAACTTCCTCTTGCTGGGGCTCATCGGGACTGTAAAAGTCAGGTTGGTCTGAAAAGTGGGCACAATCCCTGACAGATGGCGCTCTCTCTCTGCGCCTGGCGTACCCATCTTAGTGCCGCTTAGCTGTCGGGGGCGGCGTGGGGTAAGTGAGGCAGTAGCATTGATGGGGCTGAAATTGGCAGGGCGGAAACCGAAGAGCGGAGAGGGTGATGGGGATGGCGTGGGTGAGAAGGGTGACTGGTTGGAGATGGGGGAGAATGAAGGCGTGCCAGAACGAGAGCCCCCGAGAGAGACGAGCATAGTTGCCGCCTCACATTCATCGAAGTCAAAGCGAGAAAGGTCCTGGGGGAGCAGCGAGGGAAGGACGAGGCGGGGGCGAGAGTCTCCTCCACGGCTGCTGGCCTCACTGCTCTCCCGTGATGTCTCATCCCAGTCAAACTCTGAACTGGCTCTCCCACCGCTGAGTCGGAGGTCAGATGGTGTTAGGGTCCCTGTGCTGCTGGCGCCGCCCCGATCCCGGCCCCCTCCACTGGCTTCCATCTCCTTGGTCCTCATGGAGAGGTGTCTGGAGCAGTACCCTCGCCGCTGGGACTCTTTGGAGCAGCCCTCCCGAGAGCACAGTCTCCTCCACTGCTTCCCGTTGAACTTCTTTCGGATACCTGTCGGCGTGCACACCACGTCTCCCTTCTTGTATTTTTGCTGGGCAGCTGTCAGCGGAGTCCGGGAACGTGACGAGGAGGAGGATGTCGAACCTGATCCGGATCCACCACCTGCTCCACTGCTGGCAGAACCTCCCCCTGATGTCTTATCCACTCTGGAGGAGGATGTAGTGGAAGAGGTGATGGGAGGGAGAGGATGGAGCTGAGGGGTGGTAATGACAGCTCCAGCTGCTGCGGCTGCTGCAGCTGCTGGGTCAAGGCCTAACAGGACAGGTGAAGGAGAGGGGTGGGGATTCAAGGTCATGTGAGCAGGGGGAATCCCGATGCCTCGCACCACAGACAAGTGGGGATGGGGGTTGAGGTAGCCAGACGGGGTCTTAGAAACAATGTGACGATGTTGGGGAACTGCCATAGGCTTGCCCCCAGATATAATCTGCCCCACTTGGACCATGTTGATGCCGGACACTTCCATGTCTTCTTCAGGGGTGAGGGGCATATATGGGTGATGCTGCTGCTGCTGCTTGACACTGTTTTCCCTTTCTCGCTCTCTTTCCCTCTCTCTTCCATGGTTTCTCTGTGACTCCCACTCCAAGTCCTTCTCGATTTCCCTCTCTCGCCCAGGAGCCAGGCTGAGGACTGAAGTCGGAGTAACGGGCGAGGTGATGCTGTGGCCCGATGTGGAGGAAACGGGAACCATTCCTGGGTAGGGCATTCCTCTCCCTAACATTGATCCCATGCTCGGGGTCATTTGTCGACTCAAACGTCTCACCTCCACATCCATCTCTTCCCTTTCCTCCCGATCTCTCTCCTTGTCTCTTACCCCCTCTTCTACTTCATGTCCACCAGCAGAAGGCAAATCCAAGTCCCAGGGTGGCACCAGAAGCCGGAGTGTTTGTCTGGAGACCCATACTGCCTGGGTAGCACCCCTGTTGTTTTCTTCATCATCTAGAGAGTGACGCCTTTCTTCAGACAGCAGGACACGGTAGCGGTTAGCCACCGCAGGGTGTGGGTCTACCTGTGTCACCACACCTTCTCGGTACCATTGCCATTGGCTCTCGTTGCCCTCGTCGTTCCCAAATGGTACACAGACACGGGTGCCTATAGGTACTGGATGCACACCAGGAGGTGGGGCATCTAGGATAATGTCCACCACCCCTGGGGGGCTCTCATGTCGGTAAGGATAGCGGCATAACGTCTTCTCCCCGTTCAGCTGAACCTCCAGGCTTCCATATTCACCACTGACGTTACGGACCACGCCAGCCCGGAATACCAAGTCGTGCCTCCTGTCACTTCCTCCCTCCTCATCACTTCTTCTCCTGAGCTGGCGGGCGAGGATCCGCTGATTCTTCAGGCCTTTGGCCAGAGCATCGGACAGTGCGTCAGGGAGACTAGACGTTCTGTGTGTCGACATCTGAGGGGGTGTGTCACCAACTACCTCCAGGTCAGCCGAGTGCTCGCTGGCTGTGTCTGTTGAGGAGCAGCGGGGCAGCGGGCTTGGGGACACCTGCTCTGCATCTGTCACTCCTTCACCTCCTCTGGGTTTTTCCCCTCCAAGCGACAGGGTTGGCGGTCCCGGGGAGTCCTGAGACCCCTCCCTGCTGGTGGTACGACTGTGGAAGTCATCCATCAAGCTCCTACTCTGACTGTTTCCGTCAGAATGCGAGACGCTGATGTCGATTCCTGGACCCGCTGACTCCTGGCTCAGAGAAAAAGGAGGGGGCGTGCTGGATGCAGGGTTGCTATAGTTACCAGCAGTATTAGATGAGCAGTGTTCGGAGGTGTACTTCTTTTTGGGGACGCGGGCCTTGAAGGTGGCTGTTTTCCGGCTGGAGGCGGGGTTTGGACTGTTGTTGGCGCTTGGTGTGCTACTGTTACTACAACTGCTGCCGCTGCTGTCACAGTGGCTGCTGCCACCACCGCTGCTGGCAGCAGACCTCCCCTCCCCATCTGAAGAGTCCCGCGCTCTGGATGCGTCCGCCTGTGGAGACTCTGAATGTGAGTTAGAAGATAACGAGGAGGAGGGAGTTCGGTTTTGCGGAGATCTGCTTCTGTCTCTGTTCTCATCTGAGTCTCTCTTCTCTCCTCCTTCCAAGGTATCCCCCGCTCCTCGCCGCTTTCCTCCTTTAGCCCGGGTGGAGGGAGGGGAGCGCTTTTTTATTGGCTTCATCTTTTCATCTAGTTCCTTTTTCTCAAAACAACTCTTTTATTTATTTATCCCAGAGATTCTCCTTGACGTTCCTCTCTTGCGCTGCAGCGTTATTTCCTCCTCCTTTCCTTTCACTCTATTTTCTTTCTCTGCCAGGCCCTCTCACTCTCATCCTGTCTCGTGTTCGTTGCGCGACTTCGGCACTTGCCCACCTTATTCCAGAGACTCTGAAAAGAGGAGAAGAACAGGTGAGTGTGGGTTTCCTGTGCAGCAAAGACACTCAGACAGAAACACAACTCAAAGTAATTTCTGAAAACATTCTAAAAACGGCAAATAGTCAAAAACAAAAACACAGCAACGATATTAAAAAAAAAAATTGTAACAAACAGTTAAATTATAATTCAAAGAAATGTATTCCCCGCTAAATGATGCACCATCGTATTAGAGTAGTAATGAACATGACTCATCTACAAATTCATTACACATTAATTCATTACATAACAGTTTCTACTCACATTACACAAGACCTACAGCCATACCAGGTACATATTGAAAACAGGAGGCCATATTGTAGGATAAACACAATGTAGGCTTACAGCGCAGCATGGAAATAGTGAGGAGCATTCTGCAATTTGCCCAGACAAGCCTTTCTGCATGCAATCCTCTCTCACACACTCACGCACACACTACTTCTTGGCCCGGGCAGTAGAGGCGGGGGAATTCCTTCTTTGCTCACATACTGAAACCCTCCCTTTCTCTCTCTCTCTCTCTCTCTCTCTCTCGCTCTCTCTCTCTTTCTCAGTGGCGACCTTTATCTATGTATTTCAAAGCAGAGCAATCCGCCCCTACAACTAACTCCATTTCCTGTGGAAGACCATTACCTAACTTCCCGTTACTTTATTCCTCCCTCTCTCTTTGCTATGCTTTCTTTCTTATCCTCCTTGCCTGCATTCGCTCTTTCCACAATATCGATTTTTGTTTGTTTGTTTTTTTTTTACCTCTCATCTCCCCCGTTTTCCTTCCTCTCCTTCCACTTAGTCTCTATACTCGTTTTTGTGCCGCAGTCATCCAGAAACACAGAGTTGTTCACAATAATTGCTATTCCACACCAGAGTCATTCAGCAGCGCTCTTAGCCGTGCCAGAGTCATTCAGATTATCTCTTATTCTGCACCAGCCTCATCCACAGCTCAGACTCACGTTTAGAAAGTAAAACAGATTGATTTAGCTGTGATCACTTAGCTGGTTTGTTTGCTGTGTGGCTGGTGTGCGCTGGACTAGCCTCAGGCTGTAGCTGCTGTGGTCTCTAGCTTATCTCTTTGGGAAGTGAAGTCTTCATAGATACAGAAACATGTATATAAGAGGGAGTGTCAACACAGCCCTTATATACTCTGTCATGTAATTCCTCACTCCAGCTGTGATGGTCACTGTCAAAATGTTCTGTTATGATGTCTATCAACCAACCACTAGGCATGTCTACTTGTCAGTGACAGTTTGGCTGTTAACTTACATGTCTGCCTGCCTGTCCCTGTTTCTACATTCGTCCTCCCACTAGTCTCGGTCTCTCTGTCTGCTCGTCTCTGTTCCCTTTTGCTGCCTTCCTGTTTGTCTGTGAAGGCTTGCATTCATTCAGGTCCTTTTAATATCTGACACATCATATCGGCTGGAGAGAAATCCATTTTCAGAGATGAGTGCCGCCTGTCTCAAGGCCACACGCACATATACACACACATCACACAAAGCAAACATCTATGTGCTGATAGCTGATAGTGCACACGGAGAGGTTGAGAGCTCATAGCCATCACTGGCCTCTATGTAAATCCCTATTTAGGACAGACAACTGTACAGCAGACACCATAAAATAATTTGGCAGCTGGCCTTACTTGGTCACGATAGAGGTATGCTACATGTGTTTACTCAGTAGTGCACTGTGTACAACAGCTGGTATCAGAGTCATGGGCCATACGATAAGAGCTTAAAGGCAAACTGACACAACACACAGTAACCTCAGTGAAATATGGTGCAAGGGAGTCCATATGGGAGGTAAAGTAGGTC
This sequence comes from Rhamphochromis sp. 'chilingali', assembly GCF_963969265.1. NCBI lineage: Eukaryota > Metazoa > Chordata > Actinopteri > Cichliformes > Cichlidae > Rhamphochromis > Rhamphochromis sp. 'chilingali'. The sequence continues at coordinate 29,912,219 of NC_137944.1, forward strand.
TGTGGCTTTAATGTTTCACATTCATGTAATCATCAGACGCACATAAAGAGCGGGGTAACAAGTTCAGTCGTAATTTACTTGCAGAATAGCATTTGAGCTGTTGTGAATACCCACTGTAGGCCCCATGGAGCTGATATAAGTCATACGAGAGAAAGAGAAAAACATGACTGACGGATCATTTAGTCTGAATAGGCGTCTGTTCAAGTGTAAGCCACTTTTCTACCATAACTGTGCCAAAATCATTATGAAATCACGCATGAACTGAATCATAGGGTGATTTTTACTTTACTTTAATCGATATAAAACATTCCCAGTCTTATCAGAAATTACCCCAAACAAGGTTGTCCTAGCTTGGAAAGAGTCTTGAGGAGGGGTGTATGCATACCAGTGCATGTAAAAGCACCATGGGTCCAAGTATAAGAAAGGAAATTAATCTGTGTTACACTGAACCATTTTTCATTTTTTTTTCTAGGCATTTTATACACTGAAATAGATATCCTGCAAGTAGTTAAAATATATTTTAATGAAACTAGAAGTGCATGGAGGTTATGAGAGAGTTTGAAAATGCAGGTGTTTACAATACAATCATGGTTATCATGACTTGTCTAGTACATATATTCCTTGTGCACACAAAACGTTATGTCCTCAATAACATTTATGCCAACACTGCCATAAACCTCACTACAATATGTGGCAAGGATCTCTAATGTCAAGCTGTGACCTTTTAGAGACACCGGTCCCTTATGATGTCTTCAATGTGTAATATCCTTTAGTTTTCTTATATGCAGAGCCTATGATTAAAGTTCATATCAGGATCACTACAAAACTACAATAACAACAGGGCAGGTCATATGTATAAGCATAATATGATAGAAGACACCTGCAGCTTTGGATTATACTGGTTAAAAAAGAACTACACATTATTGATATTTAATTTTCAAAATCATGGTTTTTGTGACCCTTCTAGGACATATATTCCCCATACATACAAAACTGTATGCCCTACAGGATGTTTATGGTCACACTTAGTGTTTACTATTAGAAGCTGCGAGAGATTATAGTGTCAAGAGGTGAACTCTTACAGATATTTTGGCTCTCGTAACCAGATTTAATTAACCCGCATTGTAATAAATGATATCCGATAGTGTTCTTACATTGCACAGCACGTCTACAAAGTTATTTGGGCAGGGTAGGCCAATACTAAAATAAGAAGCAATGCTATCAGACAAATGCATCTATAATTTTGTTTACTATACATTGACTTTTCTCGCAAATTAATGAAAACCAAAATACCTATGAATGGAGATGGGCATGAGAGTCTGTAATACTAAAAATAATATAAAATAGAATAATTCACCTATTATTTACCATATTACAATGCATGCATTACTGACATGTTCATTTTCTTAAATACTGAGGTTATTGTGGCACCTCAAGTACACTCCTAGTAAGTGTGCATACAAAAATGTAATATCTATGACAATATAGACAGAGTGAACTTTCAGTCTCTTCTAAGTGCGTTTCTAATCCACATTTAGTGGACAGATATCTAAAAGTTTTTTTCAAGTTCATAACAGGCTTACTACAGAGCTGTAATGACGATAGGGCAGGTCAATATATGCATAATCATAAACCCGAGCAGATAACAGCTGTTAACTTTACCAAGACAAGGCCCCAGAGCACAAAATGCAAACAACAAGCGGTGATGTCACCTCTGCTTTAGCTGGATAGTGCCGTGTCAAGCCCTCGTAGTACCGCGATTACTACCAGTTTTACTCCAAACACTGCAGGCCGTGGCGTGCACCGACCAGGCCTCAACTAAACACACAAGGCCTCTTGGAAATCCTCTACTCACCGTAACCGGGAAATAACCGGTTTAACGGGCATACTGACCCTTAATGCCACCATATATGGCCCATATCTGCCAGCTTACACGACCTTAAAGCGACAAACAGCTACACAAAGTCGCTTGTTTGGCCCATCCGAAAGTGACAACCATGTGAAAATATAGCTGAAGCTGCCAGGATAATTTAGTATTCACCCTCGTCGTTATTAGCATAATTGCAGCCGTGTTACATGGGGTGGTTTGAGGGGGGTTAGTGTCAGTGTGTTGCCACAAACTAGCCCAAGGGGAGAAAAAAAAGGCCTCTACAAGCGCTTTAAAACCACATATCAATCCAAATGGCCACGCTGATTTAATAAAAAACAGGAAGAAAGCATGACAAGCGAGGAGTTTTCGAGGTTTTTCGTAAATAAGCGCTGTTTCTGGAAAGTCCAACGGCTGTTATGGCGTTCTATTTTCTCGTGGAAAAGTTTCAGGCTCACTATGCCTAAGCCGCACCGCTCCCTGTTTTTTTTCTCGCAGAAGACACCCATTCCGGTCTCTTCGCAGGCCACCCAGATATCGCAAACTGTGCTGATCAGCTCCTCTGCTAATACTGTTTGTGGTAAACATGAACAACGTTAGCAAACGCACAACAAGCCCCACTGCAGTGCTGCAGGAGAAGATTTGTAGGCAGCCTGTACTCACCAGAGCTCATGTATAGTACCCCGGTGTGTTTCTCTGATGAGTTTGCTGGGTAAAATAGGGCAGGGTGTCCAGTCGTCCGCAGCTGCCAGTTAGCGGCCGTTCATGTTTCTCCGGCAAAGCAACTTAAAAGGAGGAAAAACTACTGCCCTGTACATTCTACACTACAGTCGCAAAATGGTGAATGAAGCCCCAAAGCCTTGACAACCAGCCCGTCCGACCAATCGCGGAACACGAACGCGTACAGTAGCCAATAGGATGCCGCGTAAGGCGAGTAGGGGCGAGGCCGCACGTCAAAGTAAATTTGATTGACGGCGCATCGTGGCCAATCACAGTGTGGGAAAACACAGAACAGCTGTTCGGAGAGCAAGGCTGCTGCGTCCAATAGAGCTGCTATGTGGGTATGTCTGCGACTCTATACAGGCACGCAGGACGGGACTGAAACCTTTCTCTCCTCCTGCCTTTATTTATTTATTTATTTATCGTTTACATTTGGCTATAAACATTAATGCAGAAAAATGGGCTGTGGCTTGTCAAACTAAAGGTTAGACTTTCTTTTAGTGGACAGTGAAGAAAAAAATCACTGCCATGGCATTATCAGATTTAATAAAGATCAAAATGTCAGGTCACCAGCTTCAGCTCATAGTTTCTAAAGCAGATTTAGTACGCTTCGTTAGCTGCATGTGTGCTATTTATGTATATGCATGTGTTCCCATGTGTTGCACAGCTGCACTGTGATCCATGTAAGCCACAGGTTGAGTGTAGTTTCAACAGGAGCCACACAGAAAAAAACACCAACTCCCAAATTCTCATGCTTTCTCTCCCTTCCCTTCTTCCATTCTTCTTTCACCCTCTAAGCAAATCAGAAGCGCTCTAAAAAGCACAGTGCCCCTTTGTCCCGCCTCCTCAGCCAATCAGGACAGCCACTGGAGGCTATACGTCACCAGAGCCATCTGTTATTGGCTGAGAGGCCCGAGGTCTGCAGGCCAATGACCGAGTGGTGTGGTGAGGTCATTATGCTTGTTGCCATCAGCTTGGCCAAACAGAAGGAGTGAAACCCCAGTGAGTAAGTTAGTCCAAACATGGGATTATGGCTCCTGAGAGAGTGACCCATATACACTGTGGGCCTCCCTGCACAAACACACACATACACTGTGGGAGATGTTTGCAGGAGCATATACCCTGAGGAATACAGCACAACACGGAACGTGATGGAAGCACAGAGGCATAGTTTCCTAAGACACTAATGGCGTTGCTGTGTAGCAGTGCGGCACGCCGTTTCTATAGCTTACAGGCACAGATGGCGAGCATGGTCAGTGATGATACAGAGCTGGCTGGCTGGCTGGTTGCGGCATTGCAGTCTGTCTGGCGCACTCACACGCACATGTACACACAGGCGAGCGGGCACGCTTCCATAGCTACACACAACTGGGCACACACATAAACACAGGCACCTACACACACAGCAGGCGCAGTGAAGTTATAACATGCCTGGGCGTTACATAAGCTGTGCGTGATTGTAGCACACACACATATATACGCACCGACTTTTGTGTGTGTACAGCCTCTTCGAGCATGCAAACAGGCACTGTTGCACATACAACAAACAGAACACAGGTTTATTCTAAGTGTTAGGTTGCACACGCATGCTCGGGCTTAGCTTTCATGTATTAACTGTACACATATGAAGAACCTGTGACTCGCAAATCAGATACACACACACACACACTTAAGAGTGAGTGGGATCTCCAGACATCAACACCCTGTATAGTGAAGCACTGCAGTCTCTTCCTCTGCTCATTCACTGTAGACAAGTGTGTATTCAAGAAATGTAGGGCGAGTAGCAACTTTGAGGGGTGGCTGGTTTCGTAAGGCGCCGTCGAGAGACATTAGAGTGAGATGGAAACCCGAGATTTAAGTCTCTGCAATGCTTAGAGTGAGGTTGGAAATCAAAATGTGAAGGAAAGGTGGAAGTGAGACAGGTGGAGTGAATAAAGAAGGACAGGAGACTGCAAAGAGAGGGGGAAGGGAGACAAAGAGACAGGTATAAATCATGTAAGAAAAAAAAAAGAAATTGTTGGACAGCTTCTCAGACTGAGAACGGCTGTTTGTCGCAGAAGTCGAGCTGCTTGTGAATGAGCGGCATAAATCTGGACGGTATTAGCACCTCTGAGCACTTTCTAAGAATGAGACGGAGAGCTGTGGCTAAGCCCCCCCAATCCCATTCACTTTACACTAAATGCATTATGGCCACTTAGCTGCTAAACAGCTCCAGGGACCCTGCACTGTGCCTGACCCAACACTCTAAAATGCTCTAATTCAAGTGTGTGTGTGTTTTAAAAAAAGAAACAATTCGCCAGTGAGATGAGTCCAGCACTTCTCTTCTCCAACCCTGCCCAGCATTTTGAAGTTGATTGGTGTACAGTAGATTTAACAGCCTGCACTTGTGGTGTGAGTAATACAATCTGACACGAGTGTGGAGTCACTCATAGATAATGCATGTATAATTATCTACAAAAGCCTGCAAAACTTGAAATAACTCTCCAGTCTAAGATGAATAAGGTTGTCCCCAAATATGTGGAAATACTCCACATCACACAGTACAATAACCTTTTAAATAAACAAAAAGACATTTCAGCTATGCGCCGAGTGATATTACCTCAGCCTGCAGCTTATCAACTACCATTTCATTTGAATTTCATGGGTTAACATGACGCTAACCCTCCTTTTTGTAAACTGCCTAACTTGGATAACCCTAAACCTGACTTTAAGGCTTGGTTGAACATAAGTAGAAAATATCATAGTAGTTAATGATGTATTACTTCTGTATACCGAGTACTGCAATACTCAGTGCACTGCAGGATAATCATCTCAGGCAGACTTAAAAGGAGATTAATGTCTTTCAGCAGAAAAGTTATCATTGAATTAAAAGCAGTGTTGGGGCTATTATTTAAAAAAAAAAGAAAAAGCAATGTATCACACATTACTTAATTACTCCCTGAAGAAAGTAATTTGTTACACAGCTCACTGCATTATTTTCTGGTACATTGTGACATGTCCTAAAATTTATTGTCACATATTTAACAGTATAAACCTCAGACTAGCGTCCCACACACTGACGCAAATGAATATGCTGATGACACACCTCTGACCTTTCTTTTAGCGTTTGAACTTAGAGCTGACAACACAAAGTAATGTTGCAAACCAGCTCAAAGAGACTTCAAAGTGTTCATGCAATGTGTTTCTTGAGTAGAAACATGCACAGGTAGAAATGGAGGTTACAGTGCTGTAAACCTGTCTTTGTTATCTGCTGAAGATCAGGATCTGGCTGCAGGCCTAGGGTCAGCATACACTCGCTCCTGGTTCTCTGCTAGCTCTGCATTAGCACGCTTCATGTGCAGATGTTTGCAAACAGCTGTATTAGCAGTATATTGAATATATTTTTGTCCTCAATTCAGCCTCCTTGTGCCTTTTTTAGTTTGTTTTTGTAATAAAAATAAATTTAATGACCACATTTGCACTCCACAACAGGTGTGGACTACAACACCATTTTTTCTTGCCTGCACACAAGCTAAAATAAGCTGACTGTACCGTCACCTTTGATGGTTTTTGTTTGTCCTTTTTAGAACAGTTTAAAGCAAATACATAAATGACTTAAATATGATTAATTGACCAAAAATAAAAAATAAATAAATAAAAAGTTGAAATAAATCATTAAAATGATGACCAACAACTGAAATCAATAGCTAATACTAATGATTACAGAAAGTCAGAAAGTCTCTGTAGTATGCATAAGCAGCTGAATCTGTTAGCTTACAGTATGGATAAAAAAGTAAAATAGCTTGATAAAATTAACAAAAAACAACTGAAGTTATACCTCTGACCGCTGACGGTGTTAGCCTACAGTATGTATACACAATAAATTGTTAGTTAAACATACTGATTGAACTGAACAAAGAAAGTTGATCATTTTTAAGTAAAACTATGGTTAGCAGTTGACATCAAATAGGCAAAACAGTTAGCCAAACAAGAAAAAAGTCATAAATTAGTGCAGCATTAGCTGAATAGCTTGCAGTTACAATATCTAACAAAAGGGTAGATGTTAATAGCTAAAATATTATGCTATACAGTTATTGGGGTGAGCAGTTGTAACAACTACAATTATAGATTAAACCTTTGCTGTAATCATTAGCTAAAATCAGGTTAAACAGATAACCTGTTTAGCTAACAGATAATACTGTTAGCTAAACAGACCTGACAGCTTGCAGAAAAGTAGCTACATAGCTGGCTGAAAAATCCAAAATCATTAACTAATGTTGAAGCTAACACTTACAGTTCTTAGTATGGATAAAGAAAGTAAACTGCAGGCTAAATATAACAGATAAACTAGAACTATTGACATTTTTTTCAAAATAAGCACTGCCTGTCTGGTGAAATCTAAAAATAGATATTAAAGAATTTTTTCCAAGGTCAAATCAGTCTTTCTGCTTTCATTTCAAACTGTGTTGTTATAAAACATTCTGTCATTTTGCATCCATCCTTAAAATTACTGCCATCTTGTGGCAGCAGTTGGCTATTGTTTCTGGAAGCAGGCTTAACTCTGCTTTATGGGGCCACTGGAATCTTTAGCTTCCTTTGATTTCATGGACATCTGTGTGTCCTGTAAACAACAGCTGGACCCTGTCAAGCTAAGAACCCAGCAGGTTTGATGTGAAACCAATGGGGGACCAATGTGCTAGACAAACTACTGCTCTGGTTTCACTGCTCTGAGATCAGTTTCCATCAGTGGCCGTGTGGGAACAGAAGTAAATGACTGTGACTTATCAACTTCACAGATAAGTTTCCTCATATGAACCACCTTGACCAACGTGTGATTTAGAAAAGTCAGAGATGTAGGCTCCGCACTTTCAGGTTAGTATTTATGAGAAATCATTTGATTGACAGACAGTTTAACCAGCTGTTTTGTCAACACAGCACCTTCATTTTTAATTAAGATTTTAATCCTCCTGTACGTATTGACAGTCAGTGTTAGATAGTGGACAAACTTTTTAATTCATCAGTAATTCTTTTGTCATTAAACAAGGTGTAGGTATATTTTTCTGAGCTCATTAAAACCTGTTTTTAAAGATAAGTGGTCTTCACAAAGCAGCCCGGGCAAATATATGATTTTATAGAATATAATGCATTATTAAACAGTATATGAAGCATTTAAATTCAGCTCAACCTTTAACACCTACAGCAGTAATCCATATAACACTGATGGGGAACAATGTTCTGCAGAATACTCTTGATACTTTAAGTGCAATTTGCACATAATGCAGATTTATGTGTAGTAAGGTGGTTTCATTGCTACTTTTATTAAAGGAGTGCTTCTAAAAATTCCTCCATCACTCTTCATTGTCACCTAATAACAAATATTTAGATGACATCTATATAAGTAATAGTATTTCTCAACTCTATAAGATGTTCTCTTTTTGGAGGGGGTTGAGGTCGTCTCTGTTTGCGTTTCTGTAAAAGTCACAGCATGCCACCTTGAGCAAGAATATGTATTCTTAACATAAACATATACAAGCATGTATCTAAATGAAGCTTATGCGTAAGTTCAATAAGGAAGAGCTGTAATCAGTCATCCGCCTGCTTTCCTGGGTGTTCGAGCTGCTTGTCTTCATCACTTCCACTTTCCCACGCTTGCAAACTCAATCATTACTCTACTCCAGTCTTTTTCTTGCCCACCGTCTGTGAGCCAATCAGCCGCTATTCTGTCTACTGTAAATCTCACTGCTTTTCTATCATCCCCCCTTCATCTTCATTACCACCATCTAGACTCTGAGGTTCCTAATTCCTATCATTGTTGGTCTCCAGCCTGCTATGATGGGTCAACTGACTTTAATCATCAAACAGCATAATAATAGACAAATTGTTTATCTCAATACATCGTGTTCATTACTTCCATAAGGAAAATCGTGAAAAGCTGTTTTCTTATCTGCTGTTTCTGAGTTCAGGTACTAAGTTTAACTCTCGTGCACACCCTGTGTGATAAATGTTTTTACTGAGCAGGCTTAGTTTGTTTCTGAATTTGCTGTCACAGTTGAGCTGTTTTCATTTCCACTGACACATCATGAATATGAGGGTTTTGTTCCTCCCTGTCTGTTAATGTTGCTTCAGGGCTTGACTCATACTCTCTAACAGGCAGAGACGCCGGATGACTCCAGGCCTGCTATTTACAAAAAATGTAAAACTTCATTTAAAAGGCCTCACATGTTGTATGCTTGCCTCACTTCTGTCATACAATTGATACCACACGCTTTTTGTGCCAGCAGCCGAAACATTAAACTTCACTGCGACTTGGCTTGTATAATACAACGACTCCCACTTCACTTCATTTTGCATATTTCTCTTATGTAAGTGCATTACAAGTATTGGTTTGCATATTTAAATAACACAAACTATCAAACCCACCACAGTGACCACACAATGACCACAGTCTCTTACTCTCGATGTTGCAATAATCATCAGAAATGAAGCAAAAGAAAACTATTTTTAACTATAAAGGCTGTGAATCAGTGTTGCCCACACACAGCTACGCTGACAGATTAGTTGGACGTGATTGGACATAAAACAATGAATGGAAATCTCACAGATAAAGCTGGTGGACACACACAGTATCTGCAGCAGCCGTCTCTGCTCAGTAGATGGTGCCATCTCTCCTGTGAATAAACCCGGAGGCTTTGGTGCAAGTCATCTTTGATGCTCCCGATTCTTTGGCTCATGGCTAGAAGATGAGCGTTGGATCAAAATGTTGGTAAAGCTGAGACCTTTTGTGTGATATAATTTGTTTTGACCAGCCACTTACCCCACATGGTGATATTTTACTATTTAATTTAGCACAGGGAGGGATAATGGGATGGAGATGGAGCTGCCAGGCAGGAGGAAGAAAAGAAGACCAAAGAGAAGATTCATGGATGTAGTGAAGGACATGCAGAGGGTTGGCGTGACAGGATACTGAGGACGGAGTGGGATGGAGACAGACGACCTGCTGTGGCAAGCAGCAGAGAGAAGATTTAATTTCACCGCTTACTCCGTTTCATCATTTGAGATTTGTATTTTCTTACAGTTTTTCTCAGTTGCTATGAAACATTTCTTAGAACTTTTCTCAGTCTTCTCAAAGCTTTAAACATAAAACCTTGTTTTCAAAATACTTTAACCTCTTGTGAGGCAAACCCTCACAGTTCAGAACTACACATGAATCTTCAGATCACACGCACGACCATAAAAATATAAACACCATTCAGCATTCATGACACGCTGCATAAAAAAAAATTAAAAACAGTGTTCTTGACACGTAACTCTGGTCTTTCCAGACTCGTGGTTGTTTTATAATCCTACAAAAATGATAAAGTATGAAATAAAAACAGAAATCCAGAAACAGGGAGGTGGCAGTCCTCCACTGCCACCTCCCTCCTCCTCCAGTATCATGTAACATCGCAGTACAACAGAGGTTCAAGATCATGGTGGCTTATTTTAAATTCTTTTATGTGTCACACTGTAATTTACGTGTGAAAGCAGATGGGTCATCCAACATAACTATATGTTATACAAGTATGAATCAAGTGCACACAAGGTTGAATGAAGGAAATGTGGAGCCGGTAAACCACAGTTTAAGACAAAGAAGTCTGATGGTGTATTATTTTCTTTGAAAGTACAAGTGTTGGGTCCATTCCCGTTTCTAGTTTGCATTTTTTGTAGAATTGCAAGACAATCACTTTTTGAAGGATCTGGACTCAAAATGCAGGACACCAGAATAAAGGTTTAACAGGCTTATTGAAGATAGAGTCATCTTGAGAGGTATTTCGTCCGCAGCTTTTCTTTTCTCGTTTCACCACACGGGCTGGCAGAGATGAGGAAACGTCCACAGCAGAGCCGAACTACACATCGACCTGGCATCGACGGAGGGGACTCTTCAGCCTTAAAGAGCAGGCAGGTAATCACTGGATTGCAGACAGTTGGATGATTGTGGATGATACGAAACAGCTTCCAGGTGTGTAGCCAGAGTAACCATGGGAACAAACGCCATCTCTGAAACACACAAGCAGGTTAAGGGACAAACCCACACTCACTCTCACACAGAGAGAGGAAAGAGATGCAGATTGCCACAGGAGGACAAGAGGACTGTGACACACATGAGGTTTCAAGTGTTGAGTTACACATACAGAAGTTTACTAAAATCTGCTCAGCTTTTCAGAATTCATGAGACAGTTAAAATCCAAGAAGAGCCTCTGTCCACTCAGATGAGGACCTATTTATGTTGGAAACATTGGGAAATACTGCTCGCTTTGCTTCTCGAGCCACAACCTTTGAGATGCATTGTTTTACATCCTGAAGCCCTATCAGATCACCTTTTGCTGGAGAGACACAGAGACATCAGCAGATCAGAGTGAGCTTTATATCCAAACACCTACAAAGTCCTGAGGTGTCTACACAAAGCTGACAAATTAAGAATCTCAAAGACACTAACATCTCTCAGTGTTTCAAACACACACTCAAAATAAAAGCTCCTTTTATTTTCATGGTTATTTTCCCTCATAACCATGAAGCAATAATTCAGAGGAAATGCATGAAAATCAAAGGTGTATGCATTCAACAAAAGATTAAACAGGGTCTGCAATTTGTGTCTAATGAGCTGAAAACCATTTAAAGTCTTGTCAGAAGAGGGGTTGATTCACTACATTAGCTTAAATCACCGAGGTTTTGGTTCACACAAAGTGATTTGGGGCTTTTGCAGTTCACAAAAACACTAATACTTGAGTATCTTCTTCTCATTTAGGTCCAGGGTAGTAACTCGACAGCAACCCCTCTCTGGCTAATCTGTCGAGCTGAGCTGTTGGATGAGAACATGTTGAGCCAGCAGCAGACCCGAGCAGCCGGTACTGGACGCTCTCATCTTGTGACTCTCGCAAATAATGAGTCCTCATTACTCACATGAGCCATGAGGACAATTTGTCACCAGTAATACACTCAAACACCTTCTGCGGTTCAGGTATGCATCAGGGAGCATGTGATCTTCTACACACGCTGACCTGCACTAAGCCAACTTCACTGAGATCTATTTAAATCAGTCTGGATTGATTCTGAGAGGGCAACGCTCTTTAAATCACCCCTAGATACATACTAACAGCTCATTTTGCATTTCACTCTGGATTAGGGCAGGGCTGTCAAACTCATTTCAGTTGGTGGGTCACAAATTACAGCCCAAAACAACTGCTTCACAACCCACCTGTCTTTAAATTTAAAAGAGAACAAGTGAACATTCATATTTAATAAACTATTCATTTAAAAAGCAGATGATGAACAGCAAAGAGAACATTTTCACAGGGCTCTCTGCAGTCCTGTGAAACACTAACCCCATGACAAGTTCATTGTAGGGTGTCTTACTCTCTCATGTGCTTACATTTATTAAAGTTATTACCAACATAAGGCAGTCTTGTCAGGGGAGGCCAGTGCCTCCCCACCCCTATGGTGGCTCCCCTGGTCAGTTGCTTCCAGGTGCTGGTAATCAAATGCATTTGGTTAGTTGAGCGTTAGTAAGTGTGAGCATCTACTTTAAAGCAGACTGTCACCTCTGAAGGGGAGCATTCAGGTGTGTTAACACAAAGCCATAATCTTCCTGGAACAAAATTCACCCCAGGAGCCACATCTCAGACTCTACAGGCCTCAGTCAGCATGTTAAAAGCCTCTTCTGTCTATAAAGAATACAGTATGTATGTATGCAAAGCCACATCTGAGCAAACCACAAGACTTCTGGTAAAATGTCCTTTGCACAGGCGAGACCAAACACGTCATGCTAACCATAAAGCACAGGGGTGGAGGGGTGATTATTTGGGCTGATTTTCAAACCATCTGAAGGTGTGACTTTTGTCCTGCAGATGCAAGTCTGAGTCTTGCCCTGTCGAGGAGGCTCTTCTATGTTGTGCCATGCGTTTATAGGGAGTGGCTCTCTGGTTTCTACAGTCAATGTAGAAGTCCAAGCATTCCTCACTGCACGGCATACCCCGTGTCGTGGAGTTTTGTCCTTGGGATGAACCAGTTGTTGTCTGAGGGTGTGGCTGAGTCTGAAGTGCACTGGGATGTTGTTCTTGGAGAAAATTCTCTCGAGTTTCTCTGACAAACCTGCTACATAAGTAAAGGCTGTTATGTTTGTCATCCTGTTTTTCTATTGCTAATGTCTGTTTCCTGTGTATTCAAACAACGTAAAGAAGTCCAGTCATCCTCTTTCAAGCTCCTAAGACCACGAAGTACTACAAGGACCTGGAAAAAATGAAAAAGAGGGGAGGGACATAAAATATTCCAAATGTTTCTTGAATTGTCAGCACAAGTGTATATGTGTATCTATCCACCCATTCACTTGCGCTTTTCCTTTTCAGGGTCACTGGAGCCTATGGGAGCTATCTTAGGGCGAGAGGCAGGGTATGCTCTGGACAGGTCGCTAGTCTGTCACAGGGCTAAACATTCGTACTCACATTCACTCACACCGATGGGCAATTCAGATTTTTCAATTAACCCATTCCCACTAACTGCATGTCTTTTGGACCACAGGAGGAAACCAGGCAGAACATGCAAACTCCACACAGAAAGACCCTGGCCTGATGGTGGAATTGAACTCAGGACCTTCTTGCTGTGAGGCAACAGTGCTAACCGTGCCACCATGCTGCCCGTGTGTCACGTGTGGAGGATCTGGAAAAAAGGAAAAAGAGGGGAGGGATATAAAATATGGGAGAGTTTGGTTTCACTTTTTTCTGTTAATATTTGGATATTTTTCTTGCATTATCATTTTTTGATGAGAAAAGCAGAATAAAATGTGCAAATTAGCTTCATTTATAGTTTGTTATACTCCTTCCCTCTAATACAAATATTTCATTTCTAACTCTGAGTGTAAGTGCATAATTTAATAATAAGTGTTTCTGCTCACAAATGTCCACGAGCACAGACATGCACGCAAAAACTGCGTGACTCCTCGCTGGCTGTAACTCACCGCGCGTGTTCACCTGGAACGTCCTCTAAGAAGACGTGTGACCATTCTGATAGCCGTCTGTGTCTGCAGGTGAATGAGTGAAGCTACATAAACAGTTAAATTAGCATAGCTTACCAGCCGTAAACCCGACAACAACACAGTGGGTGAGGGTCGGAGGGGGGGTCGCTTGACATTCTAACTTTAAAGGAAGGATTTTAACAGTATTTGCTGTGGGTTAAAGCAGTGGACCAGCAGGCTACATGTTTGAATCCAAACAAGTTTCACTCAATCCCAACAACTGAGGATCGCCATTGTATAGCGGTCGCTAGGGTAACGTCACGTCGCCGTCATATCGGATGTGGGCGGGGCTTAGCGCTAGAATCCCTTTGATCCTTTCATGTCTTGTGTGACATCACCTTGGTAAAAGTCTATAAATAGAACCATTTGCACAGGGTTAGTCACAAGGTAAGTTTAGTAAGAGGGAGTAAGAGGCATTAATGTCTAAGACACAAACTCAGCAACTTACACAAAATTCAGAATCAAGTCCAGATTGTAAAAAAGTTATATCATTTGAAAATATGAATTCTGCCATTGAAACAACCGATGCGATTCAAAGCTGCGCCACTGAAGACGACTCTGAATGTAGTGTCGTCCCTGGCGTAAACATTTTACGGAGCGACGAGGGGAAATCGAAGCACTGTGTGTGCTGCCCTCAGTCATGCAACCAGCAACAGAATCCGGGGGATCCAGAGTCAGTTGATCTCCAGGAACCTCCGGTGTCAGAAGAGCAGCTGCTCGTTAAAGAGCTAATAAATGCTGTTATTACACGTGCCTCCAAAGAGGCAAAGGTGTCGCCATCGGAAATGATTCAGCAGCGCCTCTTCACAGCTCTGTGGGCACAAGTTGAGCAAAAACCTCTCAAAATCACACACAGGGGGATTAAAAAACTTGAAAAGGTGATTTTTAAAGACATAACAAAGCGGCTTGACATTAGCCCTGATCTCGTGATCATTGCGCTAGCCGTAGGTCAGCCGTACCTAGAGGTGATCATTTCCATATTTGAAGATCACCTCTTCCGTAAAAAAAGCCTACTGGCAAGGTTCTTCTCGTGGTGCGTTAGAGCCGAGGATGACGAGGACGAACAAACTAAAGCCATGTCTGAAACACGTTTAGAAGAATTTAAAAGTAATATATTTCGGATACTGGAGAAAAAATCATCATCTGGCATTAGTGTCAGCGATTATGATGATGATGAAGAAGAACATGTGAGCGCACTCATTGATGCTGTGCTCACACGAGCTGCAAATAAATCGCACTACAGACCTTCTAAAAAACTCCACAGGTATCTGTTAAAACACGTGTTGTCTGACAACAGGATCAAAGATCTGCATATACATGAAAAAAAACTGAAAGATCTGGACAGGGCCATTTACCAAGAGCTACGTCAGAAAACATTCTGTAAAGAAAAACATTTACTGATGTTACTGAACGACGAGGACCCAGTGTTGAGAAAACTGACGGTCGATATCATTAAAAATCACCTGATCGACACTATGCAGAATCCAGCCCTGTGTGATGCTGAAGAGGCTGAAAATTACAGGTTATCTGTGGAAGCCTGTATCAAGAAGGTGGTGACACGTGTCAATAAAAATGCCAGTTCACCTTCCTCTACTGAAAAAGTTGATGCCATCACCCAACGGCTGTTCATAAAACTCTGGCCTAGACTTAAAAAGATCAAAGTTGATAATGTGATGTTCATCAGTGATATGGTTTACAGCTCTTTAATACACAAATGGAAAGAGCCAGATGTCATACTGACATTCATGGAATTAGACCATGAATATGCAGATGATATAATTGTAAAGCTTTTCAAGGAGCATGCCATCACTGTATTGGAAAGTGAACATTTCATGACAAGCTTCTTTCTCTGTGCGGGTCATGCTGTATGGATCGCAGGCAGAAAATACTTGGTTACTGTTATGTAAGACCATAAAAGTAGATTCTGTTCATCTGGACGTAGCATTTTCAGTTTCAATTTATTTAACATCTAATCGAGTCATTTTAAAAACCCTTGACCGGTCGAGGCAGATGGCCGTTCCTCACTGAGCCTGGTTCTGCCGGAGTTTTCTCCCTGTTAAAAGGAAGTTTTTACTCCCCACCGTCGCCTAGTGCTTGCTCAGAGGGAATTGTCAAATTATTGGGGTTTTGTTTTGTGCCATCTAATACACAACTTATCGTATTGGGCACTCTAAATGTATTTTTAATCAATAAAAAGATCCAAAAAAGATTATATTGTGAATTCTGCGTGTTTTCATTGTCACACAAATGTATACATTTTCAGCTTAGACTGAACGTGTTTGTTTGTCATTCCTTTCAAATCAAAGATTTTAGTAGCAACTATTGTATTAAAACATTGCACAGGCGTTTTACTCTGATTACACAAACCTTATGTAGGAGTAGGTCACAGATAAGAGGTACTAATTTGTAAATTTGACCTCTGACCTCACAGAGATCAAATGTGACAGGATATTTGTGCTGTAATTTTCAGACTGTAAGGATTATTTGTATGTAAACTATAATTTCATATTAAGAATCCACATCAACACATTCTCACTCTCAAAGTGTAAAATGTTACACTATAGGTGACAAATCGTCAGTATGTTACGCTTTTGGCCACCCAACATGTCCCTGTGTTACTTGTTCGGAAAAATGAGGAAACATGAGAACCATTTCGAATCAATCTACACGTGTATGTTTATTTTACTGTAATTGCTTTGGAAAACACTATCTAACACGATTAGGTTATGATACGGGTTAGGATTAAGGTTAGGGTTATGGCTGGAATACACAGCTGGAACGTGTATTACACCGGGAGCGTCATTCTATTGGATGTCATCCACAATCCGGCGCGTATCAAATAGATGCGGAAGGTTACCTTTCACGTGTCTATGGGACACCTCGGAGCGCGACTAATGGTCGGTATGTTACACGTCGGGAATGAGAACGGGCTGTCCACATATATTGGTATGTCATCTACTAAATTTTGCCAATACAAACAATGGCAGTAATGAATTAATTCATCAATATAATAATTAATATATATAAATATAAAAACACATTTACAAAAAAAAATTATTCACTGTCTACTTTAGCAGAAGGTTTCTAGCTGAAGATAGTTTAACCAGCTGTTTTGCCAACACCTTCATTTTTATCATTTAGCATCATTTTAGAATATAATACATTACTGTAGATCAGGGGTCCCCAATCCCAGTCCGCGAGGGCCGGTGTCCCTGCAGGTTTTAGATCTCACCCTGGGTCAACACACCTGAATCACATGATTAGTTTGTTACCAGGCCTCTGGAGAACTTCAAGACGTGTTGAGAAGGTAATTTATCCATTTAAATCAGCTGTGGTGGATCAAGGACACATCTAAAACCTGCAGGAAACCAGCCCTCGCGGACTGGGATTGGGGACCCCTGCTGTAGCTCAAACAGCATATGAAGCATTTAAATTCAGACCAACCTTATAACCGTATAACACCGATGGGGAACAATGTGTTCTGCAGAATACTCTTGATACTTTAAGAGCAATTTGCCAATAATACAGATTCATGTGTAGTAAGGTGGTTTCATTGCTACTTTTATTAAAGGAGTGCTTCTAAAAATTGAGGTGGTCATCTCCGCTTGCATTTCTGTAAAAGCCACAGCATGCCACCTTGGATGAGAATATGCATTCTTAACATTTTGCTGTCACAGTTTAGCTGTTTTCATTTCCACTGACACATCAGCTCCTAAGACCACAATACTACTACCAAAGTACTACAAGGATCCGGAAAAAAGGACAGAGGGGGGATATAAAATATACCAAATGTTTCTTGAATTGTTAGCACAAGTGTATATGTGTATGTATCTAGTCGAGTTTATATGCAGTAGTGCTCACTTGTTTTCTTTCATTTTATTACTTAACTGTATTTCATGTAAGTCATTGATATTAAATATTGATTTTACAGAGGGGTGGTAAGAGTTTGGTTTGAGATTTTCCTGTTAATATTTGGATATTTTTCTTGCATTAACAATTTTTTGATTAGAAAAGCAGAATAAAATGTGCAAATTAGCTTCATTTATAGTTTGTTATACTCCTTCCCTCTAATACAAATATTTCATTTCTAACTCTGAGTGTAAGTGCATAATTTAATAATAAGTGTTTCTGCTCACAAATGTCCACGAGCACAGACATGCACGCAAAAACTGCGTGACTCCTCGCTGGCTGTAACTCACCGCGCGTGTTCACCTGGAACGTCCTCTAAGAAGACGTGTGACCATTCTGATAGCCGTCTGTGTCTGCAGGTGAATGAGTGAAGCTACATAAACAGTTAAATTAGCATAGCTTACCAGCCGTAAACCCGACAACAACACAGTGGGTGAGGGTCGGAGGGGGGGTCGCTTGACATTCTAACTTTAAAGGAAGGATTTTAACAGTATTAGTGTAACACACTTAGAGACAGTGTGCGCACCGCGGATGACGTCAGTGCGCACACTGTGTCTGAGGAGGATGTGCGGAAGTGCTTCAGGAAGGTGAACGCACGCAAAGCTACTGGTCCGGACGGGATTCCCGGCCGCGTCCTCAAGTCATGCGCGGCTCAGCTGGCTGGAGTGTTCACGCACATCTTCAACCTTTCCCTCTCTCTGTCTGTAGTCCCAGCCTGCTTCAAAATGGCCACCATCGTCCCTGTACCCAAATCCTCCACCATCTCCTCATTGAACGACTGGCGACCTGTAGCCCTGACCCCCATCGTAAGCAAATGCTTCGAGAAGCTGGTCAGGGACTTCATCTGCTCTGCACTACCCGACTCACTGGACCCTCTACAGTTTGCATACCGCCACAACAGGTCCACTGATGATGCCATAGCCCTGACACTACACACTGCCCTGTCACACCTGGAGAAGAGAGACACGTATGTGAGGATGCTGTTTGTAGATTACAGCTCAGCATTCAATACCATCGTTCCCTCGAAGCTGGACAGGAAACTGCAGGATCTAGGACTGAGCAGCTCCCTCTGCAGCTGGATCCTTAGCTTCCTGTCTGACAGACGCCAGGTGGTCAGACTGGGCAGCATCACCTCATCCCCCATCACACTGAACACTGGTGCTCCACAGGGGTGTGTACTGAGCCCTCTCCTGTACTCACTCTACACCTACGACTGCACAGCCACTAACAGCTCCAACATCATTGTGAAGTTTGTGGACGACACTACAGTGGTGGGTCTTATCACCAACGGTGATGAGACGGCTTACAGGGAGGAGGTCAGCGCCCTGACCCACTGGTGTCAAGACAACCATCTCACCCTCAACGTCGCAAAGACAAAGGAGTTGATAGTGGACTTCCGGAGGTGCAGAGAAGTACACACCCCCATCACCATCAACGGCGCTGCTGTGGAGAGAGTGAGCAGCTTCCGGTTCCTTGGAGTACATCTGGCTGAGGATCTTACGTGGTCAGTACACACAAACAAAACAGTGAAGAAGGCGCAGCAGCGCCTCTTCTTTCTCAGGAGACTGAAAAGATTCGGCATGAGCCCCCGCATCCTCAGGACCTTCTATCACTGTGCCATTGAGAGCATCCTCACTGGATGCATCACCACCTGGTATGGCAACAGCACCGCCTACAACTGCAAAGCTCTCCAGCGAGTAGTGCGGTGCTCTGAACGGATAATTGGAGGTGAGCTTCCCTCCCTCCAAGACATCTACAGGAAGCGCTGCCTGAGGAAAGCGGGGAGGATCATCAAGGACTCCAGTCACCCCAGCCATAAACTGTTCAGACTGCTTCCATCAGGAAGGAGGTTCTGCAGCATCCGGTCCCGTACCAGCAGACTGAGAGACAGCTTTTTCCATCAGGCCATCAGACTGCTGAACACGTCATAGACACCTCAGCTTCACTACTGGAACTTCAACATTATGCACTCCACACTGTATATAAATGTCACTTGTTTTGCACATATTCAACTCTGTATATTTTATATATTTTATTATTATTATTATTATTATTATTATTATTATTATTTTTTTTTTTTTTTTTTACTATTTAATTTGTAAAAATGTGTATACACACACACACACACACACACACGTAGGAAAATATTTAGTATACACATCCAGAAATGCATACACTATTATATATTGTACATATATTTATTAGTGTCAGGTTGGCCATTCTTGTATTTTGCTCGTTTGTGTTGTTGTGTTTGCACATCTCTGTTGCTTGTGGGGCTCGCACACAAGAATTTCACTCGCATGTGCTGTGCCAGTGTGCCTGCACATGTGATGTGACAATAAAAGTGATTTGATTTGATTTGATGATCATTTCCATATTTGAAGATCACCTCTTCCCTAAAAAAAAGAAATCTACTGCCAAGGTTCTTCTCGTGGTGCGTTAGAGCCGAGGATGATGAAGACGCAGAAGCTAAAGCAATTTCTGAAACACGTTTAGAAGAATTTAAAAGTAATATATTTCCAATACTGGAGAAAAAAATCATCATCTGGCATTAGTGTCAGCGCACTCATTCACTGTAAAAAATCAAACTTGCTTACAGTCATTTCTTTCACAATTCAACAATAAAAGCTGAGTTGCCCCATAAACTCAAATACATTAAGGGTTTCAACTAATCCTTTAACGTTTTGGAGCAAAAGTTGGTCTCACATGAACTTTATTGCTGGCAAAATGAATGAATTCAAGTTTTACATGAGTTGAAGCTGTTGGCGCCTTTCTGTGCCTGAGCACGCATGCGCATGTCATATTTTTGGATACTACGGGGTCTACGATGCACTTTTGCAAGGACTGAAAGCCACCTGGCCGTCTGCCTTAATGCGAACACGAGGCTTTTTACGCCAGGAGCTGGATGCAGCTAAGGTGTTCATCTCAACTTTCTGAAGGCAAGTACTGTTTCTTTTAATGTGCATTTATATGTGTTTACTACCTCATTTAAGATCCCCCCTAGACTGTTTTACTCAATCGTGCTGCTTGAATGCCCTCGTGAGCAACTTTAATGTTTTCCATCATGAAATAGTGCTTTAAAGTTTTCGTATAAAAATCGCCATGTCACAAAATAATGTAAATCCGACAAGCATCCCTTCCAAACAGGCGCGTTCATGTCTGACAAGCCTCCACGACACCCCCTACGTGTATTTCATGTAGGGGGTGTTCGCCATACCACCGAACGAAAGAAACCCGACAAAATAAGCTAGCTCGCTCATGGCAAACCCCCCACCGCTTTTTAAAATAAATAAATAATTTCGGGGGCCCCCGCTGCCATGTTGTTTAATTTGTTCAAATCATATTTAGCCAAAAAAATGTGGTTTAGTTTCTGTGTGAACGGGGTGGTGGAGTCCTCCACCGAGAACACTCACGTTAACTTTATCGAGTGGGGGAAAAAAAGTTAGCTTGTTTATATTATGCTAACATAGCTGTGTCGCTAGCGGTCACGTAGCACATCATTATATACCAGCTAGCCCAACTTCAGTAACCCTACAAACGTCACTGCTGTTTAGTTTCCTGTCTTCATTTATGCTGGAAGTGATAACAGCTGTAGGGTTTAATTTGTTTCCAAAACCCCGCAGTCAGGACATGCTATATTGTATTTAGATAGAAGCTAGCGAGCTAACTCCCTGCTAACTTCTAACTCCGTTAAATGTCATAAATTTCGTTTTCATGGGTGCCTGGATGCTAAACTCAATTGTTACACCTGGTAGAACAGAACGCTGATCATTTTATTAAAGATGAAAGACTTTAGACAGTTTTTCAACTCTCAGTAATGCCATAGTGATCGTTTGACATGTGAACCTGCAGCGGAGTTTAGGTCCAGACATGGCTAGTGACGTCAGACTGAACAACCGGATTGAACGAGGAGGACCCAGAATCCAGCCCTGTGTGAAGCTGAAGAGGCTGAAAATTACAGGTTATCTGTGGAAGCCTGCATCAAGAAGGTGGTGACACTTGTCATTAAAAATGCCAGTTCACCTTCCTCTACGGAAAAAGTTGATGCCATCACCCAACGGCTGTTCATAAAACTCTGGCCTAGACTTAAAAAGATCAAAGTTGATAATGTGATATGGTTTATAGCTCCTTAATACAGAAATGGAAAGAGCCAGATGTCATACATATTCATGGTATTAGACCATGAATATGCAGATGATGTAATTGTAAAGGTTTTCAAGGAGCATGCCATCACTGTATTGGAAAGTGAACATTTCATCACAAGCTTCTTTCTCTGTGTGGGTCATGCTGTATGGATCGCAGGCAGAAAATACTTGGTTACTGTTGTGTAAGTCCCTAAAAGTAGATTTTGTTTATCTGGACGCAGGATTTTCAGTTTCAATTTATTTAAGTAATTATAATAAAGGTCAATCAAATGGACCAATATGGCAAGGCCATGATGATCCACTTGGTAAAATAAATCCGTTTGGCATCTTTCTTGGCCTTAAGACAACAATTCTGATGGCTAAAGATCCAAACGGGACACAAGAAAAAAACAAAAACAAAACACGTGTTGTCTGACAACAGTATCAAAGATTTGCATATACATAAAAAAAACCTGAAAGATCTGGACCGGGCCATTTACAAAGAGCTACGTCAGAAAACATTCTGTAAAGAAAAACATTTACTGATGTTACTGAACAACGAGGACCCAGTGTTGAGAAAACTGACGGTCGATATCATTAAAAATCACCTGATCGACACTATGCAGAATCCAGCCCTGTGTGATGCTGAAGAGGCTGAAAATTACAGGTTATCTGTGGAAGCCTGCATCAAGAAGGTGGTGACACTTGTCATTAAAAATGCCAGTTCACCTTCCTCTACTGAAAAAGTTGATGCCATCACCCAACGGCTGTTCATAAAACTCTGGCCTAGACTTAAAAAGATCAAAGTTGATAATGTGATGTTCATCGGTGATTGTCAGGGTCCCTGAGCAGTTATGAATTATATTATTATTATTATTATTATTGTTATTGTATGTATATTTGGTGTTGCTGTCCTTCTCCGTGTGTGTGTGTGTGTGTGTGTGTGTGTGTTTCAGTGGGCGCCTTCAGGCCTGGTGGGTGTGGCCCTGCTGATGGTCTGGCCACACCCGAAGCCACACACTTGCTGCTGGTCAGGCCTCGTCGGGGGAGCTACTTGGGAGAGTCTTGGAGCTCCCACCGACGCGGGATCATTTCGTGAGTCTCCACGTTAGTCAACAAAAACATTGCACAGGCGTTTTACTCTGATTACACAAACTTCATGTAGGAGTAGGTCACAGATAAGAGGTACTAATTTGTAAATTTGACCTCTGACCTCACAGAGATCAAATGTGACAGGATATTTGTACTGTAATTTTCAGACCATAAGGCGCACTCAAAATCCTTTAATTTTCTCAAAAACTGACAGTGCGCCTTATAATCCGGTGCGCCTTATGTATGAAGTTTAGGTCCAGACACGGCTAGTGGCGTCAGACTGAACAACCGGATTGGTGTTAGAATTTACCATGTCAGCCAATCAAAAAAATGATATGGCAACATGCGGCACTTGGTTGTTTAGGGAGAAGGTGCAGTTTTAGGAGTGACACCCGCGACGGAAAGCGGCGAGCAAAAGAAAGAGAGCGCAAGTTTTCATATGTGAGACATTAGTGATGTTTAGCGTTTTTGGAGGCTAGAGTTAGTGTGTAGTGTAGTTATTGTTTTGTATTGTGTCAGTTATACTGCTGAATGTCACATTTGCTCCAAAAAAGCCATCAAAAGCAGATTCTAGTGTAAACGCTGTTCCCACAGGGAAAACAGGACTGATACACCTCCTGTTGTCAGACCTGCAGGGTTTAGGCCTGTGCTGTTCTCTTCTGTCTTATACTGAACACAAACTTTTTTTTTTCTTTTTTTTTCTTTTTTTTGGACCGGCACAAATAATTTGTGTGCCTTCTTATTTGCTGCAGAACACCTGATTGTTCTGTAAATAGATTTAGATGGTTATATAAAAAATGCCTGAGGCCTTGGCTGCATTTTTAGGTAAATAGTACCATATAACTTTGTTTGCAAAACTTGTGCATGAACCTGAAGTTCCCAAATTGATATAAAAAATTTTTTTTTTTAGCAACAACACTAAATGCGTTTTTAAAACAAAATGTTAGGTTTCAAGTTTAGGAGAAAAGTTGCTTCAACTAAGTTATCCATCAGAACCTAAAAATCTAAATGCAGTGGGTTGCCTTGAGTTTAAGTTTTCGCAACAATTTTTTATTTTTGTATTTATTAATTTTACAGTGTTGATGCTGTGCTCACACGGGCTACAAAGAAATCGCACTACAAACCTTCTAAAAAAAAAAAAAACTCCACAGGTATCTTTGAAGAAACACCTGTTGTCTGACGACACAATCAAAGATCTGCACATCAATGGAAAAAAATCTCGAAAGGGCCACCTAAACATAATATATAATGTTCTGACTGAGAGACGTTTTGAAAAAATTTAAACGTACAGCTCTGCTATCACTTCCAACATAAATGAAGACAGAAAACTAAACAGCAGTGACTTTTTTTTTTCTTTTTTTTTTTTGGGTTACTGAGGTTGGACTAGCTGGTACATAATGATGTACTACGAGATCACTAGCGATACAGCTATGTTAGCATAACATAAACACAGTGAAGCTGGAGGATGAAAGCTAACCTTTTTCCATTCGATAAAATTTATGTGAGGGTTCCCAAAGGTTAGGGACGAATTCAATCGCATGGCAGGATGCTGTTGCAGATTAAACAGCGCCTCTTCACAGCTCTGTGGGCACAAAATAGAAGTACTACAAGGACATAGGGAAAAGGGACAAAGAGGGGAGGGATATAAAATATTCCAAATGTTTCTTGAATTGTTAGCACAGTGTATATGTGTATGTATCTATCCATCGATTCACTTACGCCAGGGGTGGGCAAATCCAGGCCCCGAGGGCCGGTGTCCTGCAGGTTTTAGATCTCGCCTTGGGTCAACACACCTGAATCGCATGATTAGTTCGTTACCAGGCCTCTGGAGAACTTCAGGACATTTTCAGGAGCTAATTTAGCCATTTATATCAGCTGTGTTGGTTCAAGGACACATCTAAAACCTGCAGGGACACCGGCCCTCGAGGCCTGGAGTTGCCCACCCCTAACTTCCGCTTTTCCTTTTCAGGGTCGCAGGGGGTGCTGGAGCCTATGGCAGCTATCTCAGGGCGAGAGGCAGGGTACGCCCTGGACAGGTCGCTAGTCTGTCACAGGGCTAAACATTCGTACTCACATTCACTCATACCTATGGGCAATTTAGATTTTTCCAAAAACAATGGGCAATTAAGATTTTTCACGTGCCTCCAAAGACGCAAAGGTGTCGCCATCTGACATGATTCAGCAGCGCCTCTTCACAGCTCTGTGGTCACAAGTTGAGCAAAAGCCTCTCAAAATCACACACAGGGGGATTAAAAAACTTGAAAAGGTGATTTTTAAAGACATCAAAGCGGCTGGACATTAGCCCTGATCTCGTGATCATTGCGCTAGCCGTAGGTCAGCCGTACCTAGAGGTGATCATTTCCATATTTGAAGATCACCACTTCCGTTAAAAACCTGCTGGCAAGGTTCTTCTCGTGGTGCGTTAGAGCCGAGGATGACGAGGACAAAGAAACTAAAGCCATGTCTGAAACACGTTTAGAAGAATTTAAAAGTAATATATTTCCAATAGTGGAGGAAAAAATCATCATCTGGCATTAGTGTCAGCGATTATGATGATGATGATGAAGAGGAACATGTGAGCGCACTCATTGATGCTGTGCTCACACGTGTTGAAAATAATTCGCACTACAGACATTCTAAAAAACTCCACAGGTACCTGTTAAAACACGTGTTGTAATTATAATAAAGGTCAATCAAATGGACCAATATGGCAAGGCCATGATGATCCACTTGGTAAAATAAATCCGCTTGGCATCTTTCTTGGCCTTAAGACAACAATTCTTATGGCTAAAGATCCAAACGGGACACACAAAAAAACACATGTTGTCTGACAACAGGATCAAAGATCTGCATATACATGTATATAAACTGAAAGATCTCGACCGGGCCATTTACCAAGAGCTACGTCAGAAAACATTCTGTTAAGAAAAAACATTTACTGATGTTACTGAACGACGAGGACCCAGTGTTGAGAAAACTGACGGTCGATATCATTAAAAATCACCTGATCGACACTATGCAGAATCCAGCCCTGTGTGATGCTGAAGAGGCTGAAAATTACAGGTTATCTGTGGAAGCCTGTATCAAGAAGGTGGTGACACGTGTCAATAAAAATGCCAGTTCACCTTCCTCTACTGAAAAAGTTGATGCCATCACCCAACGGCTGTTCATAAAACTCTGGCCTAGACTTAAAAAGATCAAAGTTGATAATGTGATATTCATCAGTGATTGTCAGGGTCCCTGAGCAGTTATGAATTATATTATTATTATTATTATTATTGTATGTATATTTGGTGTTGCTGTCCTTCTCCCTGTTTGCATGTGTTTCAGTGGGCGCCTTCAGGCCTGGTGGGTGTGGCCCTGCTGCTGGTCAGGCCTCGTCGGGGGTGCTACTTAGGAGAGTCTTGGAGCTCCCACCGACGTGGGATCATTGCGTGAGTCTCCACGTTAGTCATCCATTTGAACTGAGTTAGTGTATGTATGCCCGCGGTTATGTGTCCTGACGGCTGCGTCTATTGTGTCCCCAGGAGAAGTGTGGAGCGCCAGACAGCAGCCAGGACGAGGAGTGCTGAGACACGGGAGCGGAGAGCACTGAGACACGGACTGGTCACGGAGAGACACGACACGGGAGTCAGGGGAAACCACGGGGATTTATTGTTGTTATTTCCACACACTGTAAATAAACGTACTGCTTGTACATAGAGCACCGCGCCTGGGTCCTCCTTCCCCACACCCCCCACGGTTTGCCATGCCAAACCGTGACAGTGATATGGTTTACAGCTCTTTAATACAGAAATGGAACAGAAATTATTCACTGTCTACTTTAGCAGAAGGTTTTTAGCTGAAGATAGTTTAACCAGCTGTTTTGCCAACACCTTCATTTTTATCATTTAGCATCATTTTAGAATATAATACATTACTGTAGATCAGGGGTCCCCAATCCCAGTCCGCGAGGGCCGGTGTCCCTGCAGGTTTCAGATCTCACCCTGGGTCAACACACCTGAATCACATGATTAGTTTGTTACCAGGCCTCTGGAGAACTTCAAGACTTGTTGAGAAGGTAATTTATCCATTTAAATCAGCTGTGGTGGATCAAGGACACATCTAAAACCTGCAGGAAACCAGCCCTCGCGGACTGGGATTGGGGACCCCTGCTGTAGCTCAAACAGCATATGAAGCATTTAAATTCAGACCAACCTTATAACCGTATAACACCGATGGGGAACAATGTGTTCTGCAGAATACTCTTGATACTTTAAGAGCAATTTGCCAATAATACAGATTCATGTGTAGTAAGGTGGTTTCATTGCTACTTTTATTAAAGGAGTGCTTCTAAAAATTGAGGTGGTCATCTCCGCTTGCATTTCTGTAAAAGCCACAGCATGCCACCTTGGATGAGAATATGCATTCTTAACATTTTGCTGTCACAGTTTAGCTGTTTTCATTTCCACTGACACATCAGCTCCTAAGACCACAATACTACTACCAAAGTACTACAAGGATCCGGAAAAAAGGACAGAGGGGGGATATAAAATATACCAAATGTTTCTTGAATTGTTAGCACAAGTGTATATGTGTATGTATCTAGTCGAGTTTATATGCAGTAGTGCTCACTTGTTTTCTTTCATTTTATTACTTAACTGTATTTCATGTAAGTCATTGATATTAAATATTGATTTTACAGAGGGGTGGTAAGAGTTTGGTTTGAGATTTTCCTGTTAATATTTGGATATTTTTCTTGCATTAACAATTTTTTGATTAGAAAAGCAGAATAAAATGTGCAAATTAGCTTCATTTATAGTTTGTTATACTCCTTCCCTCTAATACAAATATTTCATTTCTAACTCTGAGTGTAAGTGCATAATTTAATGATAAGTGTTTCTGCTCACAAATGTCCACGAGCACAGACATGCACGCAAAAACTGCGTGACTCCTCGCTGGCTGTAACTCACCGCGCGTGTTCACCTGGAACGTCCTCTAAGAAGACGTGTGACCATTCTGATAGCCGTCTGTGTCTGCAGGTGAATGAGTGAAGCTACATAAACAGTTAAATTAGCATAGCTTACCAGCCGTAAACCCGACAACAACACAGTGGGTGAGGGTCGGAGGGGGGGTCGCTTGACATTCTAACTTTAAAGGAAGGATTTTAACAGTATTAGTGTAACACACTTAGAGACAGTGTGCGCACCGCGGATGACGTCAGTGCGCACACTGTGTCTGAGGAGGATGTGCGGAAGTGCTTCAGGAAGGTGAACGCACGCAAAGCTACTGGTCCGGACGGGATTCCCGGCCGCGTCCTCAAGTCATGCGCGGCTCAGCTGGCTGGAGTGTTCACGCACATCTTCAACCTTTCCCTCTCTCTATCTGTAGTCCCAGCCTGCTTCAAAATGGCCACCATCGTCCCTGTACCCAAATCCTCCACCATCTCCTCATTGAACGACTGGCGACCTGTAGCCCTGACCCCCATCGTAAGCAAATGCTTCGAGAAGCTGGTCAGGGACTTCATCTGCTCTGCACTACCCGACTCACTGGACCCTCTACAGTTTGCATACCGCCACAACAGGTCCACTGATGATGCCATAGCCCTGACACTACACACTGCCCTGTCACACCTGGAGAAGAGAGACACGTATGTGAGGATGCTGTTTGTAGATTACAGCTCAGCATTCAATACCATCGTTCCCTCGAAGCTGGACAGGAAACTGCAGGATCTAGGACTGAGCAGCTCCCTCTGCAGCTGGATCCTTAGCTTCCTGTCTGACAGACGCCAGGTGGTCAGACTGGGCAGCATCACCTCATCCCCCATCACACTGAACACTGGTGCTCCACAGGGGTGTGTACTGAGCCCTCTCCTGTACTCACTCTACACCTACGACTGCACAGCCACTAACAGCTCCAACATCATTGTGAAGTTTGCGGACGACACTACAGTGGTGGGTCTTATCACCAACGGTGATGAGACGGCTTACAGGGAGGAGGTCAGCGCCCTGACCCACTGGTGTCAAGACAACCATCTCACCCTCAACGTCGCAAAGACAAAGGAGTTGATAGTGGACTTCCGGAGGTGCAGAGAAGTACACACCCCCATCACCATCAACGGCGCTGCTGTGGAGAGAGTGAGCAGCTTCCGGTTCCTTGGAGTACATCTGGCTGAGGATCTTACGTGGTCAGTACACACAAACAAAACAGTGAAGAAGGCGCAGCAGCGCCTCTTCTTTCTCAGGAGACTGAAAAGATTCGGCATGAGCCCCCGCATCCTCAGGACCTTCTATCACTGTGCCATTGAGAGCATCCTCACTGGATGCATCACCACCTGGTATGGCAACAGCACCGCCTACAACTGCAAAGCTCTCCAGCGAGTAGTGCGGTGCTCTGAACGGATAATTGGAGGTGAGCTTCCCTCCCTCCAAGACATCTACAGGAAGCGCTGCCTGAGGAAAGCGGGGAGGATAATCAAGGACTCCAGTCACCCCAGCCATAAACTGTTCAGACTGCTTCCATCAGGAAGGAGGTTCTGCAGCATCCGGTCCCGTACCAGCAGACTGAGAGACAGCTTTTTCCATCAGGCCATCAGACTGCTGAACACGTCATAGACACCTCAGCTTCACTACTGGAACTTCAACATTATGCACTCCACACTGTATATAAATGCCACTTGTTTTGCACATATTCAACTCTGTATATTTTATATATTTTATTATTATTATTATTATTATTATTATTTTTTTTTTACTATTTAATTTGTAAAAATGTGTATACACACACACACACACACACACACACACACACACACACACACACACACGTAGGAAAATATTTAGTATACACATCCAGAAATGCATACACTATTATATATTGTACATATATTTATTAGTGTCAGGTTGGCCATTCTTGTATTTCGCTCGTTTGTGTTGTTGTGTTTGCACATCTCTGTTGCTTGTGGGGCTCGCACACAAGAATTTCACTCGCATGTGCTGTGCCAGTGTGCCTGCACATGTGATGTGACAATAAAAGTGATTTGATTTGATTTGATGATCATTTCCATATTTGAAGATCACCTCTTCCCTAAAAAAAAGAAATCTACTGCCAAGGTTCTTCTCGTGGTGCGTTAGAGCCGAGGATGATGAAGACGCAGAAGCTAAAGCAATTTCTGAAACACGTTTAGAAGAATTTAAAAGTAATATATTTCCAATACTGGAGAAAAAAATCATCATCTGGCATTAGTGTCAGCGCACTCATTCACTGTAAAAAATCAAACTTGCTTACAGTCATTTCTTTCACAATTCAACAATAAAAGCTGAGTTGCCCCATAAACTCAAATACATTAAGGGTTTCAACTAATCCTTTAACGTTTTGGAGCAAAAGTTGGTCTCACATGAACTTTATTGCTGGCAAAATGAATGAATTCAAGTTTTACATGAGTTGAAGCTGTTGGCGCCTTTCTGTGCCTGAGCACGCATGCGCATGTCATATTTTTGGATACTACGGGGTCTACGATGCACTTTTGCAAGGACTGAAAGCCACCTGGCCGTCTGCCTTAATGCGAACACGAGGCTTTTTACGCCAGGAGCTGGATGCAGCTAAGGTGTTCATCTCAACTTTCTGAAGGCAAGTACTGTTTCTTTTAATGTGCATTTATATGTGTTTACTACCTCATTTAAGATCCCCCCTAGACTGTTTTACTCAATCGTGCTGCTTGAATGCCCTCGTGAGCAACTTTAATGTTTTCCATCATGAAATAGTGCTTTAAAGTTTTCGTATAAAAATCGCCATGTCACAAAATAATGTAAATCCGACAAGCATCCCTTCCAAACAGGCGCGCTCATGTCTGACAAGCCTCCACGACACCCCCTACGTGTATTTCATGTAGGGGGTGTTCGCCATACCACCGAACGAAAGAAACCCGACAAAATAAGCTAGCTCGCTCATGGCAAACCCCCCACCGCTTTTTAAAATAAATAATTTCGGGGCCCCCCTCTGCCATGTTGTTTAATTTGTTCAAATCATATTTAGCCAAAAAAATGTGGTTTAGTTTCTGTGTGAACGGGGTGGTGGAGTCCTCCACCGAGAACACTCACGTTAACTTTATCGAGTGGGGAAAAAAAAGTTAGCTTGTTTATATTATGCTAACATAGCTGTGTCGCTAGCGGTCACGTAGCACATCATTATATACCAGCTAGCCCAACTTCAGTAACCCTACAAACGTCACTGCTGTTTAGTTTCCTGTCTTCATTTATGCTGGAAGTGATAACAGCTGTAGGGTTTAATTTGTTTCCAAAACCCCGCAGTCAGGACATGCTATATTGTATTTAGATAGAAGCTAGCGAGCTAACTCCCTGCTAACTTCTAACTCCGTTAAATGTCATAAATTTCGTTTTCATGGGTGCCTGGATGTTAAACTCAATTGTTACACCTGGTAGAACAGAACGCTGATCATTTTATTAAAGATGAAAGACTTTAGACAGTTTTTCAACTCTCAGTAATGCCATAGTGATCGTTTGACATGTGAACCTGCAGCGGAGTTTAGGTCCAGACATGGCTAGTGACGTCAGACTGAACAACCGGATTGAACGAGGAGGACCCAGAATCCAGCCCTGTGTGAAGCTGAAGAGGCTGAAAATTACAGGTTATCTGTGGAAGCCTGCATCAAGAAGGTGGTGACACTTGTCATTAAAAATGCCAGTTCACCTTCCTCTACGGAAAAAGTTGATGCCATCACCCAACGGCTGTTCATAAAACTCTGGCCTAGACTTAAAAAGATCAAAGTTGATAATGTGATATGGTTTATAGCTCCTTAATACAGAAATGGAAAGAGCCAGATGTCATACATATTCATGGTATTAGACCATGAATATGCAGATGATGTAATTGTAAAGGTTTTCAAGGAGCATGCCATCACTGTATTGGAAAGTGAACATTTCATCACAAGCTTCTTTCTTCATGCTGTATGGATCGCAGGCAGAAAATACTTGGTTACTGTTGTGTAAGTCCCTAAAAGTAGATTTTGTTTATCTGGACGCAGGATTTTCAGTTTCAATTTATTTAAGTAATTATAATAAAGGTCAATCAAATGGACCAATATGGCAAGGCCATGATCCACTTGGTAAAATAAATCCGTTTGGCATCTTTCTTGGCCTTAAGACAACAATTCTGATGGCTAAAGATCCAAACGGGACACAAGAAAAAAACAAAAACAAAACACGTGTTGTCTGACAACAGTATCAAAGATTTGCATATACATAAAAAAAACCCTGAAAGATCTGGACCGGGCCATTTACAAAGAGCTACGTCAGAAAACATTCTGTAAAGAAAAACATTTACTGATGTTACTGAACAACGAGGACCCAGTGTTGAGAAAACTGACGGTCGATATCATTAAAAATCACCTGATCGACACTATGCAGAATCCAGCCCTGTGTGATGCTGAAGAGGCTGAAAATTACAGGTTATCTGTGGAAGCCTGTATCAAGAAGGTGGTGACACGTGTCAATAAAAATGCCAGTTCACCTTCCTCTACTGAAAAAGTTGATGCCATCACCCAACGGCTGTTCATAAAACTCTGGCCTAGACTTAAAAAGATCAAAGTTGATAATGTGATGTTCATCGGTGATTGTCAGGGTCCCTGAGCAGTTATGAATTATATTATTATTATTATTATTATTATTGTTATTGTATGTATATTTGGTGTTGCTGTCCTTCTCCGTGTGTGTGTGTGTGTGTGTGTGTGTGTGTGTGTGTGTGTGTGTGTGTGTGTGTGTGTGTGTGTATATATGTGTTTCAGTGGGTGCCTTCAGGCCTGGTGGGTGTGGCCCTGCTGACGGTCTGGCCACACCCGAAGCCACACACCTGCTGCTGGTCAGGCCTCGTCGGGGGTGCTACTTAGGAGAGTCTTGGAGCTCCCACCGACGCGGGATCATTGCGTGAGTCTCCACGTTAGTCATCCATTTGAACTGAGTTAGTGTATGTATGCCCGCGGTTATGTGTCCTGACGGCTGCGTCTATTGTGTCCCCAGGAGAAGTGTGGAGCGCCAGACAGCAGCCAGCACGAGGAGTGCTGAGACACGGGAGCGGCGAGCACTGAGACACGGACTGGTCACGGAGAGACACGACACGGGAGTCAGGGGAAACCACGGGGATTTATTGTTGTTATTTCCACACACTGTAAATAAACGTACTGCTTGTACATAGAGCACCGCGCCTGGGTCCTCCTTCCCCACAACCCCCACGGTTTGCCATGCCAAACCGTGACAGTGATATGGTTTACAGCTCTTTAATACAGAAATGGAACAAATTATTCACTGTCTACTTTAGCAGAAGGTTTTTAGCTGAAGATAGTTTAACCAGCTGTTTTGCCAACACCTTCATTTTTATCATTTAGCATCATTTTAGAATATAATACATTACTGTAGATCAGGGGTCCCCAATCCCAGTCCGCGAGGGCCGGTGTCCCTGCAGGTTTCAGATCTCACCCTGGGTCAACACACCTGAATCACATGATTAGTTTGTTACCAGGCCTCTGGAGAACTTCAAGACGTGTTGAGAAGGTAATTTATCCATTTAAATCAGCTGTGGTGGATCAAGGACACATCTAAAACCTGCAGGAAACCAGCCCTCGCGGACTGGGATTGGGGACCCCTGCTGTAGCTCAAACAGCATATGAAGCATTTAAATTCAGACCAACCTTATAACCGTATAACACCGATGGGGAACAATGTGTTCTGCAGAATACTCTTGATACTTTAAGAGCAATTTGCCAATAATACAGATTCATGTGTAGTAAGGTGGTTTCATTGCTACTTTTATTAAAGGAGTGCTTCTAAAAATTGAGGTGGTCATCTCCGCTTGCATTTCTGTAAAAGCCACAGCATGCCACCTTGGATAAGAATATGCATTCTTAACATTTTGCTGTCACAGTTTAGCTGTTTTCATTTCCACTGACACATCAGCTCCTAAGACCACAATACTACTACCAAAGTACTACAAGGATCTGGAAAAAAAGGACAGAGGGGGGGATATAAAATATACCAAATGTTTCTTGAATTGTTAGCACAAGTGTATATGTGTATGTATCTAGTCGAGTTTATATGCAGTAGTGCTCACTTGTTTTCTTTCATTTTATTACTTAACTGTATTTCATGTAAGTCATTGATATTAAATATTGATTTTACAGAGGGGTGGTAAGAGTTTGGTTTGAGATTTTCCTGTTAATATTTGGATATTTTTCTTGCATTAACAATATTTTGATTAGAAAAGCAGAATAAAATGTGCAAATTAGCTTCATTTATAGTTTGTTATACTCCTTCCCTCTAATACAAATATTTCATTTCTAACTCTGAGTGTAAGTGCATAATTTAATAATAAGTGTTTCTGCTCACAAATGTCCACGAGCACAGACATGCACGCAAAAACTGCGTGACTCCTCGCTGGCTGTAACTCACCGCGCGTGTTCACCTGGAACGTAAGAAGACGTGTGACCATTCTGATAGCCGTCTGTGTCTGCAGGTGAATGAGTGAAGCTACATAAACAGTTAAATTAGCATAGCTTACCAGCCGTAAACCCGACAACAACACAGTGGGTGAGGGTCGGAGGGGGGGTCGCTTGACATTCTAACTTTAAAGGAAGGATTTTAACAGTATTTGCTGTGGGTTAAAGCAGTGGACCAGCAGGCTACATGTTTGAATCCAAACAAGTTTCACTCAATCCCAACAACTGAGGATCGCCATTGTATAGCGGTCGCTAGGGTAACGTCACGTCGCCGTCATATCGGATGTGGGCGGGGCTTAGCGCTAGAATCCCTTTGATCCTTTCATGTCTTGTGTGACATCACCTTGGTAAAAGTCTATAAATAGAACCATTTGCACAGGGTTAGTCACAAGGTAAGTTTAGTAAGAGGGAGTAAGAGGCATTAATGTCTGAGACACAAACTCAGCAACTTACACAAAATTCAGAATCAAGTCCAGATTGTAAAAAAGTTATATCATTTGAAAATATGAATTCTGCCATTGAAACAACCGA
This sequence comes from Rhamphochromis sp. 'chilingali', assembly GCF_963969265.1. Classification (NCBI taxonomy): domain Eukaryota; kingdom Metazoa; phylum Chordata; class Actinopteri; order Cichliformes; family Cichlidae; genus Rhamphochromis; species Rhamphochromis sp. 'chilingali'. The sequence goes on from NC_137944.1 coordinate 29,946,973, forward strand.
TGCGATTCAAAGCTGCGCCACTGAAGACGACTCTGAATGTAGTGTCGTCCCTGGCGTAAACATTTTACGGAGCGACGAGGGGAAATCGAAGCACTGTGTGTGCTGCCCTCAGTCATGCAACCAGCAACAGAATCCGGGGGATCCAGAGTCAGTTGATCTCCAGGAACCTCCGGTGTCAGAAGAACAGCTGCTCGTTAAAGAGCTAATAAATGCTGTTATTACACGTGCCTCCAAAGAGGCAAAGGTGTCGCCATCGGAAATGATTCAGCAGCGCCTCTTCACAGCTCTGTGGGCACAAGTTGAGCAAAAACCTCTCAAAATCACACACAGGGGGATTAAAAAACTTGAAAAGGTGATTTTTAAAGACATAACAAAGCGGCTTGACATTAGCCCTGATCTCGTGATCATTGCGCTAGCCGTAGGTCAGCCGTACCTAGAGGTGATCATTTCCATATTTGAAGATCACCTCTTCCGTAAAAAAAGCCTACTGGCAAGGTTCTTCTCGTGGTGCGTTAGAGCCGAGGATGACGAGGACGAACAAACTAAAGCCATGTCTGAAACACGTTTAGAAGAATTTAAAAGTAATATATTTCGGATACTGGAGAAAAAATCATCATCTGGCATTAGTGTCAGCGATTATGATGATGATGAAGAAGAACATGTGAGCGCACTCATTGATGCTGTGCTCACACGAGCTGCAAATAAATCGCACTACAGACCTTCTAAAAAACTCCACAGGTATCTGTTAAAACACGTGTTGTCTGACAACAGGATCAAAGATCTGCATATACATGAAAAAAAACTGAAAGATCTGGACAGGGCCATTTACCAAGAGCTACGTCAGAAAACATTCTGTAAAGAAAAACATTTACTGATGTTACTGAACGACGAGGACCCAGTGTTGAGAAAACTGACGGTCGATATCATTAAAAATCACCTGATCGACACTATGCAGAATCCAGCCCTGTGTGATGCTGAAGAGGCTGAAAATTACAGGTTATCTGTGGAAGCCTGTATCAAGAAGGTGGTGACACGTGTCAATAAAAATGCCAGTTCACCTTCCTCTACTGAAAAAGTTGATGCCATCACCCAACGGCTGTTCATAAAACTCTGGCCTAGACTTAAAAAGATCAAAGTTGATAATGTGATGTTCATCAGTGATATGGTTTACAGCTCTTTAATACAGGAATGGAAAGAGCCAGATGTCATACTGACATTCATGGAATTAGACCATGAATATGCAGATGATATAATTGTAAAGGTTTTCAAGGAGCATGCCATCACTGTATTGGAAAGTGAACATTTCATGACAAGCTTCTTTCTCTGTGCGGGTCATGCTGTATGGATCGCAGGCAGAAAATACTTGGTTACTGTCATGTAAGACCCTAAAAGTAGATTCTGTTCATCTGGACGTAGCATTTTCAGTTTCAATTTATTTAACATCTAATCGAGTCATTTTAAAAACCCTTGACCGGTCGAGGCAGATGGCCGTTCCTCACTGAGCCTGGTTCTGCCGGAGTTTTCTCCCTGTTAAAAGGAAGTTTTTACTCCCCACCGTCGCCTAGTGCTTGCTCAGAGGGAATTGTCAAATTATTGGGGTTTTGTTTTGTGCCATCTAATACACAACTTATCGTATTGGGCACTCTAAATGTATTTTTAATCAATAAAAAGCTCCAAAAAAGATTATATTGTGAATTCTGCGTGTTTTCATTGTCACACAAATGTATACATTTTCAGCTTAGACTGAACGTGTTTGTTTGTCATTCCTTTCAAATCAAAGATTTTAGTAGCAACTATTGTATTAAAACATTGCACAGGCGTTTTACTCTGATTACACAAACCTTATGTAGGAGTAGGTCACAGATAAGAGGTACTAATTTGTAAATTTGACCTCTGACCTCACAGAGATCAAATGTGACAGGATATTTGTGCTGTAATTTTCAGACTGTAAGGATTATTTGTATGTAAACTATAATTTCATATTAAGAATCCACATCAACACATTCTCACTCTCAAAGTGTAAAATGTTACACTATAGGTGACAAATCGTCAGTATGTTACGCTTTTGGCCACCCAACATGTCCCTGTGTTACTTGTTCGGAAAAATGAGGAAACATGAGAACCATTTCGAATCAATCTACACGTGTATGTTTATTTTACTGTAATTGCTTTGGAAAACACTATCTAACACGATTAGGTTATGATACGGGTTAGGATTAAGGTTAAGGTTATGGCTGGAATACACAGCTGGAACGTGTATTACACCGGGAGCGTCATTCTATTGGATGTCATCCACAATCCGGCGCGTATCAAATAGATGCGGAAGGTTACCTTTCACGTGTCTATGGGACACCTCGGAGCGCGACTAATGGTCGGTATGTTACACGTCGGGAATGAGAACGGGCTGTCCACATATATTGGTATGTCATCTACTAAATTTTGCCAATACAAACAATGGCAGTAATGAATTAATTCATCAATATAATAATTAATATATATAAATATAAAAACACATTTACAAAAAAAAAATATTCACTGTCTACTTTAGCAGAAGGTTTCTAGCTGAAGATAGTTTAACCAGCTGTTTTGCCAACACCTTCATTTTTATCATTTAGCATCATTTTAGAATATAATACATTACTGTAGATCAGGGGTCCCCAATCCCAGTCCGCGAGGGCCGGTGTCCCTGCAGGTTTTAGATCTCACCCTGGGTCAACACACCTGAATCACATGATTAGTTTGTTACCAGGCCTCTGGAGAACTTCAAGACGTGTTGAGAAGGTAATTTATCCATTTAAATCAGCTGTGGTGGATCAAGGACACATCTAAAACCTGCAGGAAACCAGCCCTCGCGGACTGGGATTGGGGACCCCAGCATATGAAGCATTTAAATTCAGACCAACCTTATAACCGTATAACACCGATGGGGAACAATGTGTTCTGCAGAATACTCTTGATACTTTAAGAGCAATTTGCCAATAATACAGATTCATGTGTAGTAAGGTGGTTTCATTGCTACTTTTATTAAAGGAGTGCTTCTAAAAATTGAGGTGGTCATCTCCGCTTGCACTGTGTGTGCTACCCTCAGTCATGCAACCAGCAACAGAATCCGGGGGATCCAGAGTCAGTTGATCTCCAGGAACCTCCGGTGTCAGAAGAGCAGCTGCTCGTTAAAGAGCTAATAAATGCTGTTATTACACGTGCCTCCAAAGAGGCAAAGGTGTCGCCATCAGAAATGATTCAGCAGCGCCTCTTCACAGCTCTGTGGGCACAAGTTGAGCAAAAGCCTCTCAAAATCACACACAGGGGGATTAAAAAACTTGAAAAGGTGATTTTTAAAGACATCACAAAGCGGCTGGACATTAGCCCTGATCTCGTGATCATTGCGCTAGCCGTAGGTCATTCGTACCTAGAGATGATTTTTGTTCAAGATGGCGCCGAGTATGGCAGCCTCGTCGCGAGCTCCCCCAAGCAACGGCTTTCTTCTGTGTTTAATTTTACTTTTCCTTTATTTTTTCACGAGCAGCACTTGTCTCCTTGTGTATGACCGACAAACCTTACTGGACATAAAAGACGGTCTTTCTTATAACTTTCCGGAGTTCAAGTTTTGCAACACGGACGCTCCGTTTGCAGACCCCCCATTCATCTCACCTGAGACGCCTTTGTTCTCTGGCCCTGGAGGCCGCAAACGCCGACGCAGAGGGAGAAGATCTGGCGTTCTGGTTCGACTGAGACGGCGCACTTACAGACCACCGTTACCCAGTTTATTACTGGCTAATATGCAGTCTCTGGAGAACAAGCTGTGCGAGCTTCGGGCACGGATCTCATTCCAGCGAGAGATGCGGGACTGCTGCGTGATCTGCCTCACAGAAACCTGGCTATCGGACAAAGTACCGGACTCCGCAATACAACTGCCGGGGTTCTCTGTGCACCGCGCGGACAGGTCACAGGATCTTACTGGGAAAAGCAGAGGCGGTGGTGTGTGTTTCATGATCAACAACAGCTGGTGTGATTATGCGAACGTGCACCCGGTCAAATCCTTCTGCTCACCGGACCTGGAGTACCTGATGATTAAGTGCCGGCCATTCTGGCTACCGAGGGAATTTACAGCAGTGATAATTTATTACGGCTGTTTACATTCCCCCACAAGCCGACACTGACCGTGCACTCAGGGAACTGTACAGCGCGATCAGCAGCGAGGAAACCGCACACCCAGAGGCAGCGTTTATCACAGCCGGAGACTTTAATAAGGGAAACCTGAAGAAAGTCTCACCAAAACTCCATCAACACATCCTTTTCAACACACGTGGAAACCAGCTACTCGACCACTGTTACACCTCTTTCCGGGATGCGTACAAAGCCCTCCCCCGCGCCCCATTCGGCCAATCAGATCACTGCTCCATCCTGCTCCTGCCCGCCTACAGGCAGAAGCTGAAACAGGAAGCTCCAACCCGGAGGGCGGTGCACTGTTGGACGGACCAATCGGAGTCTGCGCTGCGGGACTGTTTTGATCACGCGGACTGGGAAATGTTTCACGTGGCCGCCAGAGACATTGATGAATACACAGACTCAGTCTGTGGATTTATCAGGAAATGCGTGGAAGATGTCGTCCCATCCAGAACAGTCAAATCCTTCCCAAATCAAAAACCCTGGACTAACGGAGATGTTCGTGCGGCACTGGCGGCACGGAGCACCGCCTTTGCCTCCGCGAACACATCGGACTACAAACACGCACATTACCAACTCCGGAAGACGATCAAAGCAGCCAAACGTGAGTACAGGGACAGGGTGGAGCAACAGTTTGACAACCCTCGGAGTATGTGGCAGGGACTAAACACGATCACAGACTTTAGAGGGAAAACCAGCACACCGCAGACCACGGCCTCTCTGTGTGAGGATCTAAACGTATTCTACGCTAGATTCGACACAGCGAACACCATGAGACCGGACAGTGTGCGCACCGCGGATGACGTCAGTGCGCACACTGTGTCTGAGGAGGATGTGCGGAAGTGCTTCAGGAAGGTGAACGCACGCAAAGCTACTGGTCCGTACGGGATTCCCGGCCGCGTCCTCAAGTCATGCGCGGCTCAGCTGGCTGGAGTGTTCACGCACATCTTCAACCGTTCCCTCTCTCTGTCTGTAGTCCCAGCCTGCTTCAAAATGGCCACCATCGTCCCTGTACCCAAATCCTCCACCATCTCCTCATTGAACGACTGGCGACCTGTAGCCCTGACCCCCATCGTAAGCAAATGCTTCGAGAAGCTGGTCAGGGACTTCATCTGCTCTGCACTACCCGACTCACTGGACCCTCTACAGTTTGCATACCGCCACAACAGGTCCACTGATGATGCCATAGCCCTGACACTACACACTGCCCTGTCACACCTGGAGAAGAGAGACACGTATGTGAGGATGCTGTTTGTAGATTACAGCTCAGCATTCAATACCATCGTTCCCTCGAAGCTGGACAGGAAACTGCAGGATCTAGGACTGAGCAGCTCCCTCTGCAGCTGGATCCTTAGCTTCCTGTCTGACAGACGCCAGGTGGTCAGACTGGGCAGCATCACCTCATCCCCCATCACACTGAACACTGGTGCTCCACAGGGGTGTGTACTGAGCCCTCTCCTGTACTCACTCTACACCTACGACTGCACAGCCACTAACAGCTCCAACATCATTGTGAAGTTTGCGGACGACACTACAGTGGTGGGTCTTATCACCAACGGTGATGAGACGGCTTACAGGGAGGAGGTCAGCGCCCTGACCCACTGGTGTCAAGACAACCATCTCACCCTCAACGTCGCAAAGACAAAGGAGTTGATAGTGGACTTCCGGAGGTGCAGAGAAGTACACACCCCCATCACCATCAACGGCGCTGCTGTGGAGAGAGTGAGCAGCTTCCGGTTCCTTGGTGTACATCTGGCTGAGGATCTTACGTGGTCAGTACACACAAATAAAACAGTGAAGAAGGCGCAGCAGCGCCTCTTCTTTCTCAGGAGACTGAAAAGATTCGGCATGAGCCCCCGCATCCTCAGGACCTTCTATCACTGTGCCATTGAGAGCATCCTCACTGGATGCATCACCACCTGGTATGGCAACAGCACCGCCTACAACTGCAAAGCTCTCCAGCGAGTAGTGCGGTGCTCTGAACGGATAATTGGAGGTGAGCTTCCCGGGGAGGATCATCAAGGACTCCAGTCACCCCAGCCATAAACTGTTCAGACTGCTTCCATCAGGAAGGAGGTTCTGCAGCATCCGGTCCCGTACCAGCAGACTGAGAGACAGCTTTTTCCATCAGGCCATCAGACTGCTGAACACGTCATAGACACCTCAGCTTCACTACTGGAACTTCAACATTATGCACTCCACACTGTATATAAATGCCACTTGTTTTGCACATATTCAACTCTGTATATTTTATATATTTTATTATTATTATTATTATTATTTTTTTTTTTTTTTTACTATTTAATTTGTAAAAATGTGTATACACACACACACACACACACACACACGCGTAGGAAAATATTTAGTATACACATCCAGAAATGCATACACTATTATATATTGTACATATATTTATTAGTTTCAGGTTGGCCATTCTTGTATTTTGCTCGTTTGTGTTGTTGTGTTTGCACATCTCTGTTGCTTGTGGGGCTCGCACACAAGAATTTCACTCGCATGTGCTGTGCCAGTGTGCCTGCACATGTGATGTGACAATAAAAGTGATTTGATTTGATTTGATTTGATGATCATTTCCATATTTGAAGATCACCTCTTCCCTAAAAAAAAGAAATCTACTGCCAAGGTTCTTCCCGTGGTGCGTTAGAGCCGAGGATGATGAAGACGCAGAAGCTAAAGCAATTTCTGAAACACGTTTAGAAGAATTTAAAATTAATATATTTCCAATACTGGAGAAAAAAATCATCATCTGGCATTAGTGTCAGCGCACTCATTCACTGTAAAAAATCAAACTTGCTTACAGTCATTTCTTTCACAATTCAACAATAAAAGCTGAGTTGCCCCATAAACTCAAATACATTAAGGGTTTCAACTAATCCTTTAACGTTTTGGAGCAAAAGTTGGTCTCACATGAACTTTATTGCTGGCAAAATGAATGAATTCAAGTTTTACATGAGTTGAAGCTGTTGGCGCCTTTCTGTGCCTGAGCACGCATGCGCATGTCATATTTTTGGATACTACGGGGTCTAAGATGCACTTTTGCAAGGACTGAAAGCCACCTGGCCGTCTGCCTTAATGCGAACACGAGGCTTTTTACGCCAGGAGCTGGATGCAGCTAAGGTGTTCATCTCAACTTTCTGAAGGCAAGTACTGTTTCTTTTAATGTGCATTTATATGTGTTTACTACCTCATTTAAGATCCCCCCTAGACTGTTTTACTCAATCGTGCTGCTTGAATGCCCTCGTGAGCAACTTTAATGTTTTCCATCATGAAATAGTGCTTTAAAGTTTTCGTATAAAAATCGCCATGTCACAAAATAATGTAAATCCGACAAGCATCCCTTCCAAACAGGCGCGCTCATGTCTGACAAGCCTCCACGACACCCCCTACGTGTATTTCATGTAGGGGGTGTTCGCCATACCACCGAACGAAAGAAACCCGACAAAATAAGCTAGCTCGCTCATGGCAAACCCCCCACCGCTTTTTAAAATAAATAAATAATTTCGGGGGCCCCCGCTGCCATGTTGTTTAATTTGTTCAAATCATATTTAGCCAAAAAAATGTGGTTTAGTTTCTGTGTGAACGGGGTGGTGGAGTCCTCCACCGAGAACACTCACGTTAACTTTATCGAGTGGGGGAAAAAAAGTTAGCTTGTTTATATTATGCTAACATAGCTGTGTCGCTAGCGGTCACGTAGCACATCATTATATACCAGCTAGCCCAACTTCAGTAACCCTACAAACGTCACTGCTGTTTAGTTTCCGGTCTTCATTTATGCTGGAAGTGATAACAGCTGTAGGGTTTAATTTGTTTCCAAAACCCCGCAGTCAGGACATGCTATATTGTATTTAGATAGAAGCTAGCGAGCTAACTCCCTGCTAACTTCTAACTCCGTTAAATGTCATAAATTTCGTTTTCATGGGTGCCTGGATGTTAAACTCAATTGTTACACCTGGTAGAACAGAACGCTGATCATTTTATTAAAGATGAAAGACTTTAGACAGTTTTTCAACTCTCAGTAATGCCATAGTGATCGTTTGACATGTGAACCTGCAGCGGAGTTTAGGTCCAGACATGGCTAGTGACGTCAGACTGAACAACCGGATTGAACGAGGAGGACCCAGAATCCAGCCCTGTGTGAAGCTGAAGAGGCTGAAAATTACAGGTTATCTGTGGAAGCCTGCATCAAGAAGGTGGTGACACTTGTCATTAAAAATGCCAGTTCACCTTCCTCTACGGAAAAAGTTGATGCCATCACCCAACGGCTGTTCATAAAACTCTGGCCTAGACTTAAAAAGATCAAAGTTGATAATGTGATGTTCATCAGTGATATGGTTTACAGCTCTTTAATACAGAAATGGAAAGAGCCAGATGTCATACTGACATTCATGGAATTAGACCATGAATATGCAGATGATATAATTGTAAAGGTTTTCAAGGAGCATGCCATCACTGTATTGGAAAGTGAACATTTCATGACAAGCTTCTTTCTCTGTGCGGGTCATGCTGTATGGATCGCAGGCAGAAAATACTTGGTTACTGTTATGTAAGACCCTAAAAGTAGATTCTGTTCATCTGGACGCAGCATTTTCAGTTTCAATTTATTTAACATCTAATCGAGTCATTTTAAAAACCCTTGACCGGTCGAGGCAGATGGCCGTTCCTCACTGAGCCTGGTTCTGCCGGAGTTTTCTCCCTGTTAAAAGGAAGTTTTTACTCCCCACCGTCGCCTAGTGCTTGCTCAGAGGGAAATGTCAAATTATTGGGGTTTTGTTTTGTGCCATCTAATACACAACTTATCGTATTGGGCACTCTAAATGTATTTTTAATCAATAAAAAGATCCAAAAAAGATTATATTGTGAATTCTGCGTGTTTTCATTGTCACACAAATGTATACATTTTCAGCTTAGACTGAACGTGTTTGTTTGTCATTCCTTTCAAATCAAAGATTTTAGTAGCAACTATTGTATTAAAACATTGCACAGGCGTTTTACTCTGATTACACAAACTTCATGTAGGAGTAGGTCACAGATAAGAGGTACTAATTTGTAAATTTGACCTCTGACCTCACAGAGATCAAATGTGACAGGATATTTGTACTCTAATTTTCAGACCATAAGGCGCACTCAAAATCCTTTAATTTTCTCAAAAACTGACAGTGCACCTTATAATCCGGTGCGCCTTATGTATGAATTCTGGTTGTGCTTATTGACCTGGAACCGATTTTATGTGCTACACGGTGCTCAAAAATCTGTCAAAAATTGTTTTAATACGACTTTGGATCTCGTGATCATTGCGCTAGCCGTAGGTCAGCCGTACCTAGAGATGATCATTTCCATATTTGAAGATCACCTCTTCCCTAAAAAAAAAGAAATCTACTGCCAAGGTTCTTCTCGTGGTGCGTTAGAGCCGAGGATGATGAAGACGCAGAAGCTAAAGCAATTTCTGAAACACGTTTAGAAGAATTTAAAAGTAATATATTTCCAATACTGGAGAAAAAATCATCATCTGGCATTAGTGTCAGCACACTCATTCAGTGTAAAAAATCAAACTTGCTTACAGTCATTTCTTTCACAATTCAACAATAAAAGCTGAGTTGCCCCATAAACTCAAATACATTAAGGGTTTCAACTAATCCTTTAACGTTTTGGAGCAAAAGTTGGTCTCAGATGAACTTTATTGCTGGCAAAATGAATGAATAGACTACTTGCACTAGGGCATGTGACGTATTTCCGTTTCCAAATAGTACCGCTTGTGCGTTTCCGGTACGTTTGCTTATCTATCGGTAGCTATGCTAATGTCGCTTCAGAATGAGTATAAAAAGGAAAGTATTTAAAACAGAACATTTTCAAAAACAGGAGAAGAAATACTCCGAGCATTGCTGTGTCCCACTTTGTTCAGCTTCAGCCAAATTTAACGGCATACTAAGTTTTCATGCCTTTCCGACCCATTCCGACTTGAGAAGACAATGGCTGGTAAATATACGCCGGGATCATTTCACGATTACCTCTCACACCAGGGTCTGCTGCAGACACTTTGCCAGTGATCAACTCATAGAGCCAACAACCCTCGATGGTCGAAGGCGGCTTATTAAAGGTGCTGTACCAACACTTTTTGAGTGGAATGGCTATAAAGTTGAACCACCGCGGCGTAGTGTTTGGGAGAGAACGGAGCGACGCCCTGAACTAGTTCCTCCTGACAATCAAGAAGAGCACAGTCTTACAAGAGATCATGACTACTGCTCAGTCCCTGAGCCATCTGCATTGGACATATCTGCATCAGCTGCAGAAGACCTGTCCAAAGACGTGGAGACTCTGAGGAAGGAAATACAGGAGTTACGTGTCCAGCGAGAATTTGGGTTACAGCGTTTTGCTGGCTCCGACACTGACATCCGATTCTATACCAGGTACATCTAAGTTCTATTCAAGCTAACTGTTTAAAATATACCAAGGTCACCATCAGTTAAATTTCGAAAGTTTTTCCAGTCTTAATGAAAACAAAATAGAAATTTACTTTTTCTCTGCTGATTGTATGTTTTATGTAGATGCTTTAGTATTTAAACAATATCCTAATGCTACAGGTAAAATACAACACCAAATACTCTTAATCAGACTATTTTATACAGCATTCCATTAGCATATTTGTCACAGTTCACATTATTTTTATGTCAGTGTGTAATGTTAATTAATGATTGACATGATGTATGTCTCTCTCGTGAATAGATTTCCAAGCTATGATCATTTGATGGCATTCTGGGTTTTGATTGAGCCTTGCATCTATAAAATGATCCGGGTTTCAAGAGCCAAGTCAGCTGCCAATCGGAACGAAGAAGTGTTGACACCTGCACGCACATCAACAGTAGGTTATGGGTTTGTTGGTAGTTAGAACTAGAGGTGTAATGTTATTGTATTTATGTACAATAACATTACTTTATGTACAGTAGCATACATACACAGGTGTATGTATGCTAGACTCAGTATCCTTTACATACATACACCTGTGCACTACAGCACCTCATTGTTTACCCCATGGTACAGTATGGTATGCCTAACCATTACAAAACATTTAGCCAAGAAAAGCATAATTTTACTAGTTCATGGCTTAAGGAGTAACATTTTCCCTTTTGTTTTCACCTTCCAGAGGCAGCTGCTACAGCCAATTGACGAGTTTTTTCTTTTCCTGGTTTTCCTGTCAGTTGGTTTGAAGGAGAGGGACCTGGCACACCGATTTAACATACACCAGTCCACAGTGAGCCGCATTATTGCAACATGGACAAATTTTCTTGCCACTGCACTGGGGTCTCAGTGCATCTGGCTTACACGTGAAGAAGTGCAAGCTTACCTCCCTGAGGAATTCAAAGATTTCTCAGACACCCAGATGATCCTTGACTGTACAGAGCTGAGGTGTCAGACACCATCCTCACCACTTCTCCAAAGTGAAATGTACTCTTCGTACAAATCCCACTGTACGATGAAAGCCCTGGTTGGCATAGCTCCACATGGTCCAGTGACATTCATCTCTAATCTGTATGCTGGTTCGGTTAGTGACAAGGAACTATTCAAACAATCAGGCATTGCTGAGAAGTTGACTGAAGACATGGCAGTGATGGTAGATAAGGGCTTCCTAATCACTGATTGTTGTAAATGCAAAGTGTACTGCCCACCTTTTCTATCTAAGCAGAAGCAGATGCCAGCATACCAGGTTAAGGAGACGCAGGCCATAGCCAGACTCAGGGTACATGTGGAGCGAGTCATTAGGAGGATCAAACAGAACAAACTTTTTGATAGCATCATTACCATGTCACATGTTTATAATATCAACCAACTGTTTGCAGTGGCATGTATGCTGTCAAATTACCAGAACACAGCATTAGTTAAAAAATGGGTTAAGTGAGACAAGATGGATTTTTCCCAAGACACCAGTGCCAGTACAAGTAACTTATGGAAAATGACCTGCAGCTGAGGCCACTACAGTTGAATTTTAGTGCAACACTTCCGCGTTCTACGTAGTCCTGCTCCAGTGCTTCCGGTGCGGTTAAACCATGGCGACGTTCTACACTCGATGCCTACAAGAGCTCCCAAAATTGAACATCACCGATGTTCATCGGATTTGCAGAGTGACGACTACCCCCGCCAGCAAATTAGATAAAGGATTTAAGTTATATGCTGCATCTTATATACACAACTACGAAGGTAAGAAAACGTAAATTAACCGACAAAGAAACGCTAGCTAACGTCAAATGCAAACACTACGTTACTCCGCTATGTCCTTCATTTGATGTCAGTTCTCTACATTACATGTTTTCTTAAACGGTGTTTTATGTCGTCCTAAACTATAGTTGATTTTTTCTTAACTAATGTCACTTTTGTTGTTAGACACTGTTATATTAGCGTTAGGTAGTTGGCTAACTATGGAGGTAGTTAACTACCTAATGCTACTCTTGCTAAGTGTAAAATATATATGTTTAAGACATGCTGAAATGAGTAATACAGAAATAATGCTAATGGTACTTGTATCTTTATTCAGTGTCCAATAAAGACAGGTTGTCAGGGGAGGTCGGTGTGAGAGCCCTGTGCTACAGGTCGATGAGGAAGAGTGAGGCACCACACAGACTAAGTGTAGGCAGGAAGCTGTGTAAAGTTGTTAATCCCCGTTCTGTGGGGTTCAGTTCATTTAAGCATTAGTTAAGGTCATTCCTAAAGGCCCATCAACTTGAATGTTTTCCTTGTCTCCCTGCTTTATCACTCCTAATTTGTCTAGTCAGATAGTTAAATCAACGTGTGTTTGGGTGATCAGAAACATTTGACAACAAGTTAATACTGCAAATATACACAATCTAAGTTATTACAGTTATCAAGCATGGTTAAGTTGTTTTAATAGGGAGAGAAGGAAACACTAAGCATTCAGGAGGGTACGTAACCATAACACTGAACTAGAGCTGGGCGATAGAACGATAACGATATGTATCGCGATATAACTTTGACTCGATAGAGAAATTAAGCTATCGCGATAGACCTCGCCGCTCTTGTCCTCAAGAAAGAAAAAAAAAAGAAAAGAAAAAAAAAAGGTCAGCCAATCCAAATTAAGTAGCGCAGAGCCGAACCAATCACAGCCGCAGCATCACGTCGCGTGACTTGTTACGTACAGCACAAGTGCCAAGCCGCACGTGTGTTTGTTTGGGAAGCAGCCAGCGGGTAATGGAGCCAGCGCCTAATGGAGGAAATGAGTGTGCCGACTAGAAAAATCAACCGAGCGTGACCGAAGAGAAAACAGATGATGGTTCCAATGCCGGAGAGATTGTCGAACGGAAGAGCCATAGAAGTTCCGTAGTGTGAAGGTATTTCGGCTATTTCAAGTCTGACAAAAAACAGAGTAGCGTGCACTGTAAATTGTGCCGAAAGCAAGTCTGGAAATACAATAAACTGGTGCATGCGTCACACTGTGCGCCACGTTATTGTTTCGGTGAAATGAATTTCTACAATACTGTTACTGTTAATTCTACTCTCTGCAGTGTTTAAATGCTTACATATACACAAAGTTACTGTCCCTCCACACCAATGGCGTGTCCAGCGGGGTGGCCTGGGGGGGCACAGGCCACCCCCCAAACCAGACTGGCCACCCCAGGTTCCACCCCAAAGGCAAAACAATAAAATTCAATCAAATATCAAATGTCCGATTATGTTTTCACGGTGACGCTCAGATATCCGAGTGTAAGTGAATGCAGCATCGCTTCTGCGCTATGCGCATCACGTTAGCAAAGGTAGGAGAGCCAAGCGCGAAAGATGGCACTGCAGGAAACAATTTTTCGGTGAAAGAAAATGAGGACAGAATAAATGTCCCGGTAAGTAATATCAAGTTTGTTGAGTTTAGTAAACTTCGGTGAAATTAGAATACCAAGGAAAAAAATAACACTTAAAGAATTATTGCAGCTGTGGAATATTTCAGACAGTATGCTACTGAGGGCAGCTAACATAAGAGTTATGAGTTATAAGATCTAATCTAAGTCGTAACATTGCTGTATGGAGCTGCAAATTTGGTTGCAGGTTAACATAGCTGGACTGGCCATCGGGCATACCGGGCATGTGCCCGGTGACTTATTTTTTATTTTTTTTGTAATGGCATGAACAATGAGAGGTGGTGGATTGGCCAGATGCAGGTCGATGTGTAGAAATAACTCCGTTGTTTGGTGGTGGCTATGACGGGGCTTCCACAGAGGCAACAGGTGGATGAGGGAAGGGGAGGCAGGAGGAGAGACCCGAAGCAGCCGCCAGTCCGAGTGTCAGGTGAACTGAACTTCAGGTAAGAAGTTATGACCTGCAGTCTATCTGGGTCAGATATAAACCAAGTTTAGGTGGAGTTTATTTTCATGTTGCTGACTTTTTACTGTCAGTTGCAATAACTCATACTGCGTTCTAGCCAGCTTGACGGAGTTTTTATACAGCTGGGTGGGTGCTATGATGTTACTGATAGTGAACTTTATTTTATTCATAAGGTTAGTAGAGTTGCCAACGGCTCCTTAAAAAAATGGAATGGTCCCTCATTCAGAGAAAATATTACACGTTTCGTATTGAGCTGAGAAGAGACGCAGTTTGTCCCGGACTTTAGCTAGAATGGAAAAAAGACACAAAGCTGGAGTTATTCTGTCTTTATGCTGCACAGCTGCCTCTTCTTCTCTCATTCTCTCCCCCTCCCTCTCCTGTTGCTACTTCAATCATGAAACTGATCAATGATCAGCTGATCGGCTTTTCTCTCTTGTTTGTTTATCGCCCACTTTGCGCCAGAAAGAGGAAACCAGCAGATATTGCGCTAAACAACAGCAGCACGTTTAAGCTTGATCAGCTGTTGTTAGAATGTATTTAATATTAATTTCTAGTATCAGCTGATGTTTGCTGGAGCCACAGCTGTAAAGCTGCTGGTCATGATGTCTGTTTAGATATGTGGTGAGAGGGAAACATGAAGATGAAACCAGGAGATGTCCTTACTGAACCATCAGAGCTGAACAGGTGATGGAGAAACAGGTTTACCTTTTAGGTGACATGAATGAGTTGAAGTTATCAACTGTTTCTGAGAGATAAATAACACCAGGATCCTTTTTTATGTAGCTGACAGCTGGTAACTGTGCAGGGGCGGGTCTAGCAAAGTTTTGCCAGGGGGCCAGGTAGGGCATTAACAGGGAAAGGTGGGCACAAAGAAATACTTTTCTTTCTTATTCTCATTTAAAATACCTAGTTTTTATTAAATAATTATCTAAATCTTACAACCAAAGTTTTTATCTGACGTAAAATGTATAGAAATCATACATATACCAACAAGACTGTACATCACTGTCACAACAGCATTTGTTTTCATTCAAAGTCTTTATGGCTTTACTACCTGGTGGGTCGGTCTGTAGTAAAAATGCCCAATTTTTTTGTCCCAGTCCAGCCCTGCAGGTTAATACTGGCAGTGTCACCATGCCAGCTGACTGTATTTCATCATCAGCCAGTGTTGTTCTTTATCAATATTACCAAAGTTTACCATAAGGCAGCATAGAAAGTATTTACTTGCTTTCAGGTTTTATTCAAATGTTAGTCTTTTCATTTGTTTCCCCACTTTTTTCCTGTTTCAAAATCAAACACCAGTTTGTGAGAAGATTATCTTCTTTTTTTAACAGGCAGATAAAGTTTTGCATTGGCATTGGCTAATTTGTCAATTGTTTGTTACAAATGTTCGTATTTTAATTTTCAAAAATGTTTTTGCCCAAAACATATGTGCACTATATGTCAGTAAAAATACTATGCAAATATTGATGTCCTTGAATGCTGAGTAAACACTGACAAAGCACTGATTGTATCTCTTGTACTTTATCAACGCAGTATCTAAAAACTTTGCACCGTAGTGGTTAAAATCTCATTCTAATAAGAGTTAAAAGTGCATTTGGTTATTAGGTTTATAGGATTATTGAATTATGGTTAAGGGTTGGTAGAATTTTTTTTTTAAACATTATCTGCCAATTAAATCTGCCACCCTTCTCCAAATCTGTGCCCCTACCTGGCCCCCCCAACAAAAATTTTCTAGACACGCCACTGCTCCACACATACGACTCGGTTCTGCTTCTATGCCCCAGCTTTGTTTACTTTTTCCCACCGAGGCTTCTAGACTTCTGATTGGCCAACATTTCGGCACGGTTAGGAATCTAGCGCCACCTGCTGCTTTGGCATGTTCATAGCAGCGTTTTCCTTCATTTCTGCCTTTATGTGTGGACGGGATTATTTTTTAAAACGAAAACGGAAAATCTCCGTTTTCAAAGATACCCGTGTACGTGTGGACGTAGCCTCAGTCTCTGACTGGAAGCGCTAATTCGTCATTCGGCTTTTGTCAGACTAAAGTAACTGTTAAAACTGTTTGAAAAGCTCAGCTATACAACAAGGAGAGATTGAGAATTTCCTTTTAGTTCTCAGTTTATTTGATATTGACAAAAGTTAGTCAGTTTTGTCTGTTCTTCTGTAAAACAAACTAAGATTTATTTTTAGAATTAATATTTTGTTTCTAAGTGGAATTGACAATTTAGTCTGTTTTGTTTGTTCTATTTTGAAACTTAAACGCTTTAGTGGCTGCCTTTTGTGTAGTTTGCAATATTTGCCTTTATTTATCTGAAAAAGTCTCATGTTCCTTAAGTACATCTACCCTGTTGAACTTATTATGGGAAATAAATATTTAAATAAAAACAAGCTGCTGATTATTTCACATTTTACTTGTGAGCAACGGCACATTTAAATCTTACAAATATAGTTATTTGGCTTATATCGTGATAGATATCGTTATCGCCTGAAATGAAAAAAACATATCGTGATATGAAAAAATCTCATATCGCCCAGCTCTACACTGAACTATGTTCCTGTTCGGCTCTTCCATGAAGATGTTACATTTTTAATTTTCGTTCTTTCTTCTTAGATTAAGCTTCTGGATTCATCGCCGGTGATACTGACACATAGCCAGTGCTCCTGTGTGGCAGGCGCTGTTATGTGCAATCACACAGTGGCATTGCTCTTCCAAACAGCACACTACTCACAACTCAGAGTGCCGGTTGTCCCCCCTGTGCATAGCTGCACGGAATCTGAACAGCAATGGCACAAGCCACGGACAGTGGTAATTTAAATGAGGTTAAAGTTTTTGAATTAGTCCATGTTTACATATGAACAGCAACACCATCCATAGTAAATGTGTCTTCTGTTAGGGTGTGAGGCCAGGACCCATCAACTCCATGATCTTCACTAAGCCAGTACCAAATAGGATGGCCCAGACTGGAGTACGGTAATTACATTTGTAAAATTTGGTTTCATGTGTTACAAATGTATGTTGCTATTTTTTTCATACATACATGTGTCAGAATAGGTATTAATTTACATACAACATTACACTTTCTGAAGACGGCTAACTCAGTCATGTACATATACATCCCAGTCTCTAACTTATGCACCACTGTTTTACACCTTTTAGTTTTTCGTTTAGTTGTTGTTCAGTATAACAACCTTCTCCCTTACATTATTGTCATTGATGTTTTCTTTAGGAGTGGCTTCTACAGAGGCATGGTGGGTCCGTTACCAGATCCCTGCTTGTTCAGAATAACGGAGGCATATGCAAAATTTAATATTGAGGACAGGCCACTTGTGACCACAATGAACATGAGACCTGACAAGCCCCTTGTGGAAAGTGCCTTTGGGCTGGTGCAGGAGGGCAGTGTTCTGTCATATCAGCAGCCGGTTTTGACAACCCGGTACATCACACTACACCGCGATGCACCACCAACACCGCACTTGCCTCTGGAGGGGTATGACATCTTGCCATCAGATTGTGTGTTTGTGTGCTCAGAAGAAGAGCTTCTGCATCTGAAAAGCTTGTCTGTAACTCTGGAAATGGCTCACAAAATAGAGGAAGCTACACGTGAGCAAAGCTCTTCGTCTGAGTGGCATCAGCTCCGCAGGCCCAGAGTGACTGCCTCTAGGTTTCGGGAGGTGTGTCACGTCAGAGGCCAGAGCTCGGCCGAGTCACTAGCAGAGCGTATATTGAAGGGAACAAGGCAGACAGCAGACATGAGGAGAGGAACTGAGATGGAGCCTGCAATAGCAGCAGAGTATAGTAGGCTAATGAATGTTAACTACTCACCCTGTGGTCTGGTCATTCACCCCATTGCCCCCTGGCTTGCTGCATCTCCTGATGGTGTTGTTTTTGACCCCAATGAATACCCCCAGTTTGGCTTCGTCGAATTCAAATGTCCCAATGTACAAAACTTTATTGACTGCAAATATGTGCAGATGGAATGTGGTACCCCTAAACTAAAAAAGAGCCACGCATATTACTGGCAAGTGCAAGGACAACTGCTCATCAGTGGGATGCAGTGGTGTGACTTTGTTGTGTGGGCACAAGAGGACTACCTAGTGCAAAGAATATACATGGATATAGATGTGCACAATGCAATCAGAGAAAAGGCAGACTATTTCTTTTTTTACATATATATGCCAAGATACCTGTGTTTGAAAAAATGAACAGTGAAAACATAGCAAAAAGAAAAACAGATCCTTCAGGCTGGCTGGAACAAAATAACTGATGTTTTATTTTCAATATATTTCATGAATTCTTTTGTTGTTACATGTTACTTTTATGTGACATCAATAAACTGTTATTTAAGCAATGGCATCAATTAAATTTTTAAAAACACACATTAAAACATTGAATTTGTGCAGAACTTATTTACATGGTAAGTATTTAAAACTCCATGCCTAGCATACTGATATACATTTAGACAATAACACAACTGAACTGTAGAAAATGACAAATGGTATTTTTGATGTTACAAAAGTTCAATGTCACTTATGGTTTTAAAACGATTTAGTGATTTACTTTATAATTTTGATAAATAGTTTTGTTGAATCTGAATAGTAATAATAGTAATATAATTAAACAGTATTATTAACATTAAACATTTGCAATGAATTTGAATTATCAATAACAAACTCAACTATCAGCACTCAAGTACCAGTTCTGTAATCAAGTATTGTCAGCTGAGAAGGAAGAAATTCAACTGTAGTGGCCTCAGCTGCAGGTCATTTTCCATAAGTTACTTGTACTGGCACTGGTGTCTTGGGAAAAATCCATCTTGTCTCACTTAACCCATTTTTTAACTAATGCTGTGTTCTGGTAATTTGACAGCATACATGCCACTGCAAACAGTTGGTTGATATTATAAACATGTGACATGGTAATGATGCTATCAAAAAGTTTGTTCTGTTTGATCCTCCTAATGACTCGCTCCACATGTACCCTGAGTCTGGCTATGGCCTGCGTCTCCTTAACCTGGTATGCTGGCATCTGCTTCTGCTTAGATAGAAAAGGTGGGCAGTACACTTTGCATTTACAACAATCAGTGATTAGGAAGCCCTTATCTACCATCACTGCCATGTCTTCAGTCAACTTCTCAGCAATGCCTGATTGTTTGAATAGTTCCTTGTCACTAACCGAACCAGCATACAGATTAGAGATGAATGTCACTGGACCATGTGGAGCTATGCCAACCAGGGCTTTCATCGTACAGTGGGATTTGTACGAAGAGTACATTTCACTTTGGAGAAGTGGTGAGGATGGTGTCTGACACCTCAGCTCTGTACAGTCAAGGATCATCTGGGTGTCTGAGAAATCTTTGAATTCCTCAGGGAGGTAAGCTTGCACTTCTTCACGTGTAAGCCAGATGCACTGAGACCCCAGTGCAGTGGCAAGAAAATTTGTCCATGTTGCAATAATGCGGCTCACTGTGGACTGGTGTATGTTAAATCGGTGTGCCAGGTCCCTCTCCTTCAAACCAACTGACAGGAAAACCAGGAAAAGAAAAAACTCGTCAATTGGCTGTAGCAGCTGCCTCTGGAAGGTGAAAACAAAAGGGAAAATGTTACTCCTTAAGCCATGAACTAGTAAAATTATGCTTTTCTTGGCTAAATGTTTTGTAATGGTTAGGCATACCATACTGTACCATGGGGTAAACAATGAGGTGCTGTAGTGCACAGGTGTATGTATGTAAAGGATACTGAGTCTAGCATACATACACCTGTGTATGTATGCTACTGTACATAAAGTAATGTTATTGTACATAAATACAATAACATTACACCTCTAGTTCTAACTACCAACAAACCCATAACCTACTGTTGATGTGCGTGCAGGTGTCAACACTTCTTCGTTCCGATTGGCAGCTGACTTGGCTCTTGAAACCCGGATCATTTTATAGATGCAAGGCTCAATCAAAACCCAGAATGCCATCAAATGATCATAGCTTGGAAATCTATTCACGAGAGAGACATACATCATGTCAATCATTAATTAACATTACACACTGACATAAAAATAATGTGAACTGTGACAAATATGCTAATGGAATGCTGTATAAAATAGTCTGATTAAGAGTATTTGGTGTTGTATTTTACCTGTAGCATTAGGATATTGTTTAAATACTAAAGCATCTACATAAAACATACAATCAGCAGAGAAAAAGTAAATTTCTATTTTGTTTTCATTAAGACTGGAAAAACTTTCGAAATTTAACTGATGGTGACCTTGGTATATTTTAAACAGTTAGCTTGAATAGAACTTAGATGTACCTGGTATAGAATCGGATGTCAGTGTCGGAGCCAGCAAAACGCTGTAACCCAAATTCTCGCTGGACACGTAACTCCTGTATTTCCTTCCTCAGAGTCTCCACGTCTTTGGACAGGTCTTCTGCAGCTGATGCAGATATGTCCAATGCAGATGGCTCAGGGACTGAGCAGTAGTCATGATCTCTTGTAAGACTGTGCTCTTCTTGATTGTCAGGAGGAACTAGTTCAGGGCGTCGCTCCGTTCTCTCCCAAACACTACGCCGCGGTGGTTCAACTTTATAGCCATTCCACTCAAAAAGTGTTGGTACAGCACCTTTAATAAGCCGCCTTCGACCATCGAGGGTTGTTGGCTCTATGAGTTGATCACTGGCAAAGTGTCTGCAGCAGACCCTGGTGTGAGAGGTAATCGTGAAATGATCCCGGCGTATATTTACCAGCCATTGTCTTCTCAAGTCGGAATGGGTCGGAAAGGCATGAAAACTTAGTATGCCGTTAAATTTGGCTGAAGCTGAACAAAGTGGGACACAGCAATGCTCGGAGTATTTCTTCTCCTGTTTTTGAAAATGTTCTGTTTTAAATACTTTCCTTTTTATACTCATTCTGAAGCGACATTAGCATAGCTACCGATAGATAAGCAAACGTACCGGAAACGCACAAGCGGTACTATTTGGAAACGGAAATACGTCACATGCCCTAGTGCAAGTAGTCTATTCATTCATTTTGCCAGCAATAAAGTTCATCTGAGACCAACTTTTGCTCCAAAACGTTAAAGGATTAGTTGAAACCCTTAATGTATTTGAGTTTATGGGGCAACTCAGCTTTTATTGTTGAATTGTGAAAGAAATGACTGTAAGCAAGTTTGATTTTTTACACTGAATGAGTGTGCTGACACTAATGCCAGATGATGATTTTTTCTCCAGTATTGGAAATATATTACTTTTAAATTCTTCTAAACGTGTTTCAGAAATTGCTTTAGCTTCTGCGTCTTCATCATCCTCGGCTCTAACGCACCACGAGAAGAACCTTGGCAGTAGATTTCTTTTTTTTTAGGGAAGAGGTGATCTTCAAATATGGAAATGATCATCTCTAGGTACGGCTGACCTACGGCTAGCGCAATGATCACGAGATCCAAAGTCGTATTAAAACAATTTTTGACAGATTTTTGAGCACCGTGTAGCACATAAAATCGGTTCCAGGTCAATAAGCACAACCAGAATTCATACATAAGGCGCACCGGATTATAAGGTGCACTGTCAGTTTTTGAGAAAATTAAAGGATTTTGAGTGCGCCTTATGGTCTGAAAATTACAGTACAAATATCCTGTCACATTTGATCTCTGTGAGGTCAGAGGTCAAATTTACAAATTAGTACCTCTTATCTGTGACCTACTCCTACATGAAGTTTGTGTAATCAGAGTAAAACGCCTGTGCAATGTTTTAATACAATAGTTGCTACTAAAATCTTTGATTTGAAAGGAATGACAAACAAACACGTTCAGTCTAAGCTGAAAATGTATACATTTGTGTGACAATGAAAACACGCAGAATTCACAATATAATCTTTTTTGGATCTTTTTATTGATTAAAAATACATTTAGAGTGCCCAATACGATAAGTTGTGTATTAGATGGCACAAAACAAAACCCCAATAATTTGACATTTCCCTCTGAGCAAGCACTAGGCGACGGTGGGGAGTAAAAACTTCCTTTTAACAGGGAGAAAACTCCGGCAGAACCAGGCTCAGTGAGGAACGGCCATCTGCCTCGACCGGTCAAGGGTTTTTAAAATGACTCGATTAGATGTTAAATAAATTGAAACTGAAAATGCTGCGTCCAGATGAACAGAATCTACTTTTAGGGTCTTACATAACAGTAACCAAGTATTTTCTGCCTGCGATCCATACAGCATGACCCGCACAGAGAAAGAAGCTTGTCATGAAATGTTCACTTTCCAATACAGTGATGGCATGCTCCTTGAAAACCTTTACAATTATATCATCTGCATATTCATGGTCTAATTCCATGAATGTCAGTATGACATCTGGCTCTTTCCATTTCTGTATTAAAGAGCTGTAAACCATATCACTGATGAACATCACATTATCAACTTTGATCTTTTTAAGTCTAGGCCAGAGTTTTATGAACAGCCGTTGGGTGATGGCATCAACTTTTTCCGTAGAGGAAGGTGAACTGGCATTTTTAATGACAAGTGTCACCACCTTCTTGATGCAGGCTTCCACAGATAACCTGTAATTTTCAGCCTCTTCAGCTTCACACAGGGCTGGATTCTGGGTCCTCCTCGTTCAATCCGGTTGTTCAGTCTGACGTCACTAGCCATGTCTGGACCTAAACTCCGCTGCAGGTTCACATGTCAAACGATCACTATGGCATTACTGAGAGTTGAAAAACTGTCTAAAGTCTTTCATCTTTAATAAAATGATCAGCGTTCTGTTCTACCAGGTGTAACAATTGAGTTTAACATCCAGGCACCCATGAAAACGAAATTTATGACATTTAACGGAGTTAGAAGTTAGCAGGGAGTTAGCTCGCTAGCTTCTATCTAAATACAATATAGCATGTCCTGACTGCGGGGTTTTGGAAACAAATTAAACCCTACAGCTGTTATCACTTCCAGCATAAATGAAGACCGGAAACTAAACAGCAGTGACGTTTGTAGGGTTACTGAAGTTGGGCTAGCTGGTATATAATGATGTGCTACGTGACCGCTAGCGACACAGCTATGTTAGCATAATATAAACAAGCTAACTTTTTTTCCCCCACTCGATAAAGTTAACGTGAGTGTTCTCGGTGGAGGACTCCACCACCCCGTTCACACAGAAACTAAACCACATTTTTTTGGCTAAATATGATTTGAACAAATTAAACAACATGGCAGCGGGGGCCCCCGAAATTATTTATTTATTTTAAAAAGCGGTGGGGGGTTTGCCATGAGCGAGCTAGCTTATTTTGTCGGGTTTCTTTCGTTCGGTGGTATGGCGAACACCCCCTACATGAAATACACGTAGGGGGTGTCGTGGAGGCTTGTCAGACATGAGCGCGCCTGTTTGGAAGGGATGCTTGTCGGATTTACATTATTTTGTGACATGGCGATTTTTATACGAAAACTTTAAAGCACTATTTCATGATGGAAAACATTAAAGTTGCTCACGAGGGCATTCAAGCAGCACGATTGAGTAAAACAGTCTAGGGGGGATCTTAAATGAGGTAGTAAACACATATAAATGCACATTAAAAGAAACAGTACTTGCCTTCAGAAAGTTGAGATGAACACCTTAGCTGCATCCAGCTCCTGGCGTAAAAAGCCTCGTGTTCGCATTAAGGCAGACGGCCAGGTGGCTTTCAGTCCTTGCAAAAGTGCATCTTAGACCCCGTAGTATCCAAAAATATGACATGCGCATGCGTGCTCAGGCACAGAAAGGCGCCAACAGCTTCAACTCATGTAAAACTTGAATTCATTCATTTTGCCAGCAATAAAGTTCATCTGAGACCAACTTTTGCTCCAAAACGTTAAAGGATTAGTTGAAACCCTTAATGTATTTGAGTTTATGGGGCAACTCAGCTTTTATTGTTGAATTGTGAAAGAAATGACTGTAAGCAAGTTTGATTTTTTACAGTGAATGAGTGCGCTGACACTAATGCCAGATGATGATTTTTTTCTCCAGTATTGGAAATATATTAATTTTAAATTCTTCTAAACGTGTTTCAGAAATTGCTTTAGCTTCTGCGTCTTCATCATCCTCGGCTCTAACGCACCACGGGAAGAACCTTGGCAGTAGATTTCTTTTTTTTAGGGAAGAGGTGATCTTCAAATATGGAAATGATCATCAAATCAAATCAAATCAAATCACTTTTATTGTCACATCACATGTGCAGGCACACTGGCACAGCACATGCGAGTGAAATTCTTGTGTGCGAGCCCCACAAGCAACAGAGATGTGCAAACACAACAACACAAACGAGCAAAATACAAGAATGGCCAACCTGAAACTAATAAATATATGTACAATATATAATAGTGTATGCATTTCTGGATGTGTATACTAAATATTTTCCTACGCGTGTGTGTGTGTGTGTGTGTGTATACACATTTTTACAAATTAAATAGTAAAAAAAAAAAAAAAAAAAAAATAATAATAATAATAAAATATATAAAATATACAGAGTTGAATATGTGCAAAACAAGTGGCATTTATATACAGTGTGGAGTGCATAATGTTGAAGTTCCAGTAGTGAAGCTGAGGTGTCTATGACGTGTTCAGCAGTCTGATGGCCTGATGGAAAAAGCTGTCTCTCAGTCTGCTGGTTCGGGACCGGATGCTGCAGAACCTCCTTCCTGATGGAAGCAGTCTGAACAGTTTATGGCTGGGGTGACTGGAGTCCTTGATGATCCTCCCCGCTTTCCTCAGGCAGCGCTTCCTGTAGATGTCTTGGAGGGAGGGAAGCTCACCTCCAATTATCCGTTCAGAGCACCGCACTACTCGCTGGAGAGCTTTGCAGTTGTAGGCGGTGCTGTTGCCATACCAGGTGGTGATGCATCCAGTGAGGATGCTCTCAATGGCACAGTGATAGAAGGTCCTGAGGATGCGGGGGCTCATGCCGAATCTTTTCAGTCTCCTGAGAAAGAAGAGGCGCTGCTGCGCCTTCTTCACTGTTTTGTTTGTGTGTACTGACCACGTAAGATCCTCAGCCAGATGTACTCCAAGGAACCGGAAGCTGCTCACTCTCTCCACAGCAGCGCCGTTGATGGTGATGGGGGTGTGTACTTCTCTGCACCTCCGGAAGTCCACTATCAACTCCTTTGTCTTTGCGACGTTGAGGGTGAGATGGTTGTCTTGACACCAGTGGGTCAGGGCGCTGACCTCCTCCCTGTAAGCCGTCTCATCACCGTTGGTGATAAGACCCACCACTGTAGTGTCGTCCGCAAACTTCACAATGATGTTGGAGCTGTTAGTGGCTGTGCAGTCGTAGGTGTAGAGTGAGTACAGGAGAGGGCTCAGTACACACCCCTGTGGAGCACCAGTGTTCAGTGTGATGGGGGATGAGGTGATGCTGCCCAGTCTGACCACCTGGCGTCTGTCAGACAGGAAGCTAAGGATCCAGCTGCAGAGGGAGCTGCTCAGTCCTAGATCCTGCAGTTTCCTGTCCAGCTTCGAGGGAACGATGGTATTGAATGCTGAGCTGTAATCTACAAACAGCATCCTCACATACGTGTCTCTCTTCTCCAGGTGTGACAGGGCAGTGTGTAGTGTCAGGGCTATGGCATCATCAGTGGACCTGTTGTGGCGGTATGCAAACTGTAGAGGGTCCAGTGAGTCGGGTAGTGCAGAGCAGATGAAGTCCCTGACCAGCTTCTCGAAGCATTTGCTTACGATGGGGGTCAGGGCTACAGGTCGCCAGTCGTTCAATGAGGAGATGGTGGAGGATTTGGGTACAGGGACGATGGTGGCCATTTTGAAGCAGGCTGGGACTACAGACAGAGAGAGGGAAAGGTTGAAGATGTGCGTGAACACTCCAGCCAGCTGAGCCGCGCATGACTTGAGGACGCGGCCGGGAATCCCGTACGGACCAGTAGCTTTGCGTGCGTTCACCTTCCTGAAGCACTTCCGCACATCCTCCTCAGACACAGTGTGCGCACTGACGTCATCCGCGGTGCGCACACTGTCCGGTCTCATGGTGTTCGCTGTGTCGAATCTAGCGTAGAATACGTTTAGATCCTCACACAGAGAGGCCGTGGTCTGCGGTGTGCTGGTTTTCCCTCTAAAGTCTGTGATCGTGTTTAGTCCCTGCCACATACTCCGAGGGTTGTCAAACTGTTGCTCCACCCTGTCCCTGTACTCACGTTTGGCTGCTTTGATCGTCTTCCGGAGTTGGTAATGTGCGTGTTTGTAGTCCGATGTGTTCGCGGAGGCAAAGGCGGTGTTCCGTGCCGCCAGTGCCGCACGAACATCTCCGTTAGTCCAGGGTTTTTGATTTGGGAAGGATTTGACTGTTCTGGATGGGACGACATCTTCCACGCATTTCCTGATAAATCCACAGACTGAGTCTGTGTATTCATCAATGTCTCTGGCGGCCACGTGAAACATTTCCCAGTCCGCGTGATCAAAACAGTCCCGCAGCGCAGACTCCGATTGGTCCGTCCAACAGTGCACCGCCCTCCGGGTTGGAGCTTCCTGTTTCAGCTTCTGCCTGTAGGCGGGCAGGAGCAGGATGGAGCAGTGATCTGATTGGCCGAATGGGGCGCGGGGGAGGGCTTTGTACGCATCCCGGAAAGAGGTGTAACAGTGGTCGAGTAGCCGGTTTCCACGTGTGTTGAAAAGGATGTGTTGATGGAGTTTTGGTGAGACTTTCTTCAGGTTTCCCTTATTAAAGTCTCCGACTGTGATAAACGCTGCCTCTGGGTGTGCGGTTTCCTCGCTGCTGATCGCGCTGTACAGTTCCCTGAGTGCACGGTCAGTGTCGGCTTGTGGGGGAATGTAAACAGCCGTAATAAATTATCACTGCTGTAAATTCCCTCGGTAGCCAGAATGGCCGGCACTTAATCATCAGGTACTCCAGGTCCGGTGAGCAGAAGGATTTGACCGGGTGCACGTTCGCATAATCACACCAGCTGTTGTTGATCATGAAACACACACCACCGCCTCTGCTTTTCCCAGTAAGATCCTGTGACCTGTCCGCGCGGTGCACAGAGAACCCCGGCAGTTGTATTGCGGAGTCCGGTACTTTGTCCGATAGCCAGGTTTCTGTGAGGCAGATCACGCAGCAGTCCCGCATCTCTCGCTGGAATGAGATCCGTGCCCGAAGCTCGCACAGCTTGTTCTCCAGAGACTGCATATTAGCCAGTAATAAACTGGGTAACGGTGGTCTGTAAGTGCGCCGTCTCAGTCGAACCAGAACGCCAGATCTTCTCCCTCTGCGTCGGCGTTTGCGGCCTCCAGGGCCAGAGAACAAAGGCGTCTCAGGTGAGATGAATGGGGGGTCTGCAAACGGAGCGTCCGTGTTGCAAAACTTGAACTCCGGAAAGTTATAAGAAAGACCGTCTTTTATGTCCAGTAAGGTTTGTCGGTCGTACACAAGGAGACAAGTGCTGCTCGTGAAAAAATAAAGGAAAAGTAAAATTAAACACAGAAGAAAGCCGTTGCTTGGGGGAGCTCGCGACGAGGCTGCCATACTCTGCGCCATCTTGAACAAAAATCATCTCTAGGTACGAATGACCTACGGCTAGCGCAATGATCACGAGATCAGGGCTAATGTCCAGCCGCTTTGTGATGTCTTTAAAAATCACCTTTTCAAGTTTTTTAATCCCCCTGTGTGTGATTTTGAGAGGCTTTTGCTCAACTTGTGCCCACAGAGCTGTGAAGAGGCGCTGCTGAATCATTTCTGATGGCGACACCTTTGCCTCTTTGGAGGCACGTGTAATAACAGCATTTATTAGCTCTTTAACGAGCAGCTGCTCTTCTGACACCGGAGGTTCCTGGAGATCAACTGACTCTGGATCCCCCGGATTCTGTTGCTGGTTGCATGACTGAGGGTAGCACACACAGTGCAAGCGGAGATGACCACCTCAATTTTTAGAAGCACTCCTTTAATAAAAGTAGCAATGAAACCACCTTACTACACATGAATCTGTATTATTGGCAAATTGCTCTTAAAGTATCAAGAGTATTCTGCAGAACACATTGTTCCCCATCGGTGTTATACGGTTATAAGGTTGGTCTGAATTTAAATGCTTCATATGCTGTTTGAGCTACAGCAGGGGTCCCCAATCCCAGTCCGCGAGGGCTGGTTTCCTGCAGGTTTTAGATGTGTCCTTGATCCACCACAGCTGATTTAAATGGATAAATTACCTTCTCAACACGTCTTGAAGTTCTCCAGAGGCCTGGTAACAAACTAATCATGTGATTCAGGTGTGTTGACCCAGGGTGAGATCTAAAACCTGCAGGGACACCGGCCCTCGCGGACTGGGATTGGGGACCCCTGATCTACAGTAATGTATTATATTCTAAAATGATGCTAAATGATAAAAATGAAGGTGTTGGCAAAACAGCTGGTTAAACTATCTTCAGCTAGAAACCTTCTGCTAAAGTAGACAGTGAATAATTTTTTTTTGTAAATGTGTTTTTATATTTATATATATTAATTATTATATTGATGAATTAATTCATTACTGCCATTGTTTGTATTGGCAAAATTTAGTAGATGACATACCAATATATGTGGACAGCCCGTTCTCATTCCCGACGTGTAACATACCGACCATTAGTCGCGGTCCGAGGTGTCCCATAGACACGTGAAAGGTAACCTTCCGCATCTATTTGATACGCGCCGGATTGTGGATGACATCCAATAGAATGACGCTCCCGGTGTAATACACATTCCAGCTGTGTATTCCAGCCATAACCTTAACCTTAATCCTAACCCGTATCATAACCTAATCGTGTTAGATAGTGTTTTCCAAAGCAATTACAGTAAAATAAACATACACGTGTAGATTGATTCGAAATGGTTCTCATGTTTCCTCATTTTTCCGAACAAGTAACACAGGGACATGTTGGGTGGCCAAAAGCGTAACATACTGACGATTTGTCACCTATAGTGTAACATTTTACACTTTGAGAGTGAGAATGTGTTGATGTGGATTCTTAATATGAAATTATAGTTTACATACAAATAATCCTTACAGTCTGAAAATTACAGCACAAATATCCTGTCACATTTGATCTCTGTGAGGTCAGAGGTCAAATTTACAAATTAATACCTCTTATCTGTGACCTACTCCTACATAAGGTTTGTGTAATCAGAGTAAAACGCCTGTGCAATGTTTTAATACAATAATTGCTACTAAAATCTTTGATTTGAAAGGAATGACAAACAAACACGTTCAGTCTAAGCTGAAAATGTATACATTTGTGTGACAATGAAAACACGCAGAATTCACAATATAATCTTTTTTTGGATCTTTTTATTGATTAAAAATACATTTAGAGTGCCCAATACGATAAGTTGTGTATTAGATGGCACAAAACAAAACCCCAATAATTTGACAATTCCCTCTGAGCAAGCACTAGGCGACGGTGGGGAGTAAAAACTTCCTTTTAACAGGGAGAAAACTCCGGCAGAACCAGGCTCAGTGAGGAACGGCCATCTGCCTCGACCGGTCAAGGGTTTTTAAAATGACTCGATTAGATGTTAAATAAATTGAAACTGAAAATGCTACGTCCAGATGAACAGAATCTACTTTTAGGGACTTACATAACAGTAACCAAGTATTTTCTGCCTGCGATCCATACAGCATGACCCGCACAGAGAAAGAAGCTTGTGATGAAATGTTCACTTTCCAATACAGTGATGGCATGCTCCTTGAAAACCTTTACAATTATATCATCTGCATATTCATGGTCTAATTCCATGAATGTCAGTATGACATCTGGCTCTTTCCATTTCTGTATTAAAAAGCTGTAAACCATATCACTGATGAACATCACATTATCAACTTTGATCTTTTTAAGTCTAGGCCAGAGTTTTATGAACAGCCGTTGGGTGATGGCATCAACTTTTTCAGTAGAGGAAGGTGAACTGGCATTTTTATTGACACGTGTCACCACCTTCTTGATACAGGCTTCCACAGATAACCTGTAATTTTCAGCCTCTTCAGCATCACACAGGGCTGGATTCTGCATAGTGTCGATCAGGTGATTTTTAATGATATCGACCGTCAGTTTTCTCAACACTGGGTCCTCGTCGTTCAGTAACATCAGTAAATGTTTTTCTTTACAGAATGTTTTCTGACGTAGCTCTTTGTAAATGGCCCGGTCCAGATCTTTCAGGTTTTTTTTATGTATATGCAAATCTTTGATACTGTTGTCAGACAACACGTGTTTTGTTTTTGTTTTTTTCTTGTGTCCCGTTTGGATCTTTAGCCATCAGAATTGTTGTCTTAAGGCCAAGAAAGATGCCAAACGGATTTATTTTACCAAGTGGATCATCATGGCCTTGCCATATTGGTCCATTTGATTGACCTTTATTATAATTACTTAAATAAATTGAAACTGAAAATCCTGCGTCCAGATAAACAAAATCTACTTTTAGGGACTTACACAACAGTAACCAAGTATTTTCTGCCTGCGATCCATACAGCATGAAGAAAGAAGCTTGTGATGAAATGTTCACTTTCCAATACAGTGATGGCATGCTCCTTGAAAACCTTTACAATTATATCATCTGCATATTCATGGTCTAATTCCATGAATGTCAGTATGACATCTGGCTCTTTCCATTTCTGTATTAAAAAGCTGTAAACCATATCACTGATGAACATCACATTATCAACTTTGATCTTTTTAAGTCTAGGCCAGAGTTTTATGAACAGCCGTTGGGTGATGGCATCAACTTTTTCAGTAGAGGAAGGTGAACTGGCATTTTTATTGACACGTGTCACCACCTTCTTGATACAGGCTTCCACAGATAACCTGTAATTTTCAGCCTCTTCAGCATCACACAGGGCTGGATTCTGCATAGTGTCGATCAGGTGATTTTTAATGATATCGACCGTCAGTTTTCTCAACACTGGGTCCTCGTCGTTCAGTAACATCAGTAAATGTTTTTCTTTACAGAATGTTTTCTGACGTAGCTCTTGGTAAATGGCCCTGTCCAGATCTTTCAGTTTTTTTTCATGTATATGCAGATCTTTGATCCTGTTGTCAGACAACACGTGTTTTAACAGATACCTGTGGAGTTTTTTAGAAGGTCTGTAGTGCGATTTATTTGCAGCTCGTGTGAGCACAGCATCAATGAGTGCGCTCACATGTTCTTCTTCATCATCATCATAATCGCTGACACTAATGCCAGATGATGATTTTTTCTCCAGTATCCGAAATATATTACTTTTAAATTCGTCTAAACGTGTTTGAGAAATGGCTTTAGTTTGTTCGTCCTCGTCATCCTCGGCTCTAACGCACCACGAGAAGAACCTTGCCAGTAGGCTTTTTTTACGGAAGAGGTGATCTTCAAATATGGAAATGATCACTTCTAGGTATGGCTGACCTACGGCTAGCGCAATGATCACAAGATCAGAGTTGATGTCCAGCCGCTTTGTGATGTCTTTAAAAATCACCTTTTCAAGTTTTATTAACCCTGTTTGTGTAACTTTTAGAATTTTCTGTTCAACCTGTGCCCACAGAGCTGTGAAGAGGCGCTGCTGAATCATGTCAGATGGCAACACCTTTGCCTCTTTTGAGGCACGTGCAATAACAGCATTTATTAGCTCTTTAAACAAGCAGAAATTATATGTGTGTCTATATATATATATATATACTCTTGGCATTCTTAAAGTTTGGTTGAAGAAAGTAACGTATATAGTATTGTTAGCAAAATGCATTGTACTCCTAGAGTAATGTGATGACTGGTTATTTTGAAAGCAGGATTTTTAAAATGAAGTTGTTAATCCAGCTGCTAATCCAAATGGCAATCCTTGAGCTAATAATTTTTAAAAAGCATTTTGAAAATCAGTTTAATAATCCTCTACGAAATAGCGTGTCCCTGAGGCAACAAACCACATTTTCATGCCTCACACTGACCCTTCAAAAAAACACAAACAACTGTTTTTCAAATAATGAAGTTTTTTAAAAGACATTTTGAAAATCTATAAAAATCATGGCATCAACTTTTTCAAAACAGGAAAGTGAACTGGCATTTTCGGTCACCACCTTCTTGATACAGGCTTCCACAGATAACCTGTAATTTTCAGCCTCTTCAGCTTCACACAGGGCTGGATTCTGCATATTCTCGATCAGGTGATTTTTAATGATATCGACCGTTAGTTTTCTCAACACTGGGTCCTCGTCGTTCAGTAACATCAGTAAATGTTTTTCTTTACAGAATGTTTTCTGATGTAGCTCTTGGTAAATGGCCCTGTCGAGATCTTTCAGTTTTTTTCATGTATATGCAGATCTTTGATCCTGTTGTCAGACAACACGTGTTTTAACAGGTACCTGTGGAGTTTTTTTAGAAGGTTTGTAGTGCGAATTCTTCGCAGCCCGTGTGAGCACAGCATCAATGAGTGCGCTCACACATTCTTCTTCATCATCATCATAATTGCTGACAGTAATACCAGATGATGATTTTTTTCTCCACTATTGGAAATATATTACTTTTAAATTCTTCTAAACGTGTTTGAGAAATGGCTTTAGTTTGTTCGTCCTCGTCATCCTCGGCTCTAACGCACCACGAGAAGAACCTTGCCAGTAGGCTTTTTTTACGGAAGAGGTGATCTTCAAATATGGAAATGATCACTTCTAGGTATGGCTGACCTACGGCTAGCGCAATGATCACGAGATCAGAGTTAATGTCCAGCCGCTTTGTGATGTCTTTAAAAATCATCTTTTCAAGTTTTACTAACCCTGTTTGTGTAACTTTTGGAATTTTCTGTTCAACCTGTGCCCACAGAGCTGTGAAGAGGCGCTGCTGAATCATGTCAGATGGCGACACCTTTGCCTCTTTTGAGGCACGTGCAATAACAGCATTTATTAGCTCTTTAAACAAGCAGAAATTATATGTGTGTGTGTGTGTATATATATATATATATATATATATATATATATATATTTATATATATATACATACACGTGTGTGTATTTAATAGTGATGGGATTTCCGGCTCTTTTTAGAGATCCGGCTCTTTCGGTTCGGCTCACTAAAAAGAGCCGGCTCTTTCGGCTCCGAACCGGCTCTTCAGGTTGTTTTGTTGCTTTAATTAATTTATTATTAACAATAATATAAAATTATGCACAAAAGGAATTACTAACAAGTGGTTTTATTTATATATGTTTATATATAAATATATGCGGTGGCCCCTAGAGACAAAACACGTACAAACTCCAAAACACATTTCTAGCATGAACTGAACTTCCAAAGCTGAGCTACTAGATCACTTAAATTACACAATTGAAAGCATGTGTGTATTGTTTGTGTATTTATACACAGGCACTCATATATATATTCAAATAATTTAAAAAAAAGTTCATTTACCTGTTATTACCACACACCAAATCCGGTTGTTGGTACTTGCTGGCTTGTGTAGCCACAAGATAACAAAGGCTCAACACTGCGCCCAGCATCCTGGAGCACTTCTGTTGTCTTTTGTACGTGTTTTGAGTTTTTATGTGCTTCTGAGTTTTTACGTGCTTCGGAGTTTGTACGTGTTTTTACGTGTTTTGGAGTTTTTACGTGTTTTGGAGTTTGTACGTGTTTTTACGTGTTTTGGAGTTTGTACATGCTTCAGAGTTCGTACGTGATTTGAAGTTTGTATGTGCTTTGTCTCTAGGGGCCACCGTAAATATACTTTTATTTATTCACTCCACATAAAATGTAATAAATAAATCATATAATACAAAAATCAACTATTCACATTTCAAGTTTTAACTATTTAAATTTTCAGCTTTTTCCTTTCACAAATTTAAAGTGAAAAGAACACAAAACACTGCAAACCACAACACAATTAAATATAAATTATAATATGAAAACTAAAAGAACATGCATATTCTCTGTCATATGGACCTGCATGAATAAACTTTCTCAATCCTTTATCATCTGCAACTGAAAATAGTTGTGGATGATTACTATACCTTTCTAATGTTGTTGTCCCTGCCTCTCTTTCTCTCTCTCTGGCTCTGTTCCTGTGCTACTGAGTGTAACTACCGCCCCTCCCCCCTCTGCCCAGCATAAAGCACAAGGCTCGCGTGCAGAGTGAAGCGGAAAAAAAGTGCGAGAGAGAGGCTGAGAGAAAGAAAAAAAAAAAAAAGAAAACCCACGTGACGGCTCGCGATAAGGAGCCGGCTCGCGTCGTTCACGTCAAAGAGTCGGCTCTAAGAGCCATTTCGTTCGCGAACGACCCATCACTACTGCATAGTGTCGATCAGGTGATTTTTAATGATATCGACCGTCAGTTTTCTCAACACTGGGTCCTCGTCGTTCAGTAACATCAGTAAATCAGTACAAGTACCTCGGGCTGTGGATGGACAATAAACTGGACTGGTCATGCAACACAGAGCACCTGTATAAAAAAGCCCAAAGCCGACTGTACTTCCTCAGGAGGCTGAGGTCTTTTAACATCTGCAGGAAGCTCCTGAGGATGTTTTACCAGTCAGTGGTTGCTGGAGTACTTTTCTATGCTGTGGTGTGCTGGGGGAGCAGCACAGCAAAGAGGGACTCATCCAGGCTGGAGAAACTGATCAGGAGGGCTAGCTCTGTGGTCGGCATGAAGCTGGACACTCTGGTGACAGTGGCAGAGAAAAGGACATTAAAGAAACTGATGGACATTATGGACAATGCTGGGCATCCTCTGCACACGGCCATAAACAACCAGAAGAGTCTGTTCAGTGACAGGTTGCTTCTCCCCAAGACAAGAACTAACAGACTTAAAAACTCCTTTGTCCCACACGCCATCAGACTGTTTAACTCCTCTCTGGAGGGGAGAGGGAGGGGAAACAGGAGGACAAAGGAGGGGGGAACAACTAAGCTGTAGTGCCTCTGCACCTCACTGTACAATACCTTGTGCAATACTTTTTGTAAATAGTCAACAGTGCAATAGACTCAATACTTGAAATGTGCAATTCACTTGTATTTTTATTTTTTATTCCTATTTATTCTATTTATCCCCTTTGTATATTTTATTTATATTTGTCTCTGTATTTATATGTGTGTGTGTGTGTGTGTGTGTGTGTGTATATATATATATATATATAACAGTTCTGTAACTGTAACTTTGGTCGTTGCTGTGCTTTTTTTGGAAGTTGAATTTCCCAGAGGAACCCACCCGAGGGATTAATAAAGTTCTATCTTATCTTATCTTATCTTAAATGTTTTTTCTTAACAGAATGTTGTCTGACGTAGCTCTTGGTAAATGGCCCGGTCGAGATCTTTCAGTTTATATATATGTATATGCAGATCTTTGATCCTGTTGTCAGACAACATGTGTTTTTTTGTGTGTCCCGTTTAGATCTTTAGCCATAAGAATTGTTGTCTTAAGGCCAAGAAAGATGCCAAGCGGATTTATTTTACCAAGTGGATCATCATGGCCTTGCCATATTGGTCCATTTGATTGACCTTTATTATAATTACAACACGTGTTTTAACAGGTACCTGTGGAGTTTTTTTTAGAAGGTCTGTAGTGCGAATTATTTTCAACACGTGTGAGCACAGCATCAATGAGTGCGCTCACATGTTCCTCTTCATCATCATCATAATCGCTGACACTAATGCCAGATGATGATTTTTTCTCCACTATTGGAAATATATTACTTTTAAATTCTTCTAAACGTGTTTCAGACATGGCTTTAGTTTCTTTGTCCTCGTCATCCTCGGCTCTAACGCACCACGAGAAGAACCTTGCCAGCAGGTTTTTACGGAAGTGGTGATCTTCAAATATGGAAATGATCACCTCTAGGTATGGCTGACCTACGGCTAGCGCAATGATCACGAGATCAGGGCTAATGTCCAGCCGCTTTGATGTCTTTAAAAATCACCTTTTCAAGTTTTTTAATCCCCCTGTGTGTGATTTTGAGAGGCTTTTGCTCAACTTGTGACCACAGAGCTGTGAAGAGGCGCTGCTGAATCATGTCAGATGGCGACACCTTTGCGTCTTTGGAGGCACGTGAAAAATCTTAATTGCCCATTGTTTTTGGAAAAATCTAAATTGCCCATAGGTATGAGTGAATGTGAGTACGAATGTTTAGCCCTGTGACAGACTAGCGACCTGTCCAGGGCGTACCCTGCCTCTCGCCCTGAGATAGCTGCCATAGGCTCCAGCACCCCCTGCGACCCTGAAAAGGAAAAGCGGAAGTTAGGGGTGGGCAACTCCAGGCCTCGAGGGCCGGTGTCCCTGCAGGTTTTAGATGTGTCCTTGAACCAACACAGCTGATATAAATGGCTAAATTAGCTCCTGAAAATGTCCTGAAGTTCTCCAGAGGCCTGGTAACGAACTAATCATGCGATTCAGGTGTGTTGACCCAAGGCGAGATCTAAAACCTGCAGGACACCGGCCCTCGGGGCCTGGATTTGCCCACCCCTGGCGTAAGTGAATCGATGGATAGATACATACACATATACACTGTGCTAACAATTCAAGAAACATTTGGAATATTTTATATCCCTCCCCTCTTTGTCCCTTTTCCCTATGTCCTTGTAGTACTTCTATTTTGTGCCCACAGAGCTGTGAAGAGGCGCTGTTTAATCTGCAACAGCATCCTGCCATGCGATTGAATTCGTCCCTAACCTTTGGGAACCCTCACATAAATTTTATCGAATGGAAAAAGGTTAGCTTTCATCCTCCAGCTTCACTGTGTTTATGTTATGCTAACATAGCTGTATCGCTAGTGATCTCGTAGTACATCATTATGTACCAGCTAGTCCAACCTCAGTAACCCTAAAAAATAAAAATAAAAAAAAAAGTCACTGCTGTTTAGTTTTCTGTCTTCATTTATGTTGGAAGTGATAGCAGAGCTGTACGTTTAAATTTTTTCAAAACATCTCTCAGTCAGAACATTATATATTATGTTTAGGTGGCCCTTTCGAGATTTTTTTCCATTGATGTGCAGATCTTTGATTGTGTCGTCAGACAACAGGTGTTTCTTCAAAGATACCTGTGGAGTTTTTTTTAGAAGGTTTGTAGTGCGATTTCTTTGTAGCCCGTGTGAGCACAGCATCAACACTGTAAAATTAATAAATACAAAAATAAAAAATTGTTGCGAAAACTTAAACTCAAGGCAACCCACTGCATTTAGATTTTTAGGTTCTGATGGATAACTTAGTTGAAGCAACTTTTCTCCTAAACTTGAAACCTAACATTTTGTTTTAAAAACGCATTTAGTGTTGTTGCTAAAAAAAAAAAATTTTTATATCAATTTGGGAACTTCAGGTTCATGCACAAGTTTTGCAAACAAAGTTATATGGTACTATTTACCTAAAAATGCAGCCAAGGCCTCAGGCATTTTTTATATAACCATCTAAATCTATTTACAGAACAATCAGGTGTTCTGCAGCAAATAAGAAGGCACACAAATTATTTGTGCCGGTCCAAAAAAAAAAAAAAAGAAAAAAAAAGTTTGTGTTCAGTATAAGACAGAAGAGAACAGCACAGGCCTAAACCCTGCAGGTCTGACAACAGGAGGTGTATCAGTCCTGTTTTCCCTGTGGGAACAGCGTTTACACTAGAATCTGCTTTTGATGGCTTTTTTGGAGCAAATGTGACATTCAGCAGTATAACTGACACAATACAAAACAATAACTACACTACACACTAACTCTAGCCTCCAAAAACGCTAAACATCACTAATGTCTCACATATGAAAACTTGCGCTCTCTTTCTTTTGCTCGCCGCTTTCCGTCGCGGGTGTCACTCCTAAAACTGCACCTTCTCCCTAAACAACCAAGTGCCGCATGTTGCCATATCATTTTTTTGATTGGCTGACATGGTAAATTCTAACACCAATCCGGTTGTTCAGTCTGACGTCACTAGCCGTGTCTGGACCTAAACTTCATACATAAGGCGCACCGGATTATAAGGCGCACTGTCAGTTTTTGAGAAAATTAAAGGATTTTGAGTGCGCCTTATGGTCTGAAAATTACAGTACAAATATCCTGTCACATTTGATCTCTGTGAGGTCAGAGGTCAAATTTACAAATTAGTACCTCTTATCTGTGACCTACTCCTACATGAAGTTTGTGTAATCAGAGTAAAACGCCTGTGCAATGTTTTTGTTGACTAACGTGGAGACTCACGAAATGATCCCGCGTCGGTGGGAGCTCCAAGACTCTCCCAAGTAGCTCCCCCGACGAGGCCTGACCAGCAGCAAGTGTGTGGCTTCGGGTGTGGCCAGACCATCAGCAGGGCCACACCCACCAGGCCTGAAGGCACCCACTGAAACACATATACACACACACACACACACACACACACACACACACGCAAACAGGGAGAAGGACAGCAACACCAAATATACATACAATAACAATAATAATAATATAATTCATAACTGCTCAGGGACCCTGACAATCACCGATGAACATCACATTATCAACTTTGATCTTTTTAAGTCTAGGCCAGAGTTTTATGAACAGCCGTTGGGTGATGGCATCAACTTTTTCAGTAGAGGAAGGTGAACTGGCATTTTTATTGACACGTGTCACCACCTTCTTGATACAGGCTTCCACAGATAACCTGTAATTTTCAGCCTCTTCAGCATCACACAGGGCTGGATTCTGCATAGTGTCGATCAGGTGATTTTTAATGATATCGACCGTCAGTTTTCTCAACACTGGGTCCTCGTTGTTCAGTAACATCAGTAAATGTTTTTCTTTACAGAATGTTTTCTGACGTAGCTCTTTGTAAATGGCCCGGTCCAGATCTTTCAGGTTTTTTTTATGTATATGCAAATCTTTGATACTGTTGTCAGACAACACGTGTTTTGTTTTTGTTTTTTTCTTGTGTCCCGTTTGGA